>NC_133411.1:9190000-9815000 GCF_049350105.2 Macaca mulatta
TAGCAAAGACTTGGAATCAACCCAAATGTCCATCAGTGACAGATTGGATTAAGAAAATGTGGCACATATACACCATGGAATGCTATGCAGCCATAAAAAAGGATGAGTTTGAGTCCTTTGTAGGGACTTGGATGCAGCTGGAATCCATCATTCTTAGCAAACTATCACAAGAACAGAAAACCAAGCACCGCATGTTCTCACTCATAGGTGGGAACTGAACAATGAGATCACTCGGACTCAGGAAGGGGAACATCACACACCGGGGCCCATAATGGGGAGGGGGGATGGGGGGAGGGATTGCACTGGGAGTTATACCTGATGTAAATGACGAGTTGATGGGTGCAGCACAGCAACATGGCACAAGTATACATATGTAACAAACCTGCACGTTATGCACATGTACCCTACAACTTAAAGTATAATAATAATAAATAAATTAAAAAAAAAAAAAAAAAAAAAAAAAGGCCAGGGTTCCTCTCTGTGGAAGGCAGGCCCCTGACTTTCATCAGGATCTTTGAGGTGGGCGCAAATATGGCACGGTCAGCTCCGACGTTGCATCCTGGCCCTTCTGTGATCCTTGGAAGATACTGTGTTGGAGGCTTATCTTTTGTCATGTGAGCCTCGAGAGCTACACCTGGCTGTTACGCCATTGCCTTTTAAAAAAGTCATTGTTCAGATTCATCTACAAAGAGTACATGGATGCTTCTGTTATATTCTGGGTGAGGAACTCTATGCTGGGTTACTAGGGCCTCTGCAGTTGTGTGATTCTCTGCATTTGGAAGAGATGTCGGTATTGCCTTCCTATCATGGCCTCTGTGAGAGGATTTGGCCCGTGCCTGATCTGTTCCTCTGGAACAAGTCCCAGCATGGGTGAGTGCACCAGGTGCATCCTCGCTTCCTCGGTGAACAGGGTGGGCCTCATGGCTCCAGCAGCCCCATTCCATTAGTTGCAATTTGTCCTTCGTGTTTTCTGTATCCTGGCTGAGTTCTAAGAATCCGAATTCCAATTAGGATGTGATAGTTGCCCCCTTCCCCTGGCCCCATTTAAATAAAAATATAGTATCATTTTAAAATAAGGATAAATTAGAATCTTAGCTGGAGCTCTTTAGGTATTCTTTCCCACCACCCCCACCTCCATTTTTGGTTGTTTTTTGACAACTTCCAGTGATGAGAAGTGGCAGTTTGCAGAGTGATTATATGGATGTTTTAATGTTTATCATCATGTGTGAATTATTTTTCACGAGGGTGTGACACCTCTGATATGAAACCCTCTGCAATCTTAGCTTAAATAGCACATCAGTCCCACAGAAATCATAGATTTTAATATCAGTCACAACAATGACTAATTAAGTTTTGAACGTTAGGAGACTCAGCAAGCAGTTAGGGTTTGTCACTTTTTCTCTTTGCCTTTTTTACTCTCTATTTCTAAGTTATCACACTAATGGCAGCTCAGAAACACCTGCTACAAAAAGGAAACTGCTCAGGTCTCATTTGGGCCTGTCCAGAGCCAGGCCTGCGGCTCTCCCACTGGCCTGGGGAGGTGGTGATGTTGGACCCCCCAGCTCCTGAACAGATGTTCTTTGTCAGAGTGATGGTGGTGAAGACCAGTGATGAATGAGGCAGAGGATCTCATGCTTCACAGCTCACGGATTTTAATGTTCCATACGGAACCACTGCAGCGTGCCCCATTTCTAAATTAAACGAAAGGAGAAATTCCCACAGGCAAGCAAAGGCAGCACTCTCTCTGGAGCGGCATCTGTTCTCCAGACAGCTTTGAACAAGGTCTACAGACCTGAGAACGTAGCTCTGCGGAGGAAGGAAAGCATCTTAGAGCCACTGGCACAGGCGTTCCTTGCCTTCCACCCACAGCCTGACACTAACCTGCTGTGAGGATTGGGGCGAGTTTACTGTTCTCTGTTCTCAAGTGAGCACATCTCCTTTCTGTTGCTTCCCAAACCACACGATCAGAACACAGCAAGAAGCTGGCAATGGGAAATAGGGAAGCTTTTACTCCTATTTAATGTGTCCTAAGCACTAGCAACATAGACAATAATTTTAAAGGAAAATACAGCATGTATCAAAAACTCAGAAAAAGGGCTTGTGGAACTTCCCTAAAGCAAAAGCGTGAAAGTAATTTAATAGGAACATAGATTAAATCCCCAAGGTCAATACTTTTATTTCCCATTATTGTACAGAACTACCACCTAGAGGATTCATAGAAAAATTAAAAACTCCCAACCAGTCACTAATAAAACTTTTTTTTTTTTTTTGCCTATAAATGAGAGAAAAATGAAATTCCCCACCTCTTCACAACAACCTCTCTAGTAATGATTTGCTCACATCTGTCTAAGATAACTTCTGATATATACAGCAGGGGAGTGACTTCCAATTACGTTTAATGTGCAGAAGCAGTACTCTGGCTGACCTCCATGGCAAGCTAATATGTCACCTCCTGCTGCCCCCAATCCCCATATTGCCCCCCAGGAGAAATAAAGGGCAGCCCCTGTCTGCATGACGCATCAGGTCCACTTGAACTTGGGAGGATGAGAACTCAGACTTTTCATGGCCTTCCTCCTCCTCAAAATCCTCCTGATCCCCAGCCCTAGAGCATGCCAACAGCATCATGGTCCATCTCCTTCTGGGAGAATCACAGAAAGATTGGATCTCATACAACAGACCCACAGGTGAGAACGTTCACAATCTCAAAGGGTGCTTTGCTTTCTTTACTTCAAATGGACAGCTACAATGGTAGCTTTAAAATTTAAATAATATAAAGTGTAATTCCATACCCCCATTTGTAGGATACCATACCTGACATTATGGTGAGCTTTAATGACTTCCATGAAGATTATCCCACACTGAGGCAGATTCAGAATCGATCTAAACAGAGCTTCGAATGTCTGAGACACCTGAGACAAACTGCACAATGTCAAGTAGGTAGACTCCAGAGACGCCTAGACCTGGGCTTGAATTCCTGTCCTGCTTGTTAGTTATTTAAATGATTTTGCACTGATTACTAAGCTTATTTCTCTGTCAAAGATGAAATATGTTGAAATCAAGGTTGTCTGAGAATTAAATGTGAAAATGCATATAAAACAGTTCACACATGCTAAATACCTGTTATTGCCAGGTATTACCTGGTAAAAACCAAATTCAGTAGATGCTATTAACTTCTTAGTTACATTTTCAGTCATGATACTGGATGGGGGCAGAGAAGTGCTGGGGTGGGGGCTGTGTCCCTGTCAAGGGCTACACTCTTGGTCCTGTGCTCATGGACCTAGATGAGGACATGCACTGTTGTTTTCGCACCCAAATGTTGCATGTTCCAAGACCACTCTCGCCCACCACGCCCCCTCTTCTGTGCCTATAAAAACCTTGAGACCGTGGTGGGCACACACACAAGTGGCTGGATGTTGAGAGGATCACAGTGGCAGAAGAACATACAGATGCCGACAGGCCATGGACAGTGGAACAACGTGGACACTAAGGGAAATATGGTGGAGGGTGGTCAGAGGAGAGCCCGGCCACTGAGCAGCCCGACTCCAGGCGAAGACCACCTTCCCACTCCATCCCCCTTCTGTCTCCCCATCCATCTGCTGAGAGCTACTTCCGCCATTCAATAAAACATTGTACTCATTCTCCAAGCCCATGTGTGATCCCATTTTTCTGGTACACTAAGGCAAGAACCCTGGGATAGAGGAACCCTTCTGTCCTTACGATAAGGCAGAGGGTCTAGTTGGGTCCATTAACACAAGCTGCCTGCAAAGGGCTAAGCTGAAAGAGCCACTGTAGCCCACATCCACTGGGGCTTCGGGAGCTGTAAACACTCAGCCCTAGACAATTCCATTGGGTCGCAGCCCAGAAATTCTCCCCGTGACCTGCCGTGTGCATGCTCCCCTTAGGGGTTTGACCTGTGGGCACCAAAGAAGTGAGCCACACCTCGTCGCACCCCCTGAGGGGGATGGGGAAAACGTTTCCTATTTCAGTAGCGGTGTTGGGAGAAAGGAACAATAGCTGGTAGTATAATAAAATTAAACACCACTGCAGTTCTATACATTTCCTGGAATGAATATCAGCTAAGATATTTTAGCTATAATAAGATTCTTCCATTTTTTCAAAAGCCAAACTCTGGCTAACAAAAATTTGAAATTATTTTCAGCCCAAGATAAATATGACACAGACCTGAGAAGGTTAGAGTCCTACTATAGCAAGCCCCCTCCTTCCCCCGGCCCCACCATGGTCTTTTCTGTAACAGAGTTAGAGATAATTCATAGGATGTAAAGATCTTCCTTTAAATACAAAACATTAAAATTACAGAAAATTTTAGAGGTCACTTCTTTCAATAGACTACTTCCCATAAGAAGCGTTGAATGAGCTTGGTCGGCGGGGGGCTTAGCCAAAGGGAAAATGGGGTGAATGGCCTTCAGTTATTTGCAAGCTGTGCTGTCACATGCCAGAGTGACAAAGCTGTGACGGCAGGTGAGACCAGAGGGAGAATGAGAACAGTCTCAGGTTGTTATGGTAGAGCCAGTGATGGAGGTTCACTGGAGCAGATTTTAAAACAGAATGAAGCACCTTTTCATGAAGCGCCTCTTCTTTTAATTTTGTTTTTAATTGACACATGATAATTGAACCTATTTATGGGATACAATGTGATGTTTGAATGCGAGTATACATTGTGGAATAGCCAAATCAGGGTGACTCACATAGGCATCACCTCATACATTTATCCTTTCTTTGTGGTGAGAGCATCCCAAATCCTCTCTTCTGCAATTTTGATATACGATATTGTTAACCATAGGCACATTATTGTACAATCAAATACTAGGACTTATTCCTCCTATCTAACAGTAACTTTGTCCCAGTTGGCTAATCTCTCCCTAATTGCCCTACCCCCTATCCTCCCCAGCCTTGTAATCACTATTCCAGTCTCTACTTCCAGGAGAGATCCCTTCTCTAGATGCCACTAATGAGAGAGTCCGCACAGTGTCTGTCTTTCTGTGCCTGGCTTATTTCACTTAACAAAACGTCCTCCAGTTCATCCGTGTTGATGCAAGTGACAGAATTTCGTTCTTTTTGTGGCTGAATAGTATTCCTCTGTGTGTATGGACCCCATTTCCTTTACTCATTTATCCCTTGAGGGACACTTGTGTTGTTTCCATGTCTTGGCTCTTGTGAATAGTGCTGCAATAAATAAATGAATGTTGTGAAGAGTGCTGCAATAAATAAATATTTACATTTACTAAATGTAGATAGTGCCACCAAAAATATGCTCCAGAAATGTGCTCCATTAGGCCATTTTCTCTCTAAATGGTGTGGTTTCAAATGCAGTTATCAATGCAAAAATGATTCCTATTGAGTTTATTTTCCTGTGCATGAAATCGAAAATCCCACCAGCTGCATCGTTAGCCTGCTGAATCCCCACAGGTGAAGATCGAATGTGATGTCACATGCCAAACATTCAATGGATGTTCAATTAACATCGCCTAAAACTAAAAACAAACAAAACAAAACGAAAACTTTTAAAAGCTTCATTTGGAAATCTTAATGTCCTCACACACTTTGAAAATTGCTTTCGGTGAATCTGATTTATGGTGAATCCACATAAACCGGGAATTTTAGAAGATATCACCAGGTCAAAGAAAGAACTGGAGGGGCTTGAAATGGGCAATAACAGGCTGTTCAAAGTGAAAACAAGAATCTTATTTGGCCGGGAGCGGTGGCTCACATCTGCAATCCCAGCACTTTGGGAGGCTGAAGCGGGTGGATCACGAGGTCAAGAGATTGAGACCATCCTGGCCAACATGGTGAAACCCAGTCTCTACTAAAAATATAAAAATGCACCGGGTATGTTGGCATGCGCCTGTAATCCCAGCTACTGGAGAGGCTGAGGCAGGAGAATCGCTTGAACTCGGGAGGCAGTGGCTGCAGTGAGCCGAGATTGTGCCACTGTACTCCAGCCTTTCAAAAGAGTGAGACTCCGTTTCACAAAATAAAATAAAATAAATAATTAAAAAATCGTATTCTACTATGTTTATGTTACAAAGGGCTAACAGGTTATATGAAAATAATACCTTTTATTATTATTGTCTGGATATGATTTGAAATACTACATTTTGTATACATTTATTTATCTTAAAATCCGAGAATTAATTCAACCGTCTTTCTCACTCAAACCACTTTTTGATACAGGTCTCCCAGAAGTAACTCTTATGGTGACTTTTGTAGCAGTCGTTTTTTTAGGTACCTTGTTTTATTGTTTTATCACTGAAGTCACTGCAGCTTACTCTTGTCCATTTCATCCTTCCCTCTTCTTTACAACCTTCCTGTTGAACATCCTGGTCATTTACTTCAGAGTTTCCCCTCAGCTCAGGACTGCTGCCTGCACACTGTGGCTGTCCGTCAACCTGCTCCTCTGTCTTCCTTATTTCTAAAAAAATTGGCATCTGGGCCATCTTTAGTACCATTCCTTTGGTGAGACTGCTGTTGGAGTTATGTTCTTTCATTAGAAAGAAGTTTATATCTGATTGTCTGTGTTGTACTGATGCCAGCACCATTGCTGCTTAATGTCTCCATCATTAATCCATTGGGCTTACAAAAGGATGACACACCAGTTCTATTATTTATATTGTATTTGTTAGTTGGAATACTCTTTAAATACCTCTCCTTATCTCCAATTTAGTTGCTCGGTGGTGTCATTCATATAGGAAAGGCAAGACAAATGCTTATTTCTCTTTATTTTACTTAGTGTTTAAGATAATAAATTAGTTTCTGTCATCCTTTAAAGATAGTTCATGCTTTGTAGTTTCCCTGAACATCGGGTTTCTGAAAGCATAATTTATACACAGTAAAAGTCATGCTTTTAAGGAATATGGTTTAATGTGTTCTGTCAAACATGTAGTCATGGAAACACCACCAAAATAGAAACAGAACATTTCTATATAATGGTGTTGGGCATTTTTTCCTGTGCTTAATTATCACCCACATATTTTTCTTTTCTTCTTTTTTTTTTTTTTTTTTTGAGATGGAGTCTTATTGTTTCCCAGGCTAGAGTGCAGTGGTGCTATCTCCACTCACTGCAACCTCCGCCTCCCGGGTTCCAGCGATTCTCCCACCTCAGCCTCCTGAGTACCTGGGGTTACAGGTGTGCACCACCACCAGGTGGCCTGGCTAATTTTTGTATTTTTTAGTAGAGACGGGGTTTCATCATGTTGGTCAGGCTGGTCTCAAACTCCTGACCTCAGGATCTGCCCATCTCAGCCTCCCAATCTTGTTTATTAAAAGTATTTGTTATTGTCTTAATATTAATTTTTGAGAGTTTTTCACCTGTTCTTCATACAGGTGTATTAAAAGTTTAATATGACTTCCATTTTCTGATTGTTGAACTTCTATGCTGAACGACATTTATGCTGTTCAACATTGCTTTAAAATAAAATTGAGTACTCTCACCTTAGATTTAATTCTGGAATGAAAGTATTCCTAAATAAACATAAATGGAGTGGAAGAAAAACTAAATTATGAGAAAAATTTGCAGCTATGTTGCAGTAACATCCAATAGCTAAGAAGTTTACCTAACATTTTAAAATTTTAATCTTTTGATATGCTTGTTAAATCCTTTTAAAAATCAGGTTCACTGAGATGTAATT
The DNA here is from genome assembly GCF_049350105.2 of Macaca mulatta. Taxonomy (NCBI): domain Eukaryota; kingdom Metazoa; phylum Chordata; class Mammalia; order Primates; family Cercopithecidae; genus Macaca; species Macaca mulatta. The sequence continues at coordinate 9,197,647 of NC_133411.1, forward strand.
TACACAGCACAAAGTTTACCCATCTTGAGTGAACAGCTAAATAAATTTTATGTATTTACAGAGTTGTACAGCCATCATCCCAACATAAAATTTAGAACATTTTCATTAGTTCTATTAGTTTCCTGGGTCTGCTGTAACAATCACCATAAACTTGATGGCTTAAAACAACAGAAGTTTGCTTCCTCACAGTTCTGGAGGCCAGAAGTCCAAATCAGCCTCATGGAGCCCAAGTCAAGGTGTGACAAGGCCATGCTCTGTCTGGAGGTTCTGGTGGATCATCTGCTGCTTACCTCTCTGGCTTTTGGTGGCTGTGGGCATTCCTTGGCTTATGGTGGCATCGCTTCAACCTTCAAATCTTCAAGGCTAGAATCTACTAATGTCTTTCTGCTCTGTCTTCACATGACCATCTCCATCGTGTGTGTGTCAATTCTCCCTCAATCTACCTCTTATAAAGAGATACATGATTGCATCTAGAATCCACCAGAAAACCCCAGGGTAATCTCATTTCAACAGTCTTAATTTAATTACATCTTTTGCCATTTAAGATAAAAGTAACAGACCCTGGAGATTTAGAAGTGGGTGTACATTAAGAAACGGGTCATTTATCAGCCCACCTCATCACCCTACAAATGGGCCTTGTACCCAATGACAGTTACCACCCACACTATTCTCATCCTCAGCCCTAGGCAACCACTAAACCACTTTCTGTCACTATACAAATTATCTCAATGCAGAATGGGCATTATACTGAATTCTTATATGTTGAGTTGCACTGTCTGTATATCTGTTTGTGGACTTTGGTCCATTTAAATTAATTGGTTTGAGAGAGGCAACATTACCAGATTGTAAAACTACTCTGTAAAATATAAAGTTATAACTTTTAATTACAATTTTAGGACAATACCCATGTCTTCTAAATCATTATTATATGCAATTCTGCATTTTAAAAATATTTTTCAGTTAAAATGTCAACCAATAGTAATATTAAAGAGATTTTAATCACAACAACAGCTTAGTGTCTTTATGCAGGCAAAGGCTTCCAAATTCTGATCATAAATCAACAAAAAATAAAACAATTTTTCAGACAGGTTCAAGGAAACCACACATATTATGTACATTGTTCTTTCACAATTTGTTTTTATTTATTTCATTTCCAATAGGATAATCAATGGGTAAGAGACATTCTTTAGTGAATAAAATATGAATATTTATTATTAATTCACAGATAAAATAATCTTATATAATTTTCTTTAAAATCATATTTGTCTTGGTTTTCATATCACATAGTTTAATCTTCTAAGAGCTTTGCTATCTTGGAACTAAGAGGGCACAACTTAGACATTATTGCTCATCTTCAGTAATTGTATATTTGTCCATAGTTCAGCAAGAAAATGCAGAGATACCTTAAATATTCATGGAATTTCACCTACCCAATATCCACGAAGACTTAATGGACCAAGTTAAACATGCCGAGCAATGACAGAATGGCTTGTCCGATAGATTTTAGATCGCAAATGCACAAAACCTAATGCTACTCAAGTACATTTTTGTTGAACTATTATGTCATGCTCATTTAAAAGTGCAGTTTTTTACTTAAACGTGAATAGCTCTAGTTGCAGTCATGCTATTGTATTAGTTTTCTAGGCTACTATAACAAAATACCACAAGTTGAGTGCCTTAAACAATAGAAAATTGTTACCTCACAGTGCTGGAGGCTATAAGTGTGAGATGGAGCTGTCAGCAGAGTTGATTGCTTCTGAGAGCTGAGAGAGAGACTCTGTTTCATGCACTCTCTGAATTCCTGGTAGTTTGCTGGCGATCTTTTTTGCTCACTGCCTTTTAGAAACATCACTCCGATCTCTTCTCCATGTTCACATGATGTCTCCCAGTGTGTTGTCTGTGTCCAAACTTGTTTTTGTACAGACATAAGTCATATCAGGTTAGGGGCCACCCTACTCCAGTATGACCTCATCTTAACTAATTACATCTGCAATGACTCTATTTGCAAATAAGGTCACATTAAGAGGTACCAGGTGGCCGGGCACAGTGACTCATGCCTCTAATCCCAGCACTTTGGGAGACCAAGGCAGGCGGATCACTTGAGGTCGGGAGTTCGAGACCAGCCTGACCAGCATGGAGAAACCCTGTCTCTACCAAAAAATTACAAAATTAACCAGGCATGGTGGCACATGCCTGTAATCCCAGCTACTCAGGAGGCTGAGGCAGGAGAATCCCTTGAGCCCAGGAGGCGGAGGTTGTGCGAGCTGAGATTGCACCATTACACTCCAGCCAGGGCAACAAGAGAGAAACTCTGTCTCAAAAAAATAAAAATAAAAATAAATAAAAAAAGAGATAATAGGTATTATGACTTCAAGATAAATGTTGAGGGGATTCAGCACAATGCAACCCGTCACAGCTGTTAATGATAGTACACGCTGAGAGACAGACTTTGACTGTCAAGCACAATTGGTAGTAACTGAGGAACTGGCTCCACATGGCAGCACACTCTTGCAGAGGGGCCGATGCCCCAGCAACACTCTTATGACAGGTCTGTACATTCACAGAGGAAACTCAGGTTCACTTTAGGTTACCACTTGTGGGGAAAAGAAAGAGATCAACCTGTTACTGTGTCTATATAGAAAGAAGTAGACATAAGAGACTCCATTTTGTTCTGTATTTGAGATGCTGTTAATCTGTGACCCTACCCCCAACCTTGTCCTTGCAAGAGACATGTGCTGTGGTAACTCAAGGTTTAATGGATTTTGGGCGTGCAGGGTGTGACTTTGTTCCTAGATAAGCTAGGTATTGTCTAAGGTTTCTCCCCATGTGATAGACTGAAACTATGCTGCCAAAAGGTTTATGGAGATGTTTGCATATGCATCTCAAGGCACAGCATTGTCCTTTGAACTTATTCATGTCACAGAGGTTTTTGTTCATATGTCTTACTGCCGATTTCCTCTTTTTTCTTTGATCCTATTGTCCTGCCACTCCCCTGTCTTTAAGATGGTAAAGATAATTATCAATAAATACTAAGGGAACTCAGAGACCGGGGCCGGCGTGGGTCCTCTGTAAGCTGAGCGCCGGTCCCCTGGGCCCCCGCTTTTCTTTCTCTATACTTTGTCTCTGTGTCTTATTTCTTTTCTCAAGTCTCTCGTTCCACCTTACGAGAAACACCCACAGGTGTGGAGGGGCAGGCCACCCCTTCAACCACTTGGAGGAATTCACTTACATTCTATTACTTCTTTTGTCATTCCAGGCTTCCTTTTTAGACCCACAGAGTGCCAAGTGCTATAACCCTTCCCAGTTTCCCATAAGCTCAGACTGTGCCTGACATGACTACTCAGAAATTCTATACATGCCACTTCCACTTGGCATTTTGAACTGCATTTCATAATTACATGCTTGAAAACCCTTTGTATGAAAGGTTGCTTTGTGGAAATGAAATTATAATACCGCAGTAAATCTCTAATTATGTGAAAATGTGCTATTCTTATCATCATCTGGTTTTATGAAGTTTTAAGTACACTCTGTTTAAAATTTTATGGTAATGCTGCCTATGTTGTGAGCCCTTTTGTGCCAAGCTTGTTTTAGAAAGAAAAAAACTGTGTGAAAATATATGATCTATAAAATATCCTTGTCACAGGTGTAGCTACTGCCTCACACGGTGCTGAAATTCTGGCTAAAGATACTCAAACCTCAAACACATAGAAGACAGTCACTAGGGCAGAGATAGTTCAAGCAGGTACCCAGAGTTGAGTCTAATAAGGCAATAGCTCAATGGAAACAGAGTTGTATAATACAACTAATTAACCTTTAAGCAGTAATGGCATTTTGGGGAAACACATGAATCTCTGTAACAATTTTTTTTTCCACTGTAAAAATTCGTGTGATTTTCAAACTTAACTCAAAACTCATCTTGTAGGTGACTCGATGATGACAATGATGTGACTCTGGTTTGAATTTCACGGATTGTAAAGGACAAAGAAGGCAACTGCATTATCGTGATGAATGTCTATTTAAGATCCCTTTGGTCAGGTGCATGGGTCCCCATTCTATTCGCTGAAATAAATGCACCATCCATTGTTAAGTGCAAGAGATGAGAACATCTGGCTTCAGAAATCCTAGGCCAAAGGCAGATAAATAAACATTAATTCATTTAATATTCAGTCAAACTGTTTTTAGGGATAAAAGTTATTGCACTTTCCTGGCTTAAGTCAACTCCTGAAAATCTCTTGGCTAAGTGACTTAAATAGAAGTTGGTTCAGAAGAGCACTTGTTTATTTTCTCCTTAATGACAGAACACTCCTAGCACAATGTATTGGGTGACTACAGACTGTTCCAAATAGGGTGAGCCAAAAGTCTTACTTTAATAGCCAAGGACAGGGACAGAAGGTACACATATTTGTAGAAATTTAAGTAAATATTACTATGTGTGATATAATGAATAATAAGTGTATTTCATTGGGACTTCAATACCTTTTCATCACTTTTTATGAGGTATGATTCTCTAAAAGATTTGGAACACTAAGGCCATTCCTTGTGGGCTTATGACCAATGTGAATTACAACAACAGAAAACAAAAGATAGATAATACCTTAGTTTAATTCAGACATGTAATGAAATTAGGTTTCTTTTAGCCAATATTTTTGTCCTGTACAAAACTCAAGCATATTCCAAAGTATAGAATACAATGTTTTAAATATTAGGAACAATCTAAGATATCAAGCATGAAACTATGTTGAGAAAGTATTATTTCATGTTGCGTACTGATCCCAAGATTAATCCCAAGATTAATTTTTAAAAATGTAATATCAAAGTGGACTTTAATGTTTATGTTTTGATTCTTTATTTCTTAGGCTCTATGCACCAGTGTCACTGTCCCCTTTTCTATCATATGGAATGGTCACTGGGGAGTAGCTTCACATCAGGCACTACACCTTCAAGCCCCCTTTGTAGCCAGATGGGGATGTGAACCTGTCTGTGCCTGCTGGATGTGAGTGGAAGTGATAGGGTCACTTCTAGCCCAAGGCAGCTGAAAAGCAGGTACATCACTCAACTCTCCAACCACCCACCATCTGCTGAATGATGTAGAGGACTCAGGCCCAAGGGGATGGGGAAGGTAATATAGCAGGTAGTTAGTCAGGCATGAGTAGGGCAGTAAAGGGCTCCCCACAACCCAGCCAACCGGGAATGTCAGGCCACCATCAGATGATGGTCCGGCAGTTATCGCTGGCTCTCTAAAATGATAATTGGTCACAGCTGATACCAGGGAGAGGCAGTTTCCTGATGGTCCAGCAGTTGTCACACTGATTCTCTAAAATGATAATTGGTTGCAGTCAGCGCCAGAGAGAGGCAATTTCCCAATAGATAAAAATACTTGAAATTGGTAATCAGCAGCTTCCAGTAAAATCTCAGGAAATGGGCAAGTAAGCTCGAGCATGCTCATTAAGAGACAAAATGGCAGAGTATGACTATGACCTTCCAGGGGCATTCCACCAGAAAAGGGAAGAAAGCCTCAGGTGGGCACGCATACAACTTCCTAAACACACCGCGCATGCTCACCTCCCAGGTGCAAGGGGGGCACCGTGCATGAGGGTGGCTCACCCTAAGGAAAGAAAGAAGGAAAAAGGGATGCAACACCCCAGAAGTAGGCCAACATATAAAACCCCAAGTCAAAAGGTCAAATGCCACACTTGACCTCCAAGGTCCCTGCTTGGGTCTCTTCCAAGTGTACTTTCCTTTCTTTCCTGCTCTGAAGCTTTTTTTTTTCTTTTTTTTCTTTCTTTCTTTTTTTGAGACAGAGTCTTGTTCTGTCATGCCAGGCTGGAGTGCAGTGGTGTGATCTTGACTCACACCTCCCAGGTTCAAGCAATTCTCCTGCCTCAGCCTCCTGAGCAGCTAGGACTACAGGTGCATGCCACCACACCCAGCTCATTTTTGTACTTTTAGTGGAGACAGGGTTTCACCATGGTCTAAATCACTTGACCTCATGATCCGCCCATCTTGGCCTCCCCAAGTGCTGGGAGTACAAGCATAAGCCACCATGCCCAGCCTCTAAAGCTTTTTAATACACTTCCATTCCTGCTCAGAAACTTGCCTTGGTCTCTTTTTCTGCCTTATGCCTCTCAGTCAAATTCTTTATTCCGAGGAGGTAAGAACTGAAGTTGCTGCAGGCCCATACAGATTCCCCTCCGGCAACTCGGGTATTCACCACACCTAACAAAGGCATAAGATGAACTAACCATGGTCCCCGAGTCACCGTGTGCAGTAAAGCCACACACCAACCAGAGTCTCTCACATCATGTTATTAGGTGCATTTATGGCCCTCTCTTTGGTCAACTTATATGGACCACTGCATTTTCTAAGAACTTCCCTATGTTGCCAGCAAGGCCAGGAAATAGAATGCTCCAAATCTCTTTTCTTGAATGGCTCCAGGTTAGAATTTGACAAAGAGAGAAATTCAGATACAACTGGACTGCTGGGCAGAAACCAGGGTCACTACAGTTTCCTGGGGCCAGTGGGGAAGGTAGCAGGGGCAGAGGGGAGATTGGAAGCCATCTGCTTTGCTAATCTGAGGGAGCGAGTAGGTCCCCAGGGAATCCTAAGCACCAAGGAAGCATCCCCATGGGATTTTTGAGAACGACTCGCTTCAAAGTCTCAGGCGGAGAGGTCCAGGGGCAGGTTCCCTGATTTTTGTGGCAGATTTCCTAATTTTCAGCTATTATATAAGACCTAAATCCTTTATGAAACACTTTACACCTGAAATGCTTAGAGTGGCATCTGCTAGTGTTACTGAAGCCTGCAAACTATGAATACATTTCTATGTGTCCTGCTGCTAAATGCTCATTCTCACAAAACTCAACATGCATTTTTGGCTGTGTCTTCTTTTTTCTGAAAAACATAGCCTTTATGAGTACATATTTGACTTTTGCTCTAAGCCATGTCATTGCACGTGCTGTACTAATCTCTATCATTTATGGAGAGCCTAAATCTCCATTTCACAGATACAACGTCAGTTCTTCAAACACACAGGTCCACTTAACATTCTTAGTTTATAATCTGTCTCTGTTTTTGAATACTGAGATAAATCTTTATCCTAATTTTTAGTACTTATGTGGAACCGTTCTCTGTATCAATCAAAACTAATTTGAAGAAATCATCTGTTTAATTCTCACAACACTCCTTTGTGGTAGGCAATAACTAGGGAAGAGAATAATCATTTGTTAATGAGTTTCCCTCAAATTTCAATTTTCTAATTTATGTAGCAGAAAATAAGTGGTAGTCTCACAAACTAATGCAGCTATAAAAATAATAGTTGCTAGAAAACAAAGAAACCTATGTTACATATATATTGGAAAACCCACAAATAAGTAATGGATTTCAGGTTTAAGTAGCTATGAGAGGCAGGACCGTATGGAGAGTAAATATAAAAGAATCAAGTAAAAGCACTTTTAAAATCAATTACAGAATTCTGTAATTTGGTAAATACAAAATTACTATAAAATAAGTAGTTTAACTAAACACAGGCACCTGCTAGAAAATGTAATGACACAAAATATTGTATTTATAAGAATAACAGACATAGACAAAATAACATAAGCTTTACAAAGCATGTATACAATGCAGAGAAATACAACTTTAAAATTATACTGAAGGACACAGCAGAAGGTAAATGACAATGAATATCCTAAACCTGGATTGAAAATTAAAAACCTGATCCACAAGGTACCAAGAAGCCTGTTTATATAAATTAGCCTATACATATAGTCAATGAACATTCAGTGCTCATCCAATGAATGTAAAATCAACATTATTTTCTCACATACATAAGTCGATTCTGAAGTTCTTTGGGAAAATAAGTGTGCAAGAATATGTAGGGCAGTGCCAAAAATTAAGAGTAATAAAGCTGAACTAATTCTACTTGGTATTAAAAACCTAATAGAAAGCAACACTAACTAAAATAGTGTGGGCTGGGCACAGTGTCTCATACTTGTAATCCCAGCACTTTGGGAAGCTGAGGTGAGCAGATCTCTTGAGCTCAGGAGTTTAAGACCCCTCTGTTCAACATGGCGAAACCCCATCTTTTAAAAAATAGAAAAATTAGCCAAGCATAGTGGAGTTCACCTCTGGTCCCAGCTAGTTGGGAGGCTGAGGCAGGAGGATCGCTTAAGCCCAGGAGGCAGCGGTTGCAGTAAGCTGAGATTGTGCCACTGCATTCTAGCCTGGACAACAGAGCCAGACCCTGTCTTAGAAAAAAAGAAAAAGAAAAAAAAAAAAAAAAGAGAGAGAGAGAAAGAAAGAAAGTGTGACTGACACCAAGGCACAAAGAGACTAAACAATCAATAGAACATAATTCAGGATCTAGAAATAAGCTAAAAAATATAGGAATTTTGTAAACAAAATAGAGTTTCACTTTTAAATCAGCGGGCAAATGTGGGTTAGTAAATAAATGTGATCAAGACAACTCCCTAGCTATTCCAAAACAAAACTTGAATCCACACCTCACCACTCATACTAAAATAAATTCCAGATGTATCAAAAGTCACTTAAAAATTAAAACCATAGACATATTAGAAAAACACATGATATAGCTAAAAATAATCTTGAAATAGGAAAGGCTTTTCTAATTATTAATAAAAAGCTTTATAGGAGAAGACATGTGGGTTCATCAAAATAAAAAAATCTAAACAACAAACAAAAATGTAATAACGGAAAAAAATGTCAAAAACAAAAAAATGTAAAAAACAAGGAATTGGAGAAATATGCCTGAATGACAGACAAAGAGAGAATAATGCCAAGTTCCTTACAGGAACGAGGAATCCAGGGCAGAGAATGTGTGTGTTAAGATCTCAGCTTTGGAGAATCAGGATCAAACAGGACCACAAATGTGAATTGAAGGCTTGGTCGATACAATTAAGATTAAAATGAAGTGGCAGGTACCCGAAGCAAGTCTGACTGTGGCAGAAGAGGGCTGAGGATTCCCAGTAATAATCAATGTTTACAAGTGAAGAATTTTTACAAGTGAAGAATTCTCCCCAGAAGGTAGGGCCTGGGAGAGTTGGAGTCTGTTTAATTCGGAGTGTATCTATACAAACAGTGGAAGCACAACTGGAGACTTTCCACTGGCCAGCATGTCCTGGGCATGAATCCTTGCGTGGAACTTAATTCCAGGCTATAGAGCACTTCTGAGAACGTGGCCTGGTGCAGGTGTCCCCTCTGCCATCCCCAAACCTTTGTCAACATCACTCACTGAGAAGTCTGGCTACATTGCTTAAGATGATGCCTCCCAGTTCCCCGGTTGCTACTGTTTCCTTTCACTGTCTGGTTTCCCTTTGAGGTCTTACTATCTGTAACCTTGTATCTAACAAGTAAAGCTGGAGGTTTCTTTCACTCTTCCAGTCACTGGTAAGGATTTTTGCCTGCCCTTGATAATATCGACAGAAGCACTTTAAACTATTGATATGGTTTGGCTATGTCCCTACCCAAATCTCATCTCGAATCGTAATCCAAATTGTAATCCCCATGTGTTGGGGGAGGGACCTGGTGGGAGGTGATTGGATCATGGGGGCAGTTTCCTCCGTGCAGTTCTCCGTGCTGTTTTCACGGTAGTGAGTTCTCACCAGATCTGATGGTTTTAAAGTGTGGCACTTCACCTTTGCTCCCTTGCTCTCTGCCCTGCTGCCTTGTGAAAAGAGGTGCTTGCTTCCCCTTCCACCATGATTGTAAGTTTCCTGAGGTCTCCCCGGCCATACAGAACTGTGAGTCAATTAAACCTCTTTTTTTTTTTAATAAGTTACCCAGTCTCAGGTAGTATATACTGGTGTGAAAATGGACTAACACAACTATTAAATTGTTTTGTTAAGTATGATAAAGTCAGATTAAGTTTCATAAATGCAATTAAACTGTGTATTTCCAAAACATGACTGAGCAAGAAAAATCAACAGTTTGCTATCCGAGAAAAAAGTGAAGCAAAACAACTCAAGCTGATCTCATGTCCACAAATAAAGCCACATCTTCATTTTCAGCTAGAGACATTTCTAGTCCAACCAATCCACACAAACGAACAAATGCAATGGCAGAGACTAAGAATTTGGATGTTGCAAGAAGCCCAGCAATTTTAGACACTGAATTGCAAACGATAATAGCATAATTTCATAATAATGGTTACTGGTTATTAAAGTATTGCCCCACCAGGATTTTACCTCTATAATGTGAAACATAGCTATTACAGTAGCAGTATACCACCCTTCATTAGACTATAACAACTAAAGTACTCTTACTATACTTTAATGCTGATATTCTGGATTAATAATATCCTGCATATTAACATGAGAGAAGCATTACAGGACAGAGCACTCCATCTGCACAGAGCCATAGGGAAGCCGTAGCTTCCTAATGAGGCAGGGACGGCACCTGAATAGCAATTGCTTTGACATCACATGGATCTAACCTTTCCTGTACTTCTACTCTCTTCATGACAAAAATTCAGAGACACTGCAGGGGAAATGATGGAAACAGTTAGCAAAAACCACCAGCTCCAAGCAATACAAGAAATACTGCCAGCTGCATTTCAGAGATAAACTAACATATTTTAATATGTTGATTAAAGTGGCAATAAAGATGGCCCTAAAGCATGTATGGAAATAGGAAAATGTGGTGCCAGTTCTGACTGGGAGCATTCTAGGGAAAATTTCTAAATCTTGAACCGCAGTTTTTCTCTAAACATCAGGAAATGGTTAAGTCCTAGCAACTGTTACACAGTGTAAACATAATAATTGATAAAATTTTGTAAGAAGAAGAAAAAGTCTATAGCCTAATTATTGAAAAAATGAAGGCAACATTTTTAGTTCACTTTATTATAAGGACATGAATTATATGCACATATATATACATATGGGGATATGTGCAAAAATGAAATTCACTATATACAGAGGTTAAAATTTGAGGTGTACATTTTTTATGCCCTTTAATCATTACTTTTATGGTATCTTAATAAATTTACATACTAAAATTGGCATTTTCTATTTTCTAAAATATGATATGTTATTTACAGAACTGTATTATTTTTACTTTTGGAAAATAGAAAAGGCTGATTTTAATGTATATAGAACAAGAAATGACATAAGTGATAAGCTTTCAGAGATCTGAAAATGATTTAGCAACTTCCTAAAAGTTCTCCAACGATCTGTCAGAGTCCACAGAAGTGGACCACTCCACTGAGAAATACCATGGATAGTCAATGGTGCAGACATTCACCTCAGCACAGGCACTGCCCTGCCACACCTTGTGCCTCCTCCTGTGGGGATGGTTGCAAGCATTGCTAATTCTTAGGGTGTTGTCAATGTTTATCAAGACACGTGAAGCCTCCTGTGGAGTGGCAGAAAAATTATTGATGAATCTTTGGACAGTCACAATTATTTGACTTTTAGAAACTGCTTACATTTGGACATACTGCTGGAGAATACAAATAAAATAAAAAACTAAGCTAATGTTGGCTCTATTTAGCAACTGTCAAGCAGCATTGTTGGCAACTGAGTTTGGTTAACTGCCTTATCCCAAGCAACACAGCTGGTGACTGGTCCAGATCCTGCATCTTTAAGAAAAAGGAGCCCATGATCATACCAATACCCTTCACAGCTTTTAAAGTTGCAAAAAGTTATGGGAGTGGTGATAATGAGGATGATGGGAGGGCATGGCTGCAGGAGCCTGGCATGGCTGAAATGGAGGCTTCACATCAACCTAATGAGGCCAGAGGATAGAAGATTGAAAGAGGAATGACCATAATCTGCCTGATAACTATGAAAATCCTATCAGAATTTAATGCGCTGCCCATTTTTCATGCCATCCTACATATTACCTATTGCTTTCACACGCAAGGTAAGAGACAGTGGCACACACAACAATGGTTCTGGAGAGTGTTCAGAAGACAGGGCAACAGAACAAAGGAGCAGGATGCAGGAGCTGGGACAGCAATTGTGTGCCAGCGATGCGTTAAATGGGGTTAATTCATCCTGGTCCACTCCCTCCCTCTCAGCACATTCAAGAGAAGTAATATTATCAAGATGAGCTGAGTATACCAGATAAATATTCGACATAAACTCAATTTGGTATTATAAAACTCCATTCCCAGCAGTGAGAGCCCCCAGTGAGAAACAATTCTGACTTTTATTCAAATTGCATAGTTTATTTACCCCAGATGACTCCATTTTGGGATGGAACTCCAAATTAATAGGGCACTTAAAGCATCATTCTTTTAGCAAAGTCAAAAGTGCAAAGAAGATTTTACACGTTTGGCCTCATCTTGAATTTGATTAGGGATTGATGCTCTCAGTCGATTATAAATAAATGGTCCGTAGGTCAAGATTATCGTACTAAAGGTACATCACCTAATTTGATTGCCCTCAATGAGGTGCACCTGTCTGCTGTTATATGGATTGGAATTTGGCCTTACAAGGAAAAAAGGCAGCATTTCGAGCTTCATTATCCCTCTTGCTTTTTAGTGCACTCTACATTTATTTATTTGCTTTTCAAGATTATGCCCAATGGAAAATGACTTTGCTGAGTCACAGAAAGGTAAATACAATGCTGCTGCTCATCAAGTCTTTTTTTGCTGTTCTTTTCTGGATGATTGGACTACTTTCCCAGGATTGACTTTTTAAGAAAGTAATCAACCTTTTTTTTTTTTTTTTAGTGTCATTTATATTTATAGAAAAATTGTGAGGCTAGCACAGAGAGTTTCCATATATCCTACTCTAAGTTTCCCTTATTAACACTTTGCACTAGTATGGTATATTTGTTACAATTAATGGAATATCAATACATTGTTACTAAATCAAGTTCATTCTTTATTCTATCTTCCTTGTTTTTTTCCTAATATTCTTTTTTTTTTTTCTTGAATTCCACCCAGGGTACCACATTCCATTTAGCAGCCATGTCTCTTTAGAGTCCCCTTGGATGTGACCATTAATCAGGCTTTTGTTTTTTGATAACATTGAAAGTTTTGAGGGGTACTGATTAGGTATTTTGTAAAATGTTCCTCCGGGGATTATTCTCGTATTTTGCTCATGATTAAAGAGAATTAAAGTGCCATTCTCACCACATCATATCAAACATATAGCCTATCAACATGACTTACTACCACTGATTGATAGTGACCTTGATCATCTGGCTACTGTAGTGTTAATCTAATTTCCCTACTGTAAAGTTTACTCTATTTCCACTTTCCATACTGAACTCCTATGAAGGAAGTAACTAGGTGCAGCACACATTTAAGGGATGGGATTGACGTACTGCTTCTTTGAGAGCAGAGTATCTACAGAAATGATTTGAAATTCTTCTGCACAAAAAAGACTAAAAAGAGATTTGTCCCTTCTCCCCCATTTATCTATTTATTGAATTATTTTTATCAGTAGAGACTTATGGATTTTTTTTTTAGTTTGGGTTATAAGCCAATGCTATTCTATTTTGTTTATCAAATTGTTGCATATATGGCTATGGGAACTAACACTCTATTTCAGAGTGATCCCAGACTCACAGGCCAGCCTACAAGGGACAGGTGTGACGGGAACAGCTCAGCCTTCCCCAGGCCTGCCTCCCTCCCAAGCACATATGTTATCCACATGATCTGTTCCAGTTTTTCAGGGATTGGCACTGGGACTTGGGGCATTGGCTTAGCAGAACAGCGTGTGTCCCTTTGCCAGACCTGTCTACTGTGGGTCTGCAAGTCCCTGGATTTTCACCAAGTTGCTGTGAAAAGAAGACAAACAGATTCAGGAATAGAAGACCTCCCTGACCACCATCAGCATCCTGCACTTTTCCTTCCTATACACTGGACATCCACTCACTACAGCAGGTGAACAGGAGCAAAGATCAACTCAGGTACCCCTCCCACAAGGAACTCTTTTAGGGTTAAGGCAGGCAAGAAATCCTACAGCATAATCACAAGGTTAAAACAAATCCCTAAAGATATTCTTAGTAATTGTGCCTTCATAGAGTCCATAATCCACTTTGAACAAATTAAATCTTCCTGCTGTTAATTTTCAAGGTACCTAAGAGATCAGGTTTGTGCATTTACTTCTATTTTTTTCTGTGCTATTTCAAGCCTCTACTTCATCTTGGTAAAATTCAAAAGGGGACAATGAACAGATAGAAAGCCAATAACATTCTTTAGGATCTTCCAGAGACTTCAGGCTGAAACTATGTTCCATTAATTTTGTTTAAATAGCTTTTGGATTTATTCTTTTTCATAGAATAGAAGTAAAAGTAAAATCTGACATGATATCAAAAATACATTGCTCTCTCAGCCTTTTTTATGTCTTTGCGATAATCAGATTTTTCTGATCTTTTCAGCAGTTCACTAAATATATTACAAAATAAATTGAGAAATGGGAGGATTGAATTACACAGCTGACACCTAAAATGCTAAGTATTCTTAAGATAGGTTACAATGAAATAGACTTGTTTCAAACCTTACCTAGAGTGACCAGCATCCTATTCATCACCTGTAATTCACTAGATCAGAAATTGCTTTGCTTGTAGTTCTTTTCTATTTATTTATTACAACCGCTCTACTATAGCAAGCCATGAGAAATGGTGTTAGATCTTGACATTTTTTTCATACCTCCAGGGTACTTTCTAACATGCATCAAATTCAGATTTGATTAATTATGTGAATGATGTAAATGTGAAAATAATTTCCTGCTCTTGATATATCATGTGATGATATAAAATTATCATCTCTTGCAATCATGTGATGATATAAAATTATTTGTAGATTTATTAGTGCTTCTTAAATTAAAATTATGTTTAGAAGCATTAAATTATGATTGATTTACTTCTGGTTAGTTAGATATTATATTATCTTATATATTAAATATATTTATGAATATACAATATTATATATGATTTACTTAAAATTACAAACATACTATATCATAATAAACATAACAGACTTTATTAATATACATTATATAATTTATAATTTATTTTTTTAAGTGAAATTAAAATTAGAAATGTATGCATTGCAAACAAAGGTTTTTCTTCTTTAGGGACAATTTCCCCAAAGAGGCATTTCCAATGTGGATGGTGCTGCTATGAATACTGTCATGTCAATTCAGTGAATACTGGTGTCGTTCTACTGATTGAACTAAAAAGGGTCAAAGCAAATCAGCCTTTCAAAAATAATAATGTGGACCTAATTTCACTCCATTTCTCTTGCTGAGATTTTTCTACTATTGCAAAACAGTTATAAAATGTAAGGTACGCCTGTATTTAAAGTTTAATAAGTATTGATTCACCATCAAAACTTTAAAGAGTAAACATGTGGACACATGCATGCACAAGTATTGCCTAACTAACTGATGTTTAAACACATTGTGATGAGTTGTATCTTGCTGGTTTTGTAGACTAGATCTGGTTAACTGCAAGACAATCTGTAGCGACATGATGTAATTAACAGTATCACAAAAGAAAGAGTGAGTTGTGACAAAAATCCTGAGTAAATACAGATTACATAGATCCTTTATTGTTTTAAAAGATTACAAGATTAAAGACTTTTTGAATAATAATTTTAGAAAACTGAGTTCTTATATGAGTTAAACAAGGGCCTATGTATCAATTTGAGAACCAAAGAGATGCCATACTTATTGTGGCTGACGTACTGTGAAGGTGGCCCCTTTTCCTTCTCACCGCATGGTGTTACTCCCTATGCAGTCTTTTCCCCTGGAGTTTAGTAGGACTAGTTTGAAATGAGTAGAACATGGAAAAGATGCTAATATATACATGATTACGTGTATGGGATTATGTTACATAAAGCTATGACATCTGTTTTACTGAGAGGCTCTTCCTTGCAGGCTTTGAAGAAGCAAGCTACCATGTTGTGAACCACCTATGGGGAATGCCACAGGAAAAGAAATTGAGGTGGCCTCCCAGGTGACTGAATGCCACCAGTAACCATATGAGCAAGGAATTAAATCCTTCTCCAGATGAGCTTTCAGAGATCACAGTACTAGCAGGCATTCTGATTATAGCTTGTGAAACCCCGAAGCAGAGGACTGAACTAAGTGGTGATTCCTGATCGACAGTGTGAGAGAATAAATATGTGTTGTTTTCTATCAAGATCACTAGGGTATCTACCTATTAATAACTATCTGTCTATCCATCCATCTACCTATCTAATTTATTGTTCTATCTCTATCTCTATGAATAAATTGACTTGTATCTATCTATGTATCTATGTATCTATCTATGTATCTATGTATCTATCTATCTATCTATCTATCTGCCTATCTATATCTCTATCTCTACCTCTATCTCTGTCTATCTCTCTATGAAAAAATTGGCTCTATCTATCATCTCTCTATGAAAAATTGGCATCTATCTATCTATCTCTATCTCTATCTCTCTCTATCACTCTCTATGTTTTTCTCTATCTCTCTGTGTGAAAAAATTGGCTTGTGCAACTGCAGGGGCTGCCAAGTCTAAAATCTGTTAAGTAGTTTGCTAGCAGGCTGAAAACTCTAGGGCAAGAGCTGGTGCTTCAGTCTTGAGGCATAATTTTTTCTTCTTCAGAGAAACCTCACTTTTGCTCCTATTGCCATCAATTGATTGGATAAAACTCATCCACATTATAGAGGATGATCTCCTTTATTTGCAGTCAACTGATTGTAGATGTTAACTTTCTACATCTATTGTTGTGTTGTTGACAGTAGCACCTAGATTCATGTTTGGTTATATAGGAGTAATTGGCCAGCCATGTTTGCCTATGAAACTGACCATCACCCTAATCACACATGGTTTCCTCTGGCTACAGATAGATGTGAGAAGCCCACAAAGTATGTCTGTGCCTCTGTGTGTGTTCTTTAGGAAGGGGTGTAAAGAGTATTTATTTCAAAATTATCTTTAAAAGCTTAACATTCATAAATATATAAAGCACCAATCCAGGTAGATTGTGAAACTCTAAAAAAATGACTGAGTCAAAACAAGTGTTGTTACTTTAGGAGGTAAACATGCTTTAGCATGTTTAGCACCCACATGATAATAATGATGATTGCGAGCATTAATGTGGATACACAACAGTGGCAGCAGCAACCAGGCTCATGTATCTGACCTGAAGGATGAAAATTGGCAGTGTCCCTAGAAATAAGAAAATTTAAGGATAATTAGACCTGTTAGTAATTTGCTTGTGATAGGTCAGGGAAGTAGGGCAGTACATATGCTGAACTCCCTCTCTTCCACCAGGAGAAATTCACTAATTTGAGTTTTCAAGGTTTGCCATTCAGAAAGAGTGTTTTTAAATCAAGATTGCAATTTAACCACTAACTCATTGACTCCTTCATTTATCATTAACTGATTCACTTATTTATTACTTACATTAAATAAGACCCTTATATTTAGTTACCCATGGTACTGACCCAGAGGGAGGACAGCAGAATTAGACCCAAGTCCTGCTTTCATAAATGCTCCCCTTTGGTATTTAACACTCTAGTGGGAGAGAGAATTAAGGAAGCATGTGGTTGAGCCAGATTCTGATCAAGGTGATGCAGAGACAAGTTAGCTGTGCCGGGGCAGGGAAAATGAACATTGCCTTACTTCCTTCTGGGATTTGTCTTGGGTCAGTGGGAAGGCTTCTCTGGATGAGGCAACACGTTTATCTGTGTAACCCTGGCCATGAGACCTGCATTCTCTCTCAATCCTCATGGCCTGAGACTTCATTAGGAAGACTGGAGACAGAGACTTAGAAAAACTACAGGTGAACAGTCATCACTTGGAAGATGCTATGCCACTTTTATCTGTTTCATTATTTCCTGGCCCTAGAGCACTATATCCTGGTCACTAAATGGAGTGAACATTTTCTGAGTTCAGAAGTCTGAAATATCTAACACAAATCTAAACTTCCAATGGATTTGAGTAAAATTCCATTTGGTGATCATGCACTTATTCCTACAATTTTAGCTTGAGTTATCCTGGCTGAGGCATTATTTTGATAAATGGCCTGGCAATTGGTTCCCCTCTGATGGTCATACATATCAGAGAAAACACTATTCATTTATATGTGAACAGGCAAAGAAGAAATTCAGGTTTTAGACAAATGTGCCAATTGTGAAACATCTCATGTGGACATCATCTGGGTTGATTCCAAATGAATCATCTGCTCAGTTTTGCCATGAACCTACTGTTCAATATGTTTACAAATAAAAACGTGAAATGCATGTAGTCTATCAAAAGATAACACCACATGTTTCCACCGCCACCCAGTCGTTTCTTTCTCCCATGTCTTCGATTTCTCTTTATCAGCTTTTGCTCTACCCGAGAGAGAGTATCGAATATAAAAACCATATGTCTTGTATTTTGTTTTGAAATAAGCAAGAATTCTAATTAGCAATGATCCATGGTAATAGTTTTAAAAATATTTTTTCTCATTAAAATTAAAAAGAATTCAATCTATTTGATTCAACATGCAGATGGATGTCTGCACACATTCTTCCTCATTGCTTTATTTTTCATTATATAATTTCATTTTAAAAATCTAGTTTATTTTTGTTCACAACTAAAAATACTCTCAGAAAAGCTGAACAAAACTCTGTGAATATTCTTTGTACACATGAGGACTACAGTGAGTGTTTTTCCCAAACCAGCAGAATAAAAAAAAATAAAATTATCTACAAGTTAAATTATGAAAGATTTATAAAATGGATGAAAACAAGAATTTATAAAAAAAATTATCTTACTGAAAGAGAATCGTAAGCCAGACTTTACTGTTGCTAACTGAAGGAATTGAGGTATCTAAATACAAAATTTTTCCTTAGAAATGGATTTTGTAAAAGAATGAATGACCACTTAATGGCCAATTGTCCATTACCCATCTGGGCTGGTCTTCATGATAAAATCACGAGAGGGCAAAGATCGCCAGCACTCAATGCTCTTGTTGTGCCCGACCCTGCCTTATCCTGCTGTCCACCTGCACTGCAGAGGAGTGTGCATACAAAGGACAATAGAAAAAAGCAGTATCATTTACTTAATATCTGGATAGTAAATAACCCTATGCAAAACTGTGGTGAATACACGGCAGGATTCATGGCTTAAGCTTTTTTTTTTCATTTCTCTTGCCATCTAACCTTTGGGAATATACCACTGGATAGCCAGAAGGAATTGAGAAGGGGAGTTGGAGTTTTGTCAGAGCTCACAGGGGTCTCTGATTCCACCTATTTCCCTAGAGACAAAAATGTGTGTGAGATCTGAATATTTACTTTTAATGCCCAGTGACATCCCCATTAGACCTAGTGTCTCAATGAAAGCTTTGGAATCAAATCAGATTGCAGATAGCACACTGAGACAACAATGTAAGATGCAGACCATGTCATCTACTTTTTGTAAAAATACTATTGATGTCAGTGTATAAAATAGTTACAAATGTAATTTATCATATGTAACTCCTGTATGTACGAAAAAATCCTGATGTGTAAGAATAAAATCTAAACTGTCGTGATTTGTTTTCTCAGAGAAAAGAGCATGTGATGAAAGACTCTCCAATTCTGCTGTATCATCTTCTTTGTATCACTTGAATACTTTAAAATTTACGTCTATTAATTCATAAATATTGAATGCCTACATCAAAAATTCTAAAAGAGCACAAATAGACAATCTAAGGTCACACCTCAAGGAGCTAGAGAAACAAGAACAAACCAAATCCAAACCTAGCAGAAGAAAAGAAATAACAAAGATCAGAGCAGATCTACACAAAATTAAAACCAAAAAAATACAAAAGATAAATGAAACAAAAAGCTGGTTATTTGAAAAGATAAACAAAATTGATAGAACATTAGCGAGATTAACCAAGAAAAGAAGAGAGAAGATTCAAATAAGTTTAATTAGAGATGAAACGGGAGATATTAGGACCAATACCACAGAAATACAAAAGAATATTCAAGGCTGCTATGAGAACTTTTAGATGCACAAACTAGAAAACCTAGAGGAGATGGATAAATTTTTAAAAATATGCAACTCTCCTGGATAAAACCAGGAAGAAATAGAAACTCTGAACAGGCCAATAATGACAGTGAGACTGAAATGGTGAAAAACAAAACAAAATGAAAAAATATTGTTAACAAAAAAAAAAAAAAAAAAAAGGAAAAATTAAGGACCAGATAGATTCATAGCTATTAGACATTCTAATAATTGGTACCAGTCCTACTGAAATGATTCCAAAAGATAAAGAGGGAATCCTCCTAAATCATTCTATAAAGTCAGTGTTACCCTAATTCCAAAACCAGAAAATGACAGCAAAAGAACTACAGACCAATATCCCTGATGAACATAGATGCAAAAATCCTCAACAAAATCCTAGTTAACTGAATCCAACAGCATATCAGAAAGACACTACATCATGATCAAGTGGGTTTCATACCAGGGATAGTTTAAAGTACACAAGTCAATAAATGTGATACAACACATAACAAGAATTAAAAACGAAAATCACATGATCATCTCAAAAGATGCAGAAAAAGCATTGACAAAATTCAGCATCCTTGTATAATTAAAGTCTTCAGCAAAATTGGCATAGAAGGGACATAATTTAAGGTAATAAAAGCCTTCTACAACAAACACACAGCCAACATTATACTGAACAGTGAAAAGTTGAAAACATTCCCCATGAGAACTGGAACAAGGCAAGGATGCCCACCTCACCACTTCTATTCAACGTAGTACTGGAAGTCCTAGTGAGAGCAATCAGACAAGAGAAAGGAATAAAGGGCATCTAAATCAGTAAAGAGGAAGTCAAAGTGTTGCTGTTCACTGATGATATGATCATATACCTAGAAAACCCTAAAGACTCATTCAAAAAACTCCTATATCTGATAAATGAATTCAGTGAGGTTTCAGGATACAAAATTAATGTAAACAAATCAGTAACACTGCTATAAACCAACAATGACCAAGCTGAGAATCAAATCAACTCAACCCCTTTTTACAATGGCCTTAAAAATAAAATAAAATAAAATAAAATAAAATAAAATACATAGGAATACACCTAACCAAGGAGGTGAATGACCTCTAAAAGGAAAACTATAAAACACTTCTGAAAGAAATCATAGATGATGATGACACAAACAAATGGAAACACACACCATTGCTCATGAATGCGTAGAATAAATATTGTGAAAAAGGTCCTACTGCAAAAAACACTCTATAAATTCAATGCAATTCTCATCAAAACACCATCATTATTCTAGAGAATAGTGAAAGGAACTAGGAAAAAAATCCTAAAATTCATACGGAACCCAAGAAGAGCCCACACAGTCAAAGCAAGACTAAGCAAAAAAGATCAAATCTGGAGGCATCACAGTACTTGACTTCAAACTATACTGCAAGGCTATAGTCACCATAAGAGCCTGGTACTGGTATAAACATAGGCATACAGACCAATGGAACAGAATAGAGAACCCAGAAATAAAGCCAAATACTTACAGCCAACTGATCTTTGACAACAAACAAAAACATAAAGTAGAGAAAGCACACTTTATTCAACAAATGGTGCTGGGATAATTGGCAAGTCAGATGTGGAAGAATAAAACTGGATTCTCCTTTCTCACCTTATACAAAAATCAACTCAAGATGGATGAAATACTTAAATCTAATACCCGAAACCATAACAATTCTAGACAATGACATTGGAAAAACTCTTCTAGACATTGGCTTAGGCAAGCAAATGCAATGAAAACAAAGATAAATGACTTAATTAAAAAAGTTCTGCCATCAAAAGAAATAATCACCAGAGTAAACAACCTACAGAGTGGGAAAAAATATTCACCAACTATGCATCCAACAAAGGATTAATATCAAGAACCTATAAGGAATTCAAACAAATCAGCAAGATAAAACAAATAATTCCATCAAAAAGTGGGCTAAGGACATGAATAGACAATTCTCAAAAGAAGATCTACAAATGGACAACAAATATATGAAAAAATGGTTGACATCACTAATGATCAGGGAAATGCAAATCAAAACCACAATGTGATACCACCTTACTCCTCCAAGAATGACTATAATTAAAAAATCAATAATAACTTTCTGTCTCATTGATCTGTCTAATGTTGACAGTGGGGTGTTGAAGTCTCCTATTATTATTGTGTGGGAGTCTAAGTCTCTTGTAAGTCTCTAAGGACTTGCTTTATGAATCTGGTTGCTCCTGTATTGGGTGCATATATATTTAGGATAGTTAGGTTTTCCTGATGAATTGATCTCTTTACCATTATGTAATGGCCTTCTTTGTCTCTTTTGATCTTTGATGGTTTAAAGTCTGTTTTATCAGAGCTTAGGATTGCAACCCCTGCTTTTTTTTGTTCTCCATTTGCTTGGTAGATTTTCCTCCATCCCTTTATTTTGAGTCTATGTGTGTCTCTGCATGTGAGATGGGTCTCCTGAATACAGCACACTGATGAGTCTTGACTCTTTATCCAATTTGCCAGTCTGTGTCTTTTAATTGGAGCATTTAGTCCATTTACATTTAAGGTTAATATTGTTATGTGTGAACTTGATCCTGTCATTGTGATTTTAGCTGGTTATTTTGCTCGTTAGTTGATGCAGTTTCTTCCTAGCATTGATGGTCTTTACACTTTGGCATGTTTTTGCAATGGCTGGTACCGGTTGTTCCTTTCCATGTTTGGTGCTTCCTTCAGGATCTCTTGTAGCGCAGGCCTGGTGGTGACAAAATCTCTAAGCACTTAAAAAAAATCAATAATAAATGTTGATGGATGTGGTGAAAAGGGAACCCTTTGACACTGCTTGTGGGAATGTAAACTACTACAAGCACTATGGAAAACAGTATAGAGATTCTTTAAATAACCAAAAGTAGATCTACCATTTGATCCAGCAATCTCGCTACTGGGTTTCTATCCAGAGGAAAAGACGTCACTATATGAAAAAGACACATGCACATGTATGTTTATAGCAGCACAATTCGCAATTGAAAAAATGTGGAACCAGCCCAAATGCCCATCAACCGGCGAGTGGATAAAGATGTGAGATATATATAACTCAGCCATAAAAGGAATGAAATAATAACATTTTAGTAAGCTAAATAGAGTTGGAGACCACTATTCTAGGTGAAGTAACTAAAAAATGGAAAACCAAACATCGTATGTTCTCACTTATAAGTAGGAGGTAAGCTATAAGGATGCAATGACATAAAAATGATACAATAGGCTTTGGGAATTGGGAGGGAAGGATAGGATGGGGTGATGGATAGAAGACCACACATTGGGTACAGTCTACATTGCTTGGGTGATGCATGCACCAAAATCTCAAAAATCACCACTAAGAAATTATCCTTGTAACCAAACATCACCTGTTCTCCCTAAACCATTGAAATAATAAAAAAGAAAAAATAAATAAATAACAAATCACAAATTGGATCTATAATTTTGAAAGATTCATTAAAAGTGTTAAAATAGTACAAATACTATCTTATTCTCTTATATCCTATAATGATGGTAGATATTTATTGTACTTATTCATTCATTTATTCTTTAAAGAACTTTTGTTCTCCAAGGTAACATAGAGACATAGATTATAAGTGTTATGAAGTATCTCTTCAAGCCATGGTGAAGTGTTCTACACCTGAGAAATGGGACACAAAGTTGAGATACAAATTAATTTCACATTTTCAACTTATATCTGCTTTTAAGGACATATATGGCAGTGAAAATTTGGTAATACAACACTTTAAAAAAATTCTGGGACTTAGCATGGCTGATTTTCAAGGTGGGTATGTAAAAATATTTTAAAATGAAGCGCTATAAACTCATCACTACTTTTTATTTTCATTTTATTTTTATTTTGGGGGATACATAGTAGAGGTACATATTTATAGAGTACATGCAATGTTTTGATACAGGCAAGCACCATGAAATAAGCATATCATGGGGATATCCATCCCCTCAAACCTTTATCCTTTGAGTTACAAGCAATCCAATTACACTCTTTATTTTAAAGTCTACAATTATTATTGTCTATAGTAACCCTATTGTGCTACCCAATAGTAAGTCTTATTCATTCTTCTATTTTTTTTGTATGCACTATAAGCTCATTATTACATTTAAAATTTTTTTATTTTTAATTTTGGTGGATACATAGTAGGTATATGTATTTATGAGGTACATGAGATGTCTTGATATAAGCATGCAGTGCACTGTCATCACATAATGGAGAATGGGGTATCCATCCCCTCAAGCATTTACCCTTTGTGTTAGAAACAATCCAATTATACTCTTCCTTATTTTAATCTGTACAATTACATTATTACTGAACTAGAGTCATCCTGCTGTGCTATCAAATACTAGGTTTCATTCATTCTTTCTAGCTACATTTTTTGTGCCTATTAGCCATTCCCACCTTCCCCTCACCACCTCACTACCTTCTCAGCCTCTAGTAACCATCTTTATGTCCATGAATTTAATTGTTTTGATTTTTAGATCCCATAAATAAGTGAGAACATGTGATGCTTGTCTATCTGTGCCTGGCTTATTTCATTTAACATAACAATTTCCAGCTCCATCCACGTGGTTACAAATGACAGAATCTCTCTCTTTTTTTTTTTTTAGACAAAATTTTGCTCTTGTCACCCAGGCTGGAGTGTAGTGTCACGATCTTGGCTCGCGGCAACCTCAACCTCCAGGGTTCAAATGATTCTCGTGCCTCAGCCTCCTGAGTAGCTGAGATTACAGGCATGTGTCACCATTCCTGTCTAAATTTTGTATTTGTTTAGTAGAGATGGGGTTTCTTCATATTGGCCAAGCTGGTCTCAAACTCCTGACCTCAGGTGATCCCCCTGACCTCAGCCTCCCAAATTGCTGGGATTACAGGCATGAACCGTGGTGCCTGGCTAGAATCTCATTCTTTTTATTGGCTAAATAGTTTTCCATTGTGTATATGTACCACATTTTCTTTATCCATTCATCTGTTGGTGGACACTAAGGTTGTTTCCAAATCTTGGCTATTGTGAACAGTGCTGAAACAAACATGGGCGCGCAGAGATCACTTTGATCTACTGATTTCCGTTCTTTTAGGTGTAGACTCAGCAGCAGGATTGCTGGGTTGTAGAATACATTATTACTTTTTCAGTATTACTATTATAGCATTTCAGGGAAATAATGGCTATTGTCATTATTTATAAAACCTGTCTCATTCTCTGAGCAGTGTCGCTTTGTTAACTGTGGTGAAGACTAAGCAAGGAGACATCATCTGTTACTTCACTGCCATGCTACTAAAAAAAATACATCTTATTTATTAGAATTAATAAGGACCTCAACATTTTCAGTGTACGTCGAACCACAAGTGAATTTAGGAAGTAATGCTAGAGTATATCAGAATACAGCCTGAACTTGGTATTTTGTTCAAATGACATTTGCTTATTCTGTGACTTCAAGTTACTGCAGTTCGTTGAATTTCACCTCTTCCCTAAAACTCATTGTATGAGTCAGATAAATTGGAGGTTCCGACACACTCTATGGAGTTCTGACACACTCTAAATCCTCAAGTGTGAATCAAAAAATGCCAGTTATTATTTTATTACTATTGACTTTTATAATGTGTTATGAGATTCTTCTGTTTATCTTTTCTTTTTAAAAATTAATATTTTAACAATATATAATTAGAGAATTATACCTAAAATACAATACTATAAAAATTGTTTTACATTTTTTGCTCCATCAAGGCCATCTTAATCATACACGAAAATTCAATATTTCCTCCCTCCTTTCCTTTTCTTTTTTCTTTCCTACGGTCATCCGCCCCATTTCCTACCACCTTCCTAATACCTTGTTTCTGAAACCCTGTGTTTTCCTGAGGCCCTAGCAGTTACACTGATGGAATTTTTTTTTTTTTTTTTTTTTTTTTTTACTTTTCATGGACGTTTCATTTTCATGATAGCTGATGAATGTGATATTTTTCTTTCAATTGTGAACATGTTGTTGACATCTGTTCTGCAATAAATGACTTTAAGTGCTGCAATTAAACCTTGAAACAGCCTGCTGCACTATGCCATTGCTCTCTCTACAACACCAACTGGGCATATAATGTCCTCTACCACTGGGATTAGTACTCTTACTTCTATCTGTCAATTATTTAGTATTCTTCATTTTACCTGGGCGGATAATAACCCTAATATAGTTGCTTTCAACAGCAGTGCATTAAAATCTTGTGAAACATACTACAAATTATAACCAAGGACATAAAGAAAAATATTACACAAAAAGTTGAACACAATGGAAAAAATTAATGGGAAAGTTGAATGAAATTTTCCAATAGCAATGTCAAGGGAGATAATAAACATTGGTCAATCTCATACTTTAGTAACATCAGAGAACTGCGTCAGCCTCTCAGTATAGATCACCACATTTATGAGTTTCCCATCACAGATTGAATATTTTGCTAATTGTAAGTCCTCATGTAACAAACACATTTTTACAGTTATTTACGATTATTATAATAATTTGAAAATTCTTTATCTCACTGAATATTAAATTTTGGGAATCCTATGCAAGAAATAAGAAGCAGCCAAGTCCATTAAAGTATTCTTTGAACTGCAAATTATTTCAATATTCCATATGGTACTCTTTCACTCAGTTCTAATTCCATATAGAAAATTGTTACTGAAATATAGTCCTCAATAGTAAATAATTTTAGTTGCATACACCATGATTTTTCAGTAAAGACAAAAAGAATATACTGGATTGAGCCAAAGAAAATATCAGAAAATGATATGTTCCTAAGTGTAACAGTGTAATAATATTCAATTCATATTATACCTGTGAGGGATTCCTATGAAATTCTATTTTTCTTTTTTCTTTTTGAGACAGAGTTTCACTTTACCACCTATTCTCCAGTGCAGTGGTGTGATTTTGGCTCACCACAACCTCCATCCCCTGGGTTCCAGCGATTCTCCTGCTTCAGCCTCCTGAGTAGCTGGGATTACAGGCACCCACTACCATGCCCAGCTAATTTCTGTGTTTTTAGTAGAACGGGGTTTCACCATGTCGTCCAGGCTGGTCTCAAACTCCTGACCTCAGGTGATCCACTCTCCTAGGCTTCCCAAAGTGCTGGAATTACAAGCGTGAGCCACCACCCCCGGTCTAAAATTCTAATTTAATAGTAACTCTGGTCCAAATAGAATAGAAAACAATGTGAATTTTTTTCTTCACCTCCCAAAAACTTTGTTCTCACCAGTTTTTATTAAAGAACACTGTCCCCAAAAACAGTGTGATAATTTTCTAAGTGTTCACATTCTCACATATGTACCAGGAATAGTAAAAATAATTTTTTCTACACAAAGAAATACTTAAAATAATTCAATTTTCCTCTAATAGGTTACTTGAAGAAATCCTTCAGAAATCTAGTATGCACATTAATTGAAATGAGTGCCATTGGTTCAGTGGATAATTCTGAGGCTTAGGTAAAGACAGGATCCTCACATTTGAAGATTCATTCTGGCCCTTTTGACACTGGTCTGATCATTGTTCTCAGTGGAGTCTAGTTCTTTGGA
The DNA here is from genome assembly GCF_049350105.2 of Macaca mulatta. Lineage (NCBI taxonomy): Eukaryota > Metazoa > Chordata > Mammalia > Primates > Cercopithecidae > Macaca > Macaca mulatta. Next base: position 9,225,188 of record NC_133411.1, read on the forward strand.
TGTTTCTGAAAGTTTGTAAGAGTGAAAGTATGCAACTACTAATGGGTATATGTTGCTCAATAATTAAACTCAGCTAAATAAATCATAGCCAAATCTTTTAACTTATTACATCCATTCAAATGTTCAAAATAATGCTTAAAATAAATGATTACACAAGAATTCATAAATGATTACACAAGAATTCACAGGATTGGACTGAGAATCGTATTTTGATTATCTTGTTGATGATATAATAATAATTTGGCATTTATTGGATGCCTATTCTACTCCAAGTACTATGCCTTGTGATTTATAAACATTTTGTTGAGTCCTTAATTTAACACTTTATGAGTGAAGTTGATTTCCACACTGATGCTTGCAGAGTACATGACACTTGCTGGAAAATAGCCAGGTCGGTTGCCAATTCAAGATTTTATAAAATCCATGGAATCCACCTTAGGAACTAATTGCATCTGTAGTTTACCTTCAAAAAAGTCAGCTGGGTTGATCGTCTTCACAAATGACTAATGTAAACATTAGTGAGCCCACAGATTTGTCACTGAATTGATCCACAACTATTTTACCCATTATTCATGATGAAGAAAACTATTTATACATAGAGCAGAACTTAGTTTTCAAAAGGATGTAAAGGCAAATTCAGGATGAAATTGAAATTACAGAAAAAAAAATGTACACCAGGAATCTGAACTTTCCCTTGTGTGGCATTAGTGAGGGATCATTGAGATTAAAGCCTTTAGAGGAAAGAGGCAGAGGAAGATATTGAAGGAGGACTCTCCAGTGAACACCCCCCAGCAGAAACATCAGTCTTTGATAAGCCTATCATCATTTGGTGAGGTAGACACTTCTAAACCAGACAAGACTGCTTGGGACTGATTGTGAGTTACTCCATGAAAGAGGAGAAATGGCTTGAGAATTTGAGCCAGTATAGTCAAAGAAGAGCAGAAAGAGTTAAACAAGAGAGAAGGGGACTTTCCCCAACCTCTACAGATAACTGCATCGCTTCCCACTAGCTGGTGGATGGTATCAGTTTCTTGAATAGTACCCACAAGAGTGCAGTTATGAACTTCAAAATGTAGTTGATTAATTGGAGGCAGTGAGAGGGGCAGCAACAGCAACTGTGTCCTCTTGCTACAGAACATGAAGGGAGTAGTGAGTGAGTTACTGAGTCATGCAAATTTGTTTTTTCTTCAAGGTGGAGGATTAAAATGACCCAGAATAGCTGCTACCATAGAGGTCTCTATTATGTTTATACACATATGTGAACTATGCTTTATCAAAGAAAACCAATAATTTTCAGATTTCAATAAGATGATAACTTTTCAAGAGAGAATGAAGACGAATGGTAAAAGATGACAGGCTTATGAAAATGAAAAGTTTGAGTCATATTGTCTGTAGCTCTGATAATTTAGAACGTTTTAGCTTTTTCATGTTTTTAAATATAATATCCCAGACATGAAAACATTTTTATAAAGTAAATGTTTTATTTTGACTATCCTTCTCTGTATTACTATCATTAAAAAGCATTTCTAAGCATTTATTTTGGCAGGAGCTATCCTAACGTCATGAAAACAGAATATTGTGGACAGATCTTTACCCTTTCAGGATTTTTTTTTTTTTTTTTTTTTTTTGAGACGGAGTCTGGCTCTGTCGCCCAGGCTGGAGTGCAGTGGCCGGATCTCAGCTCACTGCAAGCTCCGCCTCCCGGGTTCTCGCCATTCTCCTGCCTCAGCCTCCCAAGTAGCTGGGACTACAGGCACCTGCCACCTCGCCCGGCTAGTTTTTTGTATTTTTTTAGTAGAGACGGGGTTTCACCGTGTCAGCCAGGATGGTCTCGATCTCCTGACCTCGTGATCCGCCCCTCTCAGCCTCCCAAAGTGCTGGGATTAGAGGCTTGAGCCACCGCGCCCGGCCAATCAGGATTGTTAATGACAAGAAAAAAGCATAAGAAGAAGTGATCTGCGGTACTAACTTTTCTCATCTTTCTCTAAGCCTACTCATTTTAGTGTTTATCAGACAGTAGAGGAAGCATGCATAAGCCAAATGCACAAACACACACATGTAAGTATCACCAGGATACCTATGAGTCAAATTATGTGACTTATTTGAGACTGATTTTTCTGTGTCAGTAAATGGGAATAATACCCACCTCATTCTTAGGATTCTTGTGGGAATTAAAGATAGCACAGGCTTAATAAACACTTGGTATTTGCAGTCAATTCCTACAGGGAAAATGATAAAACTGTGGTTACTCTTCATTAGCTCTTTGATAACTACAGATTACATATCAGTGAACTTGTTTTGGGGAAACAGCAGCAGAGAGAAAAAGAATATATAGTTGTTATTTATATCAAACTAGTATCTGAAATAAGTTTCTTTTTTATTTCTCCTTTTTTTCTTTTTGGAGATGGGGTCTCTCTTTTTTGTACAGGTTGGAGCACAGTGATGCTATCATAGATCACTGTAGCCCTGAACTCCTGGGCTCAAGCCATCTTCCCAACTTAGCTCCTGATGAAGGAAGTCTCTTTTCAAATAGAATAGGTAAGAATAAATTTAATGAAAGTTATACCAAACCTATGCACTGAAAACTGTAAAAAATAGTGCTAAAAGAGAGCAAAAAGAAATAAGTGGAGAAATACATATGTTATAGATTAGAAAAATCAGTGTTGTTAAAATGGCAAATTTCTCCACAAATTCAATGCAATTCCAATCAACATGTTAGCTGTTTTCAAAGGATACAAAGTATCAAATATGTAGGATGAACAAGGCCAAAGATCTAACACCCAATATGAGAGTTGTGGTTTATCATAGTGTATTTTATTCAGAATTTTTGCTAAATAAATTATGGCTTATTTTGCCACAAAAGAGAATAGGGGAGACAGATAATCATTTAAGATATGAATATTAATTTGTTTCATTATACTAACTATTTTACTATATATATTTATATATTTTATTTATATATAGCGTATATATTTCTAAATATATACATAAATTTGTGTATAGCTATATATAATATATACATATGATATATTTATATGTATTATATCTAATATATGATATGTATTACATGTATACTATATATTTATAAACATACTGTATATTTATATATAAACACATATATTTATTTATATAATTACATATTCTATTTATATATAGTATATATATTTCTAAATATATACATATATTTATGTGTAGCTATATATATTCTGTATATTTATATTTAATAGATATATTTAAAGCTATACAAATATATATTATATATTTATATAGAGTATATATGTTTATATATACTCTATATATGTTTTATATACTCTATATATTTATATATGCTCTATATTTATATATATACTATATATCTTATAGCATCATATGGTATGCCTTAAATATACACAATAAAAATTGTTTTTAAAACTTAAATCAATAAACAAAATTCATAAACAGACTTGGTTATACTGCTGATTGATTGTCAACAATGATGAATAAGTAGTTCAATAGAGAAAGTATAGTCTTTTCAACAATATTGCCGGAACAACTGGATAGATGCAAAAAAGAAAATGAACCTCTCCATTCAACTAACACTACATGCAAAAAGTAACTGGAAATGGATCATAGACCTAAATGCAGAGGTAAAACTGTAAACATTCTGGAAAAACTATAGGAAGAGAACCAGAAATAATGACCAAATTTGGAATGGTTTTCAAGTGATAATGAGAGAAGAAAAAGTGGAGACCCCAAATATAGACAACCCTTTTGAAGCATTTTTTAATTTAAAAAAGACAGATAAATGGGATAGTGGCTAGAGAAGGTTGTCAAGAGATAATATATAAAGACACACACATAGACACGCATATACACACAGATATACAAATATATACACACACAGAATATATAAATATATGTATACACATATATTAGTTTGGATGATACTAACATGAGTGTATTTATTTTTTTTTTAGTGATGTTCAGCTCATGAGCAGTTGACTTTTAGCGACTAATTTGATCTCTTGTCCTTTTTCTCCTCTAAAACGGGACATTTTATTCACAAGTTTGCAATGATGATTAAATTGCATAAAGTAACATCTACTTGAGTGCCTAGTAGGATGTCTTGCTCACAGCAGCCCCTCTATAAATAGAACTCCTCATTCCAAGACGTGCTCCTTCATTCCATAAACCAAGACATGGCTGCATATGTGGTGTGTAAACCCATGTGTGAGCAATGCTGGGATGTGCAAACACAAATCACTCTGGATCTGTTATGTGCTGGGGAAAATTATGATCTTTTTGGAGAGTACCAGACAGTTAAAGTTGATTGGTTATAAGATCCCATTTAGTGATTTTTTCTATGATTTCTATTGCAGAAAAGACCATCTTTCCATGTCAACCTAGAGCTTTAGATTTTACTTATGCTACCCCTTTACATTGATGTTTGATTACTGTATCTCATTTAATCCTTGCCAAAACTACGAAAGGAATCACTATATCAATTATGGTATTGCACAAATAACTTTTAGCTGATAGGCCACTGGTCAAAATCCAGTCTTGTCATCCTGGTACCATTAATGGTTCCACGTCTCTTTCCATATGGTTGGAAAACAACCCACGTTCACCCAGGAATGTGACTTGTTTGGGATAAGTGGTCTCTGGGGCTTGTCTGTCCTTTTCATTGGTCTAGGGTTGTGTCCCGCTACGTGGACTGGACTTTAGCAGGCTATGAGAATTAAATGTTCTAAATATTTACCAGGGTATTCAACCCTAAGTTCTGTGTCCAAGTACATAATTCATCATATTAGGTGTCTTGGTCTTTTCTTCTTTTCCTATTTGTTGTCTTTTTAATCTACTTTAATTATTTTACATTACCTTTTCTGTTTTCTATTATGTTTAATTATTTAAAATTTCAATTAAATATTTTTTGAGAGTTAACAGAAAATGCCATTAAAAAATCAAGATATTTCTTTCCATATCTTTGTCCTCCTTTTGAAATGAAATTATAAAGTAAAAATGCTGATATTTGAAAATGGCAATATGTGGTCTTCATATTTATATTATGAGTACATACATATGTATATTTACGTATATATTTGCAATCCTTTTCCACTTTTCCTATAAGTGAAAGTTTATAATGTCAAGTTCCTTAAGAATTTAAATTTAGACTTATTTCAACTACTAAAAAGGGGCACATTGGTTAATGCCATAAAATTAATAAAAAATACAATTTCCATCGATTGATCCTACTTAATTATAATTCATGGTTGTTTTATAATTCCCTAGGTGCAATGCAGCGAATACATTAGTATCTAGTGCCCAGGCCAGGCTGTAATTCAGGGAACACCTGCAGCCCACAAGATGGAGCCCCTGGGAGGTCTTCCGTACTGGCTCCGCCCTGGCACAGCAATGGCTAAGGACAAACCATGCCAGGCCAAGGACAGCCTCCGCCTGCAGATGTGGGGCCAGCTGGCTGGGGAATGGGGACCTCAGAGTGCAAATGTCCATCCAGATCTGAGTTAAGCAAATTTTAGGTTTGACTCAATATTTTTCACCACATGAGAGTGTTTAAATCAGAGTGCCTGGAAAAGTTAGTGGATCGGTGTCAGTTTACTGCACAATAAAATTTTATGCTCTCGTTGTGAGGTGGAAATGGGGCCTTGTCAGAGGTACAGTTACAACAGTAAAGTGAACTTTATGATTAAACATATATGACTGGGGCCTATTAAATTATGCCTGGGGCACAGGTAACCTGGTAAGAAAGCATGCATTCAAACACACCTCTGACTCTTTTAAAAAAATAATTTATCCAGAGAATATACTTCTTTCCATATGGGGGCATTCCACTCTTCTCAAAATTCTCATTTTCTCACAGCTTCAAAGCCCCATATTATGCTGATTGTTACAGATGACCCAGTGGCTCAAGGCCAATCCACTGAAATTTCCTAGTCAGGTGGCTCATCAGTTTTTCAGAAATCAAATTCGGAGCAGCCAACATATTTTAATTCATACCTAATATCCCTTCTGTTGTTCATTTTCACTTTGATTAGCTGTCTCTCAACATTTCAGGGTAGCTGTTTTTGTTCTTTGTTTTAGAAAATTTGGGTTATTGCAAATAGTCTTTCCGTGTGTGTGACAGATTACCAAAATCTGGGTGTATTAGTTCATCCTCATACTGCCTTAAAGAACTACCCAAGACTGGGTAATTGATAAAGACAAGAGGTTTAATTGACTCACAGTTCCACAGGCGGTACAGGAGGCTTGACTGGGGAAGCCGCAGAAACTTACAATCATGGTGGAAGGGTTATGGGGAAAAAGGCACATTTTCATATAGTGGAAGGAGAGACAGTGAAAGCGGAAGAGCTATGCACTGTTAAACAGCCAGGTCTCCTGAGAACTCACCCACTGTCATGAGAACAGCAAGGGAGAAATCTGCCCCCATGCTCTAGTCACCTCCCACCAGGTCCCTCCTGCAACACTGGGGATTAAATTCCACGTGAGATTTCAGTGGAGACACAGAGCCAAACCATATCACTGGGCGCATACGAAGAGATGTAAAAACACACAAACCATGCTATTTTAGACACCCCAGAGTTTACTCAGCTCAGTTTTTATTCAAGCAATGCCTTTCCTTACTCTGAAAACAAGAATGGATTTCTAATTTCAATGAACACAAGTTTTATATCATAGCTCTTAGAACCATAACAGTAATACCTGACCACAGAGAGAAAATATACAAAAGTTATAAAATGTCTAGGTCATCACTGACAATCTCTGTAGGAGGAGACAATAGTTTTGTCATGGTTTTTAATTTAGGATTTCTTTGTACCGTGATTTTTCTGAGAAAGGTAAGGTTAATGTTGTCCATCCTATGTAAGGATGTACTGAAGCAGTAGATGTCTCTGGGTACTGACATTTTGACATGCTTCTGGGAGACAGACCAATAACTTCGATGGCTTGGAGAGGTCCAGAACCTCTATAGTTTTCTGACTCCCAGGAACCTCCATTCTGTCTCCCTTCTGGTTCGGGGCTCTGCTCTCGCATTTTTGCTGTCTCTGGGCTGCCTCATAGTGTGTCGGACATGAGCCTCAGTACCAAATGGGCCAACAAGAATCCTCTCAAATATAGAGCATTGGTAACCAGGTGGACTTCAGGTATGGCTTTTCAGGGAACCTGGAAAAGAGATTCTGTACCACCCTCCAGAGAGCACATTTAGCAATCCCACTTGGACATGTATGTACAGCCCGGTCTCATTCAGACTCAACCACTGGGGCTGCTCGTCATTCTTTCCCACACAAAAGTTGCCAAATACACCAAGGAATGGGTAAATTTACAATGGATGTTGATAGGGAGGCATACAAGTCGAAATAACATCCTAATCTGAATACATTTGAAACTGAAGGTATGTAATCACTGCTTGCAGAAAACCAGGAGAAGCAGACTTTTTGAAAAATTCATTTAATGCTAAGTGTTATTTGCTATGATTGTATTATCTAATGCCGAATTCACCATTTAACCTAGAAACTTTTATGCCAATAGAAAGTCAACAGGTGTTCTATTCAGTTCCTTGTTTTGACTCCCACGTTCACTCAAGCCTTTTAATACAGCAACCAAACGTAATGTATTAGGAACATTTGTCATAGAAGACTGTCCAACTGTTGCTTTATTACTTTTTATATTACACTAGAGAAGTTTAAAGGAATATGTGGAAAGAAATAATAAAGAACTCTCATATATAGTTGTCTCGATAAAATATTATTTTTCTAAATATAGGCCTCTTGAGCCTATGAAATTCATATAAAATGTCTAACAATATAATATGTATATTTTAAATAACTAACCTTAGATAAGATGTATTGTATGTGTGTTTTGGCATTTACTTGTCTTTTACATTTTTTTTTTTGGTCTTTTCACAAATGCAATAGAAAAGGAGATTCTGTGTGATCCCAATATGTGTACAACATATTACTGAAACTCACTTGCACACTTAAAACAACTTCTTTAGCTTATAAACCTTTTTTAGTTAGAAATATGGAAACAATTACAAGTCTGAGCATGAATTAACAAAGAAAATCTTATCTCTACCCCTCATTTGCTTTTTATTATCTATTTTCTTTTTATTGAATTGGTTCATGCCAGGCAGTCTGTGCCATCTGCAGCCCAGGAGAGAGTGTGAAATAAGATGGGATTGAGTCAGACCTGTTTCTAGAAGTTGAATTCCAAGCTTAGGAATTTGAGATTAATCTGCTGACCTGTGGAAGAAGGAAAGTGATATAATCAAAACTGCACCCCAGAAAGACTAGGCAGTGTGAGTGCTGTGCGTTGAAGCAGGAGAGAAAGTGAACCAGAGAACAGCATGGGGAGGTATCACAATGGTCAGTCCAGGCTGTGGTCTCCAAACTGAGCTGTATGGGCCAGTCAAGGTTGGGGATGCTTTGTAACCTGTATGTACATTTATCTTCAAATCATCCTTTCAAAATGTATCCTTTGCACCTGTTTCATAATATACCAAATACAGTAACACTTGTGTATCATATGTGGGTGAATTCATATAGATTTTTTGTGAGGGGTTTCTCATAACGATTTGCTGGTGGGGAGTGTGATTTGAAGACCAAGACTAGGTTTCGGGTAGGGACAATGGAGAGGAAAGGACAGACACAGAAAACATCCTCCAGGTGGAGGGAGGGAGCCAACTGCTTAATGAGAATTTTGATATTTAAGGTGTGAAATGAGAGGAGTGCAATGAAGTCCAGAATTAATAAGTTTGTAATGGGCAGGTTTTCAGGGCTTCTTGATCAAGAAATCAGATAATTATCTTTCCTTCTTTTACAAAATATTACCAAGAGGCACATGAATGAGTTTACACATGGGCACAACTTCATTTGCACAAGACAATCAAAGATGTATTAATTACATTCTTGTAATGACTGAAGCTGAGTTTAAGTGCTTTTTTGTACATTCTAAAATTAAGTCACAGTTGTATTAAACTCTAGGAAAATTTGATTAGTTTGATCTCGGTCCTTATAGGACAACAAATGTCAAAGGTAGTCAAAAGATGGCGACTTCTTCACCTTAAGAAAAGTTTTGGACTTTAGCTTTTTCATGTGGTGAATTTCCTTATTACATTAAAATATAAATCAATTTAAAGTCTTGTAATTTGCATAAAATTCTTCAGAGGCAGACTGTAAGAGATCCTTCATGATTGAGCCTCAAAGTGTGAATAAATTTAAGTTTATATTTTAACTAACAGAGGATCTTAAAAGTTATATTCACTGTCGAGATCAACTGAATCCACATTTTCTCTTCTAAGGCATGACACACATGTATTACAAAAGTTGGCTCATAAAAGAAAAGCTAGCATAGCTGGAATATTTAAATTGCCAGGTGAAAGAACTAGGAGAGTGCTAAAGGTATCAGAAAATAAAGCGGATAATTCTAGGACCAACATAGAATGTCTTTGACAACTGAAGAAAGAGCCTATGTATATGCAAAGCCTATTGCAATGGCTTTTCATTATCAGAACAAGGGTTAAACAATCTGCCTTAACTTCCTAATCCTTCCACAGTTTGAGTCTGATTCCAACCAAAATATGAAATGTTACAACAAAATTAATGCATGGCCCTAAACATCTGGTTTTCTGTGACTACTTACTCTCCAGCTCATAAAATTATGAGTTTTCCTATCAATACCAATGAATGTTAAGTTGAGCCCCACAGTTGCATGGTTTTAGTACATAAAAGAGTGTATTGGTAGCCTGCCAATGTTATCCCTTTGCATAGAGACACATCAATTCTCTACTTTTAATACTAAAAGTCCATCCATAATATATACCATAAGAATGCACCTCCAGAGCTATTTTGAGGATTTTCCAATTAAGTTTTGAAAATCACGTTTGCTGTGTAGTCCATCTTCTCTGTTTTTATCATGTCTATGTCAAAGAAGAGTTTGCAGTATTATTTTAATGCAGAATGACCCTTCTCTCTAGGCTTTTAAAACTTAATTACAAAAGGTTCATATGAAGTGTCATTGCAAAGGAAAAAATAAAAGATCAAAACACATTCATCCTTAATTAGGTCTGAGAATTACCTGTAACAACAATATTAAAGCAGTATTCTACCTGATGTCTTTGACCTTCTTCGAGAAAGTTGAGATCAAAGTTGGGGCCAGTCTACCTTTGAGGTTTAGTGGAAAAAGCAGAGTGTAAAACAGAGAAAGAGGAACTTAATGTAATAGCAAATTTCTCCCTGGTATTTTCTCCTTACAGAGTTCTCACGTGGCTGTGCCCTGCTATGTTGAAAGGTACCTAGGAAGGGAAATATGGGAAATATGTGCACAGCCTTTTCTAATCTTTAAAACAGGGAGCAAGAGAGAAAACATTTTTGCTTTGAGACACAACATTCTCACCAGTGGTAAAGAAACACAATCTAGTTAACAGTCTCTTCTTTTTATTTTAGGTAATAAATAAAGTGTATAAAAGAAAACCAGATGCATTCATTACAATATTGCTATGCATGGCCAGTCGAATAGTAGCAGGCCACCTCTATATAGTCACTAGAAAGGGGGAATACATTTCTCCTTCAATATATTGCGTGAGTCAAGTTATATTAAATAGTACACTGGAGAAAAAAAATATGTCACAATTAACTGAGATAAATCCCAGGAATGTGAGAGTGGGTCCATAGGAAGAAATTCATTAATAGACTCCATTATATAAACAGGTCTAAAGGGAAAAATCCTATGATAATCTTCATAGCTGCAGAAAATGTGTTTGACATTTTTCGACTTTGAAAAATTTTATTTGTAGAATAAATAGGAATTGTTATAAATGTTAACGTATATATGTACATATACATGTGAGCATATGTACACACACATACATAGAATTAGACAAAAGAAAGTAATTAAAAACATAGGAATGAGAATAAAAGAATCAAACCTATTTATTGCAGGTATTATAATGTTATATTTAAAAATTCACAAGAATCAATGGAAAATTACTGTAATATGAGAATTTAGTAAAATAGCAGGTCATATAATCAATAATCAATTTATAATAATCACCAGGCATACATATATAGCAAATAGAAAATATAATAGACTGATGTATCATACAAAATTAATGTAATACATACAAATGTAAGATGGTAGGCAGCAGTAAACTTTAAATTCTAAAATATTTTGAAGAACATGAATTAGATCTAAATGAAACAAAAACATGTCATGTCTATTTTGCCACCAGATGTCATTTGGCAATATGACTCACATCTCATATACCTCTGTCCCACCAGGTCTTGGTATACCTGCTAGAACCCATAGTAGATGCTCGATATATCTTTTTGAATAAGGTTGACTAGATGTTCATGTGTGGATCTTCATCATTGAATTATTTGGAAAGTGTCAAATATTGAAGTTTTACACACCAGCAAAAGACCTTGTCTGAGTCACTGAGATTTCCTTGAGACACAGAATTGACCTTTTAAATCTGTAGATACATATCTCACTTCTTATAAAATGGAGTGATTCTGCATATTACAAAATAACTTTTATCCTTATATAATGATTTTACTTTAATTTCCTTTCAATACTAAGTTACCATAGTAAGTTAAAATATTTCTCAGTTGAATAATAAAGTTAAACCTCATTTACAACCAAATTTCTGGTTCTGTAATAGGGTGATACCTATTTTTTCATGCTTACTGAGATATATGAAAGTTTCAGAAATTGGGATAAAATTTTTCAAGTAGACCTGGTAAAAGCTTTATGGGGGAATTATGATCTGGTTGTGATTTACTGTCCAGGAATCCCAAGCTTCTTCAATGGTTATTTAAAAAGTTAATTAAGGTTAAATAAGGTCATAAAGGTCCTAATTCCATAAGACGTGTGTCCTTACGAAAAGCAGAAGAGATACTGGACATCTATCTCACTCTCTGTCTCTCTAGCATGCGCAGATCAGAGGCCATGTCAGGACAGTGAGAAGGCAGCTGCCTGAAAGCCACAAAGAGAGGCCTCATCAGAACCAGTCCTATTGGTGCCTTAATCTTAGACTTCTCGTCTCTATAACTGTGAGGAAACTAATTTCTGTTATGTAAGCCACCCAGTTTGTATGATATTTTGTTATGGCAGCCTGAGTAGAATAACACACATATTGTCTTCCATATTGTCAGAAAAGTCTCTTTTACCATAAATTAATTTTGATTTTGTTATCATTTCACAAGCATTTGTTGTTCAAAGCCATAGTTTCATATGCTGTACTAGACACTGGAGATACAAGGCAGAATGAGGCCTTGGAGCCTGTATAAGCTAGTCCAGAGATGGCAAATACAGGGCTCTTAGCACCTTCCAGTCCCTCCCAGGTCCCAGCTGCTAATTGATAACAACACAATTCCCCATGGAATTGAACATTACAATCCTGCTGAACATAGAATAAGTGCCAAATGATCAGATTTATAATGTACCAGTATAAAGGCGTTGGCTAGCCATGGTCCACTGCTATTGCAGAGACACCTGGAAGGCAAGTTGTTTTGCCAGGACTTAGGTAAATTTAAAGAAAAAAAATAACAAAATTTATGAAGAAAGACTTTGTGTGCAATTGTGCACATACAATAATAAAGAAGCTAGGTAGGCCTTCTGAATCGTACTCTTTTTGTATATTCATGGTTACCATATCATTTCTAGAACCTCAGACATATGTCAGATTTTCCTACTTTATAAACTCAATGATTTCACAGTATCTCAGCACTTTCCTGCATTTACTCACATTCAATGCAAATGGAGATTATCCATATACCATCTGAAAATGCATTAAATTTAACTTTCACCACTCAGTCACCCATCTATTGTCGTCCCAGAAAGTTGCTACACTTCTAAGACAACATAAAACTTGCAACTTGATATTTATTTAACCAAATTCAGAATATTTGTAATTCATTCATTAATTACCCTCATTTCTCATTTCTAAATTGGTAAAAATCGCCTCTTTAGCATTTCTGCAGTCATTTTTTCAAAAATGATTATTTCTGTCTTTCTCAACAAAAAATATTATTTTACCTTTAGAAGCTTGCAAGAGATCAATTCCACACAACTGAAAATGCCCAAAAGAGTCACACCCTGATTTTTTATTACTATTAATATAAATATATTGTAACATTATTTGAAGTCAACAGTGGAGTTATATTACTACATATTTTTGGCAGTTTGCTTTAAACAATGAAAGATAAGATGAAAATATCATTATGAACGGTTTTATCTAGAAATTATTATTTGTATATCTGACTATTGTAAATAGCTTCACAGAACTGGCTAGGATATAAATGAATGAAAACAAAATCTTGACAGTATTGCCTCTGATATATCTTGGATTTGTGTCCCCATCCAAATCTCATGTCAAATTGTCATCATCTCCAGTGTTGGAGGAGGGGTCTGGTGAGAGGTGATTGGATCATGGGGGTGTTCTCCCCCTTGCTGTTCTCAGGATAGTGAGTGAATTATCAGGAGATCTGGTTGTTTGAAAGTGTGTAGCACCTTCTCCTTGCCTCTCTTCCTCCTGCTCCAGCCATGTAAGATGTGTCTCCTTCCTCACCACCTTCCACCATGACTGTAAGTTTCTTGAGGCCTCCTCAGCTGTGCTTCCTGTACAGTTTGTGAAACTATGAGCCAATTAAACCTCTTTTCTTTATAAGTTACCCAGTGTATTAGTTTGTTTTCACACTACGGATAAAGACATACCCAAGACTGGGCAATTTATAAAGGAAAGAGGTTTAATGGAGAACTCATAGTTCCATATGACTGGGGAAGCCTCACAATCATGGTGGAAGGCAAGGAGGAGCAAGTCACAACTTACATGGATGTCTGCAGGCAAAGAGAGAACCTTTGCAGACAAACTCCTGTTTTGAAAACCATCATGCCTTGTGAGACCCATTTAGTGTCATGAGAACAGCATGAGAAAGACCTGCCCACATGATTCAATCATCTCCCACAGGGTACCTCCCACAACATGTGGGAATGGTGGGAGCTACAAGATGAGATTTGGGTAGGGATACAGAGCCAAACCATATAACTCAGTCTCAGGTAGTTCTTTATAGTAATGTAAGAATAGACTAATACAACTTCTATTTTATTCCACAGCTTGATTTTTTATAATTTTCAGTTTTTGTTGGTAATTATTAACTTATATTTACTTTTTAATTATTAATAAAGATTGTGGGATGGCAAAATTCTATATCTTTTATATGAAAAATAATACAAATAAAATCAATAAAAGCAAATAATAAGCAAAAGTAAACAAATAAAACAATATTAATATAGACAGACTCCAGTTTAAGACCTAAAAAAGCATAATACTATATATTAATTAAAATAACAATATTCTAAGAAAATTGGTAATTACTTTTCCTCAGTTAATAACATATCATTAAAATATTTAAGACAAAATTCAACATCAGTTAGTCTACATTAAAATAAATATTAATTGGATTGCTTAAGAACAAAAAAAATTTTAAATAAAAAGTAAAGAATGGAGAACATTAATAGAATTGAATGAATGTGATTGCATTAAACACGAATCAGAACATCTCGAGGGATTGAAGGTATACACAAACCGAAAGACATGACAGCAATAGCAGAAAGGCAAGCGGGCATAAGTGAAGGCAATACCTTCTAAGAGGCTTGCATTGTCCAGGGAACAGTAATGATGATAATTTATAGGAAGCTTTAATGAGCCCTGGATATGTTATACTCTCTAGAATAGTGATTAATAAAATAACCAGTGTTATTTTATGTATGTGCGGATGTCAGGGACAACCAGGGTACCTGACATCGCACAGGCATTAGAGACATTACTTTCCCTTGTGCCTTACATTTTATTTTGAAAATTTTCAAATATTCAGCAAAGTTGAGATCATTTTTCACTGAACCCCTTTCAGCCTAAGTTTCTGCCATTAACTTTGAATTGCACTTCAATACATGTATCTCTCTCTTGATCCATCTATCAGGGTTTTATGCCTTTCAAAGTAAATTACAGACATCAATATGCATCTTCCTAAATATTTCTGCGTGCATATCATTAGCTAGATTTCAATGCACATAACACTTGAACCACATGGATTTGAACTGAGTGGGTCTACTTTTGGGTGAGTTTTATTTTTTTAACCAAATGCGTTTTGAAAACACAAATATTCTCAGAATGGGAACTCTTGTATACAGAGTGCCAACTTTCCCTATATGCAGGTCCCACAGGGTCCATTTAAGCATGTGTGAATTTTGGTGTAAGCAGGGATCCTAAAACCAATTTCCGCTGATACCGAGGGATGACTGGTATTTGTTTACAGCTTTATGTAAAGTTTACATTCAACGAAATGTGCAAATCTTAAGTGTATTTTTACTGAATTTTGACAAATGCCTGCATCTGGGGAAATGTTACTTTTATCTGAGAGACTATTGAGATACTGAAATTCATTACCAGTGCTGTGGTTTATATTAAGTCACAGGGAATTGCACACAGATGTAACAAAAAACCATCAGGGAAAGCTAGAATCTGTATGTGAGGAAAATATAGCTAAAATTCCATAATTTAAAAAGTCAGTAGTACTCACATTTTTCATCTGTTTCCCATTTAGAATAATAAGTGTAATGGCTTCTATTGTAACCAGAATTTTATATGGAAGAGATAAAGTTGTTAATTTCATTTATCTATCAATTACTCAGTATGTTTACTCTGTACAAGTGTTACTAAACTCAGGTTAATGAGACATGTTTTAGGCTCTAAAGAAAGCCAACAATTTTAGAAAAATTTAATTGTATAAATCATAATTGCAATGTTGGCAAACTAAAACCATTGTCTGCATATAGGCAATATATACATTATTCTAAAATATTTATCAAACAACTCTCGGAATACTAATATTGTTAAATAACTCAGTTGATTGAATTACACAATATAGGTTTATTCTTTGAGCACTCTACTTAATTTTGAAAGTATTCCTAATTAAAACAGCCCCACAAAATGCTCAATATGTTTTCTCTTCAATAAGCAAGCACTTTAAAAGTTATTTATGTAACTTAAATGCATCCACTGCTAACTATAGCTGTCAGCAATAAGCAGTACATCATTTTTTTCATATATGCCAGTGAATAGATAGCAAAGCACATGCGCCTCTTTAAACTAATTTGGTCTCCATATGTTGTCAAATCTTAGAGAAACAAAGACCTCATTTTACTTTTTAAAAGTGATTTTCTCAGCTCTGGTTAGAATAGAAGCAGTTTGTTATAAATGGTGTAATTTATTCCAAGTTCTGTCTCTCATTGAAGATATTTGTCATCAGTAAATATTTAAAAACAAACCAGCCAATAAACAGTTTCCACTTTTCCTCGTGTAGAGGGGTAGACATGTGATTGGTTTTGACCCATTTAATCCTGTTGTCCTCTCTGCATCTTTTCTGGATAAATGGACTGGATCTACCCAGTTAAAATTGGATAAGGGTGATCCAGAGATAGAATGCAATTCACACGTGCATTACTACTCTAAACGTTTAGGATTCTGCTTCCTGTTTCTTTTTATGCATATTTTAGTCTATTTTATGTATCAAGATTTATAAAATGCATATTTTTAGGCCAGGAACGGTGGCTCACGCCTACACTTTGGGAAGCTGAGGTGGGTGAATCACAAAGTCAGGAGTTTGAGACCAGCCTGGCCAACATGGTGAAACCTCATCTCTATTACAAATATGAAAAATTAGCTGGGCATGGTGGCAGGCACCTGTAATCCCAGCTATCTGGGAAACTAAGGCAGAAGAATCGCTTGAATCCAGGAGGCAGAGGTTGCAGTGAGCCGAGATTGTGCCACTGCACTCCAGCCTGGGCAACAAATAGCAAGACTCTGTCTCAAAAAAAAAAAAAAAGAAAAAGCATAGTTTTAAATGTTGTGGTAACTACGTCAGTACTGCAGTATATATTGTAATCCTATAATAGAAAGTGCTAACAACTCAATTAGCTGCCACTAGGAGTATTTTTGGGAAAGCTAGGCCATTTTAAATTCTTTTTTTTTTTTTTTTTTTTTAAGACGGAGTCTCGCTCTGTCGCCCAGGCTGGAGTGCAGTGGCCAGATCTCAGCTCACTGCAAGCTCCGCCTCCCGGGTTCCCGCCATTCTCCTGCCTCAGCCTCCCGAGTAGCTGGGACCACAGGCGCCGCCACCTCGCCCGGCTAATTTTTTGTGTTTTTAGTAGAGACGGGGTTTCACCGTGCTAGCCAGGATGGTCTTGATCTCCTGACCTTGTGATCCGCCCGTCTCGGCCTCCCAAAGTGCTGGGATTACAGGCTTGAGCCACCGCGCCCGGCCCCATTTTAAATTCTATTAGGTATATAAATAATGTTTAATATTATAGTAAAATTTAATATTTAATAATATATAATAATATTGTAATACATAGTAATATTTTATATTAATATTATTATTTATTAATATTATTTATTAATTGATAATGTTTATAAATATTATTAATAATATTTATTATATTAATATGATATAATAATATTTAATATTGTGGTAAGAAGAGCAATATCACAGGATAAATGATATGGCAATTTTCAAAACAGATAGCTTTTCCCTCCCAAAGCTGAGATTACACAACTCTCCCCCAGTTTCTTGATTAAAATGTAGAAACACATAAAAATTGAAGGAATAACAAGCCCACGAGGCTTGTGGAAAAGAGATTAAAGCTTAGTTTTTCATATTTCATGTCAATAACCCTGAACAAGTAAAATGGCTCACATCAGGATCTTCATCCTAATCACCAAATTCAGAGTCATTAATCATGGATGAGATTAGGGGAGAAGTCCTCTGGGTTTTCTCATGAAGTCATTTTAAATTTCATCCTGGGAGAATTAAGAGTCTGTGTTGTCAGCATCCCTGAGCATGAGATCATCTAGAAATGATGAGGAAAGATAAAGAAAAGCCAAGAATTGAAGACATAAGGAAGAAATGGGGGACCTCTTCTAAAAGCAGAAATGATGTAAATGTCTGTGAGAAGATAATGATCTCTCACTCTGAAGTGGGAATAAGTCTTCCCCAGAGGAACTAGCTACTGTATCTAGTTTATTTCCAAGACTGCAATTTATTGTCCTGCTTTTTGGTTCCCTCATTTTTTTCCTGTACATTCTTTTCACTATTTAGAGTAGTTATTTTTGTCATTTCACTTTCTAACAATAGGTCAGCCAAAAAAACCCGAGCTTTCCTCCCCTGCCACCCTACCATGGCTGACATTGTTTCCCCAGCTGTGGGGATGCCTGAGTCCTCTGGGACCTCCTTAACCTTCCCCAGACTTTGGCACCCACATCTGGATGCTTCTGTCATTTGCCTGGTCACATCCACTCCACGTGACATGGTTACCACTCGTGGCGGCCACAGCTTCTATGTGAAAAGTGGGTGGGCCCCCTGAACTGCTGACCCTATAACCTCGTTAATTCAATATTGCTCCTCCCCAGCCCTCCCAGCAGACCTCCACTCACAATGTCAGGATCATTAATGAAGCTGTCATTGAAACATTGACATGAAGCCACCCCATTCTCTGATGCCATCTACTGTCATCCGAGGCCATTTATTTTTCTTCTCTCATATTCAGAATAATCTGACCATAATGACATCTCCCCCAAAGTGAACTTTATACTCTCTCACTACTCTTTCATGACCTTACTTCCTCACTTTCCCAGGTCAGATCCTCAGCACCTCTTAAAACCCTGATGAAGGTATAACACTGGCCCAATAAATTTTGCATGTCAAGAGAAATGTTTGAACCTACACCAGGGAAGAGTAGGCCTTTGCAACTTGATTGCAGAGCAGAAGGATGCCAGCAGGTCAGTGTGACAGATGGAGATGTAGGTGACTAAGATGCCAAGTGTAGATGGGCCCAGCTCTTGGCCATCAGGCAATGCTCCAGCACAGAGACATTGAAAATGAGCCACACAGAAGATCCCACATTCCCTGGGTTGCTTTAGTATAGCGACCTAGTTGTAAATAAGGAAGCCATCAATTTGAGAGAGAGAGAAAGAGAACTCTTGCAAAACCCTCAAAAAGAAAGAAATGGCTTGAAAAAGAAAGCCTATTTCATAGCAGGATTTAACTATATGGAATCCTGCTTTAGAATCTGCGGCAGATAAAACAAGTTGGATAACGAGTCCTGTGTTCTAATATAAAAATTGATTGTTACTTCAACTAAACAATAGCTGGTTATTTCAAATAACTATTTTCAAAAGTTTTGCAAACACCGTCTCCATAAAACATCTAGTAGAGCTTTCTTAAACCACCTTTCCCTGCAAACTATCTTTCCCTGAATTATTTATCAAGGAGATAAACACACAAAACTCCCAATATTATTTTTACAACACTCTTACACATTAAACTTTTTATTTTCAACAGAAAAATTGTTTGACTTTTAAGTATCACTCGTGTTTACCCTTCTTTCTAATATCCCACAGAAAAAAAAATATAGCATTGACATCAGTAGATCCTAGTTGTAAAGTTTTGAGAGAAGTGCCATGCTGTGAAGCTTTTCTTTTAAGTGTTACAAATACTTTTCATTTTCAACAAAATTCTGTCAGTTCAAACAACAAGCACCCTTATATACCAGAGTTTACCTTGTACTGTTTGGCAAAACCGTATGTAATATACTCTTGACCTCATTGATAGGTATGTTCTTATTTCCATAAAGAAACAGATTCTAATTGATCTTTTTAAATGTAAGTAAGCAAGGGAGGAGTTCTCCAAGATGCACCACTTTGTTTCCGGTTCTCTCTTAACTCAATTTTAAATCCAGACTTAGGAAAATTAAATGCACAGATGTGAGAAGAGTCTGCAAAGGTACATTTACACACTTGCTTAATCTTAAATTAAGATGGCATCCTACTTAAGTTGAAAACCCATTCAAATAAAACAGAAAACAATATTTTTTCTGGGTGAAGATCCAAAATAGGATGTTTAATGTATTCAAGAATAAATTGTGTCAGTCTCAGTACATTAATATTATAAGGATTGTACACAGATTTAACGTGGGATACAGTAAATTATCTTAGGAAGAGTCAGCAGTGGTTATTAATAGTAGCATAATGCTTTTCAGTTTATTTCCTACAAAATCATATTTACACTAAAAATTACACTTGTTTGAAGGGTTCATTGAGCTATAAAGAATCTTTAAAATAGTTTAATGAATAGTTTTCGGTTGGAGTAATGTGATGAGGATTTTTCATTCAAAGTTCACGGCATTTAAAGATTATGGTGCAAGTAAATAGAGAAGGTAAGATGAACTTCAATTAATTGTTGTCGGATGGGATGTGCTTTTAAAGCTAAATACAGAATCCAAAAGTGTTTATGGAATCAAAAATTTAGGGCCGGGCATGGTGGTTCACGCCTGTGGTCCCAGCATTTTGGGAGGCTAAGGCGGGGGATCACCTAAGGTCAGGAGTTCTAGACCAGCCGGGGCAGCACAGAGACACCCCATTTCAACTAAAAATACAAAATTAGCTGGGCGTAGAGATGCATGCCTGTAATTCCAGCTACTTGGGAGGCTGAGACAGGAGGATCGCTTGAACCCTGGAGACAGAGGTTGCAGTGAGCCGAGATCACGCCAGTGCACTCCAGTCTGGGCAACAAGAGCAAAACTCCGTCTCAAAAAATAAATAAATAAATAAAAATGAAATGGTGTCTACAATTTAGTGGAGAAACGAAGGCCACCACCTAATGGGGCATATTTGTGATGCCAAAGGAAGACATTAGCTGTTATTTTGTTTTCTTTTAAGCCAAGATATTCTTCGAGAAGCAAAAGCTGAAAGTCCTGGAAGCAGAAAAGCTAGTCCTTGTGGTTAGAAGGTACAGAGAGGGAAGGCTGATGATGAAGTCCCACTAGTCTGATTTGCAGACTAATCTTAGAAGAGTAATTTCCAAAGACAAAATACCTACAAAATCTGTAAATTCTGTCAAATGTACTCCTAAAATCCACTCTCCTCTTTTGAACATAGAGCTGGACTACAATTCCAAGGCTTTGTGCAAATAGGTGTTGTCATGTGACTGGGTCCTCTCGTTGAAATGGTAACATGAGTGAGCACGTCCACGTCCACGTCCACCCGCTTGAGGGAAATCTCTCATGCGAGGTTCTTCATCCTATTCTCCTGCCAGCTGACCGGCATGGTGACCCCTATGCACCCGTGGAAGCCACATGTTTAAAATAGGAAACAGTGGAACAGCCTTGGACTATTGAATAAGAAAGAAATCAGATCAGATTGTATTATGGTAGCCTTTGCATTTGGAGGTCCCTTATTGTAGCAATAGCATAGAATACCCTAACTAATACAGAAAGTTGTAGAAGTCCGCTTCAAAAACAACCTTTAACAAGTCACTTTTGGTTTTGTTTAAAATTACCCCCTTATGCAGAAAGGAAGTGATCTTTTACCTCCTGAGAGTAAGCTGAGCATGGTGGCTCATGCCTGTAATCCCAGCAATTTTGGAGGCCAAGGCAGGAGGATTGAGACCAGGAGTTTGAGACCAGCCTGAGCAACATAGTAAGACCTTGTCTTTACAAAACAGTAATAATAAAAAGAAATGAGTCAGGTGTGGAGCATGTATCTGTAGTCCCGGCAACTCAGGAAGTTGTGCTGGGAGTTTTGCTTGAGCCAAGGTGGTTGGCTGCAGTGAGCTGTGATTATGCCACTTCACTCCAGCCTGGGTGATACAGTGAGAACCTGTCTCAAGGCAAAAAATAAAAAAAGTATACATATGTATTTGGCAAGTGGTTACTCAAAATCAAGATGATATCTTCCTAATGGGCCTGGTCTAGTCACTTGTGGTCCCACCAAATGTACCCCCAAACAGCAGTCTGAGTGAGTCTTCCAAAATAGTTTCCTATTAATATTAAAATAAATCCTCAAAGTACCCAATAGGAACTGCAAAAACTTGTCCAGGTCTTCATCTTCTTCTGATGCTTCTCCCTGCCCCCCATCACATTGATGCTGTTTAGCTTGGTAAACTGCCCAAACTTCTTCCTGTTCCAAGACCTCCTTGGATTGCTTTTCATCCTTTCTGCTTTGCCTAGTAAACTTCCACTGGCTCCCAATCTCACCTGAAATGTGAGTTTCTTTGCAGCCTTTTCCTCATCTTCCGGACTAGCTGATGTCACCCAGACCTCCTCACTGGACTCCCACATTAGTAACCGGCTATGTATTTGTTCAGTTATTTAACATCAACTTTTCCCTCTTGGGCTTAAGCTCTGTGAAGGGAATAACTGTTTTTCTTGTAATTGTCTGCACGTCAAATGCTAATGACAGGCCCTAGAGGGAGTCCCCCAAAAGTTCTTTTTAAAACAAGAGTCTGAAGCAGAATTTGTGGCCTCATGAAGATCACCCCTTCCTTTGCTCTCTGGGAAGCCGCAGGTATCAACCACCCTTAGGAAGAGCAGAAGCCAGGGTTGCAGAGACCTTGTCCCATTGGCCATTCCCCAGCCCCAGACTGTGCACTTTCAACACAACCAGTGCTGGGAACAGATCCTCCTCCTTCCTCTCTGGGCAACTCTGTACTTTACAGGGGCTTCATGACTGGGCAGGCTCCAGGACAAAGGGTAGGGTGGTTGCCAAGCTCATACTCTCCCTACTGGTCTAAGGAATCAGAGATCTTGCTATTGGGATGGGACATTTTGTTTTATTCTTCTTTATTCCCTCTCAATTTTCCCTTTCTTTTTGCCCTTGTTCCAAGCTCATCGTATACATGAGAAGCGTGACAATAAAAAATGAAGTGAAAAAAGAATCTTTTCTGGAATTTTGATATTTAATATCTTACCCTCTGAGGGACATGGAAAGGGTCCTGGGACAGATTCAAAATGTGGGAGAAAACAGTATGCGAAACTGGAACTCAGGCTGGCTGGGGACAGGGAAGAGTGGAATAGAAGATATGATAAGAGAATGGTCCCTGGGGACCTAGAACCAGGAATTTAGTCAGGAAATGACAACTCGGAGAAGGCACCATGCTCAGCAAGGGCAGACCCTGTCTCCTCCCAGCCTCAGGAGTAAGTGCCACTCCTGAGCCCAGCGGCTACACAAGGCATATTTTCATGGTGTCTGGAGAGTATCTTCTCAACAGAGGCCAGTATGATCCCAGTGCATGGACCTTCAGGAGTAGAACCCAAAACTTTGCTCAGATTCTATCCTGGGGTTGGGTAATGACCCAAGATACTGGTGAGCTTCCTGAGAAGGAAGATGGCACACTATACAACAGGCTGCGTGATAGAGGTGCCTCACAGTGAACCTCTACTAGAGCAGTACAGAGGGAAAATGTGGGGTTAGAGCCTGCACAGAGAGTCCCCACTGGGGCAATGCCTAGTGGAGCTGTGAGAAGAGGGCCAACATCCTCCAGACCCCAGAATGGTAGATCCACCAGCAGCTTGTACCCTCCAGCTGGAAATGTTGCAGGCACTCAATGCCAGTTCATAAGAGCAGCCCCTGAACCCTGCACAGCTACAAAAGTGGCGATGCCCAAGACCTTGGGAGCCCACCCTTCACACCAGTGTGCTCTGGATGTGAGACATGGAGTCAAAGGAGATGGTGTTGGAACTTTAAGATCTATTGACTGCCCTGTTGGGTAGAAGACTTGCATGGGGTCTCTAGCCCCTCTCTTTTGGCCAATTTATCCCTTTTGGAAAAGGAGTATTTACCCAATGCCTATACTTTCATTGTTTCTTGGAAGTAACTAACTTGTTTCTTAATTTGTAAGCTCAAAGGTGAAAGGGACTAGCCTTGTATGAGAAGAGACTTTGGACTTTGGATTTTGAGTTAGTACTGGAATTAGTTAAGATTTTGAACACTGTTGGGAAAGGATGATTGTATTTTGCATTATGAGAAGAACACGAGATTTGAAGGGGCCAGTGGTGGAATAATATGGTTTGGATCTATGTCCTCACCCAAAATCTCATGTTGAATTGAATTGTAATCCCCAGTGTTGGAGCTGGGGCCTAGTGGGAGGTGATGGGATTATGGAGGTGGAGTTCTCATGAATGGTTTAGCAATCTCCCTTGGGACTGTATAGAGATGATTTGGTTGTTTAAAGTGTGTAGCACCCCTCTTCCCTCTGTCTCTTCCATCTGCTTCAGCCATGTAAGATGCCTGCTCCCACTTTGCCTTCCACAATGAGTAAATTCTCCCTGAGGCCTCCCCAGTAACAGATACTGCCATCGTTCCTGTACAGCCCGAGGAATTGTGAGTCAATTAAACTTTTTTCTTATAAATTACACAGTCTCAGGTATTTCTTTATAGCAATGCAAGAATGGACTAATACAAGGTGCCAGAGGTAAAGTTGGAAGCTCACCAGGATTCGCTATGTACCTGTGAACATTTTCAACTGGACTGTAGGGAGCCAGAATGCAGATTTTTACCAGAGGGCTCCTCTTTTCAGAATCCGGCTATTACTTCCAACTTGTGCTTCACAGATTCTCATAGCTTATTTGGGCAAAGATTGATGTTCATTTTCTTCTACATTCATGAAACTATTTGAATTTCTATACTATTAGCATTAACATTGTATAAGCCACTGAACAGGTAAATTGAAAAGAGAAAGAGAATTTCTCCAAAAAGTGATGAGATAGTAATTGTGTTGGAGAACATATGAATTTTCAAGATGGTTCTTGAAAAATTTGTTCTCTGAGTGTCAGGATATATAAGTTTACATCTTTTTGAGTTCTGAGCTAACTCAAGTGAAAAATATATTGAAAATATGTGGGATGCCACACCCTCCTATTGCAATGAAAGGTGTGTGCCTCATCCTATAGGAAAGCAACTACCTCCACTATATTCTAGAGCTTATTGTTCATACTCTGAAAAACATACACTATTCCTTTTGTATCCTTAATACCTCCCGTTATCCTGATTCATTTCTAATCGTTTATCCTGATAATCACAACCAAACTGCACAAAAGAACTGTCTGCACCATCTGCTTCCATTTTTGCCATTTCTTCTCCATTTTCAATTCATTACAGTCTGGCTTCTGCACCTTCTCCCAGAATCCTTCTAATCAAGGCCACCTATGACCATGTGTCATTAAGCCCCATGGACCTTTTCCCTTTGGCAACTCACCTCCTTCCTGGATCCTGTGGCACCACACTTTTATGGTTTCCCATCTGCCTTCTCCATTGTGTCAATAGTCCCCTTTTAATCTCTTCCTGAATAAACATTGTGTTTTTCAATGTTTTGGCAGTGGTCTTACTCCTTCTGAACTTACATGTTCTCTTTGTCTAATCTTAGACAACTCTTCAAGATCAATTGGTGAGGTCATGAGTATAAAGATTTTTCCAATATCCAATTCTCATGTAGACCAAAAGCCTTAACACCAAACACGTACTGTTCCTCCTCTCTTACCTGTCTTTAAACTCAGAGTATTTAGCACTCTCCTAATCATTTCCCTTTGTCACTGCTACCTCCTTCCGCACCCCCACTAAGAATCTCAATTCTCTTCCAAACTTTCACCAGCAACTTTCCACTTGCCCAACGTAGAGGCCTAGACACATCCTTTCATCACTGGGCTCTCGGGCTCTGCCACATTGTACAACTTCTTCACGAGACTTCCATGTAGATATGATGACAGTGGCACTCTTGGATTGCTCAGTGTACAACCTGCATAGCTATGTGGGATGCACTGGTCTTCTTCTCCTTCATCACCAACATTCAAACAGTCACCAAATATATTTAGCTTTGCTTCTGGATTATCTCTTGTGTATATTCAATTGTTTTTCTATTCAATTTCTAGTAGAGCCTTGATTATCTTTTTCCTGGACTGTGGATCCAGCTCTCTGACTCATCTCCTGCCTCCTGTGTTACCCCTCCAGTGTCTGTAGTCAGAGTGGCATTTAGAAACACGATTATTATTTTTTAAAATCTTTTGAGTACCCCACCATCACCTTGTAGATGAACAAACCTCCTGGTTTTCAAAGCCTCAAGATCTGGCTGCTCCTTCCTCATTTTCAACACTTTTCTTCCAGGGGCCACACTTGCCTTCATTTGTCTCAAGGACACCAATGCTGTCTTTTACCTGCTGGCCTTTGCCACGTCCTCTGCCCAGCACAATCTTCCCCTGCCCGCATCCTTCACCCATGGTCAGGTCTCAGCTTAAATATCCGTTTACTAGGGACTCCTTCTCTGACCCCTTGACCATGCAGGCCTGCCCTGGGCTTCCCCCATTGTAACACGATGTGGCTTTAGGGTGACTCCCGGTTTCATTGTCTCCCCAGAAATGGGGAATTCTTGTTGACTAGAATGTCTCCCCAATCCAACATAATACTTGGGCACATGGTAGGTACCTAGCAAATTGCTGCTGTTGATTAAATATGTTCTCTCAGTTCCTAGACTCTCAAATATGTGTCCCTGAAAAAACCACAAAAATTTAAAACTCTTTATCTTGTGGTATACTATGATTTCTGAGACACACGTTAAATATTTAAATTGTTTCTTCTCATCTTGATTCTAAAAAGAATGAGTTTCTAAAGAGTAAATAAAAAATCAAAAGCCTCAAATTTTACAAAAGTTATATTTAACAACCTCTGAACTCAATTCTACACTAAAAATAAAGTTTTGCTCGAGCAGAGAATTATATGACAGCTTTTCTGAGGAAGATAAAGTGGTTCCTTTTTTTTACTTAGAATTACTTTTCATTGATGTCCTTGAGATTTGATTTCTATGTAGGGAAAGGAGGAATGAG
Source organism: Macaca mulatta (assembly GCF_049350105.2). Classification (NCBI taxonomy): domain Eukaryota; kingdom Metazoa; phylum Chordata; class Mammalia; order Primates; family Cercopithecidae; genus Macaca; species Macaca mulatta. Next base: position 9,251,888 of record NC_133411.1, read on the forward strand.
ATTAACAAGAAAAAAGACTTGTCATTTACTAACTTTGTGAATTTTAGCATATTTTTACTATAGAATATTTAATAGTCCAAAGACCTAACATTTCAGAGAAACATATGGTATATTATCCTATGATTTTATTGTTTTGTTTGGTTTGGTTCTATTATGTTTTTCCATCCCAGGGGAGTAGTTTATAATTTCCTATGATTTATTTTTCTCACTTCCCTTTATAAATTATGCCCACAATCTATAAATGACCAAATATAAAATTGTATACTTGCTGACTACAAGTTCCAAGAGGGAAATATATCCCTACCTTAAAATGTAATGAACAAATCTTGAATGCAAATGCATTATTAGAAACTCTTGGATATTTATTTGACATGTAAATGTTTGAAATAGAACCTATAAATTGTTCTCCGAAATGACAAAATAACTGAAAATGTTTGGATGTTTTATTTGGCTTCAGACATTGTTTTATGTCCTGAATTTTGATGAGAATTTTGTAGGGATTCTCGGGCCATAGAGAACTTTTAACTCAGAATCTTTGGGTTTCAGATTCCTCAGGGAAGACCACAGGTTTTTGGAAACTAGGGAAAGTCCCCAGCTGTGCGGTGAGAGAACAGACAATTCCAAGAGGCATCATTGAGCCCGGACTCACTCTTTCAGAAATGGTTGATCAATTCCAACAGGGAAGACATAGATGGAACAACTAGAAAGCACAAGAAAATCTGAAAAACATTATATTATGCCTGTAATCCCAGCACTTTGGGAGACCAAGGTGGGAAGATTGCTTGAGGTCAGGAGTTCGACACCTGTCTGGCCAACATGGTGAAACCTGGTCTCTACTAAAAATATAAAAATTTAGCATGCCTGTAGTCCTAGCTACTCAGGAAACTGAGGTAGGACAATCTTTTGAACCTGGGAGGTGGAGGTTGCAATGAGCCGAGGTCGTGACACTGCACTCCATCCAGCCTGGGTGACAGAGCAAAACTCCACCTTGGAAACAAAAAGAACGATATAATACCAGCCACATGTACATATAAAAATTCTAAAATTTCTAGGATAAGTAAATTTTTTTTGAACAAGTAAAAAGAAACAAGTAGAATTAATTTTAATATTATTTTTATTTAGCATTATATATCTAAAATATTCTCATTTCTACACATAATAATTTAAAAATTATAATGAAGATTTTTTTTGCTAGTAGAGTCTTCTAATCCAATGTATATTTTACATCTCAACTTAGACTTGCTGCACTTGAAATGCTCGAGAGTCATATATGGCTAGTGGATGTTGTATTCGGGAGAGCAGATCAAGACTCCATCTTGGAAAATAAAAAAGACATAATACAAGCCACATGTACATATAAAAATTCTAAAATTTCTAGGACAAGTAAAATGTTTTTGAACAAGTAAAAAGAAAGAAGTAGAATGAATTTTAATATTGTTTTTATTTAGCACTATATATCCAAAATATTCTCATTTCTACACATAATAATTTAAAAAATTATAATAGTTTTTTTTCTAGTGAAGTCTTCTAATCCAATATATATTTTACATCTCAATTTAGACTCTCCACGTTTGAAATGCTCAAGAGCCATATATGGATAGTGGATGTTGTACTGAGGAGAGCAGATCTAGACATCTAAGGAAAGGGATGATTGGGGCTGGAACAATCAGAAAAGACTTTTGGGAGAAAGAAAGTCTTTTAATCCTACAGTTGATTTAGACTGGTAAGAAGGGTGGGCAGTACATTTTGGGGGAACTGGTTTGGAGTATTATAGTTGCTGGAGAGGTGATCCCAGCTCAGCATGGAAGGTGGGTACACAGTTCCTGGAGAGAGCAGGAAAGAAGAGAAGGGGAGGAGGAAGTAAAGCTGCATTAAATAAGTGAGGCTCTGAAGGACAAATACTGTATAATCTCACTTATGTGGGGAGTTTTAAAAAGTTGAACTCATGGAAGTAGAGAATAGAATGGTGGTGTATTAGTCCATTTTCATGCTGCTAATAAAAACATACTAGAGACTGGGAAATTTATAAAAGAGAGAGGTTCAATGGATTGATAGTTCTATGAGGCTGGGAGGCCTCACAGTCATGGCGGAAGGCAAAGAGGAGCAAGTCACATCTTATGGGGATGGCAAAGAGAGAACTCGTGCAGGGAAACTCCCCTTTTTAAAACCATCAGATCTCATGAGACTTATTCACTATCACTAGAGTGGCACGGAAAAGTCCTGCCCCCATGATTTAATTACCTCCCAGGCCCCTCCCATAACATGTAGGAATTCAAGATGAGATTTGAGTGGGGACACAGCCAAACCATATCAGTTGCCTACCAGGTGATAGGGAAAGGGGAAATGTTGGTCAAAGTACACAAGGTTTCAGGCACATAGATGATATGATTTGGCTGTGTCCCCACCCAAATCTCATCTTGAATTGTAGCTCCCATAATTCCCATGTGTTGCCGAAGAGACCTGGTGGAAGATAATTGAATTATGGTGAAGGGTCTTTCCCATACTGTTCTCATGATAATGAATAAGTCTCATGAGATCTGACGATTTTATAAACAGGAGATCCCCTGCACTAGCTGCCTCACCTGCTGCCATGTAAGATGTGACTTTGCTCCTCATTTACTTTCCACCATGATTGTGAGGCCTCCCCAGCATGTGGATCTGTGACTCGATTAAACCTTTCCTTTATAAATTACCAAGTCTCAGGTATGTCTTTATTCACAGTGTGAGAACAGACTAATACAGTACATTTGTACCAGATAGTGGGGCACTGTGGAAAGATACCCAAAACTGTGGAAGTGACTTTAGAACTAGGTAACAGGCAGAGGTTGGAACAGTGTGATGGGCTCAGAAGAAGACAGGAAAATGTGGGAAAGTTTGGAACTTCCTAGAGACTTGGAAGGCTCAGAAGACACGAAGATGTGGAAAGTTTGGAACTTCCTAGAGATTAGTCGAGTGGCTTTGACCAAAATGCTGATAGTGATATGGACAATAAAGTCCAGGCTGAGGTGGTCTCAGATGGAAATGAAGAACTTGTTGGGAACTGGAGCAAAGTTGATTCTTGTTATATTTTAGCAAAGAGACTGGCAGCATTTTGCCCCTGCCCTAGAGATCTGTGGAACTTGGAACTTGTGAGAGATGATTTAAGGTATCTGGGAGAAGAATTCTAAGTGGCAAAGCATTCAAGATAAAGCAGAGCATAAAATCTTGGAAAATTTTCAGCCCGACTTAAACCACCTTTTGCAAAATCGTGACTGAGACAGTCAAAAAGATCTAATTTAACTGACTCCATTCTTGCTTCTAACCTCCAAGTTGTCCTTGTTCATTCCTGGGCATAGGCTGAACTAACTTTGGGAGAAACTTAGTTTACAGTTTAAAACGAAGACAATAACAGTCCTTTCCCAAGCACAGCTCCTTCTTGCCTGGGGACTAGATTACTTTCGTAGGACTAACATTAATCACTAAATTAGAAATTATGGTTTAGGAGTCATGCAACTGGAGGCTACAAGATTCTGACCTTCTCTAAACTGCTTCTAAGATTAGTGCATGAGATATTTTGCAGACCCTGCACTTGATGGATCAGCTGGCACCACCCAGATAGATAAACTAGTTCATCTGATCTTGTGGCCCTCACCCGAGAACTGACTCATTGCAAGAACACAGCTTTAATTTCCTTTGATTTCATCCCTGACTAATCAGCATTCCTGGCTCATTGGTTTCCCCCACCCACCAAGATGTTCTTAAAAACTCTTCTACCTGAATGTTCATGGAGACTGATTTTAGTAATAATAAAACTCTGGTCTTCCACATAGCTGGCTTTGCATGAATTACCCTTTTTCTATTACAATTCCCCTCTCTTGATAAGTCAGTTCTGTCCAGGCAGCAGGCAAGGTGAACCCCTTGGGCTATTATATGTGAGAATGCAGGAGAAAAGAAAAACTCATTGGCTGGGAAGAAATTCAAGCCTGCCGCAGAAATTTGCATAAGTAACAGGGAGCTGATTATTAATCACCAAGACAATGGGGAAAATGTCTGCAGGGCATGTCAGAGACCTTTGCATCAGCCCCTGCCATCACAGGCCCAAAGGTCTAGGAAGGAAAAATGGTTTTCCGGGCTGGGCCCAGGGCCTGACTGCTGTGTGCAGCCTAAGGACTTGGTGCCCTGTGCTCTAGTCACTCCAGTCCTGGCTAAAGGGGACCAATGTACAGTGTGGACCATGACTTCGGAGGGTGCAAGCCACAAGACTTAGCAGCTTCGTCATGGTGTTGAGCCTGAGGATGCACAGAAGTCAAGAATTGAAGTTTGGGAACCTCCACCTAGATTTCAGAGGATGTATGGAAATGCCTGGATGTCCAGGAAGAAGTCTGCTGTAGGGGTGGAGCCCTCATGAAGAACCTCTGCCGGGGCAGTGCAGAAGGGAAATGCAGGGTTGGAGGCCCCACACAGAGTCCCCACTGGAGCACTGCCTCGTGGAGCTGTGAGAAGAGAGCCACTGTCCTCCAGATCCCAGAATGGTAGAGCCACTGACAACTTTCACCATCCATCTGGAAAAACCACACATACTTAATGCCAGCCTGTGAAAGCAGCTGGGATGGGGGATGTACCCTGCAAACTCACAAGGGTGGAGCTCCCCAAGGCCATGGGGGCTCCCACTCTTCTGTCAGGAGGACCTGGATGTGAGACATGGAAACAAAGGAGATCATTTTGCCTTATTGGATTTTGAACTTCCATGGGACCTGTAGTCTCTTTGTTTTGCCCAATTTCTCCCATTTAGAACAACTGTCTTTATCCAATGCCTGTACCCCCATTGTATCTAGGAAGTAATTACTTGCTTTTGATTTTACAGGCTTATGAGCAGAAGGGACTTACCTTGTCTCAGATGAGACTTTGGACTTGGACTTTTAGGTTGATGCTGGAATGGGCTAGGAGCTTGGGGGGACTGTTGGGAAGGCATGAATGGTTTTGAAATGTGAGGACATGAGATTTAGGAGGGGCCAGGGGCAGAATAATATGTTTTGGTTATGTCTCCATCCAAATCTCATCTTGAATTGTAGCTCCCATAATTCCCACCTGTTATGAGAGGAACCCAGTGGGAGGTTATTAAATCATGGGGGTGGGTCTTCCCCATGCTGTTCTCATGATAGGGAATAAGTCTTACAGGATGTGATGAATTTATAAATGCGACTTCCCCTGCATAACCTTTCTTGCCTGCTGCCATGTAAGGTGTGGATTTTGCTCCTCATTTGCCTTCTGCCATGATTGTGAGACCTCCCCAGCATGTGGAACTGTGAGTCAGTTAAACATCTTTCCTTTATAAATTACCCAGTTTGGGGCATGTCTTTATTTGCAGTGTGAAAACAGACTGATACAATAGGAGAAATGTATTCTGATTATCTATTGCACAGCAAGTTGACTAATTATACCTTATTGTGTGTTTTAAAATTTCTAAGAAAGTGGAATATAAATATTCTCCATAAAGAAATGTGAAGTGATGGATATGCTAATAACTTTCTTTTGCCCATTTCACAATGGATACATGTATTGAAACATCATATTGTACCTTATAAATATATAAAATTATTGCTTGTCAAATAAAAATGCACCTTTTCTCTTCACTCTCTTAAGTGAAGATGTTTTAGACATTTGTAATACTGTTAGATTCTTTGGTCATATTCTGCAGTCCATCCTAGGATCACCTGACCTAAATGATTTCTCAAAATTTGCATATATTAAGGTTCTATTTTTGTTTGCTAAAGTTCTATGGTTTTTGACAAATACATATTGTCACTGTCCAACATTAAAATATCAAACAGAATAGCTTCATTGTCCTAAAAGATTCTCAGTGCCTCGCAAATTAAACCTTTTCTTACTCCACACTTTTGACAACCAGTTATATGTTTACTGTTTTTTTTTTTCCTTTCCAGAAGGCCATGTAGTTGGAAGCACACAGTATGTAGCTTTTCAGACTGGCATATTTTACTTTGCAATGTGCATTTAAGATATATCCATGTTTTTGCATGGTTCGATAGCTCATTTGTATTTATTGATGAAAAGAATTCTGTTGTGTGTATCTACCACTGTTAGTTTATTCATTGACCTGTTGAAGAATTGTGACTCCTTTCAGTTTTTGGTGATTATGAATAACACTGTAATGACATTCATGTGCCAATTGTGTTGATGTACATTTTTAAATCAACCTCGTTTCTAGATTATATGTCAAGACTATCTTTGACTGTCAGAAACTGCCAAACTTTTTTCTAAAGTAGCTGTATCATTTTGCATTCCAACAAACTATATCTCTGTTAGTAGGTTTTAATTTTAGTCATTCTATTATGTTGGTAGTGGTCTCTCATTATTTTAATTTTCATTTCACTAATGAAAAATGACACTAAACATCATTTTTAAAATTTTTATTATAAGTTCAGAGATACATGTGCAGGTTTGTTATATAGGTAAATAGCATGTCATGGGGATTTGGTGTACAGATTATTTCATCACCCAGGTAATAAGCATAATGTCCAATAGGTAGTTTTTTATGCCTCACCCTTCTCCCACCCTTCAACCTTAAGTAGGCCTGTATGTCTGTTGTACCCTTCTTTGTATCCATAGACACTAAATATTTAGCTTCCACTTATAAATGGGAACATGAGGTATTTGATTTTCTGTTTCTGTGTTAGCTCACTTAGCATAATGGACTCCAGCTCCACCCTTGTTGTTCCAAAGGAAATTATCTTGTTCAATTTTTCATTTTTATGGCTGTGGAGCATTCTGAATGTACCACATTTTCTTTATCCAGTCTACTATTAATGAACATTTAGGTTGATTCTAAGCCTTTGCTATTATGAATAGTGCTGAAATGAACATTTACTGTTTGGATAGTAATTTTGTTTCAGGTTCTTTGAGAAATCACCAAACTGTTTTCTACAATGGCTGAACTAATTTATGTTCCCACCAGGATTGTTATAAGCATTCCCTTTTCTCTGAAACCTCACCAGTATCTGTTGTTTTTTGACTTTTAGTAATAGCCATTCAATGAAATGCTATCTCATTGTGGTTTTAATTTGCATTTCTCTAATGATTAGTGATGTTGAACATTTTTTGATATCCTTGTTGATGGCATGTGTGTCTTCTTTTGAAAAATGTCTGTTCATGTCTTTTGCCCACTTTTTAATAGATTTGCTTTGTTTTTGCTTCTTCGTTTAAGTTCTTTTTAGATTCTGTGCATCTGACCTTTGTCAGATGCATTGTATGCAGATATTTTCTCCCATTCTGTAGGTTGTGTGATTACTCTGTTGATATTTTCTTTTGCTGTGCATAAGCTCTTTAGTTTAATTAGATCTCATTTGTCAAGTTTTCTTTTTGTTGCAATCGCTTTCAGCTTCTTTATCATGAAATCTTTGCCAGTTCCTATGTCCAGAAGGATATTCACAAGGTTATATGCCAGGGTTTTTATAGTTTTAGGTTTGACAATTAAGTCTTTACTCTATTTTTTAATTGATTTTTGTACATGATGTAAGGAAAAGGTCTAATTTCAATCTTCTGCATATGACTAGCCAGTTATCCCAGCATCGTTTATTGAACAGGGAGTCTTTTTCCAATGCTTATTTTTGTCAACTTTGTCAAAGATTAGATGGTTGTAGATGTGTGGTGTTATTCCTTGTCTCTCTATTCTGTTTCATTGATCTATGTGTATGGTTTACTACTAGCACCATGCTGTTTTGGTTACTGTAGCCTTATAGTATAATTTGAGGTCAGGTAATGTGATGCCTCAGCTTTGTTCATTTAGGATTGCCTTGGCTATTTGGTTCTTTTTTTTTTTAAATTCCCATATGATTAGAGTTTTTTCCAATTATGTGACTGATTTCACTGGAAATTTGATAGGAATAGCATTGAACCTGTAAGCTGCTTTGGGAAGTATGGCCATTTTAACAATATTGATTATTTCTATCCATGAACATGGAATGCTTTTCCATTTGTTTGTGTCATCTCTGATTCCACTGAACATTGTTTTGAAATTGTCATTGAAGAGCTCTTTCACCTTCCTGGATAGCTATACTCCTAAGTATTTTGTTCTTTATGTAGCTATTGTGAATGAGATTACATTCTTGAGTGACTTCTCAATTTGGACATTGATGGTATGGATAAATATTACTAATTTTATTATTATTATTATACTTTAAGTTCTAGGGTACACGTGTACAACATGCAGGTTTATTACATAGGTATATATGTGCCATGTTGGTTTGCTGCACCCATCAACTGGACATTTACATTAAGTATTTCTCCTAATAGTATCCCTTCCCTAGCCCCTCACCCCCTGACAGGCCCCTGTGTGTGACGTTCCCTGCCCTGTGCCCAGGTGTTTTCATTGTTCAACTCCCACCTATGAGTGAGAAAATGTTACTAATTTTTATACATTGACTTTGTATCCTGCAGCTTTGCTGAAGTTGTTTATCAGATCTAGCAGTTTGTGGGCAAAGACTATGGGATTTTCTAGGGGTAGAATAATATCATCTGCAAACTGTGATAATTTGACTTCTTCTCTTTCTATTTGGATACCTTTTATTTCCTTCTGTTTCCCAATTGCTCTGGCTAGGAGTTCCAGTACTATGTTGAACAAAAGCCATGGACAGTCTTGTCTTGTTCTGGTTCTCAAGGGTTATGCTTCCAGATTTTGCTCATTCAGTATGACTTTGGCTGTGCATTTGTCATAGATGGCTCTAATTACTTTGAGATATGTTCCTTTAATATATCTAAGGGTTTTTAACATGAAGAGATGTTGAATTTTATTGAAAGTCTTTTCTCTGTCTGTTGCGGTTACCATGTGGTTTTTCTTTTTAGTCCTGTTTTGTGATAAAGCACATTTATTGATTTGTGTGTATTGAACCAATCTTATATTTGGGGGAAACAACCTGCTTTATTGTGGTGCATTAGCTTTTTTATTTATTGCTAGATTTGGTTTGATAGTATTTTCTTAAGGATTTTTGCATCTATGTTCATCAAAGACATTGGCCTGAAGTTTGTGTGTGTGTGTGTGTGTGTGTGTGTGTGTGTGTGTGTGGGTGTGGGTGTCTTTCCCAGGTTTTGGTATTATCAGGATGATGCTGGCCTCATAGAATAATTTGGGGAAAAGTTTCCCCTAATTTTTAGAAATGGCACCAGCTCTTTTAATAAATCTGGTAGAATTTGTCTGTGAATTTGTCTGGTCCCATGGTTTTTCTGGTGGTAGACTTTTCATTACTGATTCAATTTGAAAACTTGTATTGATCTATTCAGTGAATCCACTTCAGCCCACTGCAATGGAAGAATCAGGGGAGAATGGGCACAAGACCCCAGAAGCAGGCCAACGCATAAAATCCCAAGTCAAAGGTCAACCTATGTACTTGGATCTCTCAAGTTGCTCGCTTGGCCCTCTTTCAAGTGTACCTTACTTTCTTTTGTTCCTGCTCTAAAACCTTTTAATAAACTTTCACTCCTGCTTTAAAACTTGCCTCAGTCTCTCCCTCTGCCTTCTGTTCCTGGGTCGAATTCTTTCTTCTGAGGAGGCAAGAATTGAGATTGCTGTAGATGCATATAGATTCACCAGAGCTAACAAACACAGTTTACTGAACTGTTGCAGGTTCCACCCTCACTTCTGTGAAAGCAACGTGAACCACGTGACCCATCATGTCAGTAGTTTCAGTGGTGGGATGGCAAGAAAAACACAATGGTGAAACTCATTCCTTCTAAATGACAATTCTGTACAAGTGTTCCTTCCTACTGAGATTCCCATGAAGATCGTCTCCAGGGTTGCATTAGAATTTCTCCAAGGAAGCTTGTACCAACCCTGTGAGTAGGAGCTGCACTGTAGGGCTGCGATGATGGGTTGGAAGGTCACTGTCACTAATGTGAGCTATGGTGACTTTGTGCAGTGAATTGCGAGCAGTAATTCAGCTGAACTAAATGGGAGCACTCATGAAAACTTAAGGCAGAGGGAAAACGAGTTAGAGTAGACATGAGACTCACAAAGCCCATGTGGGATTTCTTGAGAAAGAGCCCCCTCAGGTACTCAGCTGATGGCTCATGGCAAGACTGAAATTATTGCCAAGTTTGCTAGTGTGTGGGATTGAAGATAATAAAAACTCCACATTGCTAAAAGCCAAAAGGCCAAACTTTGTGCTATGTTTTATGTCAGCAAATGTGCTTATAGAATGCCACATAGGCCAAAGTTCACACTTATTTTTTTTTATTTCTCAATTTGAAAAGAAAGTGGGAGTTACAACAATGTCTCACATACCCCACTGTGTATTTACAGTGGGGTTAGTTTTTCCAAGCTCCATGGCTCCATGGCTCTTGAGATTTTGAAACTACCAGAAATTTAAACAGCCTCAGGAGACAGCACCTACAGGAGCAATGACAAGCCTGTAGATTGTACACCAAAAATTACTTAGTTGTTAACTAAGTATGACTTGGAATTTTGATAATAATTTTCAGCCAGTAGAGTCATTGTGAAGACTTTAAAACTGCTGTGCAAGTCAGAACGTGACTCAGCCACAGAGAACTGAGACTCTTTCAATCTGAGGGCATGGGGGGAGGTGGGTCCTACCTAACTACCTTGTGGGGGTACAGGAAGAAAGAATTCGAGAAAAATCCCCACTCTGGGAAAGTAGATGGCTTGTGCTGCTTTATAACGAGTCTCCAGGCTTGTCCGAACCATGAGGGGGATCCCCTGTGTCCAGCATCTGTGCCAGTGCACACCCAGCCTCCCTCAGGGCCACAGGCACTCACACACCTGCACACTCAAACCTGGACTCTGAGATAACAGGTGTCCAGTGCAGTGTTGGAAATGAACCGTGTCTGGATAGTCGGCTAATAGGCCACTATTCACTTGAAGGACTGCAAACTTAATGGAGTATCAAAGACCTTTTAGGCGGCAATCTCTCTGTAAAGTAACTCCTTTACTTACCCTGCTTAGATAGTTATTCACAAAGACGTGACACAGTGGATACGTGGATGAGGTTGGCCTCATCCATTCTCTTGCTATGATACCAGTGTCTTCAAGGCAGGTAGTCCATGTGTGATACACCTGGGGAAGAACCAGACCCAGTCTCTGGCAGAAGTCACTGCCCACTTGCTACACATCCCCCAAAGTGAGGTTGGGGGGCTCGGTCTGCTATGTCTTAGCTCCCTGGGAGGACACACTGGAGGCCCTTTTATGATCCAGGACCTAGAAGTGGAGAATCCACGTCCACAGCCCATGAGTGGCCCAGGATGATGGCAAACCTCAGACAGGGGTCCCCGTGCAGCTGCAGACAGGACAAGTGGACTTCATGAAATGCCCTGGGTCTCAGAGGAGTGGGGCACTAGAAGAGAGAGGCAGAGTGTGCCAGGCCCCTGCAGTGGGAACCATGGAGATGGCCTCAGAGGAAAGCTGGTACGGGACGAAAGTGGCTGCATCTGGGTGAACTGTGACTCTGCAGAGCCTGTCAGGTGCCTAGGCACACCTGAGGCAGTTTGGTCAGGTTGAGGCAGCAGCACAGGGTGGGTCACTGAGCAAGAGCCCAGCTGTGGCCAAAGTGGAGAATGACAAAAAGCGATCATCCCTGTCCCCTCCGTGGAGCAGCCTCTGGAGGTCTCAGCTCCAGGTCTTCCCTCCTGGCTCAGCTCCTGGGCAACAGATGACATTGAGGCTCCTCCTCATTCCCCAGCAATTCTCATGCTCCACTGTGCACACGGGACCTCATAAAACACAGAGGCTGACTCATCATCGGCCTAAGTGTGGGCATTTCCAGCAAGCACCCAAGTGATGTCCATGCTGCTGGCCTAAGGACCTCGCTGTGGGCACAACAGGACTTGGGACTTCACCCCTCAGGGTGGGAAGCTTCTCCCCACATCTGGCCTGTGCTGGAACCCACGGTGAGCGGCTTCTAGGAGCAGAATGGGCAACTCCGACAGAGAGTAAATTCTTCCTCATGTTAAACTGAGGATTGCACAACCCCTGATACAGCAGTCTTGCTGATACAACTTGCTGCAAAGAGACATCCACACTTTTCCCAGGGCTGAGAAAAAAAGCAGTTGGTAATCTATCTTGTGGCTGTACTTGTGAACCTGGGGGCTGACAGGTAGGATCACTGAACCCCTCCCTCAAATCTGAGGAAGCCCAAGGGCTGTGATCCCTGTGATCAGCTGGCCGAGGCATTCTCCCTAGAAAGAGACCTCCACATGGATTCAAGGTTCACTGATTTGCGGAAGAATTGTTAGGATTCTGTCCAGAAGGGACAGACATTCCATCCTCACTCTCATCAACCCCCAAAAATGTGGGTTTGGATAAATCCCAGGGATCATCCTCAATTGGCTCACTCAAAGATGGGGAAGGCTGGGACTGATGGTTCACGCCTATAATCCCAGGACTTTGGGAGGTCGAGGTGGGTGGATCACAAGGTCAGGAGATCGAGACCAGCCTGACCAACATGGTGAAACCCCGTGTCTACTACAAGTACAAAAATTAGCTGGGCATGGTGGCACGTACCTGTACTCCCATCTACTCAGGAGGCTAATGCAGGAGAATCGCTTGAACCTGGGAGATGGAGGTTGCAGCAAGCTGAGATCACGCCACAGTACTCCAGCCTGGGTGACAGAACGAGACTCTGTCTCAAAAAAAAAAAAAAGATGGGGAAGCAGAGGCCTCTGGAGAGGAAGAAACTCCCTTGGGATTCACATGTTGAGTTCGAGGTTGCACCAAGACCAGTGACAAGTGTGTGACACCTTTTCCTTCACAACATGCGACCTGAGACACTAAAGTTCACAGTATATTCTGGATTCAGTTAGATGCCTTTAGCTCATCACAGAAACCTTAAACTAGTGTTTTTAAAATAAATCACAATGCGAGGACAAATCGGATTCTTGTAAAACAGTAAATACTATCTATGTATACAGGCTTAAGAATAAAAACAGATGTGTCAAGAAACGAAGTAAATCACAAATAGTCTGATCATAGTAAGACAATTGTCTCTTGTTACAGACTGAATTTTGTGTCCCCCGAAATTCGTATGTTGAAATCGAATCCCCCACGTGATGATACTTGGAGGTGGGGCCTTTGGGAGGTAATGAGGTCATGAGGGTGGAGCCTCATGAGTGGATGAGTGCCCTTAGGAAAAGAGGACAGAGAGCCAGCTCACGTTCTCTCTGCCAGGTGGGGCACAAGGAGAAGGCAGCCATCTACAAATGCGAAGAGGGTGTTCACCAGAACCTGACCACACTGGCACTCTGATCTCAGACTTCCAGCCTCTGGAACTGCGAGAAATGAATGTTTGCTGTTTCCCAGTCGGTGGTACTTTTCCCAGCAGCTAGGGTCGACTGAGACGTGGCTGGAAAAGAGGCCAAGCATCATCGTGGCCAAACTTCTTCTCTTCTTAGAGCCGAAACTTCCTCAGAGGGCACTTAACACCTCTGTCCCATCACACTCCACTTTCTAAAGCGAATTCTCCCACCTGATCACATACAGATGGGCCAGCTCTGAGGAGGCATGGCCGTCTCCTTGAGAAACTCATCACTCTTAAAGTGTGATATGAAGTAATGCTGAAGCCCACCCTGTCCTTGTAGTGCTCATCTACATGGATAAATGGCACCAGTCTACTGATGGGAAAAGCCACAGGAAAAGTTCAAGTCTTGACCCTAATTACAGAAGAAATGAGCTCACTGCAGTCACGAAACTCTAATTCTAGAAGTGTCATTTCCACACCGAGCCAGGCAGTTTCTTTATTCCCTGAACCATATGTTTATTTCTTAGCTGAACTATCCTGTGAGTGGTTGTCAATAACTAAGATTTGTTAAATTTGTTTATTTTTGCTTTTCTGTCAGTTCAAAATTAGAAACATATGTTCATCACCTCCACACATGAGTAGTTCAGCATGAACTCTTTTCCTCATTTTATTCCGAGCAGATCAGTCAAAATAGTTCCCATTTCAACGTTGACCTGAAAAAAAGTAAGACATGCATGACTTACTTTATTAATTGTGTTTCCTTTACAAACTAGCAAATGAACTTAATTAACTGAAATATGGCCGTGCATCTCAGTGGTATAATGAGTGATACCTTCAGGTGGGAGATGCTAAAGGCATCATTAAGCCTGTGGAAGCAACGTGAAGAGACACATCAGAGGCATCAAGTCCCAGAGTTCACGTCTGAAGTAGAGACTGCTAATGGAATCTGGGACTTTTCATCTCTAGCGTTCTGTCTTTAATGGGGCCATGGCTTCAGCTGAGAATAATTACCATCTGAAGACAGCTCCCAGAATGATCCATGGTGGGCTGGAGGAGCTGACACAAAATTTGCTTCTGGGTCAGTCCAGTGGGCATTGGACATTGAGTGTGCTGCCAGATGCTTCCCTGCAGGGGTGAAAGATCAGGAGCAATGAAGGCTATTGAGGAGCTCAGCTATCATTTAAGGGCGTTTAGGAAGGCAGATGGCCACATCTTGGTCCAAAATTGATGCCATAGGTTGAGAGTTTTCTATAAAGAAGTCTTGGACTTACATGACCAAAAAAAAAAAAAAAAAAAAAAAAGGATAAACAGTAGTTATCACTGCATTGAATTTCAGGAACAGAGTATTTCAGGAGCTGAGAAGAAAAGGAAGGCAAAATAATCTATTTGATACCAAGCTCACCTGTGTGCCCCCCGTTTCTCTGTCTCTCTCTTCTCTGTCTCTCTGTCCCTGTCTCTGTCTGTCTCTGTATATGTATTCATACTCACACAGATATACACACGCATATATATGCAAGATTTATTATTTAGTTATCACAGAAACCCTATGAGTTAAGCATTTAAGTAACTTAATTTTATCTAGAAATGGAGGCTTAAATTGTTGTTATAACTCATGAAAGTTTCTACAGCTATTAAGTGGCACAGTAAGAATTAAAGCTATCTACCTACTTATGTCTATTTAGCTATCCATCATCTATTGATTATATATCAGTCTTTGTCTATATATATATCAATTTTTATCATTGGTCTAATTTTTACAGTCTAGCCCACTGCCTGACACAGATCAACAGATCAAGCACTCCATGAGTTGTGTTCACCAAGTCCTGCTCTGACCACCACCACCACGCCCATGCTCTTCCCCCATGTTCTTTTCACCACATCCATGTGTCTCACCATTTCTGAAGATCCTGGAGGTCTGCTCTCACCATTTCTTCTCCAGGAACTTCATTCCCACGTGAGATTTTCCACCTAAGGCTAGGAGATGATAGAGAGGTCAAGGATTTGCATAAATAAATTCCTATCTACGACTAGCACTGTTCTTAGCCTTGGAGAGGCAGAGATCTGTTAGGGAAAGGAGGTACAGAAGAAATGATTATTATAGTGCTTGCTTCCAAAAAATGTATTGTCACTCATTCATTCACTCCACATACTTTCACTGAGCATGCACCTCATGTTAACATCATTCTGGGTGGTGGCGACAAGCACAAAAAGAATCTTTACCACCTTTGAGAAGCTTCCATTCCAGTGACCCCTATGTCTGGTCCCTTCAGCACAGCCAGCTTACCTCTGCGTCATACCTGTGAGCCCATCAAAGTCAAATGTTCCTGGAATTTTGCAGGATCTGCCCCAGCTGCTTCACTCTCATATTAGTATCAGTAGTTAAATCTGTAGTGGCTGTCCATGTTGGGGCACACATAATCTCACAGAAACCCTATTAAATGTGTACTGTCACTGTCTCCACTTTACAGATGAAGAAACAGAGGCTCAGCCATTTCTAAAGCACAGTGATAAAGCATGTGAACTGTGGGATTTGCCTACCTGGGTTCAGGTGCAGCCC
Organism: Macaca mulatta; assembly: GCF_049350105.2. Taxonomy (NCBI): domain Eukaryota; kingdom Metazoa; phylum Chordata; class Mammalia; order Primates; family Cercopithecidae; genus Macaca; species Macaca mulatta. Next base: position 9,267,683 of record NC_133411.1, read on the forward strand.
CGACACTGACAGCTATGGGGGTTTGGAAAGATTACTCATTCCTTCCTCACCTCAGATTCCTTGTTTGTAAAGTGGTCATAATAGTGACACATACTTTAATGTGGAATTGGTATAGGAATTAAGTGCTTTCATACATGTTTAGAACACTGTCTTGAATTGTATAATTGTTTGGAGTTGAATGACGGTACCCTAAAAAAAGATATGTCCAAGTTCTAACCCTGGGAAGACGACTTTGGAAAAAAGGTCCTTTGCAGATGTACTTTTAAGGATCTCAAGATATGATCGTCTAGGATTAGGACAGGCCTAAATCTGGAGAAGAAGGCCATGGGAAGATGGAGACAGTTTGGAGTGATGCTTCTGCAAGGCAAAGGGTGCCAAGGCTTGCAAGGAGGCATGGAGCAGATTCTCCTTCGGAGCCCCTAGAAGAAACAGACCTGTCCATACCCTGACTGCAGACTTCTGGTCTCCATACCTGTGAGAGTACATTTATGTTGTCTTCAATAACCACGTTTGTGGTGATTTATTATAGCAGTCACAGGACACTAATGAGGTAATTAACCTCATAGACTTCTTAAAGCCAAATACCAGTTGTGACACCCTGAGGGCTCAACCTGCATCACATTTCGTCACCCAGGTCTTGATCTCATGCTCCCTAGATGCTGGTTCTGCACATACGCATCCATCCCTGCCCTTGACCCATCTGTTTGTGCTCAGGCTTCTTTCTGTACATTACTGAGCTCGGCTTCCCACCTGGTACTCCATTCTCTGTTTACCCCTGCTTTGAACTTTCCCTGGGAACTTCAGGTGAAAGTTACACCTTTGCCAGATGCCTGCTCCTTGCAGAAACTTCGACTGGGTTAGCTCCTTATCTTCCCTTCCTCCTCCTCACCAGGTGGGGGCTGTGGGGCGGTGGGGAAATTCAGCCATTGATGGCCTATTAAGTTGCAAAGTGTACGCTTAATGCACAATTAGTGAGTAGTTCAAGTAGTAAATAAATAGAAGCTAAGCTGAATATAACGTAAAGTAGAGGCAGCATAGACTCTATTTGCTTCAGTGGTTGGAGAGAGCACAAGGAGGAAGAGAAATACTAAGGTGTGCAATGAGGAGCAAGGGGCCCAGCCAGTCCAGGAAGCACCTCAGAGCTCAAGGCAGCGGGAGGGACAAAGAAGTAACAAGTTGGCCAAGACAGAGGGACAGATGTAACTGGGGAAGTCTTTCTAGGCAGAGGGTTTTCACAAAATATGGATTGAAATGGAAATAGAGTCCAATTTCCTGTACTGCTAAAGTTTATAAAGTATCTACATCTAGCATCCTTCTCTTGATCTACTTCAAGCCACTACATACAATATAAGAAATAATTTAAAGAAAAAGTTCCAGGTATTATTTATTTAGAAATCAGTTTTGTACAGTGTAAATATTTTAGAAAAGCATTTTCCTGTGATTTGTCAACGTGTAAAACACACACAGTGTTAGAGCGAATTAGTCCCAAATTCCCACTCATGATAAAGAAGAGAGACACAAGTAGTACTGACATGACAGCTGGCCTCTCACTCTCTGGCTTGGTTATTCAATTTACAGAGAAGTTGAGGAAATGAGCGGGTATGAATAGTCCTTATTAGTTTCTCCAGGTGTGACAGACAGAGTCACTCTGGTCCCCGACCCAGCTGGGCTCGAGAAATGTTAATAAAACTTCTTCTGGCAAAAATAAAATGGTATCAGGTGGATGTATCAACCAAACAAATGGAAAGCACTAGAAATGGTAACCACATGTACAAATATGTAAAATTATTTTAAAAGGTTATTTATAGCTCACCTTTGGATAATGGATTTTTTAGAAATAAAGCAATAAATTATAGCACAGAGTTTATAAGGTAGGTAAAATTAAAGTGTATAACAACAATGGAATAAAGACCAGGAGAAAATAAATAACACTGTTGTGAGGTTTTTGTACTATATGAAGGAGCAATATATAACTTGAAGTATGTCTGTGATGTATGCTACTATATATCCTAAAGCAGCTACTAAAATAAACAAACAAAGAAGGTAGTAAAGGAGGAAAAAGACAAATAGTAGACGGGAAAAATAGAAAATAAATATGACAGATCAACATAACTATATCAATAATTATATTAAATGTAAGCAGTCGAAACACTGAAATTAAAGGAAAAGATAGTCAAATTGAATTAAAAAGTAAGACTCAATGATAAAAAATTATCTTGCAAAAAAATTAAATTTTCCATAAAAATCAATAGGAAAAAGTATACCATGATAATACAAACCAAAATACAGCTGGAGTGGCTGTATTTATATCAGCCAAAGTATTTTGAGAGAAGATAACAGTACTTCCATATTCTGAATATAGGGAATACAATTCTCTCCAGGAATAAAGAAGACTAATTCCTAGTGATTGTGGAATCAATGCATCACATGGGCATAATGATTGTCATCATTTGTGGTCATTTTAAGCTTCAAACATTGCCCTGTTGTCAGCCTTTCGTCAGAGTTTAGAGTCACCCCAGCCTTCTTCCTAGCAGGTGCACCTTGTGTGGCTGTAAAATTTGGAAAGTAGAGAAAGGGGACTGGTGACTTCAGCATTCAATTCACATATTTTAAAATAACTCTACTGTTTCTAGAAAGTTGCTCTGCCCTCAAATATCTCTGAGATTCCCCAGTCCAAAGACCCTCTGTTTTGCCTTTTCAAGAGCATGGACCTCCATCATTCTGCTGTGATTGAGAAGGACAGCTTCTCAGTGTGCCGATGTGAAGAAGGGGACCCAGGGATCTATTTGCTTCTTAAACATCATTTAATTTGTCTTCCTTATTTGAGTCCTGGTATCAGTTAGTGTTTAAATAGGGGAGCAGCACCACTATGAGTAATGGGATGAGGAATTCATTATAGAAACCAGATTGGCACAATTAGGGGAGAAGCTGGAGAAATGAAAGTCTAAAGGGAAACTAGAACATAGGAGGAGATACCCGTCAGTCAACCTGAGCAGCCAAGCACATCTGCTGCTGAGGCTAGGCTGCTTGGGGGCTGGTGAAGAAGTTCATACTGGAATTCTGCAATTCCCCAGAAAAGCAGAGCAACATCTGACACCCAGGCATGCCCTGGCATTATCAGGCAGATCTTGGTGTTTGTATGAGCTGGTGTGGCACTCATGGCTGTGCGTTGGTGCTTTCCTGTTGAACATAAAGGATTTCGCAGAACATTAATATGAGACAAAATCACTCTGTGACTATGATAGATCAAGACACAACAACAACAAAGATAGCAAACAAACAGACCATTCCATAATCATGCCTAAATAGACACAAAACATGCATATCATCTGAGCTGCAAAATACAAAAATCTCCCTTCCTCGGCTAATACGAGTGGCTGCTTTATTTTATTATTAATTACAGCTTTAGCATCTAGAATGCCCTCCCATACGTAACATTTATTGAGGTACCAATCATAGAATGACCTTCCCTTCTTGACTGCAGCCAACAGAGACCAATTCTCTACTTCACTAAACCCTTTCAAAATCACCAGCCAAAGCCCACATCCTACAATAGGTTCTTTCTAACACCCTTTACTGGGACATCTGGCAATTCTCCACGGTGTGTGTGCACTCCCTCACGGTGACAAATGAGAAACCCAACTTACTTAAGTGCAGGTGAGCTCTAGGAGGCCTTTGGCTGGAGGGCACTGACATCTCACAGCCCAGCATGTGGTGACAGACTTGGGGCTACTGTGTTCAATAGGGTCAATAGTCAGGAACAAGATTTGGATGAAAACAGAAGACAGTAAGGACTAAAGGCCAGGAGAAAAGGAATGGAAGTATATTGTTGTGAGGTTTTTGTACTGTATGAAGGGGCAATGTATCACTCGAAGGGTACCTGTGATATATACTACCATATATCCTAAAGCAACCACTATAATAAGCAAACAAAGAAGGTAGTAAGAAAGGAAAAAGACAAATAGTAAATGGGAGAAATCATCTGACATCTCTGCCCCTTACCTGTTTCCTCCTCTGAAATCTTTGGTAGCTGCCTAGCTTTTGCGTCCTTTGGTCTCAGGAAGCAATCTCTGTTGGTTCCTCTTATGCAGAGCCATTGTGGAAAGTCGAACGGACATTCCAACACATACCCTTTCACCCTATTTCCAGAGGAAGCTGGAACCAATAATTCCTGCCTTGTTTGAAGGATCCTTTGTATTCTCACTACAAGGTCAAGGTTTGGTCTTCTCAGGTTTTAAAGCCAGCTATCACATAATCAATGTATTCTGCTCACATGTTTTGTTTGTTGGTTTCTGTCTCTCATTTTCCCTGTTCTTGTGTGTCTTATTTTATTAAAATATCTGCACTGGAGGTTTCAGCGGGGTGCTGGGATGGAGTGAGATCTGATGCATTGTTGATTGAAAATCGCTACTCAGAAGTCAGGCCTTTTGTGTACCATTATACAGGTGCAGAGAAGGATGGGTGCTTCCCAGGTGCTTGTGCCCTCTGCCCAGAGTGAGAAGCACCCCTAGTGGTCCAGCCAGGGACTGCATCCACCAGCCCTCTCATCCAAGTGTGGCCATTGGGTCTTGCCCATATTATGTGGAAAGAAGTGAGTTGTGTTGCTTTTGGGAAGGTGTATTTTTTAAAAATAACTTTTTTTTTGTTTGTTCCTTTAATCGACAAATGTTAAGATTGTTGGCTTTGCTTTGGAATCAGCACAAAAGTATAAAGTTGATTAGCACACATTCTGAACAGGGAACTGTGTCATATCAAGTAATAAAGAGTAAACCTAATCATCAAAGTCAGGACGGAGGAAACTTTTTGTGAAAGATAGGAGTAAATATTTTCAGACTTTCAGGCCATGTGGATCTCTGTTGCATAGTATTTGTTTTTATAAAGAATTCTTTACAATGTAAATCATTCTTAGCTCACAAACTGTACACTTATAGAACTTGTACAGGATATAACCTGTGGGCCCAAGTTTACCAGTCTGGGCTTTGAGTGACTGCAGGACGCAAGAAATGAATCTTATACTAATAAGTAAGACCCTTCAGAGACCATGAATGTACACATCCCACTTTACAGCTGTGAGATCCTTGAAGGCAAGAATCATATTTTATGCTTTCCTCTTTACAATTATTTTATCTAATATGGGGTTTTAATTTCATTAAATTTTGACTCTCACATTGGTCTGTACAAAGCTCTACATTAGGTGCTCTAGACTTAAGAATAAAATAGATGGCCTCCAATACAATGGAGTTAAATGAAATAAAATATAACTAATTCAAACTATACTGCAAAAGTTGAAATAATAATTACAGAATAGAATATGAAGCATTTTATAATATATAAAATTACATATTATAAAAAATTGAACCTCTATTGAAGTTCAATAGAGGTTCTATTTTGTTGGAACTTCATTGTGATTCAGTGGTAGCCATTGCTACCATTGAAAATCTGTGTCACTCTTAGTTTTTAATGTTTAAATGTGGAAGCCTAAATGGGAGAAAAGAATGATGCTTATTTTTCCTTTATCCTGAAACATGTGGAAACATAATAAGAATATTTTTTTAACTGTTATATAATTCATTTATTTGAATCAATACAAAAATAATACACACTTTGTCTGATGAGATATGGTGATCTCCCCTAAGGATTTGATAAAATAGGGTATCTCAAGATCATTTTAAGAAATGTCCCTATATCAAATTATTCCGCACTTAAAAATTCCTTCACAAATATCAGAGATTGGGCAAGTCTGGATTCCAAGAGAAAGTTAAGAGCTAAGCAAGATTCAGTAGGAGCCATATATATATATTTTTTTTCCTTGAGCTATGATTAAGTTCTTTGCATCTGTTGTGTGAATATCCCTGCCAGAGTGAACAGATTGGAATTCCATCCTATGAGCAAAACCAACAGCATCTGGCTTTTGCTGAAACGTGCAACACAGAAAGCCATCTTGAAAATGCAACCAGTCGTCATGCGAGCATCCTGCAGTTAGTTTAGCAATTGGGGACCCAAAGAACTCGTGTGGATTTGTGACACCAGAATGGATTTTGAGTCTATGTAATTAATGAATGAATTCCTAGCAGATGTATTGCCAAACTAAGAGATCTACGTTATTTTTCTATTTTAATCTATGCACCACATGCCTGGTTTCCTGAGTTTAGGCTCTGGCAGTAGCTATCTTTGAATTGCTACGGCTTCCCATAAGGAGCTTACCTCTCTGTGGCAATACTTCTACTACATTAATACAAATTTTCACTTGAATAAATACGATTGGATAGGTCCACAGTGAAGAAAAAGTATGATTATAACAAAGAAACCCAGTATAATGAAGTCCACAGCAGCTTTGTGACTTACCCATTGCTCGGGGTTCTTAATGGTAACAGAGTAAGTCCAGAGCACACATTGCCCAGCTCTGTGCGAAGGAAGATCTGCATGTGGATTCAGGCTATTATGTCTCTACTACATCCATCATGTTTATCTTTTGCTCTGGACATTTTCTTTCTAACCTCTTTAGCTGCCTCTCATAGGACATGATTTTCATGAATGTGCAGTGGTGGAAGAGAATTTTCTTTACCCCGCAGGGGCATCTGAGATTATTATCGGTATGTGGAAGGAAACAGCTTGCATTCAGAACAGACTCGAACAATCCTGACAATTTCTATTAGAAACATGTTGACTACAGACACCTAAATGATTATTTTTACAAAGAAATTTTGCTTACTTAGATCTCAGATATCATGGTGAAATCACAAGTCTAGTTAGCACTAATCATTAGGATGATTCCACAAATGCAGTTCCACCATGTTGGAGGTCCTCTCTCCTAGGAAAATGCATGTTAAAACGTTACATTTCAAATGACAATTGATATCTATTTTTGAAGGATAAAGAAGATTATTATCTTATAAAAATATTTATCATCAATTTTTTAAGCCTCATAATTAAAACATAATTTAAATATTTTTATTTTAAGTGGAAAATGTGGCTTACATGTACACAGATATGTTTAGATATATTAAGTGCTGAAGTTCAAGTAAATAAATCAAAAGAGTAGCTAAAATTAATCATCTTCTCTACTAAACTGAACATTCTTTCTGACTTCCTTAGTGTATAAATAATGCACATGTTTCTCGGGGATTCAGCTCCAGGTTCTAGCCTCAGTCATCTTTTCTCATATCTCCATCCTCCTGTATGCACCTTTGATAATTCTTGCTTTCCTTCTATTTCTCTTGCTAGATATTTATTCTCTCTATTACCAAGGTCCCTAGAGCAATCTTTACTCTCCACATCTATGCAATCTAAGTTCACAAACATCCTGCCATAGAGGAACTTCTCCATGCACCATGCTGATAAGGTCCATATCTTGCTCAGACACCTTCCATTCAACCTTTAAGCATTTTTGGTAATTTGTTTAATTAAAAGGCACCATCCTTCTCAGGCACAATAGAGGGGTCACACAACGTACTTTCTATTTCCATTGCCCCCTCCTGGGAAACCTGGGAGTGCCCAGCTTGTCCTTAAACTTTTAAGAAAGTCTTTTCATAGAGAGCCCTGCATTTACCATTGACTCAGCTCTTCCTACAGCCACCACTCAGCCAAAGTTGCTCTATCTTGGAGAGAGGCTCACCATACCAGCTGGATACCTCTGCAGGACGATACTTCCCCAAGGGAATTGAAATTGATAGGGACAAAAAACACTTACTTTTTTACATATAAAGCACAGATACATATATATAATGTATGTATGTTTATATATGCATATATATGGATATATATGTGTATACATGTATACTATATATAATAGACACACATATAGATAGATACATATGCCCCTATATATACATATACACACAAAAATGCCCAGTATATATCTGAATTTGTATGTAGATAGGGAGCGATTAGATAGATACATATACCCCTATATATACATATACACAAACAAATGCACAGTATGTATCTGAATTTGTATGTAGATAGGGAGCGATCTGAGAAGAGGGGTCTAAAATATCTCATTAGTGGGGTGATAATGACAGAAAGGTTGAGGAGCGTTGCCATTGCACTGTCTAAACCCAATGGGGTTAACAAGCTCGGGTCTCTCTAACAAGGTGCAGTGAACACGCGGCCTCATGGCCAGCAAGACCTTCTTGGAGCAGAGACGTTTGTTTCCAGCTGTGGGGAGTTGGCCACTAACGGGAGAAAAATCGTTACACTGTATCACTACAGTATACGTCAAAATGACTGAAAGATTGCTTTTTTAATTGGTAAATGGGTAGAAAGATTGAAATTCAATAATCCCATCAAAATAAGCAGTAATGGCCCAGTGTTCTGTCCAAGTTCTTCCTTCCCTTAGCAAGAAATATTATTTAAGGAATAATTAATGAAATAATAAAGAAATATTTAACTAATATTAACGATAGTTACTGTTTGAATATCAATGATGGTTCTGTCATGAAGCTGAAATTCCTAATTCTATGTTTTCTTTTAAGCCCTGAAACAGCGTTATAGACATGTATTGTTATCACCATTTTACAAGGGAAGAAACTAAACGTGAAAAGCTTAAATGATTTATTGATAGTCAAAGAGTTCATTCTGAAAGTTAAGATTCAAACCTGGGTCTCTTTAATTCAAAATCCTATAATCTTACTCACTCATATACCAGAAAGATAACCTATTAAAACTATCTTGGGAGGCGGGGGAGGGTGGATCACCTGAGGTCAGGAGTTAGAGACCAGTCTGGCCAACATGGCGAAACCCTGATTCTACTAAAAATATAAAAATTAGCCAGGCATGGTGGCGTGCACCTGTAATCCCAGCTACACAGGAGCCTGAGGCAGGAGATTCACTGGAATCTGGGAGGCAGAGGCTGCAGTGAGTCGAGATTGTGCCACTGCACTCCAACCTGGGCAACAGAGTAAGACTCCATTTCAGACAAAAAAGAAAAACAAAAACAAAACTCCTATTGGTAGAATCCAGGAAGTGATGTGCCATGTTAAGGGCAATTGCATCTCCAGAGAACTGGAATTGGGAACCAGAAGGTAAGAGGCAGAGAGCAAAAACTTCAAAGCACTTCAAAGCGGGGGTGTGTTCCCTACTGAGTCTCTAGAATTATGGGTAAGAAACTTTGTTTCCACACGGTCTATAGTTGAATTCTAGTTCTAAGGACAAGCCAGGATTTGTTTTCAGGGACTAGAATGCCGGCAAACTATCCAACTGTATGCGTCTTTACTGTCAAGCATTTATGTTGACTCAACAATGTTTAACAGATAAAGACTCACCAAGTAAATGCTGCTTGTCAGCTTCCTGTTAGCTCAGTAGGCACTGAAAACCACAGCACTTCTGAGCTAGTACTGCACAAGCTTTGCAGTGCTCACGGTGAGTCACTCACCCAAACACATCCGAAGGTGGCCCAGAAGTGCTTGACTGAGTGGCTGCAGGTGACTGGGGGCTTAGGGGAACTTATAAACGTGGGAGATTGCATCATGAATTACATCCCTCAGAGAAGTGCTGCTGAGAGGGGAACCCTGGCTGTTTATGTGAGTTTTCTGGAACATAGCAGGCAAAGTCCCTACATAGCCTGGAAAGCAGAATCCACAAATAGCAAAAGGGGCAGCATCACAAACCCCAAATATCTGAGGGAGGGACCCAGGCAGCTTTGTGCAGCAAGATAACCACACAACACAACTAGTCAAGTCACAATGCCAGGCTTTCCAGGATTGAACAAGTTTGGTCAATGCCAATTGTAGAACAACATTCTACAGTGACCAAGGCCCATAGACTAGTGACCGCCCACACAGTGACCCTGACACTTCTCAGTCCCTCCGGGTCAAGGCATTGCTAGGGTTCCCCAGGCGTGACAGTGGTCCTGGTAAGGAGTCGATGTAAACAGCATCGTAAGTGAGAAACCTGAGGGGAAGAGGTTCTTTTCCCCATGGTTGTCTTAAAGCGGAAGCCCAAATTCCCATCTCTTCAGAAAAACCAAGAGGACTATTTTGAAGTCTGCAAGGTGGGGAGCAGTGGTCTCCTATATTTTTGGATCCCCACACAGCAACAAGTTGGGATAACATCTTGATGACATGTTGAAAAATGCCATATGATATTTAAGGGTGTGTACCATATCTGTTCTAATATTTGCAATGGCGGGCAGAGAAAGAGAAAGAGAGAATCTTATATGGTCTTCGAAGTTAGGTAACCTTTCCAGCATATGAAATATTTAAATATTCTGATTGCAAGTATATTTAATCTGTCTTTCTCTTCTGTCGCTATCTCTGTCTTTCCTTTTTTATACTAAGTAAACTTTCTCAGCCTAGAATTTGAGCCCAGCCAGATCCTCTCTTGGGTGGGAGATGATGAGTGCTTGTCTACTGTTAGTGTCCCGCAGACCAAGGCAGGCAGTGAAGCACCTGGCGGACCTGTCACTGATGGTGCATTTCCTGTGGATCCCAGCAGGCCACGGCCTTGCATCCATCAGCCCATCATGGACTGGGAGACAGTAAGAGGTGACTGTGGCAGTGAGCCTCCAGAAGCCTGTGAATATATTTTACTGAAAAGTCAACACATGAGATGATGTTCGGATTTTGTTTCTCAAATGTTTATGTATTTTATAATCACACAGCTAATTGTTGAAACTCTGTAGTGACTTGTGTCAGCAGAGAAAAGATTTTCTAATCAGCTTTCCTTTTTAAGCAAAATCTTGCCCAGATTTCACTATGTAAATCGCACCCGTGGAAGGCTACCTTGGTGGAAGGAAGTGGGACTCCTGGTGTCCTGGGTTCAGGCTCAGTCTCCCACTGCCCTCCAGTGACCGCAGCACCCCTACCCCCAGGGATCAGCATGGTCAGGAGCTGGGAACAGGTGGACACGTCCCGGGGCCTAGTTACAAGTGCTTTTAGTCACAGTTTGTGAAGGCCCCAAAGGATTTTATATTAAAAATTCTACAGAGTTTAGTAGTCTTCCCAACACAGATTGGGGAATTATTTAAGAAAGGTTAAGGGGCATCCCCAAAGTCACACAGCTGAAAGAGAAGTCAGTATGATCACCTAGGTCTGTCACCATTTGGTTCAGTTGTGTTTACACCACCTTTGCTTCCCATTAAACAACTGTACCGTGGGCTGAGGGCTAACGTACTGCATGTTGGTCCGTTGCTCAGCCTCTTGTGCCAGCATAGCCCTAATAAAGAGGCCTGCACACAAGTAGGGGCTGTGGTAAAGTGCTCGGGGTCAGGAATCCAGATGAAAAGAAGCGCTAAGAGTCTGTTGGATTTCCTAGGGCTTCTAACACTAGGAAGTCATGATAAATGACTTTATCTTTTTACTATGATACTGTTTTTGGTTGTGTCATTTTCAGAAGTTTGTTGCTCACAAAAGTTCACAAATACAACTACAAATCTCTATGTAGTGCTCAATAGTTAAATTAGCTTTTCTTCTCTTTAGAATCAATGGGACACCATCTATATTTCTCTTAGTTGCTCAGAGCTATTTGAAATACACATAGCTTTAAATCCAACTGTTATCCCATGGCCCTAACTGGAAATATAATTACTTTAAGGAGTTACAAAAGTGGTTAATTAAAAAATAAACTTGACTGAAAGTTACATGTGGATTTTCTTGGCAAATCAACAAAAATGAAGTTGACATTATTATTGTACAACAATGTTTACTTGCAAGTCTTTCTCCTCTATTTTATTGTAATTTTCTATGAGTAACATCAGCATTTAGTTCTTAGTAAAATGAATGAAGGAATTTATTAAACATAAGTAAACAACTGTATATCTTTAAATAAATTGGCTTTGAGTTTATACAGCATCTACATTAAAATAAGTTAGAGGTAGTGTCCCAAAGGGTTAAGATGAAATTTCTGATAAAATAAGCTTAGTAAAATATACACACAGTAATGTGAACATGTTCTTATTCTTGAATTCATTTTCCACTCTTTTCAGATTAACTTGGGGTGAATTAATTAAGTCTGCATCCTACTGGGCAAAGTCCTTTCCTCATTACTTTGTTTCTGCTCCCCTCTCTTCCTGTTGACGCTGATGGACCACCAGCCCTAAAATAGATACTAATTATTTTCCACCTTTTACCTCTCACTGTTCAAAGTAGTGGATGATGCTTTTACTGTAAGACTCCATTAACACAGAGTTCATTAAAGCCATAGATAATAAATGAATGTACAAGAGCAAAGATTTTGTTGAGTTAAAGATACAAATAATACAAATCACAAACAGAAAGACAAATATCGTACAGAAAATTTTACCCACTCTGTTTTTATTATGGAAGAGGTAAAACCTGATGCTTGTCATGCAGAAGCAATCCTGCGCTAGTGGTTATAGGAGTTTCTGTCCATTGCTGACTTTATATGTGAAGTAGCATCATTAGTAATCTTGGGACTGCTGAATCTGGCACACATTTTTCACATAAACTTCTTCAATAAATTTAGTTTCATTTTAGTAGGACAGTGGCCATGAGCCAATCACTGAGCCAATGAGTATTGTTAAAAAAGAAGGCTTTATTCAGGTGCTGCAACCGAGGAGATCGGAGATGAGTCTCAAATCCATCTCCCTGATCAACTAAAATTAGGAGTCTATATTAAGCAGAAATGTAACTACATACAGGAAAACAGGATGGGGGGCACGATAAAGGAGAGAAATTGGTCAACAGGAAGCAGGTGGTTGGTTAGGCAACCGTGATGGGTGAGGAGCCTGGTTCCTCATTGTCCAGATGCTGAGTTTTAATTCCTTGATATTATCTAGGAGGTCTGATGATTGGTTTCCTGAGAAGGGAACTCTGATAAAACAACTATAACTTTCTCAAGTTTTAAGACTGGTCAGTGTCAATTTCTATGTTCATTCAAAAGAAACCACAAACCTGAGTTCTGTGGGTCCAGTTTTAAGTTGACTGGCTTGTAACAAAGTATACTTCATGATCTGAGAATACAACAAAACTAACTTCTCTACATGGTATTAACATGCAGATTGTAAATTTATTAGCAAATGTCCTAAGTAATCAGTAATAACCTATCATTACCATTGTAATAGAATTTACTAAGCAATTTTGGAATTACACTCAATCTCTGTATGGGGTAAAAATGAAAACTATTTTATTCCTTTTATAGATGTAGAAACCAAGGCTCAGAGACCTTCAAAGATTACATAAAACCACTGCTCATAAATGATAAAACTGGTACCAGATCTCAGGTCTCCCAACTTTTACTCAATGTTTCTCCTGATACGTGGTAGTAAAAATGTGTCAATGCATAATGCAGTAAATGAAGTGATTAATTTTATGTGTCAACTTGACTGGGCCACAGAGTGCCCAGATATTTTGCCAAACATTATTCTAGGTGTTGTTGTGAAGGTGTTTTATGGATAAAAATAATGTTTAAATTGGTAGAATAGTGAAGCAGATTGCCCTACATAATGTGGATGGACCTCATTCAACCATTGGAAGGACTGAACACAAAATTCTATCTCCTGACAACCTTCAGACCAGGATTTGAACAGGCACACTGCAGATTTGGAAATTTCCAGCCACCAAAATTGTGTGAACTAATTCCTTATACTAAATCTCTTTTTATATATTTACATATGTGTATGTGTGTGTGTGTACAGGTATATATGTATACCTATATGTCACCCCCACAGGATAGCAGCTCCTCTAGACCAGTGTTGGTAATTTGCACTCTCCCTGAATCAGGAATCCTGAGACATGTTCCATGAAAGAAGGGTACTGGTGCCCCTATCAGTATTATACTGTAAATATGCACTTCAACAGTTCTGTTATATCAGTCAGGAAATAAAAAAAGAGGCTTTTAAAATATTGATACCAAGCCAAAAATATGTGCTGGAAATAAAACCATAGCCCAACCTTTTGTGTGTATAGGAATATTAAAATTCTAAACATAATTTTAGTAAACTAATGCCAGCAAGTTAAAAAAATTATACTCCTCTTTTAATCTGTTATTTGACAGGTTATAGATATTCTTGCTTCCCTTTTTTAAAACATTTTCAGTTGTTAAACTAAACTTGAAAAATTTTTAAAAAGGGAGGCAAGAACATCTATAACAAGTCAAATAACAGATTAAAGGAGAAACGTAACACCAGCATCTAAGTTGACTAAGAAGTAGTATCCTATAAAATTCCATATCAATCTTGGTAAAATCTTCACACCCTGGAAACTACAAGAAAAGTTTCACAGAAAATTGTATGTATTAGTCCATTTTCACACTGCTATAAAGAAGTACCTTAGACTGGGTAATTTATAAAGAAAAGAGGTTTAATTGACTCATATTTCCACAGGCTTAACCGGAAGCATGACTGGAAGGCATCAGGAAATGTACAGTTATGGCAAAAGGCAAAGGGGAAGCAGGCACATCTTTACTATGGAAGAGCAGGAGAGAGAGAGAGAGCAAAGGGTGAAGTGTCACACACGTTAAACCGTCATATCTCATGAGAACTCACTCACTATCATGAGAACAGCATGAGAGAAATCCACCCCCATGATCCAAACACCTCCCACCAGGTCCCTCCTCCAATTTGACATGAGATTTGGATGGGGACACAAATCCAAACCATATCAGTATAAAATTCAGGGTGCATATAATCCTTAAAATATATAATCAGTACAAAGAAAATTAGGGAAAGTTACTGAACTCATTTTATGAGTTATTTTTATAATCTTGATAGCAAAAATAAAAGAAAAAATATAGGCCACTTTTATGTATAAACATAAAAAATTTAAAATCATAAATAAAATAAACATAAATCAAACCCAGGAATGCATTTAAAATAAAATATGATTAATTAGGGCTTTTTCCAAGATTACTAGAATGTTTTAAGTTTAATATTACTATTTACATTAATTAAATGAGAGAAAAGATCATCTAAAATATACAGAAAAATAACATTCAGCAACCATCAGAATTGATAAATTTCTTAACAAACTAGAAATAGTAAAGGACTTTTCTAATTGTAGCAATGTGACTACCAAAAACTAAAATGAATAATATGCACAGCATTAAACCGTTAAGATCATTCCCATTAAATTTAAAGTCAGAATCACCACTACCTTTCAACAACGTGTATAGAGTTCTTATCTTGTGCAATAAGATCAAAAATATAAAATAGATGTAAATATATTGGCTAATTGCAGAAAATATGATTGGCTACATAGAAAATAAGAGTATATAAGCTATTAAAACAAATGAGAGATTTAAGCAGTGTTTTCTAACTGTGTGATTAAAGAAATATCAACAGCAATGATGAGATCAAAAATAATTTTAAAAATAAACTCATTCAGAATAGTTACCAAATTCTTTATTGGGAAAGGGAGTACAAAGATGTATAAGACCTTATGGATAAGGTCTCTTCCTCTTAAACAATCTAACCAATCAAAATTAATTTATTCAAATGAAAAAAAATGTGACCAAGTTAAACTGGATCTGACCATTTTCCTTTGACCTTGCTAATGGAACTGGGGCTGCAGTAGCCTTTCCTTATTCTTCCTAATTTTTCAGCTACAGCAGCCTTTCCTTCTTGCTGTCTGATTTTGCGAATGCTTACCTCATTGATATATGGAGGGACTTGCAAACATTGTTCTGAGGTAAATAAAGCTCAGCCTCAAATTCTGGGTGCCTGGATTTGAGTTAATCTCATTGCTATAAATATGTTTAGCACTTTTAGTGAGGAGTATTGAAAGGGCCAAGAACGGAAAGTGGGCTGCACTGACAGCTGTAATATTTCATTGAAAAACACACTCTCCACTTTGGGCAGTGGGGATTCTTTTGTTTAAAGAACATATTGGTGAGCTTTAAACCAATAACCCCCAACCTCCCCTATATTTTAACTGCCTGGGATTCTTTGTACTAATATGGTCTCAGAAATTGCTTTATGATCAATGGCCAGTTAGGAGGTCCCATCAGAAGGAAGCTGTCCTCCTTACCATTTCCACTTGATATAATTCCAGCCAAAAGTAAAGAGACTTCCACTTACTTAATGTCTGTGCTTTTGTTGGCTCACATGCAGTTTACGTTAGACTGGAAAAATCTCAGGATGCCCTTTTGCCCTCTGTGACTCTTTTATGGGTGCGATAATTCTCAAGTAGGAAAAAAACGGTGTTAAAACATATTTTCCATGTGGTAATGTGCTGTTTCTTGCTTGTTTTCAAGAAAGTACAAATGAGTTCTAAGCTAAATGTCATTAATGCAAGATCAACAGTCGTGATTCTTATGATTTATTTCCTTTACACATTTGGGGTTATTTTAAATAAATGTTGACTATGGTTGCAGTGACGACTTTCAGTTCTTCTAATATATTGTCTTAATACTTTGAAAAAAAGAAATTTCCTATGTTATCTGTGAGAGCATCAGTAGGTAAAAAGAAACTTGGGAGAAATTTGGCAATTATTCGCCAAAAATGTCGCCATGTGTGTCAAGCATTATCCAAAGATTTCATTTCTTGAAATACATCCCTGAAGTGAAGGGAGAAGAGTATAGATAAAGCAAATATGACCATTACTATTGGACCAGTTATTAAATGCATGGGGATTAATAATACATTTTCTACGTTGCTGTGTATGACTCAATGTTTCATAATAAAAGCAATTAAAAAAAATGAACTAGGCCGGGCATAGTGGCTCATGCCTGTAATCCCAACACTTTGGGGGGCCGAGGGGTGGATCCCCTGAGGTCAGGAGTTCAAGACCAGCCTGGCCAACATAGTGAAACCCCATCTCTACTAAAAATATGAAAAAATTCCCAGGCATGGTGGTGGACACCTGTAATTCAAGCTACTTGGGAGGCTGAGGCAGGATAGTTGCTTGAACCTGGGAGGTGGAAGTTGCAGTGAGCTGAGATCGCACTACTGTAATCCAGCCTGAGCAAAAATAGTGAAACTCCCTCTCAAAAAAAAAAAAAAAAAAAAAAATATGAGGCTATGATCCTTACCAAACTAACGCAGGAACAGAAAACCAAATACTGCATGTTCTCACTTATAAATGAAAGCTAAATGATGAGAACTTATGAAAGCAAAGAAGAAAACAACAGACACTGGGCCCACTTGAGGATGGAGAGTGGGAGGAGGGAGAGGAGCAGCAAAAATAACTATTGGGTACTGGGCTTAATTCCTGGGTCATGAAATAATCTGTACAACAAACCCTGCGACATGAGTGCCTATGTAACAAACCTTCACATGTACCCCCGAACATAAAATAAAAGTTAAAAAAGAAAAAGAAAAATGAAAAGCCTTGCCATTTTATGGTATCCAGGATTTTTTTAAAAAATATTTTTTGGTAAATCCAGATGAAAAAGAACATGGGTAACTTAGTAACAATGAGAAACTAAGCTTTTTATTTTTCTTAATCAACCTTTAAGTATTTCCAGAAGATGTTTGAAAGATGTGTGCTGCACACATCATGAAAACACATTGCTTTAGAACAAATTTTTTGAACAATGATTTTACACTGGAATTTGAAGACTGCAAAGTATGAGATGGGCCATTCCTTTCCCTAAGCGATACAACTGTCTTTACTGAAAATATATTTTCTGAATTAAGGGCTTGAGCCAAAGTCCAATTTCCAAGCTATTCCCTGTAGTATCTGTGAGCTGGAGGCAAGGTCTTGGTTCGTTTTGTGTGTTGTTGCATCTCCTGTGTGAAGGTGAGTGCCCTGTGCATTTCAGGTGCCCAAGAAAGACTTATAGCATAAAAAGTTACAAAATACGTTACTCCTCTGGCACTGTGACTGATCCATTTTTCTGTGTATTACATGTCTTTCCATTAAGAGCTTGCATTACAAGTGAAATACAAAAAAAAAAAAAAAGTCTTTTACTTTCTAACACCATTTAGAATCCTTTTTCCTCTAGGTGCTTAAACTTTTCTTGAAAAGTTACTACTACTGGAATCTCCCGAGAAGTAGAGAGGCCTACCATAATTACCTGTTAGAAAAATGGCAGGCTGGAGTGATTTTCCCCTGGCTGCCCTGGCCGTTGGTGACAGTTTGCCCCAGGAGTTTTCAGAAGTTCAGGAGGTCTGCTGAACATCTGAGCTGTATTTGCACGTGGGCCAAGCAGGCACCACACCATCAGGGAACGACCTGGATCGGAAATGGAGAAGTGTGGGGTGCACTCGCAGTGGGGCCTGTAAATACAAGGTGAGTCCAAACTTGCATCAAACTGCCTACTTTGGCAGTGGTTGAAATCAAAGGTGGGTTACAGAACGGTGATACTGGGTACCAAGGGAACCTGCTGCAGGTCACCTCTTGTACCATCCAGATCTGTTTACCACCAACATTCAGTCGTTAAGGCCGTAACCGGCTGCAATGTCTACAAAAGGGGAGTTTATGAATATGTGGCATATGCTGCCTCTAATGGAATCCCTAAAGATACAGTTCAAATGGATGCAAGTTGCAATAACTTAAAATTAGTTAATGGATGCACTTAAAAATTAGAGAAGTCTTCTTAAGCTGCTTGACACACATGGCCCTCTAAAACCGTAACCATGTGGCCAACCCCTGCATCTTCTTGACCTGTGACTTACTAGAGCACACAAGGCATTCTGCTCTCCTACCTGACTAACACGGTGTCATCAGTCCAGTGGCTCAACATGACTTTCTATATAAGCATGACTTTCTCATCAAGGTCATGCTCTAGGTTTCTACAGAGAAGATGGATGAAAGACAGGGTCATTAACCTTGTCTGAGGTAAGTGGGTGATTATGTACGGCTGGAGCTGCTCATCTTAAATGAGAATGAATTTTCACCCTTTTACTTATGGGGATTGAAAAAAATGCAACTGTGTGACGCTTTCTCGTGCATAGGAAGCCAACCCAAAATGTAGTGGCTTAAAAGAACTATTTATTTAACCTTTGGTTTTGTGGATTCATAATTTTGGCTAAGTTTCTTTGAGGGATTCTTTTGATTTGTTCAGGGCACGCTCATGCCTGGGTGATCAGCTGCTGGGCCAGCTGGGGTCCGGACTGTCTACAGTGGCCTGACCTGGGTGCCCTTCTTGGTTGTACAAAGTGTCTCATCCCGTTGTAGGCTGGCTTTTCCTGTGGCAGGAGAAACTCAGGGCAGGAGACAAGGGATACTCTGTAGAAAGGAGACAAGTTGCTGCCAGACCACCAGGTACAGCAATGACCAGAAGGAAAGAGCAGGCCAAGGGATTTGAGGTGGAGCATGAAACGTGACCTGCTCAGTGGCTGGAGACTGTAGGCGCTCCTAGAGCTTGAAACAGTGCTTCATTTTCAGCTACCTCAGTAGTCACAATTTCCATTTTGAATTTTGGGAATTTTTTCAGTTTCTATTTGATTTACCGTTCTGAGAATCTCCTCATTTGAAAATAAAATTGATAAATATTAGATAAGAAATATAGAAAATAATGTAATGCTTTTACTTTGAAAAGCCATCAGGAAATACTAAAAATGTGTAAATATCATAAACCCTCCTATGATATGATATTGCAACACAGCATGTTTGTCTCATGAGCAGAGCCTCAATGCTGTGATGAGCAGCTCCCAGTTCTCAGGAGTTTAACACACTCGAAGTCACTTCTCATGTGCAAGTGTTCAGTTGTGATTGCCCTCGATGTGATTTAGGGTCCCAGACTGTTTCCTACAGCCTCTAAGTCCTCTGTTGGGTCCTCTGCAACCTGGGAGCAGAGGAGGGAGGTAAGTGAGTAAGAAAGGTACAAGGGAGTTACTGTGAGTCAAACTGAAACTGGTTTCCATCATTTCCATACACAAAACACCAGGCAGATCTCAGACACAAGATGGACACAAACCACTTACATAAAGTTTTAAGAGGCAAAATTAGTCTATGATCTCTGAAGACAGAACAGGAGTTACCTAAGGGAGAGAGAGAGAAGAAGCTACTCAGTGAAGATCAAGAGGGGGACAATTGTTGTACCAGAATTATTCTATTCTTAACCTGGGTGATGGGACCTGGGTGTGATCACTTTGTAATAATTCACTAAGCTGCACAATTATGCATTGTGCAAGTTTTTTGTATGCATATTATACCTCAAATTTAAAATTTTAAAATAATTTAAGTTGCTTAAGAAATAAAAAGATAAGCCATGGACCAGGAGCAAATATTTCAAGTCACATATCTGACTAAGAACTTGTATCCAGAATGTACAAAGAACTCTCAAAACTCAACAATAAGAAAACAACCCAATTAGACAGTGAGCAAAACATGTGAACAGACACTTTACTCAAGATGATATATGGACAGGTGCAGTGGCTTCTGCCTATAATCCCAGCACTTTGGGAGGCCGAGGTGCAGGGATTCTTGAGCCCAGGAGTTCAAGACCAACCTGGATAACATGGGAGACTCCATTTCTACCAAAAATATTATCTGAGCATGCAGCATATGCTTCTGGACCCAGCTACTCTGGGGGCTGAGGCGGGAGGATTGCTTGAGCACAGGAGGAGGCTGAGGTTGCTGTGTCACTGCACTCCAGCCTGGGCGACAAAACAAGACCTTGTCTCAAAAAAAAAAAAAAAAAAAAAAAGATAACTAGATAACCAATAAACAGATGAAAAGATGTTCCACATCATTAGTCGTGAAAGAAACACAAATTAAACCCATAATGAGATACCAGTGCACACCTATAAGAAGAGCTAAACACACACAAACTTGCCTGACCTTTTCTAACTTTTCAACTTTTAATGTAATATTCAGACTTCTCTCTTGGATATAAAGAAAGAGGCTGTAACAGATATGCAGTGCACCTAATCACTTTTTCCATGCACTTAAATTTATCTTTATTTAAATCCAGCATTGCAGTGCTATATTATTTATTTAACATTATTTTACACGCTCACAGATTGGCTTCCAGAGAGCTATATTTTGGGACCCACTAAAGACCGCGTTAAGAAAAACTCATTCTAGGGAAACTAACCATTTTATTTGCATAGGGATGCTACTGGGAATTTTGTTCACTTCACTTCTAAGGGAAAACTTCTCACAGACCTGAGTAGTCAGATTGTCAGTGTTTATCTTGGACAGCACCAGGAACCTGAAAGTGTCATCCGGGGCGACTGTGGCTGCGTTAGCTTGGAGCCAGAGCGGTGGGGCAGGGGGTGGGATTGGGGATGGGAGTCCCTTGAAGAACTGTGGCATGCTGTGTGTCCTGGAAACATGAGCAGCCTTCCTAATGTCCAGAACCCACAATCCACAATCTTTTGAGAAAACAGGTTCTTGATGCCTGGATGTTCACCTCCTTTAACGCACTGCTAACTTGCTTTAGTCCCATCCCATTTTAGATGTGGAACAGCTGATAGATGTCAGACCATTGCCTCTGTTGTCTTTGCTTTTCTTATTTTTCCTATGATTCCTTCACAAATAAAATAAAGATGAAATGAAATGAAATAATAGATGCAAAAGGCATTTTCCTCTTCCCCTGACACAGTAACAGCAGAATACCCCCTCTGACAGATAGAAACCACACAGAACAATGAATTTAAGAGAAGGTAAGACAAGAATGTTTTCTCTCTCCTCCTTCAATGTCTATTTCTTTCACATGCACACAAATTAACACATATCCAGATTTAAATGTTTCATATAGAAATTAAAAAGCCTAAATGAAAAATATATATAAGAGCCAATTGCTGATTGTTCTATAGCAGACTCTGGAAAACATTTGGGTCAACTAATGACTTGTTTATGACAAACATTTAGATACCTCATAAATTTAGCTTATAATTTCAGTAAAGGTGGTACAATTATGTTTTCAATCTTCCTGAAAACCTGTGCACCCACATAATGAGGCCTGTGGAAAGACAGGGATATCAGATATCTCAGTAACTAAACCTGTGCCTTACCTCCCTCTAAAAACTGAAGATATTAAATGCCAGGGAGTTCACTGGGTTCTTAAGGCTTGACACTCAGCCCCCTTCTTTGCTCTTTGTGGGGAGGGATCCAGGCATCCTGGGGCGCTGGTCTTGCCCTGCCCTTCCCGCATACCTCCTCCTGCTTTAGGGGGAGCTCCGGGAAGGGGGCATCCCTGGACCCAGCTCTCTCCTGGCCTAGCCCAACCCAGGTATTCTGGGTCCAGCTGCTTGGGGATGATGACACCCAGTCCAAGGGAGCTGCCAGGGTGCAGGATCATGAGAGACACAGGACTCGAACCCAGCCTGGCTTCCCAGGTCCTCCCTGAGATGTACACTTGGACAGCAGTCCCTGCGCTGTGCTAGGGGCCCAGTCTCCATTCAGCAAAGGAAAGTGTTTCCTTTCTTTCCAATCCCATTAGGGGCTTTGGAGTATAATGTCCAAAATTTTTATTGTGATATAAGGCTAAAATGCTTGTGCCCCAGCTGGGGTCTCATACAGGTGGGAAACAAAAGACCCAACCCTAAGTTTACACTGTCCTTCCTCAGCCTCCCAATTTCTTCATCTAGACCTCCAGGGTCAACTTCTTCCTTAAATGGGTTCAACTCACAATTTCTTACCTTGACTTTAGTTCTCAATCTAAATGGTATTTTGAGCTGACTATTATTTTTGATCTTTCTGTGGGTTTTGTGGGACCCACAGCAGCAACCCAGTCCTGGCCACCCTTCTGTGCCTTTCACCTGGGCCCACTTGCTGTGAGTGGAGCACTCTCTTCCATCCTCTGTCTGAATCCTGGGGATGTGGGATTGTGGTGATGTTCTCGGTGACTCCCTGATGAGCCTATTCTCTCCTCAAGGTAGCCAAGACAATCCCATGCCTCTTTTTTTTTTTTTTAAACCCCAGAGACTCTTGGCTGCTTCTTGGGAATCTCTTGAGCATCCTTTGCTCTGACCTTCCCTGGTGATGGGGCTGGCCCAACTCTGCCCTTGGAGTTTTGTCCTAATTCACTGGTCCCTTTCCTACAGAGGTGCATCTCAGGCTCTCCACAGGGATTCTTCACAACAGACCTCTCTTGATGGAGGTGAGAGTGCGAGTGTGCCACTTTTTCCACTTGGAGACAACTCATCCTTTTAAACTCCCCTTTGTTACCCATCTCACATATCAGCCCTTAAAAAATTACTCATGGTTTGGGCTTAAGCATCCTCTAAGCAGTTTTCAGTAAGTTACATTGGAAATAACTGTCTGGGTTTGGTAACCATCTGTCTTAGTCCCTTCTCACACTGCTATAAATAAATACCCAAGACTGGGTAATATATAAAGGATAGAAGTTTAATTGACTCACAGTGCCACATGACTGGGGAGGCCTCAGGAAACTTATAATTATGGTGGAAGGGGAAGCAGTCACTTCTTACATGGCAGCAGGAGAGAGAGTGTGCGTGTGTGTAGGAGGAACTGTCAAACGCTTATAAAACCATCAAATCTCATGAAAACTCACCATCAGGAGAACAGCATGGGAGAAATCACCCCCATGAGCCAATCACTTCCCACCAGATCGCTCCCTCAACACCCGGGAATTACAACTCAAGATGAGATTTGGGTGGTGACACAAACCCTAACCATAACACTATCTGGTAGTAGAGGTTGGAACTCCATTCAAAACTTTCACTTTTACATGCTAGGATTCTTCAATGTTACAAAATAGCAAATGATAAAATTTATTTTGTTTTCCTAATTTCCTCACTCTTGTGTCCTTATACTGAGATAAATCATATCATTTTACAGACAATCCCTTTTATTGGAGCAAGTCTACTTTTAATTCTATACATATCATGGAGCAACAACGAAAATAAATTCATGAGAAAGTCAGGGGCATTGGCAAGATGGAGGCCCCTGAATGCTCCCGGGAAGTCCTAATAAAGAGGTTGATGTCTTGTTCTCCGGTATTTAAAGCTCAGTTCTTACTGGCTAGAGTGGTAATAGTTACAAAAGAAAGATGATCTTTAACCGTCTTAAACTCAGTGAATAGAAACAGCAATTTTTCAAGTAGGAAGATGCTATGGACTGAATTGTGTACTGATGTGGTTTGAATATATGTTCCCACCAAATCTCACGTCAAATTGTAATCTCTAATGCTGGAGATGGGGCTTGGTGGGAGGTAACTGGATCATGGGGGCAGAGTTTTCATGAATGGTTTAGCACCATCCACCTTGGTATTGTCCTCACCAGAGTGAGTGGGTTCCCACGAGATCTGGTTGTTTAAAAGTGTGTGGCACCTCCCCACCTCTTGCTCTTGTCACTCCCACCATGTAAGATGCCTCCTTCCCCCTTCACCTTCTGCCATAATTGGAAGATTCCTGAGGCTTCTCCAGGAGCCAAGCAGATGTCAGCACATGCTTCCTATACAGCCTATGGAACTGTGAGCCAATTCCATTAAACTTTTATTTATAAATTACCCAGTCTCAGGTGTTTCTTTATAGCAATACAAGAACTGACTAATACATGTCCTCTCAAGAATTCATATGTTGAAGCCCTAACATTTAGTGTGATGATATTTGGATATGGATTCTGTCCTAGTCACCTTGGTCTGCTCTAACAAATGTCATAGACTGGATGGCTTGAACAACAACAACATTTATTTCTCCTGGTTCTGGAGGCTGACAAGTTCACGATCGAGTGGCTGGTGTCTGGTGTGGGCCAACTTCCTGGTTCACAGATGGCTGTTCTTCCTGTGTATCCTCACATGGCCAAGAAAAGAAAGAAAGGGGCAAGTCCTCTGATGCCTCTTACTCTAAGGGTGTTGATCCCATTCATGAGGGCTCCACCCTTATGACCTAACTACCTTCCAGAGGTCCCATTTCCAAGTGCCATTACACTGGGGGTTAGGTTTTAAACATACAAAGTTGAGGGCAGGAATCCAGTTCATAGGAGGCTTTCGGGGAGGTAATTAGGTTTAGATGAGGTCATGAGGATGGGGCCCTTATTAGGGGATTAGTGCCCTTATAAGATGAGATACCAGAGAGCCTGCTTCCTGGCTCTGCCATGTGAGGACACAGTGAGAAGGCAGCTATCTGCAAGCCATCAGAACCCTGCCGTGTGGGAACCCTGACCTCAGACTTCCAGCCTTTAGAGCTGTTGGAAATAAATGTTGGTTGTTTAATCCACTCACTCTGTGGCATTTTGTTTTGGCAGCCTGAATTGACTAATACATAAGACAAAGGACATTTCATTACCCAGGGCAGGTGTCCAAGCCATGAAAAAGGAGTCTAGGAACTTAATGACAGACAATGTAGATGAATTTTCTGCCTTCAATTTCTGCTCCCATCATGGCTGTGAAGTAAACAGTCTTTATTTGCTAAAGGCAAAGACAACACTATCCAGCAGGGGAATTTGAAGGGAAATTAAGTGTTTCCGAAAATAATCATTTAACAGTTTGTCATCCACATGGGTAAGTTGAAAATATCCACTTGCATCTGTACTGAACGAAAACAGAAAATGAGAGGCCATCAGGCAAAAAAGCCCACCAGAGCCAACATTCCATGCACTCCCTGTACAAAATCATCCCAGGAACTGGACAACTCTTGGCCAATTGGAATCTGTGGCTAGTCCTTTATATTTCTTTCAAATGTTGGAGATTTAGTGGTTGGAAGGAAGTGATGATGCTGGGGACACATCCTTGCAGGAGAGGAGAAGCTTGACGGTGCTGGCCCAGGGCCTGGGAGGCTGCATTCTCTCTGTTCTGATTCCCACTGTTGATTTTCAACTGTGTAGCAGGACGTCTGCCCCAAGCATAAAATCCAGCCACTGTGGAACAAAACAGATAACAGAGAAGGAACAATTCTGAGGAGTCCTTCTTTCCAAAACCACATGCAGCTTGGAAATGTTCATTTTCAAATTTTACCAGCAGCTTCTGGTAAATTTGGAGTCCCTTTCCCTGAAGACTCCACACAAGTTGTAAAATTCTCAGGAGACTGGATAGAATTGTATGTATGTACCTTAGAGAGACTTGTAAATCTAGTTTGTGACTATTTCTGATTGATTGACAGATGAGTTATAAAGGATTTTAACAAGTGTTGATGGCAGGGAACAGTGTCATGCTTCCCATGCCCTTTCCAGCCCCTCCCAGCTTATGTGCTGTACATACTGCTGCGGGAAGCCTGGGGACAGCACAAATCCACCTCGCACCCTTTCTCTGAATGCCAGCATCGAATGATTCCATATTGCTTCTACTCCGGGTTCCCAGGAGGAGAAAGAGGCCCTGGCCTTGAATGAACTGTAGAATAATTTTCTTTTTCCCCTGAGCTGAAAGGGATAGATCTTATTTGCAATGCTATGTCACTATCCCTCAAGCAACTGGTTTCAGAATATAGAATGTGTTCAGTTGTGTTTTTTTCTTCTTAGAAGGAAAACGTGACATGGGTTTTTAAATAGAGGTATACGATTTTTAAAAACAGCTTTATCGAAGTATAAGTGATATACAAAGAACTATGCATATTTAATGAATAAATAAAATTTGATGAGTTTGGACATCCCCCTGCACCTTTGAAACCATTACCACAATCAAGGTCATAGACATGTCTGTCACTTCCAAAACGTTTCTTGTGCCTTACCATAAAAAGAAAATTTTATGGTAAGAACACTCAACATGAGAGCTATGATTTTAAAGCACAGTACAGTATTTTTAACTATTGATATGGTTTGGAACTGTGTCTGCATCAAATTTCGTGTCAAATTGTAATCCCCAGTGTTAAAGGTGGGGCCTAGTGGGAGTCAGCTGGGTCATGGGAGTGGAGTTCTCATGAATGGTTGAGCACCATCCCCTTTGGCCACAATAGTGAGTGAGTTTTCATAACATGTGGTTGTTTTAAGCCTCCAGCCATGTTTCCTGTACAGCCTGTGGAACAGTGAGCCTATTAAACCTCTTTTCTTTATAAATTATCCAGTCTCAGCTATTTTGTTATAGCAGTGTAAGAACAAACACAACTGTAGAGACCTGTAAGTAGCAGCTCTCTAGAATTTATTTGTCTTGAATGACTGAACTTTACACCAATTGAACAGCAATGTCCCCCTCCCTCGAGCCTCTGGTACTCAGGGATGGATTTGTTTCTATGAGTTTGACTGTTGTAGATACCTCGTGTAAGCAGAATCACATAGCATTGACCCTTCTGTCACTGGTTTATTTTACTTAATGTAATGTTGTTCAGACGCATCCATATGGTCATGAATGGCAATATTTCCTTCTCTTTTAAGGTTGAATCATATTTAACTATTATTTGCGTATACCACATTTTGTTTCCTCATTCTTCTGTTGATGGACATTTGGGTTGGTTCCACGTCTTGGCTGTAGTGAAAAATGCAATGAACATGGGAGGGTAGATATCTTTTTGCAACACTGATTTCACTTCCTTTGAATATACACCCAGCATGGAATTGCTGGCTTATATGTAGTTCTCATCTCTTTTTTTTGAGAAACCTCCATACTGTTTTCCATAGCAGCTGTGTTTGATTGTTTTAAAGCCATCTTCCTCATGGTTATCTGGTCCAAGGTGATACTCACACCAGGTGAAGTGTAAAGAAAGACAACTTCTCTTTCCTGTAAGATTCTTTCTAATATTCTTGGCCTTCTGAACAATGGCTAGTGACATGTCTGTGGCCTGTGTTTACAGAGTTGCTGTCACCTTTAAAGACAATTGAACTTGCGAACCTGCAGCTCAGTGGGCTTCTTCATCTCTCCATGTCAGGATAGCGTCTCTGTGATCCCTTCTACAAAGCCTGCTTTCTTTTGTCCCTACTTGGAGAAGGCTCTGTGAAAATTTCTGAATTCCAGAGGAAAGGAGAGTGCCTTGTAATATTTTTACAATACAGAAAGCAGAAGCGGCATTCATATGCACTCAGATGTATTTACAGTCTCATAGGGGAAAATGTGCCATCGTCAAGGACATTTACCCCTCAAGGTCAGCAGAGGAAAAGATACTGAGTCGACACCATTATTTTCTGTATAATGTATGCTTTGTGTAGAAAAGATGAGATATGTTCATGATAAAAATTAGTTTTTACATTTTTCATCCTTGTAATTTGTAATAATTCTTGGTAAGTAAAACTCATCCTAAATAAGTCACTATAGGAATGTGAAATAGTTTAATACTAAAACGTTAACTTAGGAGAAATTTAGCTATTTTCAAATTTGGATCTCAGGTTTAAATGGTCTTTAATCACTATTTACTCTTTGCGTTCTTTAAAAAACAGTCTGTGTGTATATGTGTATGTGGTGTGTGAATGTGTGTGGCATGTGTTTGGTATATGTGTTACGTGTATGTGTGTGGGGGGGGTACAGGTGTGATGGTGGTGTGTGAATGTGTAGTGTGTGGTGTGTTTGTAGGGTGTGTGTGTGCATGCGGCGTGTGTATGTGTGACTCAGTGTCTCTTAGGGTGTGAAGTATGTTTGTGATGTGCGTGTGTGAAGTGTGCATGTGCTGTGTGTGTGGTATCTGTGATGTCTGTATGTGTGTGGTATGTGGCTATGTGGCATGTGTCTGTGTGTGCATGTGGTGTGGTATGTGATGTGTGTGTGAAATGTGTGTGCTGTGTGTGTGGTATATGTGATGTCTGTATGTTGTGGTCTATGTGGCATGGTTTTTGTGGTGTGTGATATGTCTGTTTATGATGTGTTTGTGTATGGGCAGGTGATGTGTATATGTGTCTGTGTAGTGTGTATGTGTCTATGTGGTATCTATATGGTGTGTGTGTCTGTGTGTATGGAGTGTGTGGTGTGTGTGTCTATGTGTACAGGATGTGTGTAGTGTGTTTCTGTGTGTATAGGGTGTGTGTGTGTGTAAGGTGTGTGTGTGTGGGGTCTGTGTGTGGTTAGTATGTGTGCATGTGGTATGTGATGTGTCTGTGATATGTTTGTCTATGGGCAGGTGATGTATATGTGTGTCTGTGTAGTGTGTATGTGTCTATGTGGTGTCTATATGGTGTGTGTGTCTGTGTGCATGGGGTGTGTGGTGTGTGTGTCTGTGTGTATGGGGTGTGTGGTGTGTATGTGTCTATGTGGGGCATATGTGGTGTGTGTGTCTGTGTGTATAGAATGTGTGTGGTGTGTGTCTGTGTGTATAGGGTGTGTGTCTGTGTGTATAGGATGTGTGTGGTGTGTGTCTGTGTGTATAGGGTGTGTGTCTGTGTGTGATGTGTCTGTGTGTTTAGTGTGTGTGCATGTGGTATGTATGTGTATGTGTGTCTATTTGGCGCATATGTGTTCATGTGCACATTTTGCCTTCTAGTTGGAATAAGCATGCATAAGGAGAGCTTTCTACCTGAATTAAAGGAGAGGCTGCAAAGTCTCCTAAGCTGAAGGGTGGCTCCCGCACCTTCCTGGGAACTTACAGCATTTTATCTTTGCTGGGAAGTTCAGAAGACCAGCCTAAGGCATTGAAACATGAAACCGTGAACTACATTGCCAGCCCCACTGCATTTTCTCTTCCATGTGAGTGTCTGGGACGCGGAAGGACCAGTGTGAGGCTCCATGGGGCAACCTTCCCACTTCAAGGAAGGCAGGTAACTTTCCAGTCATTTAACCGCAATGTAAGTGAGGTGTTTGCGTGTTTGTTTGATTTTGGTTTATTCTGAGTCTCTTTTTAAACTTCTTTTGAAAACGATGAAGTGGTGAAGAAAGATGCCTGTAAGACAGTGAACAATGGCAGGGGTGAGGAGAGGAGGTGCTTCTGCACTGGGAGACAGTTTTTGAAAGTGAATTTGGTTCCATACAAAACACCTTCTGCGACTGGGCAGCCTCACAAGCGTGACTCATCCTGCCTTTGAAAATTGACCGTCCTACTCTTACCTACTCTTCATTATCGAGTCGGATAAGAGGCAGGACAGATCATTTTCCACACTGCACAGCCAGTCCCGGAGGCAGCAGACGCTAGAAGAGGAGCGGAGTTTTGGAGGTAAGGATAGGTCACCTGTTCCTGACGCATTACCTTGTTTTGTTAGCGAATAGCAGGGTTGTGCTTTTTCCAGCAGTGATGCTGGTAATGTTCTCATGCCAAAAATGTACCAAGTCAGATCATATCCACTGTCATTTGCCACGCTGCTTGTCATACAAGATACCCCAAATCGGGCTATATTTTGACACTGAATGAGTGACAAAATGCCAGTTGGTTTCTTTGATATTCTCACAGAAAGAAATTGACTCTAATCCACACAGAAGTTTTGGCTATTTTTGACGTCGTCTTCTTTAAGCTGTGTTCGCGTGACTTATGAAAGATATTACCCAGCTCTAAACATGCAAACACCACCCCTTTTTTAAATAAGCCCACACACCTCAGAGAAGTTAGTAGTTGGTAGAGTGAGAGATACTAGTTGAGAACAAAAGCTTCTACTGCCAGGAAGGAGGGAAAATCTGAGCAGGCTGCCCAACATAAGATCTGAATGAGAGAAAGAAAATTGTGTTCACTGTCCTTACAAAAGTCTTTGTCCAAATTAAGGAATCTTTAACTCTGTGAGACCCATGCCAGGCTTCCAACCTCCAGAACTATAATACAGTAAATTTATTTTATTTATTATTGTTATTATTATTATTATTATTATTATCATTATTTTGAGACAGAATCTTGCTCTGTTGCCCAGGCTGGAATACAGTGGTGCAATCTCGGCTCACTGCAACCTCTACTTTCCAGGTTCAAGCAATTCTCCTGTCTCAGCCTCCTGAGTAGCTGGTATTACAGGCTTGTGCCACCATGCCAGGCATGTTTACTCATTTTTGGATTTATAGTAGAGATAGGATTTCACCATGTTGGTCAGGCTGGTCTCGAACTCCTGACCTCAAGTGATCCACCCGCCTCTGCCTCCCAAAGTGCTGGGATTACAGGTGTGAGCCACCATGCGCGGCCAGTAAATTTATATATTTTTAAGCCCCTAAGTTGGTGGGAATTTGTGAGACCAGCCATTGAAAATGAATCCACTGTCTTTACTCACCTGACAGCATGTGCGTCCTTCTTTTCTTTTGTTTGGGTCTTTTGAAAAGAAAGAGGTAGCAGCCTCCCCCTGGGGCACTTTGTCCCCTGACCCTCTGTGCCCTGGTCTGCTCTCCTTCCCCAAGCCCGATTCCTGCAGATTTTATAAATCTCGAGCTAACCACACTCTCATCTGCCCCTCTTGAAATCAGTGTTTGCAAAATGGAGTGTTGACTCTCAATGCCTAGGATAACAGTTACTTTTTGCAACAGTGGCACATCCTGATCCCGAAAATCGCCTCTGCCCTGTGCACCCCTGGGACGGACTGGGCCAGTGTGTCCTGCCCACGCCCTCTCACCTGCTGGACACCTGGCAGAGGAGGAGGGTTTCACCTGCTTTCCCCATGATGGAAGGGGCACTGCTGATGACCCGCAATGTGTTTTACAAAATATTCCTTTGGTATGTTTACTCATTTGTTCATTTAAAAGTAACTGTTGCATCTCTACTAGGTTTCAGGCAAGTGCAGATAAATAATTGAGGAAGATACAGCTCTGGTCCCAAAAGATAATGTCTCCACAGGGTTTATGAGGCAACTTGAGTTCTGTGGGTTAGGAGTTTCCAGGAATAAATTAATAGATGCCTGTGTTTTCAATTGTTGAGGGCAGGAATTCCTTTATGAAGACCCTGAACTTTGTAAATAGTGAATGATTTTCAAACACTTTCAAATAAGAGGGTTTCGCTCTGTGGTTCTCCACAGAGATCCTGGTGTTTTGGTCTGGGGCATGGTCTGAGAATGAGTTATTTCTTGCTCTCTCTCGCTCTTTCTGTTCTTCAGGTGACTCAAATGAGTGGCCTGAACTGCGAACAAATTGGACTGATTTAGTATCTTTAGCCTTACGTCAAGGAAGAAGTAAATTACACAAAGAGACAATAGGGAAGTGAATGAATCAGTTAAGGAAGGGCTGGAGGGATGGCAGAATCTGAAAGGGAAGGGAGAAGGTAAAGCTTAGGGACCTATTTTGGTTGGCCAAGCTCTTGCAGCTGGAGACAGGGCCTGGCTGGTGTGTAGAACAGCTGTGCTCTGAGTTGGGCTATTTCGGCCACCTAGAGTCCGTGCTCACTGGCTCTGCCTCAGGCCTTACAGCATGTCCTGATCATCCCTTATGACCTGGCCGCTTGGCCTGGCCTTTTGCCTCGTCACAGGCTTGTCTTCCGCCTTCCCAAATACTTTACAATATATCTGTCCTATTCAGTAGCCAACATTTTTTTTCTGTAATCCCTAGTATCTTTAAAGTCCAAAAATCTATAGCAAGTCATTATCCCTGTAATTCTTGGGGGTGAAAGATCTAAGAACACTTAATGTTATTAACATCAAAAAATGTGTTTATCATGATGCACAGATATGAGTCATTATCTTGTTTC
Organism: Macaca mulatta; assembly: GCF_049350105.2. Classification (NCBI taxonomy): domain Eukaryota; kingdom Metazoa; phylum Chordata; class Mammalia; order Primates; family Cercopithecidae; genus Macaca; species Macaca mulatta. Next base: position 9,299,865 of record NC_133411.1, read on the forward strand.
ATAGGTTGAAAAACTACAAAAGCAATATAATGTTTATTCTGCAATTTCTGTAGTACGTTTTATTAAGCACTAGCTGATGTACAAAATTCTTAGTAATTTCAAACATAATTTATAAGTGTGTATATACAGGAAATCTGTAATTTAATGGTTAAAAGGAGTTCTATGAGATGATATTTTATATTTGCATAACAATAAAGTCTCTTTGGATTTATTTTAAAAATGAGACAAAAATAAGGCCCATCTCTGATCTTTTTCCTGACTGTACCAGAATTCTACACCCTCCACCCAACGTGTCCACTCTGCAGCTGTCCCATGCACACGAACCACGGCCACCACCCTGCTACCATGTTGCCTCCACCGCCACCTCCTCTCTCCCATTCTGCTCTTCTATGAGGAAGCTGCACTTGACTCCTGGTGCTCACTTTCCAGTGGTCAGAGACGGGGCTCATAGACTTACTTCCCTTGGTCTATATTTCCCCAACTTTCCATCTGGGCTACTGTCTAAAAACTTTGAACTAGGGACATCATTCTCTCTGTCTTCACTTTTGCACTGAGATCCATCTCCCCATTGCCTGGTGCATGTCTTTGTTGCCCCTGAGTCATCTACTGCCTGTTCCCGGGAGCTCCCAGGCTGCCCGTCTTGTCCCTGACCAGCCCATGACTTAGTGCTAAGTCACACACATTTGTGATCTGGCCTTCCCTGCTCATGACCCCACTGGGGTGACAAACATCTACAACTTCAACTTTAATAAACTTGACTAAGACCAAGGGGCAGCTCTGTGCACGGGTCCTGAGGGGGAAGGTACAGCTGAGAAAGAGATGGGAGACAGGAATACTGAGGACAGAAAATCCTCCCGTACTTGTGATACTTTCCATTCTTTGCAAGAGCAGCAATTCACCTCTCCAAAAGAAAGTTAGGAAGATGAATTTAAATACAAAGAACATTGCTGGGGCTCATGACAGATGCTTTTAAAAGCCTGGGATGGAATAGAAGAAAGAACTTTTTGAAAAGAAGAAAGATACAATGACAATTGAGGTCGTCCAGAGCCGACTATGTGAATACTGTGATCCCAGAGCAGCAACACAGCCAGAGCTGGTCCTTCTCCATCTCCCAGAAAATATCCCATTGTTCTCTGAGATCACCCAGCCCTCGTTCAAACCAATTCAAGCTAAGGGTATTTAGCTTTGAAAAGCAGCCAGTCTCCTGTTCTGTATAGTTAGGGGAGGCTAATAAGAGGTACATCTATTTTTCCAGTAAGCCTAAGAGTTCCACAGGGATGCGATGTATTGGTCTCTTGGTGCTGCCTTAACAAGGCACCCATGACTGGGTGGTGTAAACAACAGATATTCATTGTCTCCCAGTTCAGTTCCGGAGGCCAGGGTCCAAGCTAAAGACGATGCCAGGTTTGGTTCCTCCTGAGGCTGTGAGGGAGACGCTGGTCCTTGCCTCTCTCCCCACTTCTGTTGGTTTCCTGGCGATCTTTGCTGTTCTCTGACTGGCAGAAGGATCACTGCATCTCTGCTTTCGTGTTCTCACGGTGTTCTCTCTCTGGATTTGTCTGTCTTTATGCACGAATTTCCACTTTTTTTTTTTTCCTTTTTAGAAGTGGAGTCTCACTCTGTCATCCAGGCTGGAGTGCAGGGGCATGATCCCAGTTCGTTAGCTCACTGCAGCCTTGAACTCCTGGGCTCAATTGGTCGTCTCACCTCAGCCCCTGAGTAGCTGGGACTACAGGTGCACACCACCATGCTCAGCTAATTATTATTATTTTTTTTAGAGGCAAGATCATACTGTATTTCTCAGGCTGGTCTTGAACTCCTGGTCTCCAGCAATCCTCCTGCCTCAGCCTAAATCGCTGGGATTATAGGCACGAGCCACTGTGCCCAGCCAAAAATATCTCCTTTTAATAAGGGCACTAGTCATACTGGATTAGAATCCACTTTAATGACCGCATCTTAACTAATGACATCTTCAATGACGTGATTTCCAAATAAGGTCACATTCTAAGGTCCTGGGGATGGGACTTCAACATATGAATTTTGGAGAGGCACAGTTCAACCCATAACACCTGCCATCCCACCACACTGACTCCCTGGACATGGGCCTTCTTCTAAGGGAAGTAACTGAGGTGCTCTTGTCCCCTCCCGGTGACCAGATGTGCATAGTTGCGATGATAATCTTCAGAATATCCCTGTGTCTCTGCTGTACATGTCCCGAAAGTATAGAAAATAAGGGCAACCCTTGGGTATCGCAGATCCCCAGCAGAAGCCCAAGCTCAGCTTTAACAAATATTTCCAACATGATAACTTTCCACCCAATGAAACAAAACCTCTGCTGTTTTTTTTTATCTGAATACAGACATCTCCATTAGCAAAGATCCTTAATATTCAATATTCAACAAATGTTTTTAAATATTCCCCCCTTTTAAATATTAAGACTTTCTCAGGTTCAGAAAGCACAATTGCTACAATGTTATCAAAGGAGCCCTTGAAATAAGTTTACCAAACCCAGTCAAAGGGATATCCACATACATGCTTTCCTTTGTAAGTTAAGGAACTTATAAGTAACCTAAGTTACCGTATGCTAAGTGCTACATAGCCGATTCTCAACTATAGAAAGATTACTTTTATTACAAAAACTTTTATGAGACAGGACAGAAGAAAGGGTACCTACGTATAGCAAGGTCTCCTGTAGAATAAACACCTGCATAATTGTTTAGCACCTTTTGATTCTGAATCTGCTTAACAAAGGCTTATGCAGGTGGCAGGTCTCTGAGAAAACGATCCTAGATGGAACAAAAACTTGGCTGAGTAAATGGAAATATTCTCAATAGAGAACAATTTTAAAAAGAACATATTCTAAAGTTATCCAAAGCTACTATTTCCCTTGAAGCCAATTATATGGTACTCTATTATGGAGGTTTATATTTATGGAGTTGTTCAAACAGATAATGGCCTTTAAACATTGTGCTTAGGTCCAATTTGTGGCTGAAAAAAGAGAATACATATTCTATAAAGTGGCTGAGATTAGAAATTCTCTTTAAACCTATAATTCAGTACAGGTCAGCTACATGTGGTTTTGCAAAAAGAATGTTCAAACTCTTGTAATTGATATCCTAAATGAAATCTAATTGGTATCTTAAAGTGAAATAGTTTTTCCAACTAGAAGTTCTTTAACATGTGGTTCAATTTTCATTGCAGCCTGCATGCAGGGAGCTGACTTAGCTCGCAAGCATATTCCATGACCTGGTGTCTTTGTTGGAAGGCTCCTTTCCACAGTTCTGTCTCTGGTCTCCATGCCTCTTACTGAGCCCCACAACCCTGACCCTTCAAAATTTCTCTTTCCATCTCTGTCACATGGAGATAATGAAATTCCATACCTAGTGGGATAGTCATGAGGCGAAGGTGGGATAGCTTGGGAATAGACACTTTGTAAATCCAACAACTTCTCCCCTACCCTTGGACTTTCAGGCAGTGTGACTGCCCTCAGATTCAGCACCCACCCTCTGGACCAATTTCATTGAAATTCGTTTCTGCAGTAGAAATGTTGGCATTTTAAAAAGAACTATGGCCAATTTCTGATCCACATGTCTCCTTCCTCTACTATAAGGTAAAAATCTGGAGAAAAAATCAGATTTTTTTTTTAGAGAGATAAAGTTATAAGATAGTTGATAATCATTGAGAAATGATTTTTCTTCCCAATAGCTTTAAGTTTCAATTTTTCCAAAACTGTTCGTAAGAAGAAAAGTACTGCTGAAAATAAGGGAAGTTGACACCCATTCTGATATTTTTTATTAATGATTTTGAAGAATTGATGTTGACATCTGCTCTAGGATATATGATCAAAAATTAAAAAGTCAAATAACTTTACCAGTACCTCTCAAACTTCCATGTTAGAATAAAAAACCTCCACTGGGAAAGGTTTTGGGGGGAGGATGGAGGAAAGTTGGTCAATGGATACAAAGTTACAGCTGGATGGGAGGAATACATTCTAGTGCTCTGCAACACTGAAGGGAGACTGTGGTTAAGGACAATTCAGTGTATATTTTCAAGAGGCTGGAAGAGGGAATTTTGATTGTTTGCAACACAAAAAACGATGAATAATCAGGTGATGAATATGCTAATTACCCCGATTTGATCATCACATACCATATACATGCATGGAAATATCACTCTGTATCCCATAAACATGTAAATTTTTTTCAAGTAAACCAAAACTGAAAGGGAAAAAAATTTCAGAGGTTGCATCATCAACTGATTAAAATTTCTTGGATAGTATTCTTTTTTTCTTCTATTTTAATTCTTATTTTAGCTATATTTCTTGAAAGGCTATCCTACTGAATATAATAAAATATGTTTGACTTTACAGGAATAATTAGTCTAATTATGCTTAATGTATTAATGTATATTTTTCGGATGAATTTACCAATTTGTCATGGGCTTCTCACAATACTTGTATGCTCTTAGTTTTTTTAAATTAACTTCTTCTGTATTAATTCTACCTGTTACCCTTTATACTTTTGATATGGAAGTGCTGGGAAGGGAAGAGTGTGGTCCCTTTAAATGATAGGGAAGTGGGGAAGGGAAGTGCTGGGTAAAGGAGGGCACAGTCCCTGGCTAAGGCTCCACCCCACGGACCTAGGTGAGGACAGGCACTTTTGCCTTCACGCCCAAATGTTGCATTGTCCAAGACCACCCTGGCCCTCCATGCCCCCATCCTGGGCCTATAAAACTGGAGACCCCAGAAAGGCAGACACACAGGTGGCCAGAAGTCAAGAGGAGCAAGCACATCAGCAGAAGAAGACACAAGTGGCTGGACAGCGAGAGGACATGGAGGGGGCATGCAGGGGGAAGGGCACACCGACAGACGGCCATGGATCAGGGGCACAAGGCAGAGAATGGCCGGGGCAGTCGAACGAGAGCCAGGGCGGTCAGACGAGAGCCCAGTCCCAGGGAAACCATCTCCCTTCTGGCTCCCCCATCTGCAGATAGCTACTTCCACTCGATAAAGCTTTGCACGAATTCTCCAAGCCCAGGTGTGATCCAATTTTTCCAGTACACCAGGGCAAGAACCGGGGATACAGAAAGTCTTCTGTCCTCCCGACCAGGTAGAGTGTCTAATTGAGCCGATTAGTACAAGCTGCCTATAGACTGCAAACCCAAGAGAGCACCCTGCACCACACGCCCACTGGGGCTTCAGGAGCTGTAAACATTCCCCGCCAGAGACTGCTGTGGGATTGGAGCCCCACAGTCTTCCCGTCTGTATGCTGCCCTAGAAGTTTGAGCTGTGGGACACTGAAGAAGAGAGCCCCACCCCCACCACGCACCCTGCCAGGGGGACAAGGGAACCTTTCCCATTCCACTTTGAAGGATGTATGCTAAGTATTTCTTAGTTTTCAACTTGAAAACTATAGCATGTTTTAAAAATCTACCAGAAAAAGAGTCAATAGCTTCCATATGAACATGAGTGAAATGTGTGCAGTTTACCCATCACTTGCTATCAAAAGAAAAACAGACCGAAAACAGTGAGACAGTGAGGCTCTGGGGTCTACAGTGTGCATTGTATGTTCACAGTCCATCTGCACTGCTGACCGCCTGTGGGATCGTGGGCAAGTCACCCAGCCTCTCTGCACCATTCATTTCCTCATCGATGAAACAAGGGCAGTGCAGGTGTCTGTGTCATGGGCCCTTTGCAGGCTGAGTGAGTTAATACACATGAAGCCGTCGGTCAGGGCTGCCCCCAGAAAGCGCAGGATACATGGTATCCAGATGAGCCCTGGTAAGTTCATCCCCATCCATCCAATGCTCCTGTTTGTCTCTCTAGTATCCCTGAGCACAAGAGTGTTCATGATGTGTTCACCTTTCTGTCTCTGCTTCTGGTGTCTGAGTTTTATGCAAGTAGGAACTATGACTTTCTTCCCTTCCTCTCTGCTGCTTATAACACAAGAGCTGCTCAGCCAACGTTGGTCAAAGGATTCAAACTTTCAGCTAGACAGAAGCAGTAAGTTCAAGAGAAACATTACCCAGCATAGGGGCGTGGTTAGTAACAATGCATTGTATTCTTGAAAACTGCTGAGAGACTAGATTTTAAGTATTCTTACCCCCAAAATATGATTAGCATGTGAAGCAATGCATACCTTATCTAGCCTGATTTAGCCATTCCACAATGTAAACATATTTCAAAACAAAATGTTTTACATAAAAAGATATATAATTTTATTTGTCACTTAAATAAATAAGTACCTATATGTCAAAAAAAAGAGGAATGTTCAGCAAATGGCTTTTTTTTTTTTTTTTTTTTTTGAGACAGAGTCTTGCTCTGTCACTCAGGCTGGAGTGCAGTGGCATGATTTCGGCTCACTGCAACCTCCGTCCTTCGGGTTCAAGTGATTCTCTTGCCTCAGCCTCCCAAGTAGCTGGGACTACAGGTGTGTGCCACCGTGCCCTGCTAATTTTTGTATTTTTAGTAGAGATGGGATTTCACCACGTTGGCCAGGCTGGACTTGAACTCCTGACCTCAGGTAATTCACCCACCTCAGCCTCCCAAAGTGCTGGGATTACAGGTGTGAGCCACTGCACCCGGCCACAAATGGCTATTGAATGAATGAATGAGTGAACAAGTCCTGCCAATAAAAACTTCAGTGTTTCTATAATTGAGAATAAACTCACATACCTAATGCGGAAAATACTTACAATCTGTCTGCAGCGCACATTAAAGGCCAGGTTCCTCTAGGGATATCTACTGGTATTTAATCTTAAAATCAACTGAACTGTTTGTAACTCCCAAAACATGCCTCGTATTTTTCTGTTCTTCATTATTCTTTCTTCCCATTATCACGTACGTTCATTCATATCAGTCAGTTAGGTTTAGTAAAGCACTAGGGATACCTGCTGGTATTTAGTCTTAACATCAATGGAACTGTTTGTAGCTCCCAAAACACGTCTCGTGTTTTTCTGTTTTTCATTATTCTTTCTTTCCCATTGTCATGTACTTTCATCCACATCAGTGAGTAACGTTTAGTAAAGCACATGGAACTAGCCTAACTCAGAACAGATTAAATATACTTTGGAGAATTTATTTAAAATAATTCTATACATGGTTTTAGAAACTGTAAATTAACTCATGTTCATAATCACAATGAGCCAAATATGGTTAAATTGTATACAATTTATAAATAAGTGCTGTAAATATTATTTGCAACTTGTTCAAAATTAGCTGAAAAATGTTAAACAATAAATTCACAGTTTGGAGCACCAAAAAGATTCAAGCATTCAACTTTCTAAGTAATGGTAATTACTGGAAACATAAATTGTAAACAGGATAGCCTGGAATTTATTCCTGTAAAGGCAAGTGAGAAACAGTATAACATTTATTTTTAAAATTATAGATTGTGATATCATCTCACTTCAGTTAAAATGACTTTTACCAAAAACACAAAAAATAGTGGACATAGAGATAAGGGAACACTTTTACAGTGGTAGTGTGAAAGTAAATAAGTATAGCCACTACTGAAAATAGTATGGAGGTTCCTCAGAAAACTAAAAATGGAACTACCTTCTGATCCAGCAACTTTACTACAGATACCCAAAGGAAAGGAAGTCAGTATCTCGAAGAGATAGTTCCACCCCCATGTTTCCTGCAGCACTGTAACCGATAGCCAACATATGGAATCCACAGATGTTCATCAGTGGAGGAATGGATAAAGCAAATGTGGTCTATACACATGAGGAAATATTATTCAACCATAAAAAAGAATAAAATTTTGTCGTTTGCAGCAACGTGGACAGAACTGGAGGACATTATGTTAAGTGACATAAACCAGGAGCAGAAAGAGAAGTATCAAATGTTCACACTTACATGTGGGAGCTAAAATATGTGGATCACATGGAAGTAGAGAGTTGATCTGTGGGTACCTGAGGCTGGGAAGGGTAACAGGGAGGGGATGATAAAAAGTGACTGGTTAACGGGCATAAAAATACAGTTAGATAGAAGAAAGAAGATCTAGTGTTCAGTAGTACAACGGAGTGAGTGGTTAATCATAATTTATTGTATATTACAAAATAACTAAAGAAGTAGACTTGGAATGTTCTCAACTCAAATAAATAATGAAAGTTTGAGGTGTCCGAATTATGCTGATTTATTACATATTGTATGCTTGTATCACAATATCACTCAAATTCCATAAATTTGTACATGTATTATGCATCCATAAAGTTAAAAATAAAAAAAAATTCTATAAGTTTTGAATACATCGACTTATGTGGAGACTTGGTAGTTTTAATTTTTCATCACAAAGAAGTTGTATTTCATACTAAGATATATTAAAATGTACATGTTTGAGGCTTCTGGTTCATCAAAAATGAATAAACTCCCAAAAAGTTTCCAACAAACTCATATTCCAAACACACACGTATAGAACCTCTACGTATCTACGATTTACAGATAAGAACCAGAGCTTTAATGTTCAGGCATTTGCACAGGTGTGACTTGTATCAGGAGCCCTCCTTCACATTCCCAGCCACACATCTGCTGTGAGTTTGAGGCTCCTGTCATCTCCTGCAACAAATGGGAAGGCAACTCATTGTTAAAGAAAGCAGCAGTGTAATCACAACGATGCCCCTTTCCTAGTGTTTTAGTTTCCTAATATTCTCATAAAAATATTCTTGACAATGACTATTGATATGTTTTGACTGTGTCCCCACCAAATCTCATCTTGAATTGTAGCTCCCATATTTCCCACATGTTGTGGGAGGGACCTAGTGGGAGCTAATTGAATCTTGGTGGTGGTTTCCCCCATACTGTTGTCATGGTAATGAATAAGTCTCATGAAATCTGATGATTTTTTAAGGGGGAATCCCTTTTGCTTGGGTCTCATTCTCTCTTGCTTGCTGCCATGTAAGATGTGCCTTTCACCTGCCACCATGATTGTGAGCCCCCCCACCGCAGGCCCTGCCCAGCCATGTGTAAATCCACTAAACCTCTTTTTCTTTATAAATTACTCAGTCTTGGGTACAGCTTTATCAGCAGTGTGAAAATGAACTAATACAGTAAATTGGTACCAGTAGCATGGGGCGTTACTGTAAAGATACCTGAAAATGTGGAGAGGCAACTTTGGAACAGGGTGGCAAGCAGAGGTTGTAATGCTTTAGAGGGCTTAGAAGAAGAAAGGAAAATGTGGAAAAGTTTGGAACTTCTTAGAGACTTGTTGAATGACTTTGACCAAAATGCTGATGATGATATGGACAATGAAATCCAGGCTGAAGTCGTCTCAGATGGAGATTAGGAACTTGTTGGGAACTGGAGTAAAAGTGATTCTTGCTTTGTTTTAGCAAAGACACTGGTGGCATGTCACCTTTGCCCTAAATACTTGTGGAGCTTTGAACTTGAGAGATGATTTAGGATATCTGGCAGAAGAATTTTCTAAATGCCAAAGCATTAAATAGGTGACCTGGGTACTGTTAAAGGCATTACATTTTAAGAAGGAAACAGAGCATAAAAGTTCAGAAAATTTGAAGCCCAGTGATGTGACAGAAAAGAAAAACCCATTTTCTGAGGAGAAATTCAAGCTGGTTGCAAAAATTTAGATAAGTAATGAGGAGCTGAATATTAATTACCAAGACAATGAAGAAAGTGTCTTCAGAGCATGTCAGAGACCATTGTGACAGTCTCTCCCATCACAGGACTGGAGGCCTAGGAAGAAAAAATGGTTTCTTGGGTTGGGCCCAGGGCCCCTCTGCTGTCTGCAGCCTAGGGACTTGGTGTCCTGCATCCCAGCCAATCTAGCCATGGTTAAAAGGGGCCAAGATACAGCTTGGGCCATGGCTTTAGAGGATGCAAGCCCAAAGCCTTGGCAGCTTCCACATGTTGTTGCACCTGCGGATGCCCAGAAATCAAAAACTGAGGTTTGGAAACTTCCACCTAAATTTCAGAGAGTGTATGGAAATGCCAGGATGCCCAGGCAGAAGTTTGCTTCAGGGAAAAGCCCTTATGGAGAACCTCTGCTAGGGCAGTATGGAAAGGAAATGTGTTGATGAAGCCCCCACACAGAATCCCCACTGGGGCACTGCCTAGCTGAGCTGTGAGAAGAGGACCACCGTCCTTCAGACCCCAGAAAACAGATCCACTGACAGCTTGCACCATGCACCTGGAAAAGCCACAGAAAACACCAGCCCATGAAAGCAGCAAGGAGGGACCCTGTACCCTGCAAAGCCACAGGGTCAGAGCTGTCCAAGACCATAGGAACCCTCCTCTTTCATCAGCTGACCTTGATGTGAGACATGGAGTCAAAGGAGATCATTTGGGAACTTTAAGATTTGACTGCCCTGCTGAATTTCGGACTTGCATGGGGACCTCTAGCCCCTCTGATTTGACCAATGTCTCCCATTTGGAATGTATATATTTATCCAGTGCCTGTACCCCCATTGTAACTAGGAAGTAACCAACTTGCTTTTGATTTTACAGGCTCATAGGCAGAAGGGACTTTCCTTGTCTCAGAATAGACTTTGGACTGTGGATTTCTGAGTTAATGCTGAAGTGAGTTAAGACTTCGGGGGACTGTTAGGAAGGCATAATTGGTTTTGAAATGTGAGGATTTGGGAGGGGCCAGGGTCAAAATAATATGGTTTGGCTGTGTCCTCTGACTCAAATCTCATCTTGAATTATAGCTTCCAGAATTTCTGTGTGTTGTAGGAGGGACCCAGTGGAAGATAATTGAAGCTTGAGGACAGTTTCCCCCATAATATTCTCGTGGTAGTGAATAAGCCTCATGAGATCAGATGATTTTATAAAGGGAAACCCCTTTCACTTGGTTCTCATTCTCTTATGCCTGCTGCCATATAAGAGGTGCCTTTTACCTTCTGCTATGATCATGAGGCCTCCCAAGCCACGTGGAACTGTGAGTCCATTAAACCTCTTTTTCTTTATAAATTACCCACAATCGGGTATGTCTTTAACAGCAGCGTGAAAACGGACTAATACCGCTATCATGCACATTTAGGCATATTTAATGTGTACACTCTAGTTACAAAAAGCCAGGGATGAAACAGTTATGTGAGTTGATGCACCTTTGGCAGATTGAGTGGGACCAGTTTACAACCTAGAAAAAGGAACTGGAGGAGGTGAGATCTGAGGAAGTGGACCCTGTGTTGCCAGGGCTCTTCCAATTTTCTCTCCCTCTGACATTCAGTTTCGTTCCTTCAAGCACAGAAAGAAATGTACTAGGGTCAAGTGATGAATAGCATGCTATGGGAAAAATAAAACATGTGCAGATAATGAATCAGGGCAGGCTCAGATAGGGCAGGAAATAGGTTGAGATAAAGAACAACAAGCTAAAATTAGTTCTATATAATTTTTTAAAAAATAGGGTTACCGAACAATAGCAGAAACCTAAGCTCATTTGCTGTATTTATTGCCAAAATAAAATATAGCTGGTGTTTCCTGGAGTGCAATTTATTCCTCTGAGGAGAGATGAATAAGGCAGTTGTTAGTGACCTTCTTTCTCTCACCATCTTCCTCTTACATCCATTTTACTTCACTCCTCCAAATTAATTTATAAAAACAAAGAGAAAGAAGTAAAAAGAAAATATCTCCATGAAAAACAAGGGTATTGATTCCTGGGCAAGATGGCCAAATAGGAACAGCTCCTGTCTCCAGCTCCCACTGAAACCAATGCAAAAGCGGGTGATTTCTCCATTTCTAACTGAGTTACCCAGCTCATCTCATTGAGACCGGTTAGACTGTGGGTACAACCCATGGAGGGGAAGCAGAAGCAGAGTGGGGCATTGCTTCACCCAGGAAATGCAAGGGATCGGGGAACTTCCACCCTTAGCCAAGGGAACCTCTAAGGGACCGTACCATGAGGGATGGTGCTATCTGGCCCAGATGCTACACATTTTCCATGGTCTTTGCCACCCACAGACCAGGAGATTCCCTCAGGTGCTTACATCACCAGGGCCTTGGGTTTCAAGCACAGAACTGGGCGGCCATTTGGGCAGACACCAAGCTAGCTTCAGGAGTTTTTTTTCATAACCTAGTGGCACGTTGAATGCCAGCAAGGCAGAACCACTCACTCCCTTGGAAAGGGGGCTGAGGCCAGGGAGCCAAGTGGTCTTCTTCAGTGGATCCCACCCCCATGGAACTAAACAAGCTAAGATCCACTGGCTTGAAATTCATGCTGCCAGCACAGCAGTCTGAAGTCAACCTGGGACACTCAAGTTTGGTGGGGGGAGGGGCATCACCATTACTGAGGCTTGCGTAGCTGGTTTTCCCCTCACAGTGTAAACAAAGCCATCAGAAAGTTTCGAATGGGCAGAGCCCACCGCAGCACCACAAAGCTGCTGTAGTCAGACTGCTTCTCTAAATTTCTCCTCTCTGGAAGGGCATCTCTTAAAGAATGGTAGCAGCCCAAGTCAGGGCTTAAAGATAAAACTCCCATCTCCATGGGACAAAGTATCTGCTGGAAGGGGCAGCTGTGGGCGCAGCTTCAGCAGACTTAAATATTCCTGCCTGCCAGCTCTGAAGAGAGCAGCAGATCTCCCAGCATAGTGCTCCAGCTCTGCTAAGAGACAGACTGCCTCCTCAAGTGGGTGCCTGACCCTTGTGCCTCCTGATGGGGAGACACCTCCCAGCAGGGGTCAACAGACACCTCAGACAGGAGAGTTCTGGCTGGCATCTGGTGGGTGCCCCTCTGGGAGGAAGCTTCCAGAGAAAGGAGCAGGCAGCAATCTTTACTGTTCTGAAGCCTCTGCTGGTAATACTCAGGCAAACAGGGTCTGGAGTGGACCCCAAGCAACCTTCAGCACACCTGCAGAAGTGGAGCCTGACTGTTAGAAGGAAAACTAACAAATAGAAAGCAATAGCATCAACATGAACAAAAAGGGCAACCATCTGAAGGCCAAAACTCCATCTGAAGGTCACCAACAGCAAAGACCAAAGGTAGATAAATCCACAGAGATGAGGAAAAACCAATACAAAAAGGCTGAAAATTCCAAAAACCAGAATGGCTCTTCTCCTCCAAAGGATCACAACTCCTTGCAAGCAAGGGAACAAAACTGAACAGAGAATGAGTTTGATAAATTGACAGAGGTAGACTTCGGAAGGTGGGTAATAACAAACTCCTCCGAACTAAGGGAGCATGTTCTAACCCAATGCAAAGAAGCTAAAAACCTTGACAAAAGGTTAGAGGAATTGCAAACTAGAATAACCAGTTTAGAGAATAACATAAATGACCTAATGGAGCTGAAAAACACAGCATGAGAATTTCGTGAAGCATATATAAGTATCAATAGCCAAGTAGATCAAGCAGAAGAAAAGATATCGGAGATTGAAGGTCAACTTAATGAAATAAAGTCTGAAAACAAGATTAGAGAAAAAAGAATGAAAAGGAATGAACAAAGCATCCAAGAAATATGGAACTATGTGAAAAGACCAAACCTACATTTGATTGGTGTACCTGAAAGTGACGGGGAGAATGGAACCAAGTTGGAAAACACTCTTCAGGATATTATACAGGAGAACTTCCCCAATCTGGCAAGACAGGCCAACATTCAAATTCAGGAAATACAGAGAACACCACAAAGATACTCCTCAAGAAGAGCAACCCCAAGACACATAATCGTCAGATTCACCAAGGTTGAAATGAAGGAAAAAGTGTCAAGGGCAGCCAGAGAGAAAGGTCAGGTTACCCACAAAGGGAAGCCCATCAGACTAACAGTGGATCTCTCTGCAAAAATAGTACAAGCCAGAAGAGAGTGGAGGCCAATATTCAACATTCTTAAAGTAAATAATTTTCAACCCAGAATTTCATATCCAGCCAAACTAAGTTTCATAAATGAAAGAGAAAAAAAAAAAAACCCTTCACAGACAAGCAAATGCTGAGGGATTTTGTCACCACCAGACCTGCCTTACAAGAGCACAAAATGTGGAAGGAAGCACAAACTGTGGAAAGGAAAAACTGGTACCAGCCACTGCAAAAACAAACCAAACTGTAAACACCATTGACACTATGAAGAAACTGCACCAACTAATGGGCAAAATAACCAGCTAGCATCATGACAGGATCAAATTTGCACATAACAATATTAACCTTAAATATAAACTGGATGAATGCCCCAATTAAAAGACAAAGAGTGGCAAATTGGATAAAGGGTCAAGCCCCATTGGTGTGCTTTCTTCAGAGAATAAGAAAAAACGACTTTAAATTTCACATGGGACCAAAAAAGAGCCTGTATAGCCAAGACAATCCTAAGCAAAAATAACAAAGCTGGAGGTAGCATGCTACCTGACTTCAAACTATACTAAAAGGCTACAGTAACCAAAACGCATGGTACTGGTACCAAAACCGACATATAGACCAATGAAGCAGAACAAAGGCCTCAGAAATAATGCCACACATTTACAACCATGTGATCTTTGACAAACCTGATAAAAACAAGCAACAGGGAAAGGACTCCTTATTTAATAAATAGTGATGGGAAAACTGGCTAGCCATATGCAGAAAACTGAAACTGGAGCCCTGCCTTACACCTTAAACGAAAATTAACTCAAGATGGATTAAATATTTAAATGTAAGACCTAAAACCATGAAAATCCTAGAAGAACAGGACATAGGCGTGGGCAAAGACTCCATGACTAAAATACCAAAGGCAACTGCAACAGAAGCCAGAATTGACAAATGGGATCTCATTAAACTAAAGAGCTTCCACACAGCAAAAGAAACTATCATCAGAGTGAACTGGCAAGCTACAGAATGGGAGAAAAGTTTCGCAATCTGTCCATCTGACAGAGGGTTGATATTCAGAATTTACAAGGAACATAAATACAAGAAATAAACAATTCCATCAAAAAGTGGGCAAAGAATAGGAACAGACACTTTTCAAAAGAAGACATTTATGTGGCTGACAAACCTATGAAAAAAAGCTCATCATCACAGGTCATCAGAGAAATGCAAATCAAAACCACAATGGGATGCCACCTCATTCCAGTTAGAATGGCGATCATTAAAAAGTCAGGAAGCAACAGATGCTGGAGAGGATGTGGAGAAATAAGAACGCTTTTACACTGTTGGTGGGAGTGTAAATTAGTTCAACCATTGTGGAAAATAGTGTGGCAATTTCTCCAGGATCTAGAACTAGAAATACCATTTGACCCAGCAACTCCATTGCTGGGGATATACCCAAAGGATTACAAATCATTCTACTATAAAGACATACGCACACGTATGTTTACTGCAGCACTATTCATAATATCAAAGACTTGGAACCAACACAAATGCCCATCAATGTTAGAGTAGATTAAAAAAAAGTGGCACGTATACACCATGGAATACTACACAGCCATCAAAAATAATGAGTTTATGTCCTTTGCAGGGACATGGATGAAGCTGGAAACCGTCTTTCTCAGCAAACTAACACAGGAACAGAAAACCAAACACTGCATGTTCTCACTCATAAGTGGGAGTTGAACAATGAGAACACA
Organism: Macaca mulatta; assembly: GCF_049350105.2. Taxonomy (NCBI): domain Eukaryota; kingdom Metazoa; phylum Chordata; class Mammalia; order Primates; family Cercopithecidae; genus Macaca; species Macaca mulatta. Next base: position 9,315,340 of record NC_133411.1, read on the forward strand.
TTGGCACAGGGAGGGGAACATCACACACTGCGGCCTATAGGGGGGTGGGGGGCAAATGGAGAGAAAGCATTAGGAGGAATACCTAACGCGGATGAAGGGTTACGGGGTGGAGCAAACCACCATGGCACATGTATACCTATGTAACAAACCTCCACGTTCGGCACATGTATACCTATGTAACAAACCTCCACGTTCGGCACATGTATACCTATGTAACAAACCTCCACGTTCGGCACATGTATACCTATGTAACAAACCTCCACGTTCGGCACATGTATACCTATGTAACAAACCTCCACGTTTGGCACATGTATACCTATGTAACAAACCTCCACGTTTGGCACATGTATACCTATGTAACAAACCTCCACGTTCGGCACGTGTATCCCAGAACTTGAAGTATAACAAAAAAAGAGGAAAAAGAAAAGAAAAACAAAGGTGTTAAATCACTGTGACTAAAGACAGCATTTTACTTAAAACTAAATCTCTTAGAGTCACTGTCCCTTCTCCTCGGTCGAGGTCTGATACTGGAACTCCTTGCTCACAGAGTGTCATCATGGTGCAGTCCTGGAGGCCTCACCTCGTTCTCCTGAGGAAGATAGCAAATGCCTCACTAGGGTCCCGTTTTGTTACAACTATGAGAGAACGTGCCATTTCCAAGGCTGCTTAGAGGTGTTAGACGTGGACTCAGAGGTCCTGAGTTTGCTCAGACGAGCTCGCAACTTCTCTGATCTGTTTCCTTATCTGAAAGTAGAGATGATGATAATTATATTAAGAGTAAGTCCTACTCTACTATTTTATTGGAGTCGAATAAGACAACGTAAGTGGGAAAAATGGTGAGATGTTACAGGCTAAATTGTGCTTCCTCCAAAATCACGTGCTGAAGCCCTATCACTTGGTACCTTGGAATGTGGTTGTATTTGGAGAGAGAGTTTTTAAAGAGTGAGGAAGCTAAAATGAGCCCATTAGGCTGGGCCCTAACCCAATTTGACAGGTGTCCTCATAAAAAGAGGGCATTCAGACACAAAAAGAGACAACAGGGATGCACACACACAGAGGACAGACACTGTGAAGAGACAGAAAGAAGACAGTCATCATTATCCAGCGAGGGAGGTTGCGGAAGAAACCAATTCTGTCAGCGCCTTGATCTGGGACTTCCGGTATCCAGAACTGTGAGAAAACAGATATCTGTTGGTTAAGCTGTTACCAGTGGAGGGTGTCCAGGTTCTTGGTGTTTTGAACCAAGAGTTGGACAAAACGCAGAAACAAAGCAAGGAAAGAATGAAACAACAAAAGCAGACATTTGTTGAAAGTGAAAGTACACTGCACAGGGTGGGAGCAGGCCAAGCACAGGAGCTCAGGGGCCAGGTTACAGAGCTTTCTGGGGTTTAAATACCCTCTAAGACTTCCACTGGTTACTTGGTATACTCCTCTGTAAATGAAGAGGGTAAAGTGAAGTTAAAACGTTATTTACTTGGTCTACACCTTATGTAAATAAAAGAGGATGAAGTAAAGTTACAAAGTCATTTACTAGGTGTCCGCCTGGTGTATACCTTATGTAAATGAAGAGGATGAAGTAACATTACAAAGTCATTTACTAGGTGTCTGCCCTATGTAAATGGAGAGGATGAAGTAAAGTTACAAAATCATTTACTAGATGTCCGCCCTATGCAAATGAAGATGATATTTCCTGTCACAGCTGAAATGTTTCTATTTGATTCAGTTCTAGGAAATCCTTAGGTTCCCGGCTTCCAGGCCCTATTCTCCTGCCTCAAAGCCACCCAGTCTGTGATATTTTGTTACGGCAACCCTAGCAAATCAATATAAAATGCAAGACATTAAACAAATATTATTGTTGATTTGAAAAATATACACATCTTGCATCTTCTGCTGCATAATACAATGTTGTAGAAACATGAGTGTAGCCTTCCACCTCACCATCAGCGTCCTTTTCTGGTGAAACACATCAGGCTTTTCTTAAGGCACCCCGAATTCAGATGACTGAAATTTGCTTTGAAGCGAAACACCATTTCCCAGCTTCCATTTCCCAGCGTCCCCTCACTTATGCATTAGCAGCATAACCTGGTCCCTAATTTCCATAATCCAATTTTATATCCTCTAGCCCGGTGATAGCAAAAAAGAAGATTAAGAGGAAATAAATATTTATAAATGAACAGGGCAAAGGTTAACTATGCAATATAGTATAATTAAATATCTTTTTCCTTAAAGCAAAATATTTTCCTTAAACATTTTGCAGGTATTTTATACTTGGTGACAAAGATAATGTGTCTATTTTTATGCTACGTGATGCTAAAAAAGAACACAAAAATCTTTTCCATTACACAATAGTAATTTTAAATCATTGTCAAAATAAATTCATAATTATATGTACCTAGAAATGTTTTTGCCCTCAGACTCTCTAAAGCACCAAAATGTGATCTATTTTTCATTTTTCTTGCTGCCTAAAAACCTTTTAAAATTTAATCTCTGCTGTTTTATCAGAAGATAGATTACTTGGGCAGTGGATTTGGATCAGGAAAATAAGCTCCTCACTTTTTTCATCTATATTTCATTTCCACCTGGATTGCCACTGACATCTGCCCCTTTCAATAACCACTGAAAATTAATTACTGAGTCCCCCAAATCACAGGGTTGTGTTTAAATTCTGAGCCTAGACCAAAAACTCTCCAAAGACTCCTTTCTACCTAACTCCCATTGTGCCCAAAGGAAAGTGATTTATTTTTACCCTTTTTCCACATCAAGTCCCAAGAGATGGCTTCAGAAATTAATCTAAACTCCAGGTCAGAGCCCATTGCCAAAATTCCAAATATCCCTGGTGTCCAAAGTTTCCTAGTTAATAGTTTGGGAATTACAATAAATCAATACAAAACAAAAACCTAGATTGCTGCAAAGAGCTAATAGTTACTGTATTTCTCTAGTTGGGATACATTTGTTTGCTTCTTTCAGGTCCTCATAGCACAATATTTGTATCTCTGACTACCTTGACTCAGAGTCACTTATGAAGATTATTTCCCTGCCTGAAGATGCTGAGATCTTGGAGGTTATGAACCATCATCACGCTTATCCATTGAGCTTCCCTTGGCTATCCCACGACTACCCCAGAGGAATCTGAAATGGCATTTCCCATAGAGAGCAGCTCGTCAGGTATCTATTGGTCTCAAGAGTTAGAAGCAAGTGCAGTGTCTCAGAAAGACAGGTAATCATGGCGTTATTGGAACGTTTCCTTATGGCTTTCATTCTCCATCCTCTATTGAACACATGGAGGCTGAAAAAAAAAACCCACTATTACAGATAAGGTAACTGTCCATCGGCCATCTTCCAAGAGACATTTTGCTCCGAGCGACCTAATCATTGGCAGAAAAGCTGGTGCTTTGCTTGTTTCTGGCAGAAATGTTTGGCAATGTTATAGAAATTGAGATTTTTAAACAAATAACTGAAAGATTCCATCGGCTCCAAATATAATGCCATATTTAAAAAACGCAGTTTCATGTCTTACTGGAATTTTTAAAAATGAAACTTAGGGGCAACCCACTCGGGTCCCCTTCCGTGCTGTGGAAGCTTTGTTCTTTCCCTCTTCACAGTAAATCTTGCTGCTGCTCAAATAAAATAAAATAAAATAAAACAGAAACTTAGGCAGAACCCCAGAAGAAGGCTCCATGGCAGTAAGTTTACAAGTAAATCAGGGCTAGTAACACAGAGGCTGATGAGCCCCCCAACTCCATCCCACCTGCACCTTAGTCTGCAGCTCTGCTTCCAAGAAAGAATGTCACCCCTCATCTCAGTCCCCAGAGAAGAATTCATTTGACTCAGCCCAACAGCGTCACCACAAAGAGAACACTAGTAGCTCCAAGGCTCCCAGTGAGGTTGGGTAAGGCTTTGTCCGTTTGGCATCATAGTTCGACTTGTCTCTCTCCCATCTTGCTTCCTCCCACTTCCTTTTCTGAATGTTGATCCCTAGAAAGCATCTCACTACCCAAAGTCCACCTCAGCATCAGTTTCCAGAGAATCCTATCTGTGAGAAAATAAATGTGTCTCCTGGGGATTTTATGTGGAACCTAGAGCAAAAGTCCCATACCCTTGATCCTTCAGGAACAGCTCCCTTTGCAGTGACTCACTGTTGGACTGAGTCAAATTAATCCTTCTCTGGGGACCAAGATGAGGGGTGGCATTCATTCTCTGAAGCGTGTCCCTCTCCTCCACAGGAAAATGCTGCTTCTTCTCGAGTGCTGCAGTCAGCACCTGATGGAGCTGACCTCCTAAGAAGGCAGTGCGTCGACTCTACTGAACCTCTGGGTTCTCACCTCCACCCAGCTGCCTTTTTAAAACATTGCTTCACCTGAATACACAACTTTCAGAAGACACTATTCTAAGAGTTCTGATAAATACAATACTCCTTATCTTCTTACAATTATATGTAACAAAAATGTCAGTAAGCAAAACAAAGAACTTCTCTTGATGAGTATAAGCCTGAGACAAGCATCTCAGTCACAAACTGTTGCATTATAAAAAAGGAAGACCTAATACAATGTGTAAATATTTGAAAATAAGAAAAATTTTTGTATATAGTATGTTATATATGATTTTTTCAGAAACATATATATATATATGTAAATATATATGCTTACCAGGAAAGCACAAAATCCTTATAATTTCAACTACAAATTGGTTGACTAACAGACTCTAAATTGTTTTATGTGGAAATAAATTAGGAGACAGTTAATAGAAATCAATAGAATTGAAGTAGATGGAAAAACTCTTGATGGATTAGGAGAGAATGAACCTTATAGAACCCAGTGAGGTTTGTGAAACCAAGTGCAGAAAAAGAAGAAGGGAGGTACTTCTTGGTGACAGCTAAGTCCATCATAGGAAGAACATCATTTCTCTTCAGAAGCACCCAGCAGAGTGGGGTTCAGAAACTCACTGGCAAAATAAATAGGCTAATGCCTCTGAGCTAAGGTGCTAGTCACTATTCACACCAAGAAAACCCCAAGAATCTAAGTGAAAAGAAAGAACAGGAATGAAGTTTAACAACACTTTTTGTATACTGAGAGATGCTAAGTATAGTAGTTTCCTAGGTATTTTCCTGGGATTCCAAAGCTCTCATTTCCAAGACAGTTTAGGGAAGGGACTCATGGAATGTTTATCAGACACAGTACAGAATGTTAACAAAAGAAATCTTATGCAAGCCTTCTAGAAGGTTCTAGTAGATCTCTTCTGTGTCTTCTAAGAGGCACAAAGCAATAAAACAGACATTGTCAGAATTCTTTTATGTGCCAATACAGAACCAGGCACTTCCTGGAAACTGTCCCTTTAGTGTCCAGCAACCATTCATTGGAAAAAGAGACCCAGAGAAATAAATAACACTGTTTTGAGGGCTTATTGAAATTAACACTCATAGCCCAGAGTCAAGTCCAGGCTTGTTGGCCTCATAGATTTGTGCTTCGATTTGGGTAGAGGCATCACTTTGCTCTGGAAACCCCTGGAGAGCTGGGCTCAGTCTGGAGGGTCGTGTGGTCTCCCATGAATATCACATTCTGTTCCCTCCATGACATCTCCTCCTTCACTCTGCACCTACAAGTAATATGAAATGTATATATTTAGAAACCATAGGAGTGGCCCCTTTGTTGGTTGTTCAAGGCCAGCTATGACAACTCTCTTGTGGCCAATGCTCCTTCAGGCATGTATATTTCACTACTTGTCCCCAGTTTTGGAGAAACCATTCCTTGTATCCCAGCCCAGCTTCCCAGCAAATGACAGGAAGGACGATGACCACAGTTCGGAAGCCCCCTCTCTGGGGTCAAGCTGGCCTGGAGGACTCTCACTTTCAAAGACGGCACTTTACACATGAGTTGATGCAGCCATAGAAATGTGTATGTTTTGGAAAATTTAAGCATGTCTATTGAATCAAACTCTCTCCACCTACCCTCAAATTACACTCAAATACATCTCAACCAAGATTAAATAAAAGCTTCTATTGTGTGCAAACAGGTCCAATTTATCCAGATTTCCAATGTGCTTTATAGTTTCCCAAGGTATTATTATTGTTTTTTACCTGGATGAATTGTTCCCTTTCTGTTGCATTCCCTCCCGTTGGCATTTAGAGTGTGTAACAATTAACTCTGTGCTGGGGCTTTGCAAACTTTCACTGATCAATGTGTGAGGGGAAGCACTTGCCCAAGTCTCGGGACTAGGCAATGGGAGGCTGGGCTGTCTGCCTGTGAAGCTCCACACTACATATCCTCATTTACTTACTTACCTATTTCATCTAACCATTCTTCAGTGCTTAAAGGTCAGGTTTGACTAATAATTTCTATTTAGTTCCAATTATTAGCATGTTTAATTTCCACTACAGAAGCAAAATAATGAACAAGGTATCCATCTTAATCACCCATTTGTGAATATATTTAAAAAACTTAAGATGAAGTGGGATGCAATTACAGGGAAGGAAAAAACAAAGGAAAGAACAGATGAATAGGCACTTATGAAAGAGCAATGTAAAGAAACTCACATTCAAAGTAATGTATCTCCTTTTCTGATGTGCCCTCCCAGCAGAGCAGATTTCTTTCTTATTTTCCCCCACTTATTGACCCAATCTCACCTCTTCTATTTCTCTCTCAGGTTGCTTGTGAACCCCACATTTATCTCTCTTTCATCACCTAGGTTTGCCGAACAGTTAACTTCTCCACATCTTTTCCTCACAACTGTTGTGATCTGAACACATCAAGATCCTAAGCAGAACAATGGGGAATTCCTTTTATTGGGACATTGCATTTTTTCCTTGGCAATCAAATAATTTTTGCTACTGTTATACAACTTAAAATATGGGTGTCTTTAACGTCTGAGCTTGCACCACATACATTTCTACAGAGAGCACTTAGCCATGCTTCACACATTCCCTTACCAGCAGAATATCTGATGAGGATTTTCTGTGGTGCTTCCAGTGCATTGCTGGCCTCTGAGGCTACCTTCTGACATGGCAGGGTGGAGCCTCCAACTTACTCCAGCAGGTAGAGCAGAGGGCAGGATTCCCAGAGCAAATCCCTGCCGGAGAGTTGCTGTACTATTTTGAGGTTAATAGAAACTTAACCTCAAAAGGGTCTGCAGAGATTCGGAGGAGAAAGATGCTTTCATGTGCAGTCTTCAGAATCAGTGCTTGGTCAAATAGTTTCATTGATGTTCCACCAAATGATTGTAACGTATTGGATCCCAAATATACACAAGCGTTTTGGTTACAGTTTCTTGTTAAGGAATATCAGCTTTCTCGTAGCATTGTGCAACTATTGGCAGCTTTGCATTTCAAGTTAAAAAAAACAAACTATTCTGTTAGGGAAGCAATTCATCCAGTAGAATTTTAGTTTTATATAAAATCGTATTTCTGGCAAACTCGACATATTGACTTTTACCTTGTGCTTAAGGAAAATGCGGGAAGAAGGGCTTTGCTCCCCATGAAAAATATTACCCCCTGATGGCAACTGGTCACTCAGAGTGCAGGAATTGTGGTTACAATTCCATGTTGCTTCGCTGAATTCTTTACTCTAAAGAGTTTTCACTTGTTTGAGTTGGACATCACAAGAAGAAATCTATTTTGGGTGTGTTTATTCCTCTTTGTCTTAGACGATCTTTGCCTTTCATCTTTCTAGATCCAGTAACTCACACGTAGCCTGGTCTATGACAGGCACCCAGTGCAGGCATACGTTGGAGACACTGTGGGTTTATATCCAGACCACCAAAATAAATACAAAATAAATATTGAAATACAGTGAGTCACATAAACATCGTGATTTCCTACTGCACATAAAAATTATGTTTACTCTATACTACAGTTTACTGAGCACAATAACATTGTCTAAAATTTGTACATACTTTAATTTAAAAAATACTTTATGACTCAAAAATGGTAAGAGTCATCTGAGCCTTCATTGAGTTCTAATTCTTTTGCTGGTGGAAGTTCTTGCCTCAGTGTTGATGGCCGCTGACTGATCGGCACGGTGGTTGTTGAAGGCTCGGCTGGCTATGGCAATTTCTTAAAATAAGATGACAGTGAAGTTTGTCACATCAACGGACTCCTTTTCTCAGGACAGACTTTTCTATAGCATGCATGCTGCTTGACAGCATTTTGTCCACAGCAAAATTTTTGAAATTGGAGTCAGTCTTCTCCAAATCTGCCACTGTTTTATCAACTAAGTTTATAGAATATTCTAAATGCTTTGCCATTGATTTGTGCCAGGCTGCTTGTTCTAGCAGTCCAATAACGAGATGCAGATGGACTGGGAAAGAAGGGTTTATTTCTGCAACCAGTTGCAGGGAAATGTCAGAGTAGCTCAACAGACCAATTCAAAGTTAAAAGCTTTTTTTTTTTTTTTTTTTTTTTTTTTTTTTTTTTTTCAGTGCTTAGATAAATCCTAAGTTCTATGCCTCCATGTGAGAGTGCACCTACAAGCAGGAATTTCATTCAATCAATAGCTAATCTTTAACTAGGGTCTAAGGTCTGGAAACCTTTCTCTAGAGTCTTGGAAAATGTCTTAATCTTAATTGGGCTCTGGTACAAGGTGTATGTGTAAGAATGCTTTTATTATTCAATCAGACTTTAGGGTCTGAGAAAACCCAGGCAGGGCTTAATGGATTTGTTTTTTGCATTCCAGCCCTTGTACTCAGGCATCAGTTACTCCAGTTCTTTAATACTTAACTTACACATTCATCAAAATTATAGTAAAGGGTTAGTGGAAACTGACTCTTCTGGTTGCTAATGGAAACCTGGCCTGCCACAATTTCAACAATGTTTACAGCATCTTCACCAGGAGTAGATTCTTTCTGAAGAAACCACCTTCTTTGCTCATCCATGAGAAGCAATTTCTCATTTGTTCAAGTCTGATCACGATATTACAGCAATTCAGCCCCATCTTCAGGCTCCACTTCTGATCCTAGTTCTCTTGCCATTTCGATCACACTTGCGTTTATATCTTCCAAGGAAGGCTTGAAGTCTTGAAGCCCTCAAAATCATTTGTGTTAAAGAAGTTGGCATCAACTTCTTCCAAGTACCTGTTAATGTGGATATTTTGACCTCCTCCCATAAATCATGAATATTCTTAATGGCATCTACAATTGAGAATCCTTTCCAGAAGTTATTTAATGTACTTTTCCCAGATCCATCAAAGGAATCACTATCTATAGCAGCTCTAGTGTTATGAAATGTATTTCTCAAATAATAAGACTTGAAAGTCAACATTACTTCTTGATTCATGGGCTGCAGAATGAATGTATGTTATCGAGCATGAAAACAACATTAATCTCCTTGTACATCTTCATTAGAGTCCTTGGGTGACCAAGTACATTGTCAATGAGCAGTAATATTTTGAAAGGAATCTTTTTTATGAGCAGCAGGTCTCAACAGCGGGCTTAACATATTCAGCAAACCATACTATAAACTGATATGCTGTCATCCAGGCTTTGTCCTTCCATTTATAGAGCACAGGCAGAAAGACTTAGCATAATTTTTTAGCAGCCCCAGGATTTTCAAAATGGCAATGAGCTTTGACTTCAACTTAAGTCACCAGCTGCGTTAGCCCCTAACCAGACAGTCAACCTGTCCTTCAAAGCTCTGAAGCCAAGCATTTATTTCTCCTGTCTAGCTATGAAAGTTCTAGATGGCATCCTCTTCCAAGAGAAAACTATTTCATCTACATTAAACATATCTGCAAAGCACAAAAAAAGAGGTATGCCTTTAAGTGTCTTCCAAGGAAGTCTGTGATTCTACCTCTTGGAATAAGACCCCATGTAGTGAATTAATATATACTGCATGCCTAATAACTGCAGGTAATTTTCAATGAGATAGAATTTATTTCTCTATATCATGGTCTTATAACTCTATAAACCAAAAATCAAAATGAAACATAACTGAAACTTCCTTGATAACTTGGCTGTGTGTCTGCCTAGTGATATTTTCTTTTTTTTTTTTAATCTAGTTTAATTTTAAGTTCGGAGACACATGTGCACGATGTGCAAGTTTGTTACATAGGTAAACATGTGCCATGGTAGTTTGCTGCACCTGTCAACCCTTCACCTAGGCATTAATCCCAGCATGCATTAACTATTTATCCTGATGCTTTTCCTCCTCCTTCCCCCAAAACTGGCCCCAGTGTGTGTTTTCCCCTCCCTGTGTCCGTGTGTTCTCACTGTTCACCTCCCACTTATACGTGAGAACATACAGTGTTTGGTTTTCTGTTCCTGTGTTAGTTAGCTGAGTATAATGGCTTCTAGCTCCATCCATGTCTTAGCAAAGGACATCATCTCTTTCCTTTTTATGGCTGCATAGTATTCCATGGTGTGTATTACCACATTTTCTTTATCTACTCTATCATCGATGGACATTTGGGTTGATTCCATGTTTTTGCTATTGTGAATAGAGCTGCAATGAACATACACGTGCATGTATCTTTACAATAGAATAATTTCCATTCCTTTGAGTACACACCCAGTAATGGGATTGCTGAGTCAATGGTATTTCTTGTTCTAGGTCTCTCAAGATGGATTAAAGATTTAAATGTAAAACCCAAAACTATAAAAACTCTAGAAGAAAATGTATGCAATATCATTCAGGACATAGCATGGGCAAAGATTTTGTGATAAAAACACCAAAAAAAATTACAACAAAAGCAAAAATTGACAAATGGAATCTAATTAAACTAAAGAGCTTCTGCACAGCAAAGGAAACTATCATCAGAGTGAACAGACAACCTACAGAATGGGATAAAATTTTTACAATGTATGCATATGACAAATGTGTAACATCCAGAATCCACAAGGAACTTAAAAACATTTACAAGAAAAAAATAAAATCCAGGAAATTCTTAAAAGAAGACATTTGTGTGGCCAAGAAACATATGAAATATATCTCAGTATCACTGATCATTAGAGAAATGCATATCAAAACCACAATGAGATACCATCTCATGCCAGTCAGAACAGTATGATTAAAATGTCAAGAAACAACAGATGCTGGCAAGGCTGTGGAGAAATAGAAACACTTTTACACTTTTGGGAAAGTAAATTAGTGCCTAATGATTTTTCAAGCAATCAACTTAGATGTATTGAGTACAAGTTTTGTGTAAGATTCTATGCTTTAAATACACATCTTCTGACTAACACGGAAGTTTGGATTAAAGCAATACCAATCCCTCTAAGCTTGATTGTTTTGTAATTGTAAAATATTCTGTAGAATTATCAGTTCTGGGGATGGCAGGGCAGAGTCCAACACTTGAATGGATGAGATCTTTGTTACTTGAAGCCACATATGAGAGAAGGCTGCCACACAGGGCCATGCAGAGCCACACTTGGGGCAGGGTGACAGCAAGCTTAATTATGGCAAGCAGACTGGGATTAACTGGGTTCCAGAGCTTCCTGTGGATTGGCTAGTTTGATGGCTTCCTGAGCTCAGCATAGGGCTGTCCCTATTTATAGGCTTTTAGGAAGGGTACCTTATGGCCTGGAACATGAAGGACAGATAAGAAAAGGGGTTGGTGTATGAACTTAACAACTGCTCAAGGAGGGGAAATGCACAGCCTCTACTCAGCATCAAAACTGGGTAAAAAATAGTGTGAAAAAAAAAAACCAAACTAAATAAAATCTTGTATTACAATGATGCAATATGTATTTGACCTGAAAGTCATATGATGGCAATTCCTCTCCTACCAGAACTTTAACAAATCTCTTTAATGTCACAATGTGTTTATGTCTTTTTTGAGTCATGTGGAAATGTATGAGTTACAATATTTTTGTAATTGAGTTGAGAAAGAAAATAATTACAAGTGCTCTTGGAAGACATTTTAAACATTGTTACTGGTATAAAAACTGAAGTTATGCTCAGAGTTGAGATAGGATGATTAAAATATGGTGAGTTCTGCCTATTATCTGAAGGCATCTGTCGACAAATTGCTATTGCACCCGTTTTATAGTTTAAAGAAGTTAACAACTAATGCCTCCTCCAGGGTCATTGCATGAAAGAGCATAGTCAACAAATGCTTCAGGGTACAAGCCATAATTTAACAAAACCAGCTTGCATTCTTGGGGCAGATTGTGTTTTGTAATGGAATTATGGGGCTGTATCATCACCCTATTTGCCAGGTGCAACTTGAGGTCTTCCCTAAACCCCGTGACCAGTGTGAGAAGGCTGTCTATAAAACTCACTAGAACTTCAAATAAAAGTTGACTTGGTTTTTAAGAGAGTAGTAGCACCAGAGATTTGATTCACTTTTTAAAAGTGGGTATTTAATTAGAGACATTAAAAATATTCATTTTTTTCTGATAGAAATCTTAAAAGTTCTCCTATATGTACTTAGGAAACAAATATCATTATGCTTTATATCATGAGTTACACCAAATAAAGACAGTATTATTTAACACCATACACACACATATCTAGATATATATTTATATATCTATATGTAGATATATCTATATATAGATGTAGACATATTTATGTCTATGTATATACATATGGTATACAAGCACATACACTAATTTTGTTATTGGAGGAAAGTCACTTTAACTCCTCCGAATGGACCTGATGATTTTCTTTTCCAATGGAAGGAGCTGAACAAGAGCATCTTTAAGGTCTTATTTATGTTTTACAGCCTTGGTTATGTTAGGAGTAAAGAAGAAAAATAGAAAGAGGGTTTTATATCTCATAGTTACAGAACATCTCTACTTCTTACATTTTAATTTGTTCAGCAAAAGAGACAGTAGCTGATCTCACGTCCCTGCTTTTTTCAGAGCTTATAATTTAATATATTTGCATAAAATGAGGTGGGGAAAGCTAGTCAATCTCCTTTACTTTAAAATACCTTAAGGAAATTGTTATTAGTCTACAAGACCCAAGGGCAAGTGTTAATAATAAATAATGAGAGCATATGGTAAAATGACTGATTCATTTGTGGTCTACCAGTTGTAACCCCTTGTGGGGACAAAAAAGAATCCATGCAATAAATGTAAAAACAGTCCCTTACAGTGCCAGAATCTCTTAAGCCTTACACTATTTGATTCATCTTTAAAATCTCTTTCCAATTAAACGTGCTGATCTTGGAATTAAATAAAAGCCTTGGAGGGGAGGCGAGACTTTTGCTTTTAACATAATTTAAATTACAGACATCCTAGATTTACGAGCTGGAACTGAAGATTTCTTAAGATCAATTACATCATGCATTTTCAGGAAAGATGTAATTCCACAAAGCCACTGTGCAAAGTTTAGCAACAATTACCATCGAGAAATACAGACTGGAGACTACACAGCAGTATAGTACATCAAGATTTCTCTTCGGAGTACAGGAGATTTCAAAGTAGCCTGTGCTGAAGCAATGATTTGGGATTTCCACCCTTAATCTTTTTAGCCTACCAAAATAGTTCCTTAATGAACAGAGGAGCTGAAAATTTTTGTTTGCATATCAGTTTCTTACTAGCTTTTATTATTATGAATCCACATCTCTATGAAATATTCTTCAGCCCTGCGAAGAGATTTACAATTCAAACATTATTTTGAAGCATTCCATTCTTGCAAGAAAGTAAGATCATGCCCTCGAGGGGCTCCATCTGCTAGTAATTCGAGCTTCGCCAAAACATTCAAATAGCTTAGCGTGTACACACTTCTCCAGAAAATAAACTGCATTCTATTTTTCTTTGCATCCCCCGGTATAACCTGGTGACTGGCAGAAGCTGGTCATCAGCAAATCTCCATGCGGTGGTGGTTCTTGAAGACAAGGCACCAGGATGCACACTTTTGTTGTATTTCCTTTGCACCCAGTAATGGGTTGAACACCTACTCGTCCCACAGGAAATGTGATGGGTGATTGCTAGATTTGCATACTCTTCTTAAATTATGATTCTTTGTTCATTGAAGTTCAAAGAAAACAGTGCATGGCATCCACATTCCAGCTGCTTATCAAAATTCTATGCATTCAGGCAGAGAGAAGTCTGTAGCTCCAGCCTCATTTTTTTTTTTTTGCAGGGACATATGTGAAGTGTCATCTCATTTCCTCCCCCACAAAAGTAAAAAAAAAAAAAAGAGGCAGTTATACGACAAATCAACTTTGTGCTATTTCCAGTTACATGAGACTGTCCATGAGATGTGTTTTGAATGCCAAACACTGGCTATGTAGTTACTTTCTAAAGCTTCATTGAGATATAATTGACATACAATAAACTGCACAAAATAAAGTATACAAATTGATGTTTTGACATACGTATAAATCTGTGAAATCATTATCCTTAAGATAGCAAACATATTGGTCACCCTTCCAAGATATTTTTTGCACTATATTTACTTGAAATTTCCAGCTTTATTGAGATATACTTATGAAAATTATAAGGGTTCAGTGTATACAATGTAGTGATTGGATATACATGTATACAGTGAAATGATTTACTACAATAAAATGAGTTAACATATTTATTACCCAAGGTCATTGCTTCCCGTTTTGTTTTATTCTGTTTTTGGTGAGAACATTCAAGCAAATTTTAAGTGTACAATACAATATTGTTAACTATAGTCGCCTGAATTTATTTATCTTGTGACTGAAAGTTTGTACCCTTCGACCAACATCTTTCCTTTTCCTCTGCTCCCTGCCCTTGGTAACCACCATTTTACTCTCTGTTGACAAGAGTCCAACATTTTTAGATTCTACATATAAGTGAAGTCAGGCAGTATTTGTCTTTCTAATTTTGCTGATGATGAAAATGGAAGAATAATGTAAAATGGGACGTTCCCTGAAAATGTGGAACATACCCTGCTTTAGGATTCAGAATATAATAATTATCATAAAATTTAAAAATCCATTTTGCTCCAATTCCAATTGTGAATCATCCAGGATTAGACTAAACCAAAAGAAAAATGATCCAAACTTAAAGCAAAAATGAATAAATTTTTTTACGTCTAAAATATAAAATTCTACCATTCTTATTCCCAAAACACCTCCTCTAAGTAGAAAAAGCATAAGCTAACTTTCAAGGGAGACTTTATTTATTTTCTCTCGTGACAGCGTGAGTATGATATTTATTGAACAGAAATAAGACTTGGCTTTGGCAAACCTGAGTTTCCAGACATCCACATTGTGACTGCTTTGCTGTACACAATCAAATGTAATCTTTCTAATGAAATAGGATGCAGGAGTAAGAAGAGATTCTGATAAAAGCCAAGTTGATATACTAGCCAGCCCCAGTCACCTATAACTTATTCTCCTAGCACAGAAATTACATTCCATGCAACATATGCATGGAGCACTATACTCGCAAGTCATACCAATGATCTACCAACAGGAGAGCCAGAACAGTACATAACATTAACAGAAGTAGAGTGGACTTTCAATGATCTGTGGAAACTCCCTCCTTTGGACTCCTGGAGACTCGCTGGAGGGTGAATTGCAGGCAGTGGGAAGGACAGGCTATGGCTCTGAAAGACAGCAAAGCTAACTGATTCCGGAGGAAACTGATTACGTGACCTGGGCCACTGGGCTACCTTTCCCTCAAGGCACGGTATTGGTCTTGTTATGTTTGCAACCTCCAGAGGCTTTTCTGTTTCTGGTATTGAGTAATGCTCAATTAGAGTTTGTGTAAACTGAATTTATTAACCACATATTATAGTTAATATGGGACATGTATATACTGTCCACCAAAAGCCATACTTTAGAAGGAAATTGATTTTGGAATCAGCAAAAATAGGATGTGGGATCCAAGGAAAGATTAGAGTGAAAAGAATCACGATGTCTCTGTTATGACAATGAAAATGTATTCCTCTACAAGGCAGAGGCGAGGACAGCACGATGATATTCCTGGGTAGTTATTAATCCGCCTTACAATATAGAAGTCTGGGGCTTCCTAGAAAACCATGGCAAAAGAAGTCAACACGTAGACAACTTCTTCTTTCTCATGGCTTCCCATCACCAGTAGACTATAGAAAATTACACAAATCATAAGAGTGCTGGCTGTGTCATGGGGATTTACATTGCTTTTCTCCCAGTCCAACTTCCATTCTGCCCTTCTCTGATAACAACAATTACCTCAGGTTACTTTTTTGGCTTTGGGTGTTTTTTTTTTTTTCTTTTTTCTTTTTTTTTGAGGAAGAAGCCCTCCTTAGGGGGAGTGACTGTCTCCCTAGGAAGGCTCATGGGATAGAGGGCTTTCCCAGGATACAGGACTTTTAGTGCTAAAGCTAAGTAATTCCCAGGAATTGGGAAGAACCAGTAATGCAGTTTCTTCAGAACTTGTACAGTGAGAATATGCAACACGCTGCTCTCCTCCTTATGCCCCACACTGCAGGCCAATCAGAATCTCCCTCTTCTGGAAACTGACAAGAAATATAGCTTGGTTGTCATTCCAAAATAAAACCAAGACAAAACCAAAGATACAAATATTTGAAACTATGCACCCTGAAGGGCTCGTCCATTGGGTCTCACTTCCTAGGGCCTCTATGGCTCTAAGGACTCATTGTTTGGCCACCCTGACTCAGTTTAACCAACTCTTCCTCTCACCAACCAGAGTGAGCATGTTACTTGCACCTCCAAACCTCTAACTGTTCCAGAAAATGACATCTGGAATTGAGTGAGACAAGTGAGAAATGCTAACTATGGGATTGGCTGAAGCAAGGTAAGTGGAGGTTGTAAAGGATTTTTTATTCTATGCCTGTCCCATGCATTCCGTAACAGAGAAATCTGTTATGTGGTAGCATTTTGTTAAGTAGTTTTCTGTTATGTCTTGAGACAAATACCAAGTGCCAGTGGTGTCTGAACTTTATAGGATTTGATAGAAAGATGTCAAGGTGTTGCAGTCTCTAAAATCAGTGAAGGAGGGAAACAGATTTGCAGAGAGAGGAGCTTTCTTCCTAGGACCAGGAATCTAGGATGACTATATGAGCATAGTATTCAACATTGGAAAACCCAAACTTCCCACTTCTAAATTAAAATTGGTGTTAGTTGAAGACTGAGGACAAGAAATATACCTGAAGAAGAGAAGAGGACCTGGGCTATGCCTGGTTCTTCCAAGCCCCCAATTCCTGTCTGACAAATACAGTATTGCATATGGCCTTCCCCAGGATACACCCTTAGGCAAAGTGCAGACTCTATAGTTTTGAATTACCTTCAGGTAGAGATCAAGTTCATACTCAACTGAACTTTGTGGATCTGGGCACATATTTAAGGCTCTTTTTAGAGGCAGGGTATCCCACACTTGGCCTGGATACAAGAACAACAAATACTTCTGGATTTAGTCCCTCATTAACTGAGTTGACCAAAGGCAAATCAACGGAAAGTCAACTCCAGCTCCACAGAAGCTGTGTTGTCAAAGACACCTGGACCGTGCTGCAGACTAAGGCCTGGGATTGTATAAACTGCAAGATAATCCTGAGGCCCCCAAACCCAGAGGAGGAAGGTTTCCATGTGGACTTCCCCAGAAAGGCTAGACCCCCGCTACATCTCTCCAAAGGGTCCTTGGGAAATAACAGACAAGGGTGGGGGGTTCCCGTGGAAGATTCACCACCCAGAGCCCACTCCTCTGCCAGGGCAGTGAGTCCTGCTCTTCTGACCCGTCACCATCGTCATGGTATCTTAGCTACATCTCTCTCCCCTTTCCCAGTGGCATCAGCAAGTGCACACCAGGCCAGTGATGGCTGCTGCCTCTGAAGAGGAGACCGGGAAAGGGTTCCAAGGATCTTCAATGAAATGTCAACATCTGTTGATTTCTGGTGGATTCATAGTGTTGGTTACATTGTTCTTTGTTTTCCTTTATTTTTAAAATCTTTCTGAAAGTTAGCTCAGAACACTATTTTTACTCTTAGTGACTAGCTATACATGAGAGTTGGCTGTTATCGGTGATTCATTCTCTCTGCCTGGAGTAATCACTCCCATTAGTAAAAAGGCTTTGCCTTTCTTTTTCGTAAAACAGTAATTACCATTTATGATTCATAACAATGATATGCATACAATTATATGAAGAAGTTTATATGTATTTGTGTGTGTGTGACCATTTACTCTGAAATCTGAAGATTCCCTGGACAAGAATTAGAATAAGGAACACCTATGTCATTCTTTTAGGTCTTGCTCCAGCTTCTGTCCCTTCCTCTTTCCAGGGTGACCCAGGAAGGTGACCAGGTTGATAATGTTTTTGCTTCATATCTTTTCCATATTGAAAATTTTTTTCTCACTTTCTTTAAACTTCAGGAGAGATTTTAGGTGTGGCTCTAGTGACAAAGCTCAGGAAGAAATCAATTAGAAAACAATGCAAATCAGTTATAGATAGCACAAAAGAATCCCCTGCTAAATCATGTGGAAGACCCCAGCAGCGGGAGGAGTGCAGGAGACTGATTGCAAGGCCACACAGATGAGACAGCCAGGAATCATTGAATCAGCGAGAAGGACCTCAGGAATTCGAAAATGAACTCAATGCATGGATTGCTAAGACACCTGGATCCAGTGACAGCGGGGAGCATTTACTCATTACATCATAGGAAATCAAGCTTGGGTTCTCTGTTAGTAACTGTGGTTACCTTTGTGGTACAAACATTGCTCTGCCTGTGTGGAGAAAGCTGCACCGAGCATCTGGATAGTTTTGTCATCGTGGGTGGTCCACTGATGAAGATTTGCCCTTTAAACCTCAGACCTTGTTTTTAAATAGTGTGGAAAGAGCACAAAGACCACCCAAATGAGAACAAGCCACACTATTTATTCAGCCCTTGATACAGCATTATCATCCTGCTACTATTGCTTGTGTTTCGTGGAGACTTCAAGACAGACAGGAAAAGCAAATGCTTCATAGTGAAAAGCAGGGAAGCTCTGAGTCTACCCTGATTGGAGGCTGCTGGCCTGGGGAAGCTGGAGGCGGCTCCCTAAGCAAGGCATCTGATGGGATTCCTTACTGGTGCATATCTTGGCTTCATCTAGTGGGTCCTAAGTTGGATTTGGAGGAAAAATTAGGGAAGCTCTTAGTCACTGACCAAGTCTTGACCATTCTGAGCCAATTGCTACGAGTTCTGTTGGCACACCTGGTCTGGCCATTGTCTGAGTATATTTAGCCTCTCAAGAGGAATAAGCCACATTTGTTACCATCGTTTTACAAAACATTAATAATACCTCTGAGGCTCGCTAATACATGGTGCACATGAAATTTCCTAGAGGGAATTGAGGGTTGATGCCTAGTCGGCTAAGTCTAGGAAAAGGACCATTGACAGTTCCCTAAACAGCTCCCAGCTTAGGAAGAGAGGGACCTGGATTCAGTCCCAGCTCTGCCCCAGGCTGACTTAGGTAGACAGTTGCGTCTCCCTGGGCTCAGCTGTCTCACACATAAGATGGGAATTGTAATACTTATTGAATGCAGTTGTATTATTATCCAGTATTTGTATTATTGTGAAACTGTGGAAACAGAAGCTCAGAGGATTTAGAGTATTTGCTGGAGGCCCTGGAAGTAGGAAACAGTAGCCTGGGGCCCAGTTCTACCTGTTCCCTCCAATCAGGTGTGAAGATATATGAAATCAAAGAGAGGTGAGGGCTCTGCAGGGCTGGAGGCACTGAGCTGGTGTGCTGCATCGCTGTAGATAGTTCAGTCAGCAGGAATAGTGCAGCGATAGGAAAGATACAACATTTACAGAACATATACATAAAGAAAAAAAAGTAAAATTTATCAATCTATATGGAGAGCTTTGCCATGTTGGAAGAGGAATTAAAATCCAAAAAGATTTGCAGTCAAAAACACGTTTTAACCCCATTCAAACTTCTGTGGTTGTGCCTTTTTATTTCTGTAAGCTTGATCTATGCTCAAGATTTTAGTTGCTTTCAAAGCCAGAGTAAATATTATTAAAGTATGTAGGCCAAATTTCTTTGAAAAAGACCATTTGCATCTAGGAAAAAAAAACAAAAAGTGTAACACACTATTTAACCACAATAAGCTGCTGCAGGAATCCTGAAAATCAGAATTCTCAAAACCCAGCAGATCAGAAATGATTCACTTGGTCTAAGCTCCTGGAAATGACCAGGATGCAGGTCCACACTTTCTGGGGTGCTGCGCCTTAGGTAAGCTGCCGGGGCACATCTGGTGCCCAGTAGAGCACACTCAGGCACACCCAGGTGGCAGTTCTTGGGCAGGTGTAAAAATGACCCAGGCTCAAACCAGCCCCTGAACGTGGTATTTGAGGATACAGGAGTGACCATCTCGTGATTCATCCCAGAGCCTCTTCCACAGAGGAACAAGAGAAACAAATGAAGGCCCTGTGTCCTTCATCACAGACCCTGCACACTCCCAGCACTCAACCTTTCTGTGGTGAGATGGGAAAGGTACTGCTTACAGAGACCTCTCAGGACACAGAATTGGCCAGAGCCCAAGAAGAAAGAGATTTTGGCTTGGCAGTTACATGCAGTTTGCTGCAAGCAGGGTACTATGCTATGCAGTTTATGTCCATTTCGCTTGACCACCTTATTGAGCAGCAGTTACCAATTTCATTTTACAAAGGAGGATGCTAAGGACCAAAGGGATTGAGGAGATTTCCCTCGCTCTGGTGATTAGATAAAAAAGAGAAAAGAGAATACCATTAAAAATGATTAGAACAATATAGTAACAGTATATTTCAAGAGAAGACGATGTAGCACTTTTTGTAATGAATTTTAAAATCCCTAAGAAATGGATTTTATAAGGATATATATATTAAATTACATATACACACCTATACTATACATATGTGCATATACAAAATTGTGTGAAAAACTGCATAACTTCTTCATAGTCATGGAAAGTTATCAATATCATTTGTGAATATAGGTTCCTGGTTTGTAAATAAAATACTAGCAGATCTAATTTGAAAGTATAATAAAATAAATGAAAATTATGTTTGTGATGCAGAGATATTTTAAAATTGGAAAATCTATTAATCGAATTCATCAAATAAGAGTTTATCCTCATAGTTTCCTAAAAGAACACTTGATTATATACAATGAAGTTTTAGTGAAGAGTTCATGGACAGGTATCTTTACTCTTTTATTTCCCCAAACAAAAATGTGTTCAGATTTTTGTGTTTATTCACAACCTCAGTTCTCTAAAGAATAGAAGTTACTCACGGATTCTTCCTTTCCAGCATACTCTTTGGTGGCCTTAAACAATTAGGACCTCCAGTGGCTGCGTTCTCCAAATATTAGATTTGCATAGTCATGCCCGTATTATTTCATGTGGGATATGCCACTTGTGCTTGCATTTTTCATCTAGCCATCAACACCTGCCTATGCCAATTAATATAGAAATGCATCCACATTTGATAAACTCAGTGTATAGATGCATCTCTCCAGTTTTGTACTGATTAAATCATTTGCAGAATGTGCCTTTAAATAAATGAACTCCCTAGGAAAATATATGTTGACCCAGCATGAATGTTGAACATTACTATAAAATAAGGTTGTTGTGGGCCACGCTCGGGAAGGACTAGCATGGGAGTCTAGAGATTTGGTTCTAAAATAAGACCTTGCAACTCTGTGGTTCTTACTGCTTTTCCCAGATGTTGAAGTGAAAGACTAAAACATGACCTACGAATGGAGATAAAGACATGTAAAGCACTTGGCAAAAATAAGACACTCACTAAGTGGTAGATTCAATCAAAATCGTTAGTAGAAATGGTAGTGAAATTTCTACCGAACAATAATGTAAAGACTGTAAGGGAGTAGAAACCCACTATTAAAATCCCACTAAAATAAGGGGATTTTATTACAAATCCCATTTGATGGCCAAGACCATTAACCTCTAATCTCAGAACAGATGATATTGTAACTGAAGAGGAGAAAATATGAAATATGTTAGCTACATCTTCAAATATAATAAGACCTGAAATCACTACTTAGAAATACTTAACTGTGATTCTATTTAGCTTTTTACTCTCTTTGATAGTGAATTCAGGAAGCCTCTCAGTACATTTTTAATCTCATAAAAAAGTTAAACCAAGAAGAAAAATTATAGTTTCTACAGAAACAATTTTCTTTCAAGTAGTCATAGGAATAGAACAATAAAATGTAATTGTGTAAAAGTGACTTATGTGTAACTTTAAAGACAGTCTGTGGAAGATACTGTACAATAGAATATGATTTTCTATGGGGCATACATATTACTTTGGCCAATTTATTCTGTCCTCTTACTCATACCTAAGTTTGAAAAAAATGATGCAGAAACATAAGTCATTAGCATTAAAACCTAGTAATTTTGAAGACAAAAGGCAAGCCCACCATTCTGCATATAAATATTTAGGGAGGTATCATATAAATACAATATCACATTCCAGGTATTTTGAAACTGTTAGTTTCTATTTAACTCCCCTTACCACACTAGCTGTTTCCAAGAATGATTATTATGGCAAACTCCCTGTTTTTTTTTTTGTTTTGTTTTTGTTTTTTTGTAATAGTAAAGAACCCAACACACTTTATAACCCAGCATCAAGATCTTGGTTTCTAAATAATATTCTCTGCTGAAAGGAACAAGATTCCTTGGAAAATTGGCTGATTCTAGAGGTGGACCAGAAAAAGCACAAGATAAACATAGAACATCTTATTGCACCAGAAAGTACAAATTCCTTAAGGAGTCATGGGTACATATCAATGTAAGCCAGGAGCCATCTTGAAGAACTGCGTTGGGGCCAATCTGTGAAAATCTAAGCATCAAAATAAGTCTTTATTGTAATAGACAATTGAATAAGATAAAAATCACTAGTCTGTTCTTATGTAAACAAACAAACAGGAAGAGTGAAAGCTCTCTTACAATATAATGTAAACTAATAAATACAGAAAGAATGAAAGAGCTAGAAAATCATTAAGAGATGTTAAAACAAGTAAGTAGGTGAAATATTGAGGAAAAATAAGATATTTTTATTCTTTCAAAGTAGCAACCCATAAATTATCCACAAAGGGAAGATTGTGATCGTACAGTGAAGGAACTTGGCTGCCCACACTCTAAGTTATTAAAATTAACTT
Source organism: Macaca mulatta (assembly GCF_049350105.2). Lineage (NCBI taxonomy): Eukaryota > Metazoa > Chordata > Mammalia > Primates > Cercopithecidae > Macaca > Macaca mulatta. The sequence goes on from NC_133411.1 coordinate 9,338,331, forward strand.
CAGCAATTTTAGGACAGTTTAATGTTATTTGCCTCCTTAAATGATACGTACTAAAAAGTTAGCAGTTTCAGAATATATCAAATTAGATGTATCAAATATATGTAAAAATAATTACAATAAATATCTATTTCTCCCAGTTGCTACTGTGTTGACAACTGTGTTGTGTGGTCCCAACTATGTTGGACATGGTAGCCTAAAAGATATATAAGTCTTCACATTGTTATTGGTTGCTTCTCAGAGATTATATGTTTTTACAGACTTGGTGTCAAAAAATCTTTATGCAGAGAAGTAGTTGTAAGGTACTAAGACTAGTTTCCTTGAGCAGTTAGTTGTGGCGGCAAAGGAGGCGGTTGTAGCAGGGGTGCTTTGTAATCAAATATTCCAACTGCAGCTCTCACGCTGGGCATCAACAGCAGCCCATCTCGCTGTAGCAGCAGGATGACCGCAGTTGTGTTGCTTCATGCTGGTACAAAGTTGTTTGCTTGGAGCAGAGTATTTTAAGGTTTCCTATGGGGCCAAGTAATTTTGCAGGGGAGACACATGGAGGGGAAGAAGCATTAACAGGGAGAGTAGGTGGTGGGGTACCAGGGGAGTAGGATGGTTTAGTGGCTTCTGGGCCCAGCTCAACCAGACTTCCTACATGTTAGTTTCTAGGCAGAGGGAGGAGGGCTTCCTGCTCCCTGAAGAGGGAAGGCAGTTCAGTTCTCTGGGAGGGAAGTGTTCCATAACCATGCGTGCTGCTTCTTGAAACAAGTTATTCCAGTCCATCTGGCGGTCAACCCTATCCCATGAGATGCACTGGAGTCTCCCTGGAATTTCCAGAGGCACAGAGTGTTAGCTCTGGAGCAGACCTCGGTGAAGGAGAAAGCAACCTCTCAGTTCACACATCAAGCTCCTTAGTGTCCTCGGAGTCACCAGGAGTACAAGTGCCACAGCACAGCGAGAATGTATTTTAAGACTCCAGGACCAGGGCTCTTTGTCTTGGAGTCTTAAAATACATTCCTACAATCTTAGAATACAATCTTCCTGGAAGATTACTTACCTGGCACTGGTATCTTTGAAGGTGAAAAACTTTCGGGCATTTCACTGCTGGCATCAAAATATTTCAAGTGCTAATAATTTTCACAGAATGTACTCAGGGCCTTCAAGACTCTTTCCAAACCCTCTAAGACATGTTTCGGGGAGAGTTTGGTTCTCAAAAATATGGTGCCATTGCTTTAATCGCCTGGGGTAGGATTGGCTACGATGCAATTGGCATATTCAGCACTTTCATTTTCTGTTCCTGAACTAGATGCTGTTTTTCTCAACTTTTTACACAGCTGATCTCACTCTTCAGGTCAGTTCAAATGTCACCTCCTTAGAACCAAGACCTGTGCAATCAACTCTTCTTTCTTCACCCATTTCCTTCAGGAAACTTTTCCCATCTGCAATTACATTGTTTGTTGGGTGCTCCCTAGTTTGTGAACTGCTTCTTCCCCAGCGGACCACTGTGAAGACAGGGACTGTGCTATTGCCCTCACAGCTGGATCCCCAGACCCTGTCTCAGATCCTGGCACCCTTATCAACAAGAAGGAAGGAATGTGGTGAGCGCCTGCTGTGCAGTCCTCTTTCCCACATTCCGTGTGGACAGTTTTGAGTGAGTTCCTTCAAGGAGACTTGATTTTCAAGAGATGGATGTGGTTCTGCAGTTGCCAGCAGGACACTCACATGAGCTTCCTACAAGCGGCATCCCTGGGAATGGTGGCGATCTGGCCAACGGCGTCAGGCGTGGGAATTGTTCTAGCTGTGGAGACCACAGAATGAGCTGAGTCAGGGGCCTCATGAAGAAGCCAACTCCAAGCCAGTGGCTGCTGAGGCCACTCCTGGTTCACTGGCCACAGCCCTCTGAGAGTGTAGAGGGCTCCCTCATGGTACACAGCCCTCAGGGGAGGTTAGCAGTGGGAGTGGCCACAACGAAGTAGGTTGGAGAAAGAATTTATAGTAAACGTTCAAAACTACTGTCTTTCTGCGTGTGGTTTCATGTCGGCTTTCTGATCGGACGCATATACGAGTAGATGGATTTCTCAGGTCTCTCTCCACTGTAGAATTATAGATTGTAGGGGCTAGCTTAAAAATGGAACTCTGGCAGCCTGGAAAATCAACTATTTTAATGTCAGAGTATACAGTGTTCTCTATAATGTTGGTACTCATACAAGAGAGGTGGTACGAAGAAGGAGGGACTGAGGACTGGTCCCATAGAATGGAACGAGAAAATCACCTCATCAGGTCTGAGGTACTGCTTACTTCTTTTTTTTTTTTTTTTTTTTTTAAATAGGGTCTCTCGCTCTGTCACCCAGGCTGGAGTGCAGTGGCGCAATCTCAGTTCACTGCAACCACCACCTCCTGGATTCAAGTGATTCTCCTGTCTCAGCCTCCCAAGTAGCTGGGATTACAGGCGTGTGCTGCCATGCTCGGCTAATTTTTGTTATTTTCAGTAGAAATGGGGTTTCACCATGTTGGCCAGGCTGGTCTCGAACTCCTGATCTCAAGTCATCTGCCCACCTCGGCCTCCCAAAATGCTGGGATTACAGGCGTGAGCCACAGCGCCTGGCCTGATGTACTGGTTTTAATGCTAAATTATTTGGATAAAAATTGAGGCCTATGTTATAAATGAATTGATACAAGGTTGTACTTTGGTAGAAATATTAATATTCTTGATGTTCCACAGTAAGTGATTTGACATATTTTGATAATGGAAATTCATTTGCTCCTAAATAGGGAGATTATTTTCTATATACTTAATGTGATCTTATATTCTCTGAAAATGAACTTAGATTACATAATGTCCCTCGATGAGAAAGGAAATCTATTCGCTCTGTGAGAAATACATACTCAGTATTTGTCAGAAAGCCTTTTGTGGGCAAATGAAAATAGATACAGACAGTCCAAATCATATTATATAATTCTGTCACATAATTGCAAAAGGTGTGTAGTAGATTTGAATTAAGCAGCACATGAATAGAAATATTAAGTTCTTATGCTGATTTCATTTTACCTACTACTCACTTTTTAAAACTGTGCAGTGGCACAGATCTCAAAATAAATCAGCTTGGCTAGGAGACAATTCTTGGGGTACATAGAAATAAAGATCTCCTCTCATTGTTTCCATTTAAATATATATTAGATTAAATTTCCAGTCAACTTACTCTATCAATAAATATGTAATTCTAGAGAGCTATTTCCCATAGGCAGCCATTAGTTAGATTCCCTTCTAATGTAAAGCTATGTGGTATTGAGGTAAAGAGGGCAGAAAGGAAAGAAATAATAACCGTGATTATTCCTCAAAGGGGCTGACAGAGCCAGGCCTGGTGGTACATCCCCGTAGGCCCAGCTACCTGGGAGGCTGAGGCAGGAGGATCACTTGAGCCCAAGGGTTTGAGAGTAGCCTGGGCAACACAGTGAGACACTCTATCTCTGAAAACAAAAACAAAAATGAAAAACACGGAGGAGTGCTGATAGATGCAGGAGAGTTAAAGTGCCCTAAGGCCAACCTACCAACTCATTGCCCTCTAGCATTTAAGTGAAAACAGAAAAGTCTTATCCTAGGCATTCAGGTACATTTTACGTTAGATTCTCAAATTTATTGGTCTAGGCAACAAATATAAACTTGATCACCATCCATGTATTCAGACACACAGGGCTTAAACTACCTGGCTGCTAGTCATAAGTAAATTATAGTTATAGTAAATTGGCTTGTAAAACTTTATAGTAAGTTGTTGACTAAGTGAACAAAGCACTTGAGTAACTGATAATATTTGGTCAAACAACAAATCAAACTGATCAATTGTTTAAAAATGTACTTCTAAATAGGCCGGGAAAGGTGGCTCATGCCTGTAATCCCAGCACTTTGGGAGGCCGAGGCAGGTGGATCACCTGAGGTCAGGAGTTCGAGACCAGCCTGGCCAACATGGTGAAACCTTGTCTGTAGTAAAAATACAAAAATTAGCCAGGTGTGGTGGTGCATGCCTATAATTCCAGCTCCTCAGGAGGCTAACGCTGGAGAATGGCTCTAAGCCAGGAGGCAAAGGTTGCAGTGAGTAGAGATCATGCTACTACACTCCAGCCTGGGCGACAGAGTGAGACTTGGTCTCAAGAAAAAAAAAAGAATTACTTCTAAATAATCAATTCAATAGACTAAAGACACAAAGTTGCTTAAAAGGAGCTAGCATCAACATTGTTTCTGTACTGGATGCCCATTATTGATTTTGTTGACATTTGCTCAATACTCTCACATAATATTTTGTTAGCTATTGGTAATTTTATATATTCAATACTTCCTTTGTAACTTCAATACTGAGTGAACGTGGAAAAGAGAAAGCCAGGAAATTGAACACAAGAGACAGATATGGGGTCCGCATAACGGCAAATTGAACAGTTAGTACAAGAGATGAAGGAGACTGAAAATGGCAGGCAAGGGGCAGCTACTGCCAAGAAATGCCTGCAACAGAAATAAAAAAAATTGGAAGTGTACGTTATTTGCCCTCTCCCTCTCCCTCCTCACTCACTCCCTGGCTACCACACACTCCTGGACTGAGTATGCAGTAAAGCAGCTACATGTAATTATTGCTACCTGAATGGGCAGACATGCAATGACTAGTAGGTGAATAGGGGCCAATCTGAGGCCAATTATCTGAAAACAGTTCTATCGTGACAAAATAAACCATTTAAAGGCAAATAGAGTGGTATAATAATAAATAAAAAACCATTTAAGAGCAAGTGGAGTAGCTAAGAACTTTTAAAAACATTTTATTTAAACTAAATAAATGTGTATAAGTATTTGTAAGTGACCTGGTTAAAAACAAAGGTGAGCTTCACTTAGAGGAAGAAATCTTTGTCATCTAAAGAACTGGCAAAAATTTTCTGCCCTAGAATAGCCTGTGAAGTTGGCCACTCCCTCATTCTAGAGATGAGCTGGGTCCTCCTGCCCTGCCTGGGGCTGCTGTTTAATTATCCTGGCGGAAGGGACTCTCACTGTAACAGGAGAAGAAGAAACCATGAACTCCTTCTGGAATATTCTAAATTGTCAGCATTGCTACTTAGTGTTTCCTAGTCCAAAAGCTCATTTGGTTACCATGCCTTTTTCTCCTTTCCTTATATTTGTCTTTTTTGTTTTTCTATACCTAATCCTCATTGACCAGTCGATCAAACATTAAATGACAGTCTATCTGTGATTTATCAGACCCTTCACCTCCCGGGCTCAAGCAATCCTCTCACCTCAGCCTCCTGAGTAACTGGGACCACAGATGCGTGCCACTACAACTGGCTAGCTTGTGGTTTTTGTAGAGATGGGGCTTCACCATGTTGCCCAGGGTGGTCTGGGATCCCCTGGGCTCAAGTAACCTGCCGACCCTGAGTTCTATCTTGAGAAGTTGTCCAGGTGAAAGGAGAAGGGTGACTAGAGAGAGGGAGCAGCAGTCCTCCAACACAAGGAGAGGAGAGCTCTTATGTCCTCAAAACTGGAAATTCTTCCTGATTCCCCTTTCTCCCTCTTTTTTTTCCCTCTTGCTTTGAACACCACATGAAAAGACTAAGGAAAAGTTAGGACTTTTGTGGAAAGAACCAGTTAGTTTCCCGTCAGTGCCCTCACAGTTCAGGAAGCAACCCCGCTCCCCCAGGAAACAATCTCCCATCATAAGCATCTCTCAGCTGCTTCTTCTCCAGCGTCCGTCCTCCAGGGGGCTCCAGGAGCCAGCAGCGCTGGTTCTCTGCAGTTCCCAGCTGCCTGGCTGATAGGGAGTCCTGGAGGCTGGTGGGGATGAGCCTCCAGGTATTCACCTGTGCACACAGATGCAGGGATGCAGGATTTAAACAACCATGCTGCAAAACCCATTCCCCTTCTTTGGCCAAAGAAGGAATGGGGAGCCACTGAAAGTAGAGAAAGAGCCAACCAACCAGTAGAGCCAATGTGGCATGACCAAGCTGGGAGCCAAAGAAAGGCAACAGAGGAAAGCAGACCCTGCTGTTCTGGGGCTGTGTCTTTTAGGGGGCATTGTGCAATGTGGGCTCTAGGTTCTTTTGGGGTCTACCATTATACAGAAGGGGAAGAAGGAAAGAAGGAAGAAGGAAAGGACAGACATAAATAGGGAAAAAAGGACAAAGGGCTCTTCAGTGCCCAGAAAAACAATGAATGTCTTTTTTTTTTTTTTTTTTTTTTTTTTTGAGACGGAGTCTCACTCTGTCTCCCAGGCTGGAGTGCAGTGGCGCGATCTCAGCTCACTGCAACCTCCACCTCCTAGGTTCAAGCGATTCTCCTGCCTCAGCCTCCTGAGTAGCTGAGACTATAGGTGTGCACCACCATGCCTAGGTAATTTTATTGCATTTTTAGTAGAGACGGGGTTTCACAATGTTGGCCAGGATGGTCTTGATCTCTTGACCTTGTGATCTGCCCAACTCAGCCTCCCAAAATGCTGGGATTACAGGTGTGAGCCACTGCACTCGGCCGACTGTCATGTTTTTAATTAATCACAACCACTTTTGGAGAAAAGTGTATATTCCACAGCTTAGGGCTGAGAAAACAGACTCAGCAATGAGTAAGGCATTGCTACTTTCTTAAAGTCTGGTTTCTTATCTTTAAATACTGTAGACAATAATCATTAACACCGAAAAAGAAAAATAAATGATGAATATTCACAGAAGCATATCATAATGAAAAATTCCACCTAGACTCAGAAGCAGGAGGGAAAGTAGCATTACTATTCAAACCTTTGGGGCTGGGTGTGGTTGCTCACACCTGTAATCCCAGCACTTCGGGAGGCTGAGGCAGGCACATCACAAGGTCAAGAGATCGAGACCATCTGGACAACACGGTGAAACCCTTTCTCTACTAAAAATACAGAAAAAAAAAATTAGCTGGGCATGGTGGCGTGCACCTATAGTCCCAGCTACTCAAGAGGCTGAGGCAGGGGAATCGCTTGAACCCTGGAGGCGGAGGTTGCAGTGAGCCGAGATCAGGCCACTGTACTACTCCAGCCTGGCGACAGAGTGAGACTCCATCAAAAAAAAAAAAAAAAGAAAAGAAAAGAAAAAAGAAAACTTTTGGAACTCATGTTCGTAAAATGATAAAATTCTGCTGAAACTCAGAAATGTTTAATCTATGTTGATGAGCTTCGCATAGAACATGGGACTGGATATTTTTGATATATCTAAATTGTAGATTGTATAGATTCTCCTGTTTAATATACACATTAACATTTAATTAAAAATATCTACAGAAGTTAGAAATTATTGTAGTTCCAACCCAAATATCACTATTTTCTAAAAGCACTATTTATTTTATCCTTTAATGCTTAGACAGCAATTACTTCCACTGAAAGTATATAAGGAACAATTCTGATTTCTGCTGCTTAACAGATCCATATTACGACTAGCATAGTATAATCAAAACTCCATGCTGCTTCAGAAACATGGGCAGAAGGACCATCACTTTTTAATCCACTGAATTCTTTTTTCTAAAACAATGAAAAATCCCTGCAGGACAGATAAAGATGTTTAATTTATGCTGATGAGGCTCATCTTGCCTTCTTACTGAACATAGGAATCCAAATGTGAGCTTATTTCATTAAATTGTAGATTTAGGTATTTTAGAGTGCTTAAGATAGGCTGAGTGTCCTATAGAAGTTAGAAGGTGCTGGGCGAGTATTGTATCCATAGCCTAAATTTATCAGATAATGAAAATACAATCACACAGGAGAGGAGAGGGGCCAATCTTTCCCCATACTTGTTTTCCCCTCCCCAAGAGCCCCTCTGCCCAACCCAAGGAGCACAAGCTCACAGTCATGTGCCTTTAGAACCACGAAGGTGGTTTATGGCACTGCAAATTCTGTGTGGATGTTTGCTGCTGCGTCCCCTTCCCAGTTGCCAGCCCTGGGTCCTTTGTGATGCTATGACCCTCAGAGGAGCATGAAACTGAGGCACTGGTCCCAAACGCAGCAGGAGTGAGGACCTGCACATCCAAAGGTGGAGGCCTGCATCCACCCTTCCTGGGTCCCCTTGCCTGGTACAAAGGGCCCAGAGAGCTCACAGCTGCACTTAGAGCAATATCAAGGGACAAGGCAAAGAAGGCACCCTCACCTATCTCCTTGTTATTTTTGTCATAAGAAAACAGAGTCCTGGCATATTTGAAGGATCTTGGACCTCAGGTTAATCACTGAGCCTGAAGTAGATATTTGGTGGAGGAAAGAGTATATATCTGCTCTTATTTCACCAGATAAGAGTCAGTGTATTTTAAACTAATACGTAAATTTCAGCGTTTATGGTCTTGTCTTCAGGCACAGAATTGGAGATCTTTACAATGGCACATATACAACCGTATCCATGGGTTTTAGCAAACGATGTGATACCCAGCATTCCCTAGAGGGGGCGCAGTTCTACAAAAGTGGTCTTACGGTGTTGGGCATTTTGATTTTTTAAATTATGTATATTTAAGGTGCGTAACATGATGCTTTGATAAGCATCTAAATAGTGAAATGATTACCAGAGTCAAGCAAATCACTTGATATTTTTATTATAAGCTTCCGCTTACTACCTTTAGATACCATTTTGCTTCTTCTGTCCTAAAGAAAAGGCACTTGTTGAGTGACTATTACATGCATAGAAATCTAACTCTGATTTACAATTTAGCTGAGAAAAGTCATAAAAGGTTGACAGCCAAACAAAAGGATATAGAGTATAATAATCACATACAGAAATCAGTGCACTTATTACATTTGCTTTTTATTTGTGGGATATTCTTAACTAACTTGGAAAACACAAATTATGCAAAAGATGGGGAAATTACATCCATCTATACAGACTTATACTAGTGTACCTATAGCTGTACATCACCCACCTGATATTCAGACCTTAATTCTGCATGATCTTGGACTTAAAACTTCTCATCTGTAAAATAAAGATTAAAATATAACATTAGTATAGGTTAAATGCTAATAAAATAATTAGAACTGGATCTGCAACATAGTTAGCATAAAATAGTGTTATTATTTTAAAACAAAAGGCCAAAGGACCGGCAATGAGGTTTGAGAAGCATCATCACGTGGGTGGTAATGGGGACAGCCAGCTACCAGGAAGGGCTGAGCTCAGGTCCTGTTTCTCAGGGTGAGAAGGACTAGCACCCCTCACCGCCACCTCCACACCCCACCCATGGTCACTAGATGTAACAGAGCAGAATCTGGCCCTGGGGTAATGTCCCAGCAAGACTCACAGATGGAAAGGTCATGCAACCAAGAGGTTCAGAAGCACTTTTGCCCCCTACCACATTCTTAGGAGGCCAAGTTTGGAACACAGAAAAGATGTCGTCTTTGACATACTCATATTTGTCCTGTAGCATACAAATAAGGACTTGATTTCACGCCACTTCAGAAAACAGAAAGGAAATCCTGTCCCCCAAAGAGCCAGACCTCCTCTAACGTAGCCTAGCACTAAATCCAGAGAGAGCCCAGGTAGAACACACAGCCTTTCCCTAGAGTCCCATTAGAACTTGGAACCAGAAATAAGGAAGAAGCTGACCCAGGCTGGTCCATCTCACAGAATTTTCCATGCGAAGGGCCAAGCACAATTTCCACAGAAGAAAAATACAATATTCCTGGCACATCAATTTAAGGGTTTATTCCTTGAATTTGTGTTAAGGAAATGATGATGGACTAGCTTTCTCTAATCTAACCTAGCTGGTCTTAAGAGTCCTTTCTGGAAAGAACTGCCTGGATTTGTGGTGCTTTCTGGGGCATGCATCAGAATTTTCACCTCTGAGAAGTTAACTGATCTGTGTGGGGTCCAAATTTCAGAGCCTCCTTAGCCCTAGACTCCAACCCACCATGTGCAGACATGCATAAAAATGGACCTAAATTTGCTAAGAAAAGCACTTGCAGTTTTCCTTCTAGTCCCATTTTGTTATATTATAGTCAGTCCCTGCACAATTTGAGATTGACAGACAAGCTTGTTTAGGAATATTTTGGTATGAGCATAAATAACAGTGAATATGGCTGGGTGTGGTGGCTCATGCCTGTAATCCCAGCACTTTGGGAGGTTGAGGTGGGCAGATCACCTGAGGTCAGGAGTTCGAGACCAGCCTCACCAACATGCGGAAACCCCGTCTCTACTAAAAATACACCAATTAGTCAGGTGTGGTGGCCGGCACCTGTAATCCCAGCTACTCGGGAGGCTGAGGCAGGAGAGTTGCTTGAACCCAGGAGGCAGAGGTTGTAGTGAGCTGAGACTGTGCCATTGCACTCCAACCTGGGCAACAAGAGCAAAACTCCAATAAAATAACAGTGAATACTACAACCTGATTTTCAAGATGATCACTGAATCTGGCACTGGAGGGGAGGAAACAATGTGTGAGGGATTATCGTTAAACGGGACATACATTTGCAGTCCATTTCATTTTAAGTAGCAGAAATTAATAAAAATCCTCTGAAATTTTTCTGAGTTAAAATTATACATTATTTTTAAGAAAATAAAATCTATACATGGATTTTTCTCCAGTAATAGTGTATATTGGAAACCTGAAATTCTGCTTAGCAGTGAGTGCTTCATCTTTAGAGATGTTTTCCATAGGGAGAAGACTAAACCTAACTTCTGGGATGTCAGATACATCCTTATTTATACAAAGTGTGTGGTTCATGAAGACAGAAGACATCTGTTTCACTTTATCCTAATGCATTGGTTAGGGAATGCATTGTCTGGAGAATCGAGGGAGAGGCAGAGTCTTTATTTCATGGACACACTCTCATGATCTCATGACTTAAAAAGGTCACAGGCACTCAACTCTCAGGGCCCTGTTCCACACCCAGAACCGAGATATCCCCTTGGAACTGGAAGACCACGTGGGGTCAGTCTTCCCGCTCCCGTGGAGATGGTGCCTCTGTGTTCCAGGATAGATTCAATTAGAAAGATGTTTAAGACATTTTCACATACCCAGGGAGTCCTGTCTAGTGCCTGATAGAGAAGAGATTAACATCCTTCATGGGATTCCAGAGGGTCTGCTTAGGAGAGAAGCTAGGAAATTTTACTCTGGATTTATTTGAAATTATTCAAATGTCAGTACTGCTGAAGATTAGACAATAAACTGATGACATTATGGGCTGTGTATCAAGATTGACACTCTGGCATTATAATCTCCAATACCAATAGGTGGAGTAGTTGCTACACATTGGTTGATTTGTGAAGCCGATAGAGTGAAAATATTATGCTGCTATCTCTAATGTGGTGAAGAAAATGTGGGCAAGTGGGCCACTGGTGACAATTTATTGAAATCATCTTGTTTTTACATTCTGTGGCAAGTTCAGTCAATCACTTATCTGTATCCCTATAGCACCCCAGACCAAAGCAATTGTCCAGGATGGTGACTGCCTTCCAGCAAGTACCATGACCTGAAGTCAAGTGGAGCTTCACAGGTCTTTGGTTTTAGCTGAATCACAGGTGGCTTTAATAACGCTATAGCAAAAATAGTCTCAAAACAGCTTTGAGCAATTCAGTGACACAAAACCCCTTTATTACCAGATTCCATAACAATTCTCTCAAAATGTGATTTAGTCCTTTCTCATATCTGTCATATAAGGAAATAAGTACAACAACATAAAAACATGAAGTCTTATTTTGAATCAGCCCTGTAATGCCCCTCCACTTCTTAAGTAAGATGCTATCTGAGGCCTCGCAAATCATTTTTTACTGAGATAAAATGTAATATGAAAGTGTTGCCATATTTGTTTGAACTCTCCATGTTTCCCTACACAATGACATGTGTTTTAATTGCCCCTCTGTGAAGCTATAAAGTCTCTTAGAATAATTCACTCAATATATCAGTAATTCTACCGATCCTCAAAGCCTGCATACACAAGGGGCTAATTTTAGGTTAATTGTACTTCGTGTTGTGTGTAATGGCTTCTAGAAGAGAGGAGGGGCCTCTGTTGAGCACGCCAACTGTATTGTGACCACATCTCCAGCTTTGCAGCCCTTCCCAGTGAAGAGGGCAACAGGGACTGTGTCCTGCTCTTACATGAAGAAAGTAGTAAACTGCGCTCTCATAGGGAAGCTTTCTACAGGGATAGGGGTGATGCTGGAGAATGCATCCCAGAAGTGACAGCAAAATGAGATTCCAACATCAGAATCCTGGCTCAGGTAGAAGTTCCACCCTGCCATGGTTGGAGCTAAGGCATCCCCATGGTGGAGAGGAGATAGAGTGAGGGCACAGACACTCTAGCACAGACAACAGATCCTGAGAGATCAGTCTTACGTATCAGAATAGTTTCTCCTACTTTCCCATACAGAGGAATGTATGAAGAGGGAGGAGAGACACCACGGGATAGCTCCAAAGAGCTATCTTCACATGAAAGCAGACACCAAGGCAGGACAATAAATATTCACTCTGCCTTTCAGTATATTACCCACCCCTGCCAATGTACTCCAGCCTCCCAGTCTCTCAACTCATTGGGGTTAAAGTAAAAGCCTCTGGTGACCTTGGATGTGGGCCTCCACCTGCAGTAAAGAATGATCCATCACGACAATCCTCCTCTCAACTTCCTAACCTCAATCTCCCAGTGACTACTCTGTTTCCTGGAATATTTCACTTAGGTTTTCCCTGGAAACAGTAGTGGGCAGCATGGACTTGTCCTGCACAAGCTCCTGAAATGGGCCTGAAGAATACAATATTAAAATAACTTCAGACTTACACTGATCCGAAGCTTAAAAAAAAATCTTATTCTACTATACCGTATTGTCAAAATAGTCCACCAGTAATTCTGTAAAGAGTTGCAATTACAACATTAAGAAACTACAACAATAAAATGTGTAAAAACATTTCAACGATAAAATTCTGACTTCAAATTTAAATCTCAAACCCCTCCCATTCTTAAAATTTTACAAAGATGTTAAAGTTCAAAGATTAAATCACCTTGAAAGTTAATTTATTTAAGTTAAGATTCATGTGCCTTGCTCCTTTAAGTTACAAGTCCAAAGAAATTAAATTCTCATTTCTTATTCTACTCAGTCTGATATCCAGAGATTTTGCTGCCTTTGTGAAAGTTTAGAAATGTCTTGTGGTAGATGTCTGAATTGTTAGGTCTAATTGGAGGTGTTCCTTTTCCATTAAGGATCTTTGTTTCCATTTGCACCTGCCGGTAGCACTCCAAGTGGCACTGATACTTTAAGCCTGGAACTCCCTAATGTTCTGTGCTCTGTGTTAAACCCACAGTTCAGCCACTTTGCATTTTCTAAGGCACAAATACTGTTCTGTCCATCAATGCTTTAAAACTCAGTACATGGAAAAATTATTTCTTTACCCTCATTGCTTTCTTTCCTTGGTTGCACCTGCTCACTAAAGTCTGTATGGCTCACCAGTCTGTTGCTGTCCTGCGTGCAAGAGTATATGGATGAATGATATTGCCCTCATCATTTAAGTCCAGCAATAGCAGCCTGCCTCTGGAGCCCCCACCATGTGGCACAGTCACCTCCCTTTTAAAGCCCACACTTACCCAAAGGCCCTAGTGGTGTTTTCTTGAGCTCTCAGCAGCCCTCTCTTGGTTTAGGCCAAATAGTCCTCACATCTCTTGTGCTGGTTCAAGTTCTCCAAGAAGCAGACTCCAACATGGGGTGAGATGTGCAAGAGATTTATTGGGAAAATTTTCTGCAAGGGTACAATGGAGCCAGAGTCATATTGATTATTTAAACCCTCAGAAACAGAGTCCGTCATCTAGGAAAAGAATTTCAAGGGATAAGAGGAAGGAATCCAGGATTTAGCTCTTCAACTTCTCCATTTAGAGGTGGAGAAAATGAAGAGGGGCCAGGAGAGTAAGAGGAAAGCCAAAAAACCAGAGGGGGTAAAGCCACAGATGCTCAGAGAACATGAGGTTTAGCAGAGTCAACTGTGTGACACAAAAATCAAAGAAAATGAGCTCTGTATAGCAACAGAGAGCATGGTGATGATTTTGGAGCAGTAGCATTGGATTTTAATGGTGTTGGTCTCATAAAAGCAGGGTTTTTTGAAAACTGGAGATAGAGGATGGGTCTGAAGTCAGCCCAGGGAAGCTAGGAGGACCTTGACCCCTCTTCCCGGCCTAGAGGTGTGTTGGATATGAGGCAAAAAGAATCCTCTTCTGAGAAATGGGTACTCAATGGGCAATTAGGTTTCAGAGTTATGAATAAAGAAATTTAAAAATGACTTCAAGGAGAGTTTTACCAATCATAGGGAATAAAATGACCAGGGCACAAGGAAGGACCTGCTAAGAAGGAGAGCAGAGGATGGCTCACATCTCAGGATATGTAGAAAGTTATGGAAATATTAAGGTATATAGAAAGGTATGGAAAGACTAAGGGCAAACAGAGTGCCCAGGAGCCTGCTTGTACTCAAGGTGGAAGGGGATATGAGGCATGAGTGGGTGGTCCTGCCAAATGCTGTCCTAAGGGACGTAGGCAATTGTTGTCCTGATTGCAAGGGCCTCAGTATTCATCCAAGCCAGTCAGTTCCTTCAAAGAGTCTGGGTGATGAAGCACAAGAGACGAGTAATGCAAAGTCACAGCCTGCACTAGTGACAAGATTTCACTAATTAACTCTGTATTATTCCAATGTTCATTTATTATCAATGAGTGTATTATGTTCTGCCAGTGATATTTTCGTAAAGATAAGCCTGCTTTTCTGTATGTTAATCATGAACTGTTTTCAATAGACATCTTTAAGAAACACACTTTGTTCTTTCATGAGTATAGCTAATCAAGCAGAGAATATTCTCTTCTGATGACTTAAAACCAACATGTAGAACATAAACACTTGCATGGTGTTTATGGTACGGAGCTGTTGAAGTAGGAGATGGCTTGTCCTTTTTCTGATTGCCTCTAGAACAGCTACTCAGAATGGACCACGGAGCTTCAGCATCAGTATCACCTGGGATCTTGTTAGAAATGCAAGTCCCCATAATCTTCCCTAGATCTACTGAAGTCAAATCTCTGAGGCTTGGTCTTGGCACTATTCATATAATTCTGGTATTCCAAATTCAGTTTTGGGTCTTAGTCCATTTACAGAATATAAGGAAAACTAGTGACGCCCCCTAGAAAATAAAATGTGAACCCATCCACACTCAACACTGCAATCCATTTCCAGGGCCTCCCTTACATTTCAGGATGGAAATGGTACTGTGACTTCATCTGTTGTGTCAATAAGAAAGTGAGAGCTCAAGGACCCCTGAGAACACTCTTTTCCTCCTGATTTTCAAGTCTACCAGTAACAATATGCTGTGCAGAAACCTTAAATACAACTCTTTGTAAGGTTCTTGGCAGCTCTAAAATCCTATCTGATTTGTGGTTGTTATTGTTTTGTTGTGGTTGACTGAAATGCATGATCCTGCTGTGAATGGTTGACTTTGCTCAAAGTTCAACCTAATTTCGGTAAGATATTATTGAAAATGACTGGTTAACACAGTACAGAAATTCACTTTCAAATGGAATTCAAGTGAAAGATTTCAGTATACATATACATTTATGTTGAATATCTCAACGTTTCTTTCCAAATTCCTCTTGTAGACCTACCCAGATGAGTTGGTGAGTAGGATGTAGAGTGATTTGTTTGTTTCTTAAAATGTTTGCTCTGAAATTTTTATAGTAAAATTACATCACTACCTGAATCAAATAGCAAACTTCTAAATGATAGATCTTACTCTCTAGAATAGCAATGCAATTTGCACTTTGCCTATCACTAGAAGATTCTTCTAAGTACAGTAATACACATTGCAATTTATAAAATACATTAGAATGAGTCTCTTAGTTCCACAGTATATTTTCTTATGCATGCATATTTATGCCATGTATCCAAATTTACTGAAATTCTGTGAGAGTTACATTTATTTCCACTGGAAAAATCTGTAGTTATGTCACTTAAACTCCACCAAAATTCTAAACTCCCAATGCTTTCATGAAAGTTTTGTGAAGAAATATATGCAACCATGAAATGTACAGAAATATGACTTTAAGTAAATATAAAACTGGATACTCTCTTTACCTAGGTATTCTACCTAATCTATTTGGCTGGCTGTCCTCTGTGTCAATTAAGAGGGCTGACTTGGAGCAGCATTACTGGTTTTCTTAAAAGCTGAGGACTCACTTTCCCTCCCTCTGTCTCTATTCTTATGGACTCGTATAAACTTATCAACCTCCCACTGTGTACTGACTATCTACACACAACTCCTGCAGTACGTCCCAAAGCCAATTGATTTAGACAAACTCATCTTCCTGTTCTCCTTCCCAACCATCTGGGGGTTATCATTGAGATTCCCCAAATCCAGTCTTTAATTTTTTTTTATTTAATTTGATGTTTTGATTAATTAATTTAATTTTTAAAATTTATATATAATAACTGTACATATTTATGGACTGCATGGGGATGTTTTAATATGTATGTACAGTGACCAAATCAGGGTGATTAACATATCCATCATCTCAAATATTTATCATTTCTTTGTGTTGGAAATATTCATTACCCTCCTAGCTATTTGAAACTATATAATATACTATTGTCAACTGTAGTCACCCTACAGTGCAATAGAACACTGGAACTTATTCCTCCTATCATATGCAATTTTGTATTCTTTAACAAATTTGAGAAAATGTGGTAGGAGACTGACAGATGTGACCAAAAAATTGATGAAGGAGGAGTTTTAAATCTCTTAAACTGTGATTGAGTGAATTCCAGGATCAGAAACTTTCAAAGTAGAGTAACAATGCATTAGGTGACCATAGTATACAGACAAGCGACATGAAACACAGTCATGCCATAAGCTTTAGGAAGGAGGAATACTGAGCACTCAGTGGTAAGATAGCTGCACTACATATGAAGTGGTTTAGGGTTATTTGAAAGTGAAATTAAATTAGTTAAATACATACACTGCCAATTCTGGAGAAACCACTAAAAATTTTAAAAGAGAAGTATCATTGATACTCAAGTAAACCTACATGTAAAGGAATACCATGAACTATAAAAAGACATTATTCACTTTACGTGTACATCTGTGTGTCTTTGTGTGTATGTGTGAATATCATATGTACATATCACAAAAAACTAATATAAACTAATAAATGAGCCAGTGCCCTACAAGAGTAAGAAGAGACAAATACAGAATTATGTGGAAAGAAAAACATTAATATTGTCAAATTTTAAAAATAAAATATATTCATTTCATTTCAATAAGGTAGTGTGAAATTCTCCTTTAAACAATATTCCCAGTTAAATCAATCAAACTAAGTATAGTATATATAATTGCATTTACCATGGTGCCATTCCAATAGTTATTTTCCAATTTCGTTTCTTACTATTATGAAGAATGACTCTAGTCCTTTGTTCTCTCCATTTATATCAACGAGTTGATGGGTGCTGACGAGTTGATGGGTGCAGCACATCAACATGGCACAAGTATACATATGTAACAAACCTGCATGTTATGCACATGTACCCTAGAACTTAAAGTATAATAAAAAAAATAGAAAAAAAAAGAAAAAAATGTAACATCCTTGTCACCTGTTCGTTAGGGTATCCTTAAGCCAACTCTGAATAAAACAGCAATATGGTGAGTCAGTAGCTTTCAATTCTTTGTAAGAATTAATAAAATGGTTCAGAAAACAGCACAGATTTTCAGTTCTAGAAATACTAAAATCTCTGGAGTAAGTAATTGCATAGAAAACAGAGAGCTTAAATATGACTTTAATGATACTGTTGGAGTTTTCAATAACCCTGGAGAGAACATCATAAGAAATAAATATCTCTAATTTCTATAAGGAGGGAGTGAAAAAGGAGAAAACATGTAAACTATCAAAATTTAGCCTTATGTATCTTTAGGAGATATGAAAATAAAAACTGAAGCTGCTGCTAGCCAGTTCCAATAATGTGTTGGTGAGACATAGAGGATTATCTGAGTGATGTATTACCCAAGTCTTCATATATATTTTCTCAAAAGGAATAGCTGTTAAGGTGAGGTGTTCTGAGAAATGAGAACCAACGTGACAAAAATAAATGGGAATAGAGTAAGCTGATCAATTATGCTTGGGAATAAGAAAGGTAACTTGTTGATTAGACGTCATATCACAAGAAACATACCTTAGTGAAGGTAGGCAGAAGGAAGGTGACATGGTTAGAATAGGAAACAAAGTATGAAACATTAATCTGGCTTTGATTCTAGCCTTACTGTACTACACACAGATGAAAGGGAAACAGACCACACGCTGCCCCCATACTCCGTGCACTGCAGAATGCCCCACAGGCTTTATTTTCAGTGCAGTGAATCAAAACATCAAAATTGCAGAGTCTATATCTTGATTAAGCTCATTCTGCCGCCACTATTATGCAGAACAAATTGTGGGTGAATCTCATGCTTATGGCATCAACAAAATTTCAGGTATAAAATGACTATTTCTGTGGGTATTAAGGAAGGGGACAAGAACACTACGTGTACCATGCGCAGATTAACCAGCATGCACATACATTCATACACACATAATACAGCTCTTGGAATCCAAGGAGTCACTTAGTTTTGATCATTACCAAATGGTAAATTGTCACTAATGGACTCTGTGGACACTCTTTCCTTTAATTTGTATTGCATGTGCAATACAAGTTTTCATTGTTTTCTTGCACAAATTGCTATAAGTAGAAATATGTTCAAAAGTGAAACAGCATATTTGGAGATTGTTTGAGCAATGAACCTATATCTGTATTGTTTATACATTCTTACTATTTGTATAGTAATGAAACATTCCTATTAACCAATAATATATGATTCAAGTCATGTTTACTAATTCATTCATTCATTGATCAAACATCTACTGAGTACTGAATCTCTTTTGGCCATTGAGCCACATTGTGGGGATATAATACTGTGGCAGTGTTTCTTCATTTAAAGACTTCACCAACTAGTTACAGGCCTGAACAAATAGTTAAGCAAAATAAGTCAGGCACAGAAAGATAAATCTCACATGTTTTCACTCATATGTGAGAGCTGAAAACAATGTTGAGCTCATGGAAGTGGAGAGTGTCATTGTGGATACTAGAGGGTGAGAGGGGTGCAGAGGAAGGAAGCCTAGGGAGAGGTGGGTTAACAAATACTAATTTATGGCTTGATATCCTAGTCTCCTCTAGCACTGCAGGAGGAATGTGGTTAACTATAATTTATTATATATTTTCCAAGAGCTAGAAGAGAAGATTTTGAATGTTCACACCACAAAGGAATGATAAATGTCTGAGGTAGTGGATATGCTAATTACCCTGATTTGATTATTACACATTGTATACACATATAGGAATACCACTCTATATCCCACAGACTTGCACAATTATTGCTTGCCAACTAAAGGTTAAAAGGAGCAAAATAAGCTAGCAATCACAATGCACACATAGGCTCTTACCGGCAGGGTTAAAGAGAGACATCGTTTAAGTTTCCTTAAGGAAGCAGGCCTGAGATGTGTTAGAAAAGGAGAATATAGTGATTCAGGTGAAGAGTGCGCAAGGAAAAAACCTTCCAAGCAGAAACATAGGGTGTACAAAGGTTGCAGAAAAGAGAGAGCCTGGACTCTTGGGGAAGCTTGCAGCTTTGATGTAACTAGGAATAAGGGTTTCAAGAAAAAGAATGGGGAGACATGAGGGTTGTGTTATGTTAATTTTGAAATGTTTATAAAAGTAGAATCTTATTTTTATTTTCAAAAGTTAATAGAGATGAATTAGCAAGGTCACAAAAGGAGGTAGTTATATCAGCACAACACAAGAACTCCTATTATAAATGTAAGATACTAACTTAAGTGTCCAGCAGTGGGTGACTGGGCAGAGAAAATGTGGTGTATATGTGTGTGTGTGTATAATATATATATATATCATTATATATAATATATAGGAAAGAGGAATATTGAACATTAATATATATATAGTGGTATATATAATATATAAATGAAATACTACTCAGCCACATAAAAGAATGGAATCATGTCTTCTGCAGCAACACGGAAGAAATTGGAAACCATTAACTTCAGTGAAATCATTCAGAAATAGAAAGTTAAATATCAGACGAGGGACAGAAAGAGTTCCATGATAGTGAAAATCGGGAGAAAGAAGTGGCTTTGAAAGGTACATAGGGGCTAAAAGCAGCAGGAATTGAGAATGCAACTGGTTTGGGAAGTGAACAAAATGGAGAAGTCAGGATTGATGGATGGATTCCCAGGTTGGTTACTGATTGGTGCCACATACCAACATGGGCAACGCGGAGAAGGGGGTCATTGCATGTGGGATGCTAAGGGATGGAAGGTCACCATGTGGGTGTGGTACAGAGGAATTGGCGTGAAGGATGCAGGAAAAGTGTGAATTTAGTTTTAGACATGTCTATGTCAGCCTCTGTGAGACATTGTATTAGTCCATTTTCATTCTGCTAATAAAGACATTCTCAAGACTGGGTAATTTATAACGGAAATAGGTTTAATTGACTCACAGTTCAGCATAACTGGGAAGGCCTCAGGAAACTTACCATGGTGAAGGGGGAAGCAAACATGTCCTTCTTCACAAGGCGGCAGGAAAGAGAAGTGCCAGGCAATGGGGGAAAAGTTCCTTATAAAGTCATCAGATCTCATGAGAACCCACTATCACGAGAAGAGCAGAATGGGGGTAACTGCTTCCATGATTCAATTACTTCCAACTGGTTCCCTCCCATGACACATGGAGATTAAGGAAACTACAATTCAAGATGATTTGGGTGGGGACAAAGCCACACCATATCAGATATCCACATAGAAACTGAAATAACGTGGAAGATAGTTCAATCTGGAGCCAGGAGCTAGTTTAAAGAAGGGATTATGAGATCATTTATTTAGAGTACAAGGAGTGACAGGAGAAAGAAATTTAGAATAAAACCCCAGTATTAAAGGTGGAAGAAGAGGAGTCTTCAAAGAGGACTGGGAAGAGCACTTTGAAAAACAAAAGGGGACCAAGAAATAGCTGTGTCTCTCAGTCCCTTCAAAACCGAAGGACAGAAGTTTTTCAGAAGGAAGGGTGGGTCTTTATGGTCAATTCCTGCTGTGGGTTCATGTGAAATGAGTCATGAAATCCAGGGACATTTTATAGCCTAGAGTTATTGTAGTGAGAAAAGATTCTCACACTGAGTAGAGATCCTCTATGGAGAAGCCTCTATGAGTGCTAAAGAGGCTGAGACACTTGTAGACCACAGCATCGGAAAATTGAAGCAAATGCTTTGAGAAATAGGCAGGAGGGAGAAGTAGGACTGAAGGAAATTGTTTCTGAGATCGGGACCAACAAAAACCTATGAACAGGTGCAAGTAACCCAGTAAGTAGAAAAGAAAGACTGAAGATACACGCAGCATGGGCACGATGACTGGGTGCGGTCAGTGAGGAGGCACAAGGAGTGTGCACCACCAACACAAACTTGGGCTCGATCCCTGGGCTGGGAGAGACTCCTCCACTGAGCAAGAGAAATGGGATGATGTGAGCAGGTGCTAGTGAGGGTAGAACTGATGGTGGTGGGCAGAGGTCCAGCACTTTGGAAGCCCTTACTAATTCCTTTATTTTCTTTGTGAAATTGTAGGTCAGAGAACTTTCTGAACCAGAAGCATGGGGCAGCATATAACGGTGAGGAATCTCAGGATAAGGATAAAGTCCTGGAACTGTTCTTAGTGAAAAATCATGGAGCAAGCCACCAGGACACACAGCGGTATTGTCAGACAGCAGAAAGGAAACTCTGGTTTGGCATTATGAACACTCAGGGGCCTTAATGTACAAGTATATGTAATATTTTTCAATGGTCCTCATGATCAGACACTACAGAGGGAAGATTTGGAGAAATTGGGCTCTCCAGAGATGAGATTTTTTGCTTGGGGGAAGGGAGTTTGTTAGAAAATGCATCCAGGCCAGAGAGTTGACATCGTGACAAGAGTGGCCAATAAGCCGGGCGCGGTGGCTCAAGCCTGTAATCCCAGCACTTTGGGAGGCGGAGATGGGCGGATCACGAGGTCAGGAGATCGAGACCATCCTGGCTAACACGGTGAAACCCCGTCTCTACTAAAAAAATACAAAAAACTAGCTGGGCGAGGTGGCGGATGCCTGTAGTCCCAGCTACTCGGGAGGCTGAGGCAGGAGAATGGCGTGAACCCGGGAGGTGGAGCTTGCAGTGAGCTGAGATCCGGCCACTGCACTCCAGCTTGGGCGACAGAGCGAGACTCCGTCTCAAAAAAAAAAAAAAAAAAGAGTGGCCAGTAAAGTTAACTGTGTGGTCTAGATGGATAGGGGTTGAGTTAAGATAGAAGAGGACTGATTAAAAAAAAAAAAAAAAAAAAAAAAGGATCTGTCCATTTTTGCAAAGTAAATAATTTTAAAATGATAAAAAAAAATAGGAGGGGACTGAAAAAGAGAAATAAAAAAGACAAGGGCTTAGGCATTTCAATTAGTTTAGAAATAAAATGGTCGGAGAAGGGAGTGGGGATTGCTGGGAATATAGCAAAATGGGGCTAGGCAATAGTAGAATTTATAAATACATTAGATATGTTTTGGCAATATTCCTGTTTAGCTGTGAGAATTTGGGTTTGTCCCCAGCCCCTGCAGCATGGGCACCAGCTGACATGACCCTCCTCTTCCAGGCATAGGTGATTGGACTAGGACTAGACACATGACTCAAGGCCAGAACATTGACTCTCTTATCCTTTACCATATTCCCTCCCCATATTAAGCAAGAGTCACAGGTTACAGTCAGTGACAGATCCTTCGTGTAGCATTGTCTTTGTGCTAAATTAAGCAAAGGGCCATCAAAGAAAAGTGTTGGGGGACAAGACCTGTGGACAAGCCAAGACAGGAGACCATGTGATCCCAGAGGCACACAGTGGAGGTGCTAATGACCCCCCACCCCACTATCCTAGCTCCAGTCTGTAAGGATACTGGCAGAGTCAGATTTACTATGCAGATATGAAGCTTTGGCTTCAAGCCTCTTCATACGTATGGGACCATCCACAGCCCTAGCAATGTGTTCATGTAATACATGTTTAAGTAACATCTGTAAAAGAAGGTATTATTTCTGCAAATGGCTAAAACAGCAGTCACTTCATACATGTCTTTTTCGCACTAATCCACCTGCCTATTTGTCATAGACATTCATGGAATCAGCTTTGGGGAAGTTGACTGTTGAGTAGAGGTTGCATTGAGTCTGGGTGTGTAAGTATATATTTATGGAACTCTCAGGCAGATCTGTGTACAGTTAAGTTATTGTCAGCCATCACTGTGTATGAAGAATACCCTGGAATATGTTTACCTGTAGTCATGACATGAAAGTGCAGGGCCAGAGGCGATATCATAATATGAACTTGTTCAATGGCTTCAAGATCCAGAAGTCTGTGGGTACTGAGGAAGAAAGAAGGCTTGAAATATACAGAGACAGAAGTTATTCTGAGGAACATTCTTCCAAACATCAGATGCAAAATATTTTAAGCACAGGATTTGGATCTCTTTCACACCTATTTAAAGGAGGAAGTTCTCTCTCCTTAGGAATAAACTCAGGAACACAACATACAGAACAACAAACAGAACAACATACAGAACAACACTATTGTATTGCCATTGTCCTTTTTTAAAGGGAATTGCACAAACTGAATTTATCAGAATCTCTGTGTTTCTATATAGCACAAATTTATACAGCTTTGCTAAATAGCACCATTAGCAGTTCACACATGAAAGGAGCTTGGCAGAGGTTTTTCCAAACTTGACAAAACCACAAAGTTGAACTGACATTACCATTAATAAAATATGAAGTGGACATAAAACCAAATTTCAATAAGCTATGCTAGAGGGAAGACTGAAATATATTTCCAAACTCACTAGAAATAGTGTTACAAAATGGTGTCACATGAAGAGATCACTAAAGAGTATACAGCCAAAGATCACAAGAAAAATATTGTGCAGGCATCCAAGACAGTTAGAAATACAATTTTATGTTATTGTTACTGTTCTAGGTCTTATAATGTTTTGGTATTCATTAGTGTTTGTATTCTATTTCTTTCAAAATTTGATATAAATATTTTTGTTTCTACATTTACATTCTTCATTATGTATTATCTTCTTTTAATAGAGATCTGAAAATGACTAAGCTCCAGGACCCACAAACCTGGATCCACCCATAGACCTGATTATACATGATAATGACTCTGCCTGATACCAACTGGGGAAGTTCTGATGAAAACCAGCCTTTTGGAGACATAGAATTTTGGGTAATATGGTGGCACAGGAGGGGCAAGGTAATAGGGAACGCAGATGAAAGTCCACAAAGGAAACAAGGACTCAAGAGTCTGAGGTGTAAGAAGGGTCACTCAAGGGTACTTATGTGATTATCAATGAAGCAAGACTATCAGGTGGTCCCCAATCAAAAACCGATAGTTGGGCTATGATCATTTAATCTTACTGTTTGGTCATTTGTTCAGCAACAGATGCCTAGTGTATAGTAAGTACTATATCTGTTTGTGGGTTGGTGCCTGCATGTCTGTGGATGTAGGTGTGATACGCTTATGTATATTTAGTTTTGTGCTATCATAATTTATCTATTCTAACTTTGTTAATCCTAGGGCTTATGGGTTTGAGAAAAGATTGATTAAGATAAGGAAATATTAAAATGCACTGAGACTTAAGCAGATTTAAATATCCAGGAGAAAACTAAGTAAACCAACAGGAAAATAATTAAAGATTCCCATTGCCAATACATTGTCAGAGTACAGAATTTAGTACAGAAAAATTAAATTTCTGAAAATCTGCATATAGATGGTTCACTTTTTGTTTTCTGGCTTTAGAGCTAATTATTTATGATACACCTGCTAACCACTCCTTCCGACAAATGTTTATCTTGCTTCCTCATACCACACACAAATGCCTACACACACCAACATAAACATACACCCCCATACACACACACCCACATACACACACCCCACATACAACAGACCACAGGAAACCTAAGCAGCAAGGGGGCTCAGAAAGGCTGTGCACAGGAGGCCATCTGTGTCCAAGAGGAGGTGGAGCAAACACATGTCCTGTAATCAGGTCCTGGTTGGAGTCTATGTATCCAAGTATCCATCTATCTATCTACCTATCTATCATCTATCTATCATATTTTTAAAAATCCGCTTGTTGGTAGATGGGCACTTAGGTTGGTTGGTTTCATATCTTTGCAATTGCAAATTCTGCTTCTATAAACATGCATATGCATGTGTCTTTTTCATATAATGACTTATTTCCCTGAAAATAAGGAATAAACTTGTTTTTTTTTTTTTTTTTTTTTTTTTTTTTTTTTGCAGCTGGGTTGAACGGGAGATCTACATTTAGTTCTTTTTCTTTTTTTTTTTTATTATTATACTTTAAGTTCTAGGGTACATGTGCATAACGTGCAGGCTTGTTACATATGTATACATGTGCCATGTTGGTGTGCTGCACCCATCAACTCGTCTGCACCCATCAACTCGTCATTTACATCAGGTACATTTGGTTCTTAAGGAGTCTACATACAGTTTCCCCTAGAGGTTGTACTAATTTACCTTCCCACCAGCAGTGTAAAAGTGTTGTCTTTTCACCACATCCACACCCACATCTATTGCTTTTTGACGTTTTTAACAATGGTCATTCATGGAGGACTTAGGTGGTATTTCATTGTGGTTTTCATTTGTACTTCTCTGACAATTAGTGATGTTGAGCTTTTTTTTTTCGTGTTTGTTGTCCATTTGTATATGTTCTTTTGAGAATAGTTTATTCATTTCATTTGCCCACTTTTTGATGGGATTTTTTTTAATTGTTTGTTTTATTCTTACTGATTTATTTGAGGTCCTTGTAGATTCTGGATATTAGTTCTTTGTCGGATGCATAGTTTGTGAAGACTTTGTCCCATTCTGTTGGTTATTTGTTTACTCTGCTGATTATTCCTTTTGCTGTGCAGAAGTTTTTTAGTTTAATTGCGTTCCATTTATTTATTTTTGTTGTTGCATTTGCTTTTGCAGCCTTAGTAATGAACTATTTTCCAAGGCCAATGTGCAAAAGAGTTTTTCCAATGTTATTTTCTAGAATTTTTATGGTTTCAGGTCTTAGATTTAAGTCTTTGATCCAGCTTGGCTTGATTTTTGTATGAGTTGAGAGGTGGGGATCCAGTTATATTCTTCTAAATGTGGCTTGCCAGTGTTCCAGCACCATTTATTGAATAGGATGTTCTTTCCCCAGTTTATGTTTTTGTTTGCGTTGTCAAAGATCAATCGGCTGTAAGTATTTGGCTTTATTTCTGGGTTCTCTATTCTGTTCCATTGATCTAAATTTCTTATTTTTATACCAGTACTATGCTATTTTGGTAACTATAGCCTTTTAGTATAATTTGAAGTCCAGTAATGTGATGCCTCCACATTTATTCTTTTTGCTCAGTATTACTTTGCTTATTCAGGCTCTTTTTTGGTTCCATATTTTAGGATTTTTTTTCTAGTTCTGTGAAAAATGATGATGGTATTTTGATGAGAATTGTATTGAATCTGTAGGTTGCTTTGGGCAGCATAGTCATTTTCTAAATATTGATTCTTTTTATCCATGAGCATGGAATGTGTTTCATTTGTTTGTGTAATCTATATAATCTATGATTTCTTTCAGCAGTGTTTGTAGAAACCTTTCGCCTCCTTGGAAGCGTATTTCTAGTTTTTTTTTTTTTTTTTCCAGCTGTTGTAAAATGTATCAAGTTCTTGATTTGATTCTCAGCTTGGTCATTGCTGGTGTACAGTTGTGCTACTGATTTGTGTACATTGATTTTGCATCCTGAGATTTTACTGAATTTATCAGATCCAGGAGACTTTTGGACGAGTCTTTAGGGCTTTCTAGGTATACAATCATATCATCATCAGTGAACAGTGATAGTTTGACTTCCTCTTTTCTAGTTTAGATGCCCTTCATTTCTTTCTTTTACCTGTTTGCCCTGGCTAGGACTTCCCATATTATGTTAAATAGAAGTAGGGAAAATGGACATCTTTGTCTTGTGGTTCTCAGGGGAAATGCTTTCAATTTTCCTCCATTTAGTATCATGTTGGCTATGGGCCAATTGTAATATATCACATAAACAGATTTAAAATAAAAAATCACATAATCATTTCAATAGATTCAGAAAAAACATTTGAAAATATCCAGAATCACTTTATGATAAAAACCCTGAACAAACTTGTTATAGAAGGGAATTACATCAGAATAAGAAAGAGCAGTTA
Source organism: Macaca mulatta (assembly GCF_049350105.2). Lineage (NCBI taxonomy): Eukaryota > Metazoa > Chordata > Mammalia > Primates > Cercopithecidae > Macaca > Macaca mulatta. The sequence continues at coordinate 9,365,589 of NC_133411.1, forward strand.
ATTTTAAACTATCACTTCTGACCCTTCATCCATACAGAATCTCAATTCAGCATCCCCAAATCAGAAACCCATCAGGAGAAGCAGTATTTGTCCAATAATAATGAGAGTTGATGAAAACTTTTCTTGTGATCACTGCCTCTGATGGTTTACCTTTCCTTATTTGTTTAAATCTACTGGCCAGCCACCTTAAAAATTCCCAGGAAGAGAGTGCAGTGCCATACTAGATGGATGTGATTTATACAGACATACACACACACACACACACACACACACGCAGATTTATTCTGTATATTATGGAGCATGGAAGAATTTATCAACACAAGTATATTTCTTCACAAATAAATGTATTTGTGTCTTCAAAAACCACTGGGTTTGCTTGATTTCTTATGTCACAGCAATGGCTTTTTGACATGGTAGTTTCTGCTAACAAAGTTGGACACAAACAGAATCAAGTCATCTGGTTTATTCAGTTTGAACCTTTAGTTCAGCTTGTTAAATAATACTGTCTTTCAGGCAGAAGAGATATGTGCCTGTAGCAACCCAATAAAAGAGAAGATTTATGCTCATCTAGGGGTCTTTTCTTGTAATTTAAGAAGTCACCTGAATAGACAAAACATTGGTGTCCTTATGTCCTGTACTGGGGGCTGGAACTCCGAGTCAACAGGAGACCTCCAGTGAAGCAATAGAGACACGTTCACTTCCTAATAAGTAGCATGTTTATCATTCTCTGCCGGATTTTAGCTATGAAGCAACCTCTCACACAGCAACACTGGGGAGGACATTCAAATTGTCTAGCAGTGAATGTTCTTAATGATGAATGCAACTGTACTGTGAGGATGATGACAGTAGTATTTAATTGAATTAGAATCTCAGGCAGACAATTTTTGTCAATAACTAATATGTTGTTGGGTCAATAAGAGAGTTGGATTGCGATCGATATCACCTCCTAAGGCAGTAATTGCTGAGCACTTAGATATAATTTCGAAGATCCAAAATGGATTGTAATATGTTCTTTCCCAAAGCAGCTGCGTCAGCATTTTGCTGAAAGATGAAATTGTGTATGTTAATGTTTAGTTATTTTTTAGTAATTTGCTCAGGACACTGAGACAAATCAATGACAAAACTGAGAATATAGCTTTTGTCTCTTAGAATATAGTTGTTGTGCTTGTTCCACAAGCATTCATTACCAGCAACTCTATCAGCTTAGGTCAGGCTGTGGAGAAGCAGATAAAATGACCTTGTAACAACTGGGATGCCTACAGTAGCAGCATCAACATCATCTAAGAGTTGGTTAAAATGCAAACTCTGAGTTTTCTCTTTGGATCTGCTGAATAGAAAACTCTGGAGGTGGAATCCCCAAATCTGCATCTTAACAAGCCTTCCAGGTGTTGGGGATATATCCTAACATTTCAGAACTAATGACATAAAGGACATATAAGAACACCAGAGAACAAGGAGGTTACATGTGGTCATGTCTGGCTGATTCCCCTATAAGCACTCAAAAAGACTGGGATTTCTACATAGGGATTATAAACCCAGACTAGCATTCACAGCTTAGAAATGGAGGTTGACAAACACATGATCACACAGATATCACAAAGGGAAAACAGCAGGTCCTATGGGATTCCATTAAGATCGTGGGTGGATTGAATTGTAGATAAATCAAAAACATTGTAGATAATTCAAAAACATTGTGTTTAGTTAAGATATGAGGGATGAGTAGGACTCATTAGGTGGAGCGTGGCAGAGGAATGTCTAGATAGAGGATGGCTGTGAGGGAAATAGGTGAGGGGAGGAAATGCTGGGAGTTTTGTCAAATAGAGTAAGAAAGGCAAATGGGACTTTGTGAGCAATGAGAGATGTAGTTGAAGGAGTGAACAGAGACTAGGATAGCCAGGCCCATTAGGTCCTAATCTTTCTCTCACTAAAAATTTGAATATGAACAGATTTTTCGTTTGCTTGTTTTTATTTTTTGCTTCTTCATATCATTTTTGTTACTGCATAGAACATATGCAAAGAAACAAGAATAAATGTGGGGAGGAAAGTTAGTGGAGAATTACATTAGTCCTGGTGAGAGCTGATAGTGGCTTGAACCAACTAGTAGTGGTTTGAAAGAAGTGAATACATCCAAAAATATCAGGATGTGATTTTTTTTTTTATTGGATTTGTGAGATGAGGAAGAAGGAAGTAGAAAGGCTGACTCTGAATTTTCTGGCATTAGACACCAGGTGGATTGTAATGCCATTTATATTCATAAAAATATGACTCTGGAGGCTTTGTTCAGTGATGTACAAGCACAGAGCAGGCTTCCTTTAAATAATCACTATCAACTTTTCCTTTTTGAAATCAGAGGCTCATCTCCACTACTGTTTTAGACACCAGAGAGGAGTTGCTAATCAGCAGTGTCCTAGTATCCCCTTATAAATGTCAACTTTATCCTGGATCTGTCCAGTTATTAAATATCATCTTTATTTTGGTTAAATATTTTATTCCACTTCAGGAGAATTGTCCTCTCTTACTGCCATTTGTGCTGTGAGACTTGAAATGGAATCCACTCATGTGGCTCCCTGTACCTAGGTAGGAACAGCAGGCAAGTAGGGGTCATTTGTCTATTGACAATTGCTGCATCTGATTCCGGAGCTGGTGAAATGAATAAAGCTGCTGACGTCCTCATGCTCACCTTGTTTCACATGGGACTATAAAATATGAACGCCTGGCTTTGCCTCCACCTTAGTTTAAGTGATCCCCTCTCAGTCTCTCTTCTCACCTTCCTAATTTCAAATTTGTGTGTTAAAACCTACTCACTAATGCAATGGTATTAAGAAGGTCTTTGGGGCTGGGCGTGGTGGCTCATGCCTGTAATCCCAACACTTTGAGAAGCTGAGATGGGTGGGTCACTTGAGGTCAGGAGTTTGTCACCAGCCTGGCCAACATGATGAAACCTTGTGTTGACTAAAAATACAAAAATTAGCTGGGCATGGTGGCGCGCCTGTAATCTCAGCTGCTTGGGAGGCTGAGACAGGAGAATCGTTTGAACCCAGGAGGCGGAAGTTGCAGTGAGCCCAGATTGCACCACTGCATGCTTGCATGCCAGCCTGGGCGACACAGCAAGAATCCGGCTCAAAAAATAAAAAATAAAATAAGAAGGCCTTGGGAGGTGATTAGGTCATGAGGGTGGAGCACTGTTGGATGTGATAAATGCTCTTACAAAAGAGGCTGCAGAGACCTGCCTTTCCTTTTTTTTTTTTTTTTAAATCATGCGAAGACGCAATGAGAAAGTGGCATCTACGAACCAGAACCAGAAAGCAGGTCTTCACCAGATACTAAATCTATTGGCACCTTGATCATGGAATTCCCAGCCTCTAGAACTGTGAGAAATAAATTTCTATCATTAATAAACCACACTGTTTATGGTATTTTGTTACAGAAGCCCAAATGGACTAAAATAGGAGGATTGATTCAGAGAATCAGGAATTACTTTGTGCCCAATTAGATAACTACGTTTAGAAAAGTTTACTTTGAACCCATGTATTCAATGAAGAATGCTTCTCATAATTTGAAGTATCTGACTTTCTATTTGAAGCCTCTGATGATGCTGGTGTTAAACTGGCATTATCACTTCTTGGGAATATTTTTCTGCTTATAGAGGCAACAACACATTCCTATCAATAGTCTCACTCTTTGTTAATGTAAACAGAAACTTGGAATAAAAACTGAGCAAACTAATTTAGAGAACCAATCATGTAACTTAGACAAAAAGGCATAATCTAAAGAAGGATGTACAAAACCAACTGTTACAGTGGCACATGGCCTATTCGTGTTTTTGGACACATTCTACTTAAAACACCTATGGATGTTGGAGTAGGTGATTATTCATCTTAAGCAGGTTAGTGTTTTCTGGGTTTCAGGTGATCAGAAATATCACTACAAATTTCCATGGTGGATGGGAAAACATTTTGTGCAAATTACATGTTCAGTACCAATTGTGTTGAGATATTGAAATTCAATACGAATTTCTAATTGAGCACGCACTTTCCATTTTTAAGCTCATTCGTAATAGAGGAATTTCTTTTAAAATTACCAAAGAATAAAAATAAATAACCGTTTAATCCATTGAATCAAGAGTGTTCAAATTACTGCCCACTTGTTCTTGAGTATATTAGTGAGGTTGAATTAGTGAGGTTTCTTAGGGTGTAATCTCCTTAGGCACCGGAAAGAGAGCCCAAGTAATCACAAAACAGAGGGCCATCTTGGATGGCTTTCCTCTACATAGTTCATTGAAACCGTCAGGTGTATCCTGCATTATTAGAGCCAGGATGGGGATGGAGAATAGAAATCATGCATTAACATCTGCAGCTGACATTTATGCATATGGTTATAGGCTCTGAGGGGCAGAGACTAAGACACATAGCTATGATTTGTTTATGTATCTAGTTAGTGTTCTTCATTACTAATGACAGATAGCAAAAAGACATTCCCACCGATGTTCCCCATCCAGAATGGGACAGCACTGTCCTTCCCAATAGCAAGAAGGGGCTCTGCTTCTGGAGGAACAGGAATAGTGGCTGAGAGGGCAGCACTCTCCCCCATCACTGAAATAGGCATAGTATATTCCCATGACCTTAAAATAACTTTCAATATCACAACAGAGTCACATAGCCCAAGAAAATTACTCTGGAGTACATAGAAATTGTAGACAAAAATCTATCATTGAAAAGTCATTTGTAAAAGGTTTTAAGACAGTGTAATTGTGTAAATTTGTACTGTCCTACCATCAAGTCAGATTTATTCCCAAATACCACTGAAAGTCCAGTTACTCTCTGAATGTAATTCTGTTCAAGTGGGACCCTGCGGCCCACTAAATGGATGAGAGAAGACCTTTGATTGAAGACTGTCTAAGTGTCAACACTGACGTTTTCTCTCCCTGAGCTATAACCAAGATCCAAAGTTTTGATTGGGGTCTTTGTTACTTTTGTCCTCAGGGTAGACGTAGAAAGAGATGCTAGAATTCAAAGACATCATTCAATTTGTTCCCAAAAGGGATTGATAACTGTTTCCAATCTGAAAAGAATCATCTGTGAAGACAAGTATAGAGCAAAGTTTCAGTTTTCACTGGGGACTTAAACCTCATGAAAAAGTCTATGTTCTTTTTCATGTTTTAGCTGTGCGTGTGTGTGGCGTATTTATTTGCCAAGAATTCCTAAGGGTGAATAACATTCCATTAGTTAATCCAAAAAAATTCAAAATCAGCAATAGTTTGTAAATCAAAAACTTACTAAACAATTCGAACTCCCTAAAACTAAATCAGGATAAAAGCAAAGTGACTACGTATTATGGCTGGCCTTGGTGAAGTTAATGGAGTTTAGATAAAGACAGTTCTCTAAAAGAGAATTGATATAGTTTGGATATTTGTCCCCACCCAAATCCCTGGTTAAATTGTAATCCCCAGTGCTGGAGATGGGACCTGGTTGGAGGTGTTTGGGTCATGGAACGAATCCCTCTTGTCTTGGTGCTGTCTCTGTGGTAACGAGTGCTCACTATCCCCCACCCCAACGCTCTATCTGTCCTGCTTTTGCCAAGTGGTGCGTTTGCTCCTGCTTCTCCTTCTGCCATGATTAAAAGTTCACTGAGGTGAGAGATGTCAGTGTCATTGTACAGCCTGCAGAACCACGAGCCAATTAAACTTATTTTCTTCGTAAGTTACCCAGTTTTAGGTATTTCTTTATAGCAATGCAAGAATGGCCTAATACAAGAATAAATTCAGAAACTTTCCTGTATTCCAAAGACTGCAGTTAGTGGTAACAAACAAAGAACTAATTTCCCCATTCTCAGTGAATATCTACTAATTTTGGCATTTTACATGTTCCAAAAATGGTACAGAATGCTTTACATACATTACCTCATTTATTTGAAAAACAGTAACATCACTTAGATATTATTTCCTTCTTCCTACAGGTAGAGAAATTGAGCTTTAAGAATAAAAATATCTTGTCTGAGTATATAGTGCTGGTGGGATAACTCAGTACAGAATGCTGTCTTTGGGCCTCAGTTATCACTATTTTAAAAATCATTATAACTCCAAAACATGGAGGTAGCATAACAACAAAGGAAGAAACACAGAATTTCAGAACCAAAAATTCTCATCCAGTTTAAAAGGAAAAAAAATAGCCATCAAACTTTTAGGGATCCAATGTCACTACCAAGGCCATTTTTAATGTAGCTAGATAAATAAATAAATTAATTAATTCTAGTTTACAGATCCCATTGGTTAAACCATTCCATCTTGACCTGAGAAACTGAACCATTCAAGACAATTAAACTTCCTTATTCTAATTTCAACTCAACAAACGCCCTTCTCATTCTCACATAGGTGTACGTACATGAGAGATTTTTTTTTTTTTTTTTTTTGGATAAAGTCTTACTGTGTAGCCCAGGCTGGAGTACAGCAGCACGATCTCAGCTCACTACAACCTCTGCCTCCCGGGTTCAAGCAATTCTCGTGCCTCAGCCTCCTGAGTAGCTAGGATTACAGGTGCCTGCCACCAGTCCAGCTAATTTTTGTATTTTTAGTAAAGACGGGGTTTCACCATGTTGGCCAGGCTGGTCTCAAACTCCTGATCAAAGATAGTTCACCCCCTTAGCCTCCCAAAGTGCTGGGATTACATGTGTGAACCACCACGCCCAGCCAAGATTTTTAAAAACTCCAATGAACTTTCAATACTTTGACCTCGGCCATGAGTGGTGGCTCACACCTGTAACCCCAGCACTTTGGGACGCCAAGGCAGGCAGATCACCTGAGGTCGAGAGTTGAAGATCAGCCTGACCAATATGGAGAAAGCCCGTCTCTACTAAAAATACAAAATTAGTCGGGCGTGGTGGTGTGCGCCTGTAATCCCAGCTGCTCGGAGGGTGAGGCAGGAGAATCGCTTGAACCCAGGAGGCAGAGGTTGTAGTGAGCTGAGATCACGCCATTGTACTCCAGCCTGCACAACAAGAGCGAAAGTCTCAAAAAAAATATGTATCTATATTTTAACCTCATATTGTATCAGTAAATGACTTTTAACTATGATTTTGTTTCCCATGCAGCCTTACCAGACAGGAAACATCCTGATGGATCATGACAACACCACAACTTCCAGCCTGCACAGGCCCTACATGATATTGTAAGACAAGAGCAGGCATTCACTGTCCAGTCAAGGTACATTTAGTGTGCATGAGTCGGTCTCTCGCAGTCTCATGTCCTCAGGCACCAGCAAGAGAGAGTTCACAAAGTAGACGGCCACTCTAATTGACTTTCCCCTAAATGGCATATTTGAATTCTAGATGAACCTAGGACTACTATCTACAGGATGGACAACAGTGCTACCATCTACAGTATGTAAAACACATACGCAGTTGTTGAATCTTTCCAATTTGGGAAGTAGATAGAACCTGTACCTCTCACACCTATAGACAGGGAAGCTAAGGCTTATGAAGATGAAGGTATTAACTTAAGGTCTTATATTTAGGGACAGAATCTGCAAGGGAGGCCTGTGCACTTAGGTAGAGCTTTCTGTTGTTGTTGTTGTTACATTGATCTTTTTAGTGTTTTATCTTTCTTGATCTTTTTTTAAATTATACTTTAAGTTCTGGGATACATGTGCAGAGCATGCAGGTTTGTTACACAGGTATACATGTGCCATGATGGTTTGCTGCACTCATCAACCCGTCATCTACTTTAGGTATTTCTCCTAAGGCTATCCCTTCCCTAGCCCCTCAACCTCTGATAGGCCCCAGTGTGTGATGTTCCCCTCCCTGTGTCCATGTGTTCTCACTGTTCAGCTCCCACTTATGAGTGAGAACACGTGGTGTTCGGTTTTCTGTTCTTGTGTTAGTTTGCTGAGGAAGATGGTTTCCAGCTTCTTCCATGTCCCTGCAAAGGACACGAACCCATCCTTTTTTATGGCTGCATAGTATTCCATGGTGTATATGTGCCACATTTTTTTTTATCCAGTCCATTATTGATGGGCATTTGCATTGGTTCCAAGTCTTTGCTATTGTGAATAGTGCTGCAATAAACATTTAGCTGTGTCCCAGAGATTCTGGTATGTTGTGCCTTTGTTCTCATTGCTTTTGAAGAACTTACTTATTTTTAGGCAGAGCTCTTTTAACTATTCTATGTCACCTTTCACATAGTTTTCCTTTAAGGGTCACCTCTGTTTCCCTGTATTCTCATGTTTCTCTCATATGCAGGATAACCACCTGGGTGAAGATTGTTGGTATCATTATTAAGTCAAGGACGGGGCCTGAAAATATGCATACTTTATAATCTTAGCTGGTGATGAGTTTGGTACCCTGGAGGACAAATACTAAGTCTTATGCCTCTTTTTTCTAGGCTCTTAATTGCGTGAAGTCTGCTTTGTGTGTAATAGGCACTTACTCCTTACCTCATGATAATTGACATCATCATGATTAATATCACAGTGATACTATTATATTCATTCCCTATGTATTTAAAGGCTTTGAGTAAGTTTAACTCCTTTAAGTTTTGATTTTCTCATATTTAAAATGGGGCTCATACTAGCCATCTTGTAGTCTTTCCATGAAAACTACAGATAATTTTTGTGAAACACCTAGAACACTTCATACCCCATGGGAGGTAAAATTAGTAAACAGACATGGCCATAGTCACCACACCTCTGTGATTATTTTGTAACCAACATTATCTCTCGTTAATGTTTCTTTTGCTCTCTATGAAAACTTACACACAGAAATATAATAGATATTTAATAATAGGAGCTCGATTAATGCATGTAGTTGATTAATTGATTGTCAAGGAATGGAGACTGAAGAACAAACATCACTAGAAGAGCTCTGGGAGAAGCCAAGGTCTCTATTCCACCTAATTCCTTCTGTTTGTCCCAGGTAGACACTCCTACCTTCTCTACTCATGCCCAAGGGCTGTCCAAAAACCATCACAGGATCTTTCACTCCAGAGATTGCTTTAACTATCAAGCTCCAATGATATGAACCAAAACCTGAATTTGATCCATGCTTAGAAATACATGGCATTTCAATCCTCATGCAAAGCAATGTGAGACTACATTAAAAGTATACTCAGTTGCTTGGGAGTCTACTGACTCAGTCTTAGAGCTTCATAAGAATAGAACATGGAATGGGAATGGGAGACAGTTGAGGCATATTGCGGATACGGGATGGTATTTTCCAGAAAATCTCCTGCACATGGGCAACAATTTTGGAGGCGGGTTGAATATTCTAAGGTAGCTAGTCTTTGAAACTGGTCTTTCATTTCTATTTCATAGAATTCCACTTAAATGCATGTAATGCAGGTTGAGAACTTTCTGAGTTCTTGTTATGAGGTGATGTAAGGGATTTTACTACGTGAATAAAACAAGAAATCATCTTTTCTGGCTGCCACTCTTGAAAGTGTTATCTTCCTACTTTCCCAGTTGACTTCCAAACAATTATTTTTATTGAAGTCTATTTTGCATTATTAGAATTAGATATTTGTCTTTCTAAGATTTTCATTTTACTCTGAGGTATTACAGAAATTATTTTCTTATCCTGTGGCTTTGATAGTTTTCTTCACCTCGCCCTAAGGAAAACAAATTAATCTTTATTTTATTGTAAGTAGACATAAATGTAAGCATCCACATCTACTAAGAGTAGGGTTATGTCTCAAGAATATTAACTGGAAGACTATTTGATCTTTTAAATTGATATCAAGGCAGCATACACAAAGTCTGAAGCTCAGTAAAGACCTTCATAATATTCCAAAGAATTTACATGTAAAAACTTCCTCAGAAAAAAATAATACCAACTGCAAGACTGTTCCTTCTAGCTGAAGACCCTTGGTCATGTGTTTTCTCATGGGAAAGGGGGAACATGGAATTAGTTAGCATGAACATTAAAGAGAAAACTGGGATGGAAAGGGGTGACAGAATGTCAACTATCGGCCTAAAGAAAGAGCCACAGAGAACAAAAAGTACCATATCCCTCCCCTGTCCAGCTTTCGAGAGCTTGTTCTGCCATATGGATGCACCTGAGAGATGAAAAGAATGGAAAAGAATACGAAGTTTCACAGCCTGCAAAGTGGCCATATTGGAGGAGGCTAAGCAAAAGGCAGTTGGAAAACGGGCATCAAAATGATGTGTTCCTGTGATTACAAAGAGGTTGGAGTTGAGAGTTTGGCCAGAAACCAAAACTTCTGATCAGAAAAACTGGACTCAAGGTCTGGGAGGACCACGGTGGCTGAGGTTCTGTGTCTTAGAAGCTGATATGTTGGGGAGTTTCAGGTAGGAACCCACCCACCGTGTGGCACAGCCAACAAGCAGTGAGAAGAAAACTGGGCCACTTCCCCAAAGCTGCTATGTCAGATGGGTCCTGTGGGGGTGAGAGGTGGGGGCTGGTTCTCTCTTGTTCTTAAGGAGGCTGTACCTGCAGGACAGGAAAAGCACTCTGCCTGGTCCTAACTACATTTATGTGTGTGTGTGTGTGTGTGTGTGTGTGTGTGTGTGTGTGTGTGTTGCTTCTTTTTTCTTCTTCCTTCGGTGGTTACCTCCAGGCAATCCACTCAGTTGGGACATATCTCCATTACCAAAGCCCTGTTGAGGTTTTGGTGATGTCTGGAGGGAGAACCTCAACCTAGAACATTTTCATAATATGAAGGAAAACCAGAGTGAGAATGTAATCGTTTATGATGGGGTTAAAAGTGGTAGTATTGTTAGTACCATAGATTTTCATAGAGCACTCCCTTCCATTGTATAAGCTCACTCATGAGATCATAATGTCATGTGAAAAGTTACTTAGTGAGCAGAACTCATTAGAATGGAAAAATTGGAAGATTCCTGAGATATTTCCACCAATCCATACATTACACATGGTTATCTGTCTCAATAACCAGTAGCAATACTCTAGAATCACAGCATTTGATTCCTTCAAATTTCTTCCTAGAAGAGACTGGGTAACTCAAAATCTTCAGCAATTTCCTTTTCACTCCTTAGAATCAAAAACTTTCCCCATGCTAACTTTTTGACAGCAAAATAATTATTGCAACATATTATGCCATTAATAAGGTTATTGGTTGTTTATCTTATGTCACCCTGTGTTTCTCCTGAAAGACACCCTAGCCCCATCGGCAGGAAAACACAAACATCTCTCAGGGAAAGTTCCCTTTGCCATCAGCTGAGGTCCCTCATTGAGTGCAGACTTCTACTTGTTTCAGTTTCAGAAGTGAACGTTGCCTCACCTAAAGCCCCTGAACTCCAGTGGCACCTTTCCCATCCTGTGAGATTTCTTAGTGAAACTATACTGTTGGGGTTAAAACAGTGTAATAGGGCATGAGCAAGTGAGTCACCATGATGTCCTGATGGCCACCAATGTTCATCACATCAGAAGGCCGTGCTGTGACCTCTTTCTTAGAGGATCCTTAATGTCATTCTTTTCACTTTCTATCCACTTGTGAAGCTACCACCTTTTTTTTTTTTTTTTTTTTTTTTTTTTTTTGTATTTAGATGAGGCGGGGATTTACTCAAAATACTGGAATAAACAGAACGCAAGGTTTGTAATAAAACAGAGATGGAGTAGACCCTTGATGATGGCATATGGGGCCCCCCACACCTGGAACCAGGGTTCACCCATCCATTAAGTATGTTCCTGGGTATGTGTGTGAGGAACCCCGAAAGCAGAAATGACCTGGAGGCATCATGACAGAATTGCATATATGTTTCAGAATTGAGTCTTCAGAAAAAACTGGTATCCTATGCTTCACTCTAAACATGAATTAGCCTTAAAAGTAGCCCACAGGGTTTTTGGGAATGTTTGTAAATTATATTTCCCAATAATAATACTCAGTGGTAGATGTACAAGAAGATTTAATCAATTACATTAACTAAACCATGTATATTGTGCTATGCAATGCATGCCCAATATGTAACACTTTACAAACCCTCAGCAAATTGAAGAAGAAAACAAACCACATAACCTTTATTACAGACAAAGATAAATCGGAGATGTCACTTAGGCTAAGAGCCATAGAAGACTATTCCCTGAGTTCCAGAATTAAACTGATTTATCCCTCTAGTACCAACTAGTGTTGGAGTGGGAAGGCTCCAGCAAGGGACCCACACAGTAAGACTTGCAGAGTAAAGGAGCCCAGGTGACCTCATGCTTTCCCTGGGTAAATCCACTCTCAAGTGAGCAAAGGGCAGAGCCCAACTGAGCATGCCATTACTCTCCCCAGACTGAGCAGAGGAGTCACTCGCCTCTGCCAAGACAAGGCACAGTTACACCCGCTGGGTTCTATTCACAGGAAGGAAACACCAGGAGATGGAAGCAGGCTGTTGCCAACAATTCACAGCCATGCAGACGTGGTTCCATCAATATTCTCTTAAACACCTGAGATTCCACCTGGTACTAAACAGGAAGATTCCATACCAGATTAGGATAAGGTGGTGATATTGTGATGTCTCATGTCATATGTCAAAACTGAGGCTGAGATCATGAAGAACGTAGAGGTGACATAAGATGTTTTGATAAATTATGCGTTGAGAATAGGCAAAATAAATCACCTCCTAGTTAAAAGCTAAAATCAGTCATTGAGCACACAGAGCAAAATGTCAGTTCTGTCTTTAGGGAATGAAGGAAAGTGTGAACAGACTGCCCAGGCATAGTTGAGGGAGAGCACCCATCTAGGTTCACACAAGGAGGAAGCTGGGCAAACATCGCATCAGAGAAACATGCTCCCGGAAACAGCTGAATCCCGAGCCTGCACTGAGGGAGCACCCTGCCTCTGCAGGCCAGGCAGCCCCTAACAGGAAGGAGAGCTCCTGGCCCTCCGTCCCAGTTTGCTTTGCTGGGGCAGCCGAATTTCTCTGTACCTGCCAACCTCCTCTCCAAACTAACACAGGGGATCTAGACTTCTGCAGGGACTAACACCACCCTCTACATCTTTCCATCACGATTGATCTCAGGGGAGGTTCTAGAGCTCCTATGTGGGGGGAGCTTGGAGGCAGCTCTCTGGATACAAGGCAGAGGACTAGGGTTATTATTCTTATCTTGAAAGTGCTTCTGATCAAACTCCCTTATATTGTAGATTTAGCTTGGCATGTCTTGAGGTAGGGAGAAGTATCTTCATTTCCTGCAGCTAAAAACCATAGGAAATATGCTTCTTGTCAAACAAAGTTAAATGTACTGCTTTATTGCAGCAAGGGAGATAGCATGGCATGGAGAACCATGGTACCTCAGTGACAGGGGCTTTGAAAGGATGTGGGTTTGCGTATGAGATTTTGGAAATGGCTCAAGGAACCATCATCATGCTCTGGACGGCGCCATCAGAAAGCAGTGATGGTTCTGCGGTTGGCGCTCACAGGGAATCCCATCCAGGTGTGCGGAAGCAGCAATCACTCAGACTGGCTGGGAGAGAGTGATGTTTGGTCATACGGGGTTTTGTGATTTGGACAACATTATTACTTTTGTCTGTGTTCAGAGGTTATTGCTGGGGGGTGTGTGTGTGGTTGGTTTGTTTTTGTTTTTTTCTCCGTAATAATCAGAGTGGCTTTGTCTGCTGCTCATGTTTTATGAAACTGTTTATGTGCAACAGGAGGCCCCCCCCCGGCTGAGCTGATAGAAACACTCCCGGTGCCAATTGTTTTATAATTGCTTATGGTCCCTGGTGATTATGGAAGGACTTAATTCCCTTCAAGCCACCCATGGGAACTCTACTCTTGGTCTTCCAGCCAGTTGTAAACCACATAACTTAGCATCAGCTCTTCTTCATCTCTCAAAAGAATAGTGCGGATAATGACAATAACAATCAGAATTGGTATTAACACACACACTGCGGGGTTACCGGTAGAGCCCTCTCCACATACACTCAAGGCTCTGCCAGAACATTCCTCTTGCTGGCCAGGTTATGGCAAAGTCCCTTTAGGTGAAGAGTCAATGGCATCATGTCCCAAGGATCACAACCACCTGGAATCTGGTTAGAAACTCCTGCAGGCAAGAGAGGACTAGGGACAAAGCAGTGTTTAAGAAAGCTCTCCATGGCCTGGCGCGGTGACTCACGCCTGTAATCCCAGCACTTTGGGAGGCCGAGGCAGGCGGATCACAGGGTCAGAAGTTTGAGACCAGCCTGACCAACATGCTGAAATCCCCTCTCTCCTAAAAATACAAAAAAACTTGGCAGGGCATGGTGGCACGTGCCTGTAATCCCAGCTACTCAGGCAGGAGAATCACTTGAACCCAGGAGGTGGAGGTTGCAGTGAGCAGAGATACAGTCACTGCACTCTAGCCTGGGTGACAGAGGGAGACTCCATCTCAAAAAAAAAAAAAAAAAAAAAAAAAAAAAAAAACAAAGCAAACTCTCCTCAACTTCTTGCCACACAGACTGAGGGTGGATATAGCACTTATCAATTTCACGTGCCCAGGACCCAGCTCTAGAGATGCTACCTGGAGAACCATCATCAGCTTTCTACAATGCTCATATTTAAATTAAAAAAGTAGGCTCCATTCAGCCCAAATTCATGAATTGATAGTTTTATTACCTGGGAAGAAAAACATTTTCTGACATAAATGAATCCAAAAGACAGTGGCGGTTTCAAGGAGAAACAGTGAAAACACAGAGCAGGCTAGAATTTTACAAATCATTAGATTTGTTTACTCTGTAAACATGCAATTAATTCAGAGAAATTAATCTGAAAGGGAACATTAGTTAAAATGTATTTGTGTTGTTCAGGTGCCTGAGCAGTTTAAAATCATTTTCCAAGGAGAATGATATCTGAGATGATCAAATAAGTATATTCTGTAAATTATGGACACCTATAATGTTGTGACTCAAAAGCTCAACATACTTCTTCTTGCTTCTTACTGTGTTTTTCTATTCCCCTGTCTCCCCTGCCCTAACTCTCTCTGGATGCTACAGATAGGGAGGAAATTTCTCTGTATGTCTCTCTGCCAGCATCGAGTGCCCCTAAGGTCCAAACGGGGGTGTAGCAGTAAGCTAAGGAGTGGAGCAGTAAGCTGAGGAGTCTGACTCCAAGTGTCTGTCATTACTACTGCCACTGCACTAATCAGAACCTAGAGTCAAGTCATGCCAACACCATCCTCAGCCCATTATCTCCCAATCTCAACCCAAGCTCAACTCTTGATGACTGGTGTAAATCTTGTTGCTCACACAGTTTCTCTATACCAAAGTGGTCAGGGGTCTTGCTTATTCAAATTTGACAGATATGGTGAACTACAATCTCATTTTCCACCTCTCTGCTCCATGCACCACATGCTCTCAGAACACAATTTTTCATCAGTCCTTAAACAAGCAATGCTCTTGGCAGCTCTTTGCTTTGTACGTGCTGTGCGGCTGCCCAGAGCATCCTTACCACATCTCCTTACAACACTCTAACAACTCCTAAAGACCCAGATGGAGTTCCACCCCTTCTGTGAATTTTTTTTCCCCAATTCCCCCCGTTTCATTATCTTCTGTCTCTCATAGCCTCTGTAAAAGTCTCTATGAGACCATGGACCACTTTTACTATGGTTTGCTCATACTTCTGTCTCTGCCAGATCACCTACCAACTCTACATGGGCTTGGAAAAGAGATGTAAGTGTTCCATATATTACCCAAATATGCTCTCCCCAGGTTCACCCACAGCATACAATTTTTAGAATTTTTTTCTTCCACCTCATCATATCATAATATATTACGCCTCTCCCTATTTGACACTATTGTGGCTCCATAATTTTGTCACAGCTCTAGATTACTTTTTGCCATGTTGCTTTAATGATGTTTTTTCATGTCTCCTTAAGATTACAAAGAAGGCCTTCATATGTTTTCTCTTTGAAAAGTAAAATATTTGAGAAAAGAATCTGAGAACA
Organism: Macaca mulatta; assembly: GCF_049350105.2. NCBI lineage: Eukaryota > Metazoa > Chordata > Mammalia > Primates > Cercopithecidae > Macaca > Macaca mulatta. Next base: position 9,381,459 of record NC_133411.1, read on the forward strand.
AGAGATTTATAATTTCAAAGTTGAGCCCCCAAAGCAAGTATGAAAGGGTATTCAAAATTTGAAAGAGGAAAGAAGGACTAGATTTATTTTTGTGTGTTAACTCACAATATTGATTTTTTTAACCAATGGTAGTTTTGAGTAAGACAGAAGCCACAGCTGAACTGATGAACTAAAATCCTATTGAACTTTAGATATTTGTCTTCAATAATCTCATCCTTTTTCTCTTTTCTTTTTACTTTCACAAAGCTGAGGGCTATACTGGTCCAATATGAGAGTTCTCCAGAGAAACAGAACTGGTAGGAGATACATAGGTAGATAGATAGAGCTATCATGAGGAATTGGTTCATATGGATATAAAGACTATAAAGGCCAGACCCAGGAGAGTCAACAGTATGTTCCAGTCTCAATTTGAAGGCCTGAGAATCAGGGGAGCGAATAGTGTAAGTTCCAGTCAGAATTTGAGTCTGAAGTCTAGTAAATATCAGTGACCCAGCTTGAGGACAGTCAGACAGAAAATGACTTTTTTTTTTCTTACTCAGCCTTTTGGTCTATTGAAGCCTTCAACAGATTAGATGACGCTCACCTACATTGTGGAAGGAAACCTATTTTACTCCTTTTGTCAATTGAAATGTTAATCTTATCCAGAAACACTATCACAGACATACTCAGAATATTGTTTGACCAAATATCTGGGCACCAATGACCCAATTAAGCTGACACACACACAAAAATAACCTTTCCCAGTTTTTGTGAGAGATCAGAGATTGATTCTAAAGGAGGGACAATAAGAAAATAGAAAAACAAACAAAACAACAAAACTTCTTTCCTTAACCAATATGTTCACCATTTCTGACCCTTTAAAACTGGGTTTCTGGACTTTGCCCCTATTGATATTGGGGCTTAATAATTCTCTGTTGGGTGGAAGTCTTCTCTATTGTAGGATGTTTACCAGCATCCACTACATGCCAGTAACACTGCTCCCCAAGTTGTGGCAACCAAATATCCCCTGGGGGGTAAAATCACCCCGGTTGAGAACCGCTGATCTACAGTCACAGTTCCTAAACTGTACGTTGAGATTCCCTGGGGCACTGAAGGAACTCGCAAGGGTACCAAGGCATGTCTTACAATATCTAGGGAAACACAGTGACATTTGTCTAACAGCCACAGGAACTACTAATCTGAGGTAGTTTATGGTGTTAACACTAAATGACTGTGTTACTTTTGGTAATATTCTGTACTCATGAATCTGAGTTTCAGGAATAGCAAAATATTGTGTAAAAATCAGTGTGGAGCAGGACATTAACATGGCAATATCCAATCTGATTCTGAACGGATGAAATTCGTTCGTTCAGTGCAATAGTGGTAACATATCATGATTCAAATGTTTATAAAATTGTTTGTACTTAATTATACAATTAACTGAACTGTAGGTATTTCTTTTGCCCTAGGAGTCCCATGAACAAACAATTGAAATGATACAGTTACCATGAACCAAGACAGTTTGAAACCTCTGCTCCAGGTCCAACAGATGTGCCCATTCCTAATACATGGTGAGGAATCACCTTTTGTATATGTATATTTTTCTTTTACAAATTTTAGCATGTGTACAACACTGAATGTAATTTTTTGGGGGGACGTATGTGAGTGAGTTTGGATATAAGTAGATACCATAATTCTTTTTACCAACTCATTTGAAGATGAGTTGATAAAGTTGCCCATAACACTGGTATTGTTAATAAGCCCAAGGACATTTTGAGGTGTTCACAAGACTATTGTAATTGACTTTCTCTTTTAACTTTACTAAATAATGTGCATGACATTACAGAGACCTTAGCTATCACCTCCACTGCACACAAAACACACTTAATAATTTTCTTGGGATTCAACAAGGTCTTCGTATAGTATAAAGAAGCAACCCTCCTTTAGAAGGGGAATCATTGAGACAAGGACCAGGGAAGGAGAAGCATTCTTGGCCTCAGGAAAAGCTGATAGAAAGAAGGTATCGAGAAAGATGAGGAAAGAGAGAAGATCCTACAGCTAAGAGAGGAAAAGCAATATTGTAGATGCATGCAAAGAAGACATTTCAGGGCCAGGTGTGGTGGCTCATGCCTGTAATTCTAGCATTTTGGGAGACTGAGGCAGGTGGATTGCCTGAGCTTAGAAGTTTGAGACCAGACTGGGCAATATGGTGAAACCCCATGTCTACTAAAATACAAAAGAAATTAGCCAGGCGTGGTGGCGTGTGCCTGTAGTCCCAGCTACTTGGGAGGCTGAGGCAGGAGAATTGCTTGAACCCAGGAGGCAGAGGTTTCTGTGAGCCGAGATCGTGCCACTGCAGTCCAATCACACTCCAGCTTGGCGACATAGCGAGACTCCATCTCTATAAATAAATAAATAAATAAAATAAGGCATGTTGATGCTTTAAGTGAGATAAGAAAATGGTGGCTAAACACAACAAGTGGGGACCTGGAAGATAAAAGAATCCAGAAGATGTGGTTAGAAAAATATCCACATAGAGGATAACATTGTGAGGAGAGGGAAAGAATATCTGCATTAGAAGAGGAACAATTAGAACAAAGTTGGATACTCTTGAAGAATAAATTTCTGTATCTTGACAAGCTGAATTTGATGGAGTGCTACCCTATCAATAAGTAAACAGGACAAATAAATGCATGGAATTTAATCAGCTTTGGTAGATCATGTTTACAAAGATGGTACCAAACATATTACCAACCCTACATGCTTTCACATGTAGTGAGGCTACATGTGGGGTGGCCCTGTGGTTAATCTGAAGGTAAATCATGTTCTGGGACTTCTGAGCTCAGGTATTAAGCAGACCTGGAAGCTTCTGCTTTTGTGCTCTAGGGGAAATTGCCCACTATCTAAGAATTTGAACTAATCTTAAATGACTGTACTGCAAGAAGACCATAGCCATGTCTTTACATAGCCATGTAAAGACATCATGGGGGGGCAAACCAAGGATCCAACCCTCAGTCGCCACTGAGCTCTCAGCCAATCGCCTGGAGTGAGGCATAGGAATGAGGCCATCTTGAAACTAGAACTTATAATCCTAGTAGAGTCATCCCAATTGAGGCCATAAAAAACAGAGTTCAGTTGTGTTCAATGAACCCTTGCCAAATTGTATCATTTTGAGCACATCAATGTTATTTTAAGTCACTAAGTTTTGCAACGTACAATTTGAGGTTCTCTATCCTCAGTAGATTATGCAAATACAGATGTATATAAGTAGTGCTTGCCCCAACCTACTGGGCTCTTGACTACCCTTGACTTACTTAAATTAACTCCGGTAGGCTTTCTCTGAATCAGTTAGGGCCCAGGTAAGAAAACAGGCACCACTCTAGAGAGTTCAAACAGGAGAAATTCAGTACAGGGGTCTGTAGCACATGAGAAGGAATAAAGAGAAAGCAAATGCCAAGCAACCCAGGGTGTTGATAAACACTTGAAAGCTGCTAACATTCCTGGGATTGAGCAACAAGAAAAGGAAAAATAACCAGAATCTAGAATCTAGAATTGTCTGTTGGAGACTGCCTGGTGGAAGTGGGGACCACAGAGAGTAAGGTAGACCAGAAGGAAGCGGAGCCACAAAGAAGATTCAGTCTTTTTTTTTTTTGATGGAGTTTCACCTTTTTCTTGTTGCCCAGGCTGGAGTGCAATGGCACAATCTTGGCTCACCACAACCTCTTCCTTTGGGGTTTAAGCCTCCGCCTCCCTAGTAGCTGGGATTATAGGTGCCCACCGTCACGCCCACCTAATGTTCTTTCTTTCTTTTTTTTTTTTTTGTATTTTTAGTAGAGACGGGCATTCACTATGTTGGCCAGGCTGGTCTCAAGCTCCTAACCTCAGGCGATCCACCCTCTTCAGCCTCCCAAAGTGCTGGGATTACAGGCATGAGCCACCGTGCCCGGCTGAAGATTCAGTCTTCTTTAGGACTCCTCCTTCTATCTTCAATTCCCCGTCATTTTCATTTGATCCAGCATATGACTGCAGCGACAGATAGGTTAAAAAATATTTAAGTGGAAAACACTATGTTATATGCAAAATTATCCAACACCTGGGATAAGAAAAGTCTGATACAGTTTTATAATCATATAGGAAAACTTCTCTTCCCTAAAGCTTCAGTCTCTGCATTCAAATTCACTTCTGATGAATTAATTGCTGAGTACACTGCCCAGACACATCAGGAATGCAGAAATGTGCTGACCTCACCAAGCTAGAGTGACACTGTTGTCAGGGATAGGGCCACAGATAGGTGATCTCACAAGTGGGAGCCCTGGACTGTGTAATTTCCTTTCCTGTTGAGGAAATTTGAGGGAGAGTGATTCCTAGAGTCAATCATTTGATTCATTATTTTCCCAACTCTTTCTTGTTTACTCATTTCTCTGACATCTTCCCATAAACTTCATATGTCCTCCTGGTCTGTCCCCTGTAAAAGTTTCTTTGTCAGTCCATTAAACCCCAGGGGTATCTGTTTTGTTACCTTGGATTCTTAGAGTGTGCAGCCTAAGTCCAGGCCAGGAGAAGAGATGCTGAAGCAACATTGCAAAGGGGCAACGCCCTGTGAGGAATTAACCTCTTCAACACTGGGTAGGAGGGGCGGGGAGATAACCAGAAAGGAACGATTAAAATCTTAGCCAAGAACCCAGAATGAAATGGGAACCTGCTGAGATCAACCTCAAAAATCTCTAACTCCCTGATCACAGTCATTAAAATGTGCCTCCTGGTGGTGTAATATCGATCCTTATATGTCTCATCCTTTATAAGCAGTAATCACTTTACACAAAAATATAGGTCAGTCAATAAGAAAAACCTTTTCAAACAATTAAATGTGCTGGTCTGATGTCTATTGGGATATCAGAATCTTTAGGAACTCATGAGCAATTTCATTATTGAATCATAGTGGAGAAAGGAAATTAAAAAGTTAAAGATTTTAAAAAATACAAATGTAAGAATATTAAACCAATTACCTATTAAGACATCCTTAGTTGATTGAAAGCAACTTCTTCATTATCCTAGTTTTATATTTTGGTGAGAAAACAAATTTCTTTATAAAGTATTCTGTTGTACTATTTTAAGAGCAAAGCTTCTTTATCTACAGTATTGTTATAGAAAAATTTTGTAGAAATAGTTTTTTTACCTTTTAAAAATGAATCCACTACAATTCACAATTGCAGAAATATGGAACCAACCTAAATGCAATCAAAAAGTGGGTAAAGAAAATGTGGTGTATATATATATATATATATATATATATATATATATATATATACACACACACACTATGGAATATGACTCAGCCATAAAATGGAATGAAATAATGGCATGTGCAGCAACTTGGAAGGAGTTGCTATTATTCTAAGTGAAGCAACTCAGAAATGGAAAACAAAGTATCATTTGTTCTCACTTATAAGTGAGAGCTAAGCTATGAGGACCCAAAAGTAAAAGAATGATAAGATGGACTCTGGACAGTCATGGGGAAGGCTGGGAGGGGGTGAGGGATAAAAGACTCCATATTGGGTACAGTGTATATACTGCTCGAGTGACAGGTGCACCCACATCTCAGAAATCATCACTTAAGAACTTATCCAAGTAACCAAACACCAGCTGTTCCCCAAGAAGTATTGAAATAAAATTAAAAAATAAAATAAAGCCACCCCTAACACATTTATTTTAAAATTGAAATTTGCCTTCAGTGGGCCTCTGGAAACACCCATCCCTGGCCAGCCTACAGAGATGAGGACAACACAGTGATAAGGAAGAAAAGGAGGGGCATGGACCCTCAATAGTGTAGCAGGAAGCTATGAGCACCTTGTTTAAAGCATTTTCTACGATGATAACCATAGTTTCTTCCATTTACCCTCCTTCCTGAGCATACTAGCATTACATCTCAGTGACCTAGGAAGGAATAACCACATTACATCTCATTGACCTAGGAAGGAATAACCAAAGGAAGGTTTAAACTCTATGCCTTTCTTTGCCTTGTGAAAACCATGAGGACTGTTTCACTGAAGGAATCCTGCAGAGCTGTCCTGGAGTAGAAAATCTAAAAGCACCCCTCCTAACATCACCCTGCCTTCAAGACACACTGTGATGTTTTATCCCTATAGCGGCCACCACTGCCCCAACCCACGTTCCCCAATATCTTTGTATTTTCAGGCACAAGTGACATAATTGCAAGTCAGGAAAGAGTCTGGGTAACAAGAAGCTTGGCAGTGGTGGCCAGGATGCAGGCTGTGTCTGGGCAGTTTTCTTAGCTCTGGTAAAATAATTATTTTATTTCCCACTACTAATGACAATGATGATGATGACCCTACAGTTCTGATGGGATTGGCCACACTCCAGTGACTGGAGTTTTCTTGGTTCAATAGTCAGAAGATTTCTATTTTCAACATGTGTGTTATTTTCCCCTTTTAAAAGTTGAAATCATGTAAATTTCAAAAGATCAAGTAAAAACATGCAGAGGAGAGAAACATATACCTTTCTCATAGATGGACGTTTTCCAGAAACAAAATATTTGCAGAGTATTTTAAGCTGGTCATGGAAACAACGGTCTACACAGTTGCTCCCAGTATTATTGATGACACAGTCTCCATTTGTCTAGCTGACAGTTCTAGCTGGTTCAGCAACACTGAGTTGGTGGCACCAATCTTAGAAATAAGATCTGCCATATACTGGGACTTAACCTAGTAAATGATACTGTTAATCCTAGTTAAGCTTAAGTCCAAATAATTGGAAAGCAAAGAGTAGTTCATGGATGCTTCTTTATGCTCCTAAACTCTGTGAATTATTTCTCAGTGATGTTACCTAAGAATATTTATAAATACCTGAAAACCAAGGACCAATCATTTTCAGAATTAATCACATTTTTACTTCCTTTTTAGAAATGGTTATTGGCAAGTTTGAATACTTCACATGTTTCTTTTATGTTTGACGAATGTATTTACTTTTGGATTTTCTGTAATTTGGTTGAAATTGGAATTGTTACAAATAACTTTTGGAGCTCACTTGTAACAAGAATCTCTGTTTTGATTTTAAACTATATGGATTTTTGAATTGATTGATAACATTGAAATGTATACTGTTACCCAATCTATCAGTTCCTGGGTTGCCAAAAGAAGAGAGAACACAATATCTTTTAGACTGAAAAAAAAGTTTACTATGAACGTTATTTAAAACAAATGAAGATCTAATAAAGCAGTTTCATTCTGGCATAGAAAAGAATAACAATAGAGATGAGAAAAATACAAAATATATTTTGCTCTATGAAATGTAGCTATATTTGTATTCTAATGCTGAGAAAGTGAATTCAACTACCCATTTTAATTTGACATTTTCCTAGCCTCTTAATGTTTTTGAAATTAAAAGTATTCTCTTCTTGTGTTCCAAGATGACCAAATAGGAAAGCTCCTGTCTGGAGCTCCCAGCATGATCAACTCAGAAGACGGGTGATTTCTGCATTTCCAACTGATCCTCCACTGGTGATGCCCAGGCAAACAGGGTCTGGAGTGGACCTCCACCAAACTTCAATAGACCTGCAACTGAGGGTCCTGACTGTTAGAAGGAAAACTAACAAACATAAAGGAATAGCATCAACATCAACAAAAAGGACATCCACACCAAAACTCCATCTGTAGGTCACCAACATCAAAGACCAAAGGTAGATAAAACCACAAAGATAGGGAGAAACCAGAGCAGAAAAGCTGAAAATTCTAAAACCCAGAGTGCCTTTTCTCCTCCGAAGGATTGCAGCTCCTCGCCAGCAACAGAACAAAGCTGGATGGAGAATGACTTTGATGAGCTGACAGAGTAGGCTTCAGGAAGTCAGTAATAACAAACTTCTCCAAGCTAAAGGAGGATGTTTGAACTCACCACAATGAAGCTAAAAACTTTGAGAAAAGATTAGACTAATGGCTAAAGAATAAATAGTGTAGAGAAGACCTTAAATGACGTGATGGAGCTGAAAACCATGGCACGAGAACTATGTGACTCATGCACAAGCTTCAGTAGGCGATTTGATCAAGTGGAAGAAAGAGTATCAGTGATTGAAGATCAAATTAATGAAATAAAGCGAGAAGAGAAGTTTAGAGAAAAAAGAGTAAAAAGAAAAGAACAAAGTCTCCAATAAATATGGGACTATGTGAAAAGACCAAATCTACATTTGATTGGTGTACCTGAAAGTGACGGGAAGAATGGAATCAAGTTGGAAAACACTCTTCCAGATATTATTCCAGAGAACTTCCCCAACCTAGCAAGGCAGGCAAACATTCAAATTCAGGAAATACAGAGAACACCACAAAGATATTCCTTGAGAAGAGCAACCCCAAGACACATAATTGTCAGATTCACCAAGGTTGAAATAAAGGAAAAAATGTTAAGGGCAACCAGAGAGAAGTCGGGTTACCCACAAAGGGAAGCCCATCAGACTAACAGCAGATCTCCTGGCAGAAATTCTACAAGCCAGAAGAGAGTAGGAGCCAATATTCAACATTCTTAAAGAATTTTCAACACAAAATTTCATATCCAGCCAAACTAAGCTTCATAAGTAAAGGAGAAATAAAATCCTTTACAGACAAGCAAATGCTGACAGATTTTGTCACTACCAGGCCTGCCTTACAAGAACTCCTGAAGGAAGCACTAAACATGGAAAGGAACAACTGGTAACAGCCACTGCAAAAATATGCTAAATAAAGACCATCAACGCTAGGAAGAAACTGCATCAACTAATGAGCAAAATAACCAGCTAACATCATAATTACAGGATCAAATTCACACATAACAATATTAACCTTAAATGTAAATGGGCTAAATGCTCCAATTAAAAGACACAGACTGGCAAATTGGATAGAGTCAAGACCCATCAGTGTACTGTGTTCAGGAGACCCATCTCACGTGCAGAGACACATACAGGCTCAAAATAAAGGGATGGAGGAAAATCTACCAAGCAAATGGACAGCAAAAAAAAAAAAAAAAAAAAAAAAAAAAAAAAAAAAAAAAGAAGCAAGTGTTGCAATCCTACTCTCTGGTAAAATAGACTTTAAACTAACAAAGATCAAAAGAGACAAAGAACACCATTACATAATGGTAAAGGAATCAATTCAGTGAGAAGAACTAACTGTCCTAAACATATATTCACTCAATACAAGAGCACCCAGATTCATAAAGCAAGCCCTTAGAGACCTACAAAGAAACTTAGACTCCCACACAATAATAATGGGAATACTGACACACCACTGTCAATATTGATACACCACTGCCAATATTTGACAGATCAACGAGACAGAAGGTTAACAAGGATATTCAGGACTTGAACTCAGCTCTGCACCAAGCAGACCTAATAGACATCTACAGAACTCTCCACCCCAAATCAACAGAATATACATTCTGGTCAGCACCACTTTGCACTTATTCCAAAATTGACCACATAGTTGGAAATAAAGTACTCCTCAGCAAATGTAAAAGAACAGAAATCACAACAAACTGTCTCTCCAACCACAATGCAATCAAATTAGAATTCAGGACTAAGAAACTCACTCAGAAATGCTCAACTACATGGAAACTTAACAACCTGTTCCTGAATGACTACTGGGTAAATAACAAAATGGAGGCAGAAATAAAGATGTTCTTTGAAACCAATGAGCACAAAGACATAATATACCAGAATCTCCGCACATTTAAAGCAGTGTGTAGAGGGAAATTTATAGCACTAAATGCCCACAAGAGAAAGCAGGAAAGATCTAAAATTAACACCCTAACATCACAATTAAAAGAACTAGAGAAGCAAGAGCAAACAAATTCAAAAACTAGCAGAAGGCAAGAAATAACTAAGATTAGAGAAGAATTGAAGAAGATAGAGACACAAAAAACCCTTCAAAAAATCAATGAATCCAGGAGCTGGTTTTTTGAAAAGATCAACAAAATTGATAGACTGCTAGCAAGACTAATAAACAAGAAAAGAGGGAAGAATAAAAAAGATGTAATAAAAAATGATAAAGGCAATATTACCACCAATCCCACAGAAATACAAACTACATCAGAGAACACTATAAACACCTCTATGCAAATAAACTAGAAAATCTGGAAGAAATGGATAAATCCCTGGAGAGGCAATAATTAATAGCCTACAGGTAGAATAGCCTTCTGGTAGAATTCACAGCCGAATTCTACCAGAGGTACAAAGAGGAGCTGGAACCATTCTTTCTGAAACTATTCCAATTAACAGAAAAAGAGGGAATCCTCCCTAACTCATTTTATGAGGCCAGCATCATCCTGATACCATAGCCTGACAGAAACACAACAGAAAAAGAGAATTTTAGACCAATATCCCTGATGAACATCGATGTGAAAATCCTCAGTAAAATAGTAAAATAGTGGCAAACCAAATCCAGCAGCACATCAAAAAGCTTACCCACCACGGTCAAGTCAGTTTCATCCCTAGGATGCAAGCCTGGTTAAACATAAGCAAATCAATAAACATAATCCATGACTTAATTAGAACCAACGACAAAAACCACATGATTATCTCAACAGATGCAGAAAAGGCCTTCAACAAAATTCAACAGCTCTTCATGCTAAAAACTCTCAATAAACTAAGTATTGATGGAACATATCTCAAAATAGTAAGAGTTATTTATGACAAACCCACAGCCAATAGCATTCTCAATGGGCAAAAACTGGAAGTATTCCCTTTGAAAAGTGGCACAAGGCAGGGCTGCCCTCTCTCACAACTCCTATTCAATGTAGTGTTGAAAGTTCTGGCCAGGGCAATCAGGCAACAGAAAGAAATAAATGGTATTCAATTAGGAAAAGAGGAAGTCAAATTGTCTCTGTTTGCAGATGACATGATTGTATGTTTAGAAAATCCCATCATCTCAGCCCAGTATCTCATTAAGCTGATAAGAAAATTCAGCAAAGTCTCAGGATACAAAATCAATGTGCAAAAATCACAATCATTCCTATACATCAATAACAGACAAACAGAGAGCCAAATCAAGAGTGAACTCCCATTCACAATTGCTACAAAGAGAATAAATTACCTAGGAATCCAGCTTACAAGGGAGGTGAAGGACCTTTCAAGGAGAACTACAAACCACTACTCAATGAAATAAAAGAGGACACAAACAAATGGAAGAGCATTCCATGCTCATGAATAGGAAGAATCAATACTGTGAAAATGGCCATACTGCCCAAGATAATTGATACATTCAATGCCATCCCCATCAAGCTACCAATGACTTTCTTCACAGAATTGGAAAAAAACTACTTTAGAGTTCATATGGAACCAAAAAAGAGCCCACATTGCCAAGACAAGCCTAAGCAAAAAGAACAAAGCTGTAGGCATCACACTACCTGACTTCAAACTATGCTACCAGGCTACAGTAACCAAAACAGCATGGTACTGGTACCAAAACAGATATACAGACCAATGTAACAGAACAGAGGTCTCAGAAATAGCACCACACATCTACAACCATCTGATCTTTGACAAACCTGACAAAAACAAGAAATGGGGAAAGGATTCCCTATTTAATAAATGGTGCTGGGAAAACTGGCTAGCCATATATAGAAAGTTGAAACTGGATCCCTTCCTTACACCTTATACAAAAATTCATTCAAGATGGATTAAAGACTTAAATGTTAGACCTAAAACCATTATAACAGTAGAAGAAAACATAGGCAAATACCATTCCAGACATAGGAACGGGCAAGGACTTCATAACTAAAATGCCAAAAGAAATGGCAACAAATGCCAAAATAGACAAATGGAATCTAATTAAACTAAAGAGCTTCTGTACAGTGAAAGAAACTACCATCAGAGTGAACAGGGAACCTAAGAATGGAAGAAACTTTTTGCAATCTTCCCATTTGACAAAGGGCTAATATCCAGAATCTACAAACAACTTAAACAAATTTACAAGAAAAAAAACAAAGAACCCCATCAAAAAGTGGGCAAAGGATATGAACAGGGACTTCCCAAAAGAAGACATTTATACAGCCAACAGACACATGAAAAAATGCTCATCATCACTCATCATCACAGAAATGCAAATCAAAACCACCATGAGATACCATCTCACACCAGTTAGAATGGCAATCATTAAAAAGTCAGGAAACAACAGGTGCTGGAGAGGATGTGGAGAACTAGGAACACTTTCACACTGTTGGTGGGACTGTAAACTAGTTTAACCAGTGTGGAAGACAGTATGGCGATTCCTTAATGATCTAAAACTAGAAATACCATTTGACCCAGTCATCCCATTACTGGGTATACACCCAAAGGATTATAAATCATGCTACTATAAAGACACATGCACACGTATGTTTATTGCGGCACTATTCACAATAGCAAAGACTTGGTACCAATCCGAATGTCCATCAATGATAGACTGGATTAAGAAAATGTGGCACATATACACCATGGAATACTATGCAGCCATAAAAAAGGATGAGTTCATGTCCTTTGCAGAGACATGGATACAGCTGGAAACCATCATTCTGAGCAAACTATTACAAGGACAGAAAACCAAACACCACATGTTCTCACTCATAGATGGGAATTGAACAATGAGAACACTTGGACACTCGGTGGGGAACATCACACCCCAGGGCCTGTTGTGGGATGGGGGGCAGTGGGAGGGATAGCATTAGAAGAAATACCTAATGTAAATGACGAGTTAATGGGTGCAGCACACCAACATGGCACATGTATACCTATGTAACAAACCTGCACTTTGTGCACGTGTACCCTAGAACTTAAAGTATAATTTTAAAAAAAAGTTCGAATAAGAGTTAATAATATCTTCCCTTGGGAGACAAATCGCTGGCTCTTTTTTCTTCCTTCCCTTCCTCCCTCTCGTCCCTCTGCTTCCTTCCTTCCTTCCTTCCTTCCTTCCTTCCTTCCTTCCTTCCTTCCTTCCTTCCTTCCTTCCTTCCTTCCTTCTTTCCTCCCTCTCTCCCTCCCTCCTTCCTTCCTCTTATTTTTTTGCTTTTTGTTATTATTTATTTCATTTTCGTTATGGACTGGGAAAGAATGGGAATGTTAAGAAGAAGATGTTTCCAAGACCTCTTCAACCAACCTTCTGCTGGTATCCTTGGAGTCCTGGACTCAGGGATCACCCAACACAGCAGAAAGTGCAGAGGAGCTAAGAAACCAGCTCTAGCTGACTAAAAATCTAAGCTCAGACAATGTAGAAAATTTGCTTGGGCCATTTGTTCTTCAGGGCTCAGATTTTCACTTTTGAAATGCAGATGATGACTCCCAAGCAAGTTTTTAAGGAATGAGTTGAAACTCCTTGAAAAGACCTTAGCTCAGCGTCTGCTGTATTTCTTCAAAAGGAGGAAATATCTGTATTTTACTGACCTATGATTGGCTTTATAAAAAGGTATACATATCCAAGTATGAAAACAAATGTAGGGACTGTTTTTTCAAATACAGAAGAGTAAAATTCTTGAAAATATCTTGAACTATACCCTTTCTGTCTATATGTCCTTGGCTGCCATTTGCCTCTACTGGAACTGTCTGTGTGGATGGGAACTCAGACGATTACCATCACATTCATGATGTTTCAGTGTTACCACCATGGACTTTACGCTATGTCTTAGACATAACCCTAAATATCTTCTGATTTAATCAAATTACTTTTAGAAAAGTCAGGGTTTAATAGTTCTACAACTTTACATCTAAAACTTACCATCACTTTATCTACAGCTGAATTTTGTTTGTGATAATTTGAGAGCACAGGTTTGTTTTGTTCTGGAAGTCAATAAATATATTAAAAAAAGACAACTTTTATGACTCTTGTGCCACATTGTAACTGGAAGAGGAATAAGAATTCAGAAAACAAAATATCATCCACCTATATATTACTGAAAGATTCATGCCTTCACCTCCCTGATGATTTGAGAGTTGGAATTTAATCACATTCCCCAATGAGTAATAAACTTCACGCATGGAGTGTGTCTGTCATAAATTTTGATCAGCTCACCTACATGTTATTGCTAGAGGCTTGAAAAAACATTCTCCACCAACTCAGTACAATACAATATTTGTTTCCATTTATAAAACCTTGGTTTATTCTATTTGCCTTGTTTTCCATGAATAGAATACATTTAAATAGACTATGATTGGGGAAATTTTAAGAGCATAATATTCTTGAAAATTTTCAAGACTGTTAGAAAAGTGTGCTAGTTTTTTAATATTTCTTTTATTTTATGTAGTATTTTTTCCTTATTTTACTAAGAAACGTTTAAAAAATATGCTCAATCGACAGACGTATACATGTATAGTAGTTACAGAAATTGATTTATATTCTTCCAAGAATCTCTTATGGGTTACACATGTCTTTATCTAAATTTTCAGGAATCATATCTTCATTTTTCCTTGGTGTTTACTGTAAGGTCACTGAGGACTTACATAATGTGTAGATTGTAAGGTCTGCCAACTATGGAAGTCTAGACATTCAGCAAACTCATGGCATGTCAAATTTGGGAAAATTTCCCATAGTGATTTCATCACTAGAAAAGTTCCATCTGTAAAAGTGCAATAAAATCAGCTCACACAAATGCTACAAACTCTAGTTTATATAGCTATAAACACATTACTTATTGTACTGAAAATTATGAAAAATGACCCAGATTTCTTTGATAGTAATTTAAACAGTATTTCTCAAATTACTTTAAAATATGTATATGAAATTGGTTAATAGAAATGTATCAACTGAGAAAAAAAAGTTAAAATAATATGAAAATCAGCACACAGCAATCCTATTACCTTAGACCTCTGTGCTTTACCTTAAAAAATGTGTTTTCATGGCTAGTATATGTCATGTAATGTATATGGCTATAGCTCTGAAACAAATAAGATTTATTTTCCAAAGTCTAACATAGTGATTTGGATATGAATTGAATGGATTTAGATGTAGAAATAATGCTAAACAGCAATGAACCAATTCAGAAATCAGACCTTTCCCTTCTGTTAACACCGGGGTAACTTATTACATACGAGATGTTAATCCTGGGGAGAAATTCTATACACTCAGGGAATAAGTAATGACTGGGCCATAAATGATTAAAATGTGAATGTGTTACATGGATTCTGAATTATTCCTGGCATTCTCTGGGGAGAGAGAATAGAAGTAAGTTGCAATAAGTTGTGATACCTCTGAAAGGAGAGAGAGAAGGAAGGAGGCTGGGCAGCAGCCGCCCCACTGCAGGGCTGCTCTGATAAAGTTTGAGCTTCATCAATGGGAGTACCTGACGGAGATGACCCAGGAGAAGAATCCTGCATCAAGCAGCAGCAGCCTGCTCTAGCAGCTTTGCTGTGCTTATGTCTGGGAGCAGCCCACAGGAGCATGGTCTCAGTGTGAGCTCAGTAGTGAGGCTGTTGGCCAGCGGTGCTCCCTGTAGCCTGTTTCTTAAAGTGAGATCTGAATGGTGCACCCCATGGCCACCATAGAGAATTAGTGTGTGATTGTAACAACACATAATGTGTTATAAATGATCTAAATATGCATACATGTCAAATTTTAAGTAAATATGAACCCCAAGTTAACCCAACAACTAACAGATAAATTGACTCCTAAATACTAATCATCCAAGCTAAAATGAGTTTACTACTAAAAAAAAAACCACACACCCCACACACGTTGACATTACTGTTTTCTTTATTTTTTAACACTTAAAAACACTTGTCTTAAAGCAGAATTTACAGAACGAGTATAAAGGTTTCGCTTTTTTGTTTCTTTCCATATGAATCTCTTTTTAAGCATATGATATTCTGGTTTTAAAATGGATATCTTTATTTTTTTTCTCAAAAATTACTCTTGAACACCTTTGGGAATCAATCATTAAGTCAGTGGCCCCTCATCCAAATGTTTGATATTTCAAACAAAATCTACACATTTTTTTTGCTTTAAGCATTTGCAATTCAAATGTTCATTCTTTGTGGTATTTCTTTACAATGACATATTCTCTTGGCAAATGAAATGGCCATATGTAGCTGGAGAAAAAGGAGTTTTTAATAAAAAGGATAATCCTTCCTTTCTGTGTAATATCTTCAAGCTAAGATTGAATAATAGCAAGGGACAGCAAAAGATTTTTACAGATGCTTCCTCAAACCCTGTTAAACCTGAAATGTCGTGGACGCGGCTTTAATGGCACTAAATATTCTGCTTGTTTTTCAAATCATGTTCTTTTGAGGAATCATTCCTGACTTCCCCTTGAATTATACCACAGGAATAAAAAAGATACCAGTTCTGGAAAATTCCTTTATTTAAAAGCTTTGATTAATTACACAAAGGATAAGAAATGATTACCAAAGAACCAGAGAGCCTGAAATCTGGGATTCTCATACTCTTCACTTAGCACTGGTCTACAGAATGTAAACATATTAACTTTCATACAGCTCTGCCCTTCTCAGTTGGAGCCAGAAGCCTGGCAAAAGTGAGGGGGATTAGTTGCTCTAAAACAATGTTTTACTAGTCCTAATATATTTCATACTGAATAGCTAAGTTTAAAGTATACGGACTAAAGCATAGAGCAATAAAAAAAAAATACTTGTGAAAACACTATTTGGATAAATGCAAGATACATGTATATATAGCTGTATGCTGCATCACAACATTTCAGTCAATGACGGACTGCCTATACAAGGGTGGTCCCCTAAGATTATAATTGAGCTGAACAATTCTCATCACCTAGTACCATTGCAGCCATCATAGATGTGTGTACTCTATAGACTGCTGCTGCTCTGATTTAAAAAGAACTTCTGAAGGGTAATGTTTCCATCAAAGGGTTACTCCAAAATAAGCCAAATATGAGAAAATACCACATAGTGCTGCAAATACCCAAGAAGCACCCCTAAATGCTTTTATCATGAGCAATGTATTTAAGGCCTCCCAAAAGAAAATAATACTAGTATGACGTATATGTGGTTAAATGTCATAAGTATCTAAAAGCACTATCCTTTTCCAATCTCCTTTACAGAACATCACTAAGCTTACCTCTGTATTACAAGGCTAAGAATAATAATTTTTAAAGAGTGACAATTTTAGAATTTTTCACATTGGTATTTATACAGGCACTGGTATTTCTAAATGCTAGACTCCCATATTGGAATTATTCTTTTATATTCAAACCTCCTAGACCACTTCTTACGGGTATGTATTTCAGTGACTCTAAGTCATTTGTCTTTTCTATATTTTAGTCATACAAAAAGATGGTAAAGAAAATCTGCTTTTCATTAAAAAATGGCAATTTTAGACTAATGCCTTTTAATATCTGTCTACAACTGACCTTCTGTTAGAAAGATCTACCCTAAATCTCCTTTGTAGTATGAGATCAGCATTAAGGAGAAAATATTCTAAGAAGAAAGCATTTCCTTGGAAGAAGAGAACACAGAAAAATACTCATATATGCTTGGATTGGTAGAGTTTATGAACAAAAACAAAGATTCATTTCCCAGACTCCCTACTCACCTGATTTCCATCAGGGCAGGTAGCTGCACATGTAAACTGTGCTCCCCACCTCCAAAGAGTGATTCAGGGGTGTGGTCTGAGAAGGAGGCTCAAGGGTTCTCTCCACCTGACCAGGTGAGAAAGGTGCTAAGACAGCATGTCCGTCACTTAGAAGCCATACCTGGGAGAAAAGATTCTCAGAGATCCTTCATCCATTTGAATATGACCTCTAGATACGTAGGGGCTTATAGGCACTTTGGGGCATTTCAGATGATGGATCTCTACTAAACTAAGAACATCTGGATTTCCTCATTTACTGACCACTAAAGAGTGATCAGACAGATGTTCTGAGAAACTGCCAAGCTGGACCGAATCAAATTGATGACTTGCAGAGGTAGAATTAATATCTCTTTCTAACCTCCTGGGCCAATGAGAATTCCTTAGCACTATTTATTTTCTTTTTCATAAAGCACAAATTCAGCTTAAAATAGACACCTGGCTATTTTACTGAAATCAAAGGAAGGGAAATTCACTTAGGCTATACTAATTTCCTAGACATTTTATAAGCTTCTTGAATTTCATGTTGAACTTAAGGAAAAGTAGAACATTTATGACAAGCAACTTACCACAATTTATCCAGTTTTTAAATATAGAGGCAATATATAGTACATACTCACAAGATTAAATTCAATAAGCCTCAAATATTTGCAACTTTATGCACAAATGCATATATATAGGTATGTGCATATGCACACACACATATCACACACATACACACACCCACAAAGAAATAGATAATTTTTTAAAGTAGTACTAGCTTGAGAAATTGCAAAGTTGTTTCAGGGAATATGTAAACAAATCAAAATTTAAGAATAAACTTGGAGATGTGACACTTCTTAGGTGTGTTCCTGTCTAGAATTGTTCCTCCCTCTTCTAAGGCCATTGAGGCTTATATCATCCTTAAGGCCTGAACATATAGATGCTGGGGCCAACTTCTCTCTCTCTCCTCCTGCAATACTTCAACCACATTAACCCTCTGTCTTGGGAATCTCCACTAGTCTCATTGACAATATTATTTAGTTAGCCATTAATCACATGCTGTTTTCATCTATGGACACAGTCCTATTCCCTATAAACCAATTTTACTTAATAATAATTTTGACTTTTGCTTAGTTTTCTAATGACTATTTTACCTACAGTTCGCCACCCTTTGGTTATTTTTGAATTTTCTGTACATTCTTGTTTGATTAATGTTTCTCTTGCCATCTTAAGAATATTTTAATAATTAGAGCACATTCTTCTTCATTTTATTATTTTAGAGTTACAACATTTCAAAAAAGAATTATGTATTGTTTTTTCCTTGCTGTATAACAAATTATTGCAACCTCCAAGGTTTGAAACACAATATATATAATATTTTACAATTTCCATGGGTCTGAGTATAGGCACAGGTGAGCTGGATCCACTATTCAGAGTCTTGCCAGGGTTCAGTCCAAGCATGGGCTGCATTCTCATCTGGAGGCTTAACTGGGGAAAAACCCAATTCTATCCAAGTTCATTTGGGTTGTTGATATAAATACTTTCCATATGGCTTTTTGCTGGCTGTCAGCTACAGGCAGCTCTCAGGTCCTGAGATCACAGACAGCTCCTAGAGGCATTCTGCAGGTGCTCGGCATGGGTTCTTTTTCAACATGACACTTCTCTCATCAAGCTGGCAAATGAAGTCTTTTGCTTAAGAGAGGGGCCACCCAGTACCTTTTAAAAGTCCTTTCACCTGATTAAGTCAGGCCCACTGAAATAAGGTCTTCCTGATTTTGATGGATTCAAAAATCAACTGATTTGGGACTTTTTAATTATATCTGCAAAGTCCCATGATCTTTAACATATTCTCTTGTCTAGAAGCAAATTACAAGGTCCCACTCACACTCAAGGAGAGGGCATTATGCAGCCAGACTATAGGAATCATGAAGACTATCTTATCCTTTGCTTGGCTACAATCTGCCCTCTGGCCCCAGTGATTCACGTGCCTTCCATAGATAAAACACTTTCACTGGCTATAGACCAACATCTCATCATCTGTCCATATTAAGTCAAGGCATGCATGAGGCTACCGGGTGAATTATTCCTCTAGAGAAAAATTCCTCCCCATCTGTTAACTTGTGAACCTAGAGAGATAGTGGGTGGTGGGGCCCGTATATGGTAATAATCCTAAACTACTATCAACATGACCATTGCAAAAGGGGAGAATGGAAGGTAGAAAGAATCACTAGGCTAAAGCAGCTCTGAAACCCAGTCAGGAAAATATTGGGAACTTCTTGATTGGATTTTAAGGCCTGGAAATAAATTCCCTGCAGTTCTTGGCTCTGCTTTTTGTGCTTTTGTTTCTACTTACTGAATGATCTATCCTTTTTGTGAAAGGTGGTGCGTGTGTTTCCAGCTGGTAGTTTTATCAGCATGTTCATGGTATAGCCTGTGAGTGAAATTCAAAGAGACTCTTTAGAGGGAATTTTCTATCCCACCTTCTCACATTTCCATCTTAACGAGATGTCTGGTATTAGATATAGAGATGGTAAAAGTAGCTAAGTCTTTTAGCTACAAGAAACGCATTAAAAAGTTTACAAAGGTAACACGAAAATAGGAAAAACGCTAACAGTCTCACTTATTCATAGATATAACAACGTTAAATAAAATGCTAGAAAATGAATTCAGATAGTAAACAATAATGTACAATGCTGTGAAAGTTGCAAATACCAGGATGAAATTAATTTTGTCAGACCCAGATAAAAGAGGACCAGGAAGGCAAGGAGGAGAGAAGACTCGTGTGTCCATGTCTGAGATAAGAACAGTTCCCAAGGACTTTCCAAACACCCTACAAGAAACCCCTTCACATCCTTTGTGCATTTCCTGCTTTGACAAGGTTTATCACTAGTCATTCTTCAGGACTGCAGTAATTCTGGTAAGATGCTCTCAAAAGAATACTTGCCCAGTAGTAGCATCTCCACTAATAAATTCACAACAGCTCTGGCTTTGAGCCTCTGGAATCCATGAAATCTGTTTCTAAGCAGTTCATGAGAACCTCTCCATTTTTGTTAATAAAAGCTTCTCTTTATCCTTCCCTCACTGAATACTCTGGTGGTTTGCTTTCTGTACATTCTAGATTATAATCCTGTCTTCTCATTTCCGAGTAAACTGAACATATTTGGGGATAATTTTCTCTAGTATTTTTTTAGCTTAACAGTTTCTTAGTAGTGCTTACCTTTAGACATATGAGAAAAGTGTAATATCATATCATCAAGTAACTGGAGCAAATCTAAGATATCCTCTACGAAGTCCATTAGAAAAATATTCATATACATTCTTATTTTTTAAGTAAAATAGGAGTAGAATGATATCTCCTTACTATGGCATTAAATTTCTGTCTCAAACAAACATCACAAATATGTTATTATGGAAATATTAGCCAATATGATTAGATAAAAATGAATTATGAAGTATTATTTGGAATGGAATGCAGTGAAATTATTGGTGTGTGCAGATGGTATTTTGATTATCTAAAATAAACAGAAGACTTTAATGCAAAACTATTGCAGAGACGTGAATTGATGAGATAGGCAGCTTAACAACACACATGGCAAAATCAAAAGTTTGGCTCTTTTTTGAGCTGGTAGATGGAGAACATGCATCATCTGCCTGCTACACAAAATCCCACTGCAATGACAGGGGTGTGTGTGTGTGTGTGTGTGTGTGTGTGTGATTCATAAACAGGCTGGGGAAAATGAATGAAGTCATGATGAGGTCATGAGGGGTGGGGAAGTTTTTGAGCAAATTTTTTAGTAATGTTGGAAAGCAAATGGGATCAGAAAAATGGGGCAATAAGGTCCAAAAACAGCACAGGTCAAGCCTCCTGCTGCCTACTGCTTAAAGTAGCTCCTCTTTCTCTCCAAGTTCCAGGGAAGTACCTGCTGCCCGTCATCCAAATCACAGGACAAGTGTGGGCCAAGTGCAGTAAGGGCAGTTAATAAAATGGTGGTAGAGTACCCAAGCCACTGAATTTGTCACATGGAAGCTGGGATCATTGCACATGGACTCTGTTTTTCCAACTCAAGCACAGTAGATAGAACCTGGTAGCCAAGTAATTAATATGTTTGATTGAATCCATTAATGAAACAATCCATAATGTTAGAATGAGTGAGTGACGAATGCCATTCCCTTCTCCTCCCACAGAACATTCCCTGCACCAAGCTCTTCACAGGAAAATGCAAATGCTGCTTTCCCAGTAGTATCCAGCTTCCATGAGATGCTGCCCCTTGAACCACGAAGCATTCTCTACTCCGTCTTCCTCCTGTGAACTCCCTGTCTTTCTGCCTATTCCAAAGGCTTATTAAATGTTCACTCATCAAATAACCAGTGAGTTGTTGTCACATACACAGCCCTGTGCTTATGAAATACAGCCATGTATTGTAGTTATTTTCCACAAAGATTCGATTACATGAAATTTTGTTTTACCGAAAATACTTCTAATTTTTTGAAGAACCTCCCTGCTAACTTACATTCCCACCCAGCTGTGTAAGGATTCCCTTTTCTCCACATCCTCACCATCTGTTATATTATACTATTTGTTTTTGTAATCACCATTCTAACTCGGAAAAAGTGATATCTCATTGTGGTTTTGATTTGCATTCTTCTGATGTTTACTGATGTTGAGGATTTTAAAAATATATCTCTTGCCTATTTGTATGTCTTCTTTTGAGAAATGTCTATTCAGTTCATTTGTTCATTTAAAAATCAAGTTGTTTCTTTGTTATTGAATTGAGTTCCTGGTATATTTTGGATATTAGCTCTTTGTCAGATGTACAGTTTGCACTTATTTTCTGTAGGTTATTTCTTCAACCTGTTGATTGCTTCCTTTGCCATGTAGAAACTTGCTAGTTTGATATAATTTTGTTTGTCCAATGTTGCTTTTGTTACCTGTGCTTTTGAGGCCTTATGCAGAAAATCTTTGCCCATACCAGTGTCATGAAGAAATTCTTCTAGGTTTTCTTCTAGAAATGTCATAGTTTGGGGTCTTACGTTTAAGTCTTTAGCTGATTTTGAATTGATTTTCGTATATGGTAAAATATATTATTACTTTCTTATAATAACATAGTATTCTTTCTGATTACTTTCTTCTGCATATGGATATCCAGGTTTGTCAACAGCATTTATTGAAAAGACTGTCTTTTCCCTAACGTGTGTTCTTGCCACCTTTTTCAAAAATCAGTTGGTGGTAAATGTGTTGATTTATTTCTGGGCTCTCTGTTCTGCTCCACTGGTCAATGTATCTGTTCTTAATGCCAGTACCATGCTGTTTGAGTTACTATAGCTTTCTAGTCAGGTATTCAGGTTTCGAAGTTTTTGAAGTGAGTTGGTGTGATGGCTCCAGCTCTATCCTTTTTATTCAAAAATGATTTGGTTAGTTGAAGTCTTTTGAGGTTCCCTAGGAATTTTAAGATTGTCTGTATTATCCAGCAATCCCTATACTGGGTATATATCCAAAGGAAATGAAATCAGTATGTTGAAGAGATATCTGCACTCCCATATATACTTTTCACAATAGCCAAGATATAGAATTAACATAAGTGTCCATCAAGGAATAAAAGAATAAAAATATAGTGAATATACACAATGAAATACTATTCACCCATTAAAAAAAAGAATAAAATCCTGTCATTTCCCACAACATGGATGAACGTGGAGAACATTATATTAAGGAAAATAAGCTAGTTATACACAAATACTGCAAAGTTTACTCATATGTGGAATGTAAAACAGTTGATCTTAAAGAAGTAGAGAATACAATGGTGCTTAGCAGAGGCGGGGTTAGTTGGAGGTGGCGGGGATGGAGAGATGGTCAAAGCATAAATAATAACAGTCAGATTGGAGGGATAGATTTAAAAAGTTCTCTCTTACAATAAAGTGCCTGTAGTTAATAATGACTTATTACATTCTTGGAAAATATGAAGAGAGTAGCTGCTGTGGGCTCTCACCACAAAAATAACTGTTAGGTAATGCATTTGTTAATTAGCTGGATTTAAGCATTGCATAATGTATACATATTTTACATAATAAAAATATATGATGTTATCTGGCAATTTAAAATTTTTTTAAAATTAAAAATAAAAGTAGTTTCAAAAAATCTCCCTTAGACTTCTTATTGACGAAATTGAAATTATAAATTTGCTGCTTCAATTATTGGTTAACTTTCAGATAAAGCAGTAACTCATTGCCCTTGACTGACTCTGTTTTTGACTTTGCCAGGATTATAGAATGTAGCATTATATAAAAAGAGCAATTAAGAAAATCAAAGACAGATACCTCTAGAGTAAAATCTATGAATACCTACACTGAGTTTTTAATTTTAGCAGAGTCCCACAGGGTGACTCAAAGGAGACACTTGAGGCAAACACAGGACACACTACACTTAAAATATTGTACAGCTTTCATGAGGATTGTTTTGTAAGTAAACCAAAGAACAAAAGTTTGTTTTAAAAATATTTGCCATAAAAAAACTATGACAGAGAATAGTCAATGAGATCACCACACATTCTTTAAAATTTTCGTTCAAAGGAGAGGGATGTAAAAGGGATAAAAGAAAAGTCAGGATTCAAATGGAAAATGTGAGGCAGTAGACACAAAAAATATACCTTTAAATCGAGAATATTTTCAATGATATATTAATATTATAACAAGCTAAAATTTCTACTCCAATTATTTGTAATAATCATAAAATATTAATAGTTATCCTTTGTTCATCATTCAAGAAAATGATTAGTTGAAATTGATTGAGCTGGCATTTCTTATTGGCTTTAAACATAACTTCAGTAATTTTATTCCAATTGGAATTCCTCTGAGTCACCAAGTTAGGCTAACAAAAATATATAAATAGGTACTAAAACTAGACAAACAAGTAGACATATTAATAGATAGTTGCCAATATATAAAATATCTACATACCACCTAAAAATATTATATTGTTTTTCAAGTGATAACACTAAAAAAATGCCAACTTTAATGTACCAGCTTGGATTTTCCAATTACTAATCTTGTGCTTTAAATACTGTGATATGGCTTTTCATAGGCCTAGTGACTTTATAACGTTGACCTTGACATCCCTCCTTCAAGTTACTTCAGCTCACCCAGAATAAGGCATTGATTTTGGCCTACAGATTAAAAATCAGCCAGTTATAGTAAACCAGTGGAACAAGATTGACTAGTTACCATAATATGTCCAACAATTTTAAATCTGACTAAATAGAAAGAATATGTTTTGTATTTAGTTTGCCATCAACTCTTTCTACTCCAGCTACTGGGAAAATTGAAATACTTACTTAGCTATTTTAGGGTCTACACAGAAATAAAGTAACCTTATGTTCATTCTATATTAGCACTGTGTTTAGTGATGTTCCTTTTCTTGGAAATAATTTGGCCAACAATTATTAAGTACTTATTATGTAACTTGTACTGTTTTAGAGCTACATGCAAAATTTTAAATTTAGTTTACATAGCAACAAAGCAAATGAAGTGAGTACTATTGGCATCACTATACAAATGAAAAAATGAGGCTTTAGGTGGTGAAGGAAACTGCAGAGAGTCACATCTGATCAGTAGCAGAGTCAGGACATCAACTCAAGTATATGTGACCACGAAGTACTAGCTCCTATGTTTCCCAGCTATCCTCCCTAAACACCTATGTCATACTTCTCCCCAAAACGCTTCCATTGTCTCCCATTGTTCTTGGGACAAAGATCCCTAAAGCGGCCCCAGATATTGTCTAATTCCTTCTTCGGCTACCTCATCTTGAGCTTAGGGGAAATATTTAATGCAAAAATGAACAATAATAGCATTGCATCACAGAACTTCTGGTCCAAGACTGAACACATCTGTTTGTCTCTTCTTCTTCCTGATATTTCATTAAAGTTATAGTAACAGAGTTTCTGAAAGGCATAAACCCAAAATAATAAAGTCTAGAGGGGAGACTTCAGCAGATAATGTAATTGGACAAATATTAAGAAGATGGAAAGATGCAGAAAGACAGAAGAAGCGGTACAGGGTATGTCTATCTCAAAAAAGTGACTCATAAACCTGTCAGAACTAATAATTTCTTTTTATAACAAATTCTTGGTAATACTTCTTCTATTACATTGAAAAAATGTATAAAATGGTAAGTGATCTGTGGACAATTTTAAAAAGTTAATATAATGTCTTAACTGTAACTCAAAGGAGAAAAACGGAAGTAAATAATTTATTATTAATTATTTAGCTCAATTTACAAATTCTTGGGTACAATTCCACTGGAAGACAGTGAAGTTGTTGGAGGTTTCATATCTACATATAATAGTGGAACTTATCAATTGCAAATACAACATTCAGACAGGTATATTCTTTTTGCTACTTATACAATGCAAAATGTTTGCCTTTGATATTGGTATTTTCTAAAATGGTGAAAGTCTAAATAGAACAAAGTCATCTTTCCTGTCTTTCAAAATAGATCTATTTCTTCAAAATGCATACTACAACTTTGTTTAAAATATGCTGTTGCCATAGTTCCTATAATGAACCTAGATTACTGAAAGACAACATTAAATCAATTTGTGTTAGCCTTCAAAGTTCTGAGGGGCAAGGTTTTTAAGCTTAGAATTTTAAAGACAGGCAAACTATCACACAAGGTAAGAATGGAAACATTTAAAGATATGTACTAATACAGAGTAGTGCTTTCTTTCTTGCAAAACCACTTAAGTACTTCAAAAAATGAAGCAATCTCTGCAAGAAAAAGAAAAGGAAATCAAGAAATCATTGATTACATGTATAAGAAAAGCACAGAAATTTGCAATATGAAAGGGGCACAGTTGATCTACAAAGCAACAAGCAGATGAGAGTCCATGGCTCACCTCTCAGTAGGCTGGACAGAAGGGAAGGGAGAGGTACTCCACAGAATGGACCGTGCTGCTGAAAGCTAGGGAGACCTTGAGTTCCAATATGAATTAATTGGTCCTATTTAAAATGTAAACCTTGAAAAATAGTTTAAATGATTACAAATGATAGATTAAAAGCATGACAAATAAAAAGATATGGAAAATTTCTGAAAATGCCTTTTTCTTTTTCTTTCATTTTCCTGATAAAGAAATGATGGCTGTCACTTCAGGAAAAACCAAAGCATGTCAAACTCAAAACCCAAAATTGTATGAAATGTAGCATTTTTTTTTTTTTTTTGAGATGAATGGTCACTCTTGTTGCCCAGGCTGGAGTGCAATGGCATAATCTTGGCTAACTGCAACCTTACCTCCCAGATTCAAGCGATTCTCCTGCCTCAGCCTCCCGAGTAGCTGGGATTACGGGCGCCTGCCATCAAGCCCGACTAATTTTTTTATATTTTTAGTAGAGATGAGGTTTCACCATGTTGGCCAGGCTGGTCTTGAACTCTTGACCTTCAAGTGATCCACCCCCCTCAGTCTCCCAAAATGCTGGGATTACAGGTGTGTGCCACCACGCCCAGCCTGTAGTATCATTTTTAAGCAGCTGCTGAAGTACAAGAAAATATTGAATTAATTGTTCACTCATTCTTCAGATAGAAAGCAGCAAGGATTGCCTCTCTCCATGCAGAAATACTGATGCAAACCTCTCTTTCTCTGTGTGGATGTGCTGGACAGTGACTTTCAGTGTGGCCTCCAGAAAGACAGGGAAAGTGCCAGAAGCCTGACTCTGCATGATGGTTAACTTTAATGCGTAAACTTGCCTGAGCTGTGGCAGCCAATTTTTTGGTCTGATACTAGTTTCTATATAGTTTTGAAGGTATTTTGTAGACATGACCAATATTTAAAATCAATTGATTTAAGTAAAGAAGATTACCTTTACTTGATGTGTTTGTTTTCACTCACGCAATTGGTGGCCTAAGGAGTAAAACATTGAGATTTTCTCTGGAAGATGGATTCTGCCTCAAGACTGTAACATAGAATTCCTGCCTGGTGTTCCAGTCAGTCAGTCTGATCCACAGATTTTGGACTTTCCATCCCCTAAAATTGTGTGAGCCAATTCTTTAAAATCTGTCTATCTGTCTATCTATGTATCTATCTATGTATCTATCTATGTATCTATCTATGTATCTATCTATCTATCTATCTATCTATCTATCTATCTATCTATCTATCATCTGTCCATCTATCTATCATCTATCTGTCCATCTACCATCTATCTGCCCATCTATCACCTATCAATCTAATTTATCTATCTGACTATAAATGTAACTATGTATCTGTGTCACTACCTATCATCTATCCTTCTGTCTTCTCTTGGTTTTGATTCTCTGGATAAACTGGCTGATAAACTGTGTTTTCAGGAATTCTCCCAGTGATTCACCTCATCTGGGTTCAGAGAAGTGGCTTTTCCTTAGGTCCCAAGTTACTTGTGTAGATGTCAAAGCTGTCCGTGATTAGGTCAGATGAGTCTCTACACAATCTGGATCCAAAGAGGTGGAAGTCTATATTCATAGAAATGCTTCCCAAAATAGCATGCTTGTGCAAGGAGTAGAAAAATAAAAGGGACAACTGGTCTCCGTTCCTTATTCTGCAGACCCAGTTCTGTGCTTCAGGTAATTTTCCTTCCCAAGGCAGCCTTGCTTCTCCATGGCCTTCTTGCCTGACAGCTAGTGGTCTTTATTTTAATATTTTCTCTGACAGCTCCTCTAGCCCACTCTTCACCTATCCCCTTCTAACTGTCAGTAGCAATGAGTACTGACATACACTTCAAGGGTTTGCTTTTTAAAATTTCTTCTGGAAATTTGGTCAACCTGGTTTATAGTGCATTAATTTCCCCTGGAAAAAAATGTGAATAATGAATATCTGAAAGAAGAGGTAAAATGTTGGGGTCTTTTAAATAGTTTCTCTCTTAGTTCCATCAAGTGCAGGGTATTAGTAATTTTTTTTTCTAAATTTTTGAGCATCTATATAAAACAAGAAAAAACATTTGGCTTGATCATTGCATGAGTGGACTGGAATTGGCCTTTTCGTATACCATTGGGAATCAAAAGGCAAATTATAACTCAAGTCATGTTTTTACTTAGTGCTGCTGAGATTTTTCTTTTGAGGTTGGCTCGCTCCTCACCGTGGTTCTCTACTTAATGTCCTATCAATGTCCCTGGAAGTTTGTTCTCTTCACTGAAGCCCCTTCCCAACGACTCTAAGGAAAAGCAACATGTTTTCCAGGAATGAGGGAGAGGAGATCTATGAAAGACACCAAACTCCTACAGACATGGAGTTAAGAGAAACAACATGACACATTCTGAATAAGAAGTAAATGACTGAAACTATACGACATCACCAAGACAAACGTGAGTGCTTGTGCTATTCCTCTTGTTATATGCATCCCGAGCCTGTTACCAAGAAGGCTCTAATCCTCTTTGAATTCAAGTCAGTGTAGACTGTGTTTGATTAAAATTATCTTCCTCATATACCACTTCAGGGTAAAAAGGATAATTCTCACAGAAAAGCCCTGGAAAATCCTCTTGATTCTCAATAATGGTACTATTTCCAATAGTATGACTCTTCTAGCCTTCCACACCTACTCTCTTCATGCTCTGAAAATTCTCTCAGGGCATCGTTGCAGAAGGGCAATATTCCATGGTAAGGAAGGTGTCATCTTGACTTTCCACTTTATAGCTCCAGAGAGATTAGAAAAGCAGAAATCTGGTGGCCTCATGAACTGTAAATCCATGAAATCTAACTGCATGGTGTTTTTTTTAACACAGCCGTTAGATAAGCTTAAATGAATACATAGGCATGATTCTCAAAGTTAGTGGGCACAGGTCTCCTGGAGGGCTTGTTAAAAGTTAGATTCCTGGGATTGTTCCCTGTGTTTCCTAAGCCTGGGATGGAGCCTGAGTATTCCAGCAA
The DNA here is from genome assembly GCF_049350105.2 of Macaca mulatta. Taxonomy (NCBI): domain Eukaryota; kingdom Metazoa; phylum Chordata; class Mammalia; order Primates; family Cercopithecidae; genus Macaca; species Macaca mulatta. The sequence goes on from NC_133411.1 coordinate 9,410,851, forward strand.
ATTCCTGGGAGATGTTAATGCTGCTGGTCTAGAAACCACACACTGGAATTAATTTAGAGAATGACAGCATTAAATTACATGTTATTCCTTTCATGCGACACTAAGGACACGATATAAGAAACACTATTACGCTTTTCTCTTCAAAACTTTTTTTTATATAGTTTCAAGAATATTTAAAAGTTTATATACATTACAAAACCAGACCTAATTAGAGCTTGTCATTCCCTTGCTAACCTTACTTCTCCTTATTCTGGATCCCAGCTGGGAAGGCAATAGTGTTTTGGGGCATCCTTCATTTCTTTTTCAGACTCTTGATTTTAGCTTACTATAAAATTGTTAAATTACCATCTGGACATTGTCTTATTCTTATTTCATATAATACAAAAAGAGAGGAAAAAATCAAAGTTATTTGCTTACTAATATTATTATATTTATTGTGTTTTGTTTATTTGTAATTTATTTTGAAAATATTGTGTGTTCAGAATTACTCTATCCACCTTACCAGGTCTTTCCCACAAATAGAAAGTATTCTTTATCTGATTCCCAGAGCACAACTCACAACATGTTGAAAGCCAGCCTCCAAAATAAATCCTGGTCAATTTATTTAAGAAGCCTGCTCCTGGTGCTTAAGGAAATAATGGCACCTTGTGAATGTAGACGGCATCCGCTTCTGCGTAAGCTACACGTTACTGCCCGCAAATGCTGTCCATCTAAATCAGACTAATAATGGTTGCATTTTCAAAGGAACCTTTGGAGAAACTTACAATAGGTTATGAGAGGTGTTGGAAACTTGAAGACAAATGCAGGTGAAAATAAGACAGAGGTCTGTCCCCTGTCTGGAGTGGCTTATACCAAAAATCTGAGTGAATACCAACACTCCATTTGCACGAGTTCTGTCTTCTCTGTTTCTAACTGGTGTTTTCACCAACACTTGCCTCTTCTTCTTTCTTTTGCTTTGGCTCTTTCTTTCCACATTCCCATTCTTTTTTTCTCTGCACTGCTATGAGATCATGATCTCTTGAATTCCTTAGAATATTTCTTGTATGTAAATCCTACAATTTAACACATGTTACATACAGCTCCACAGAATGTCATGAATAACAAACTTGCTTCTTACATTTGCTGAAAATTTAACATGAATATATTCTTTAAAATAGGCTACAGTTGTTACAATTACTTTAGAGCAGCTTTAAACTACACTGAACTCTGGAATCCCTAGAGATACTGTTTAAAGAATTCAGATAACAGAGTCCTATCCCCAGAGAATTTTATTTAAAAGTTCTTAAGGGAGTTTTAGGAGGCTGCTTATATAGTAAGAACCCTGGGTGTCTTTCTGCTCTTGTTTTTTTTTAATAATGACTTTATGATATATAATTTACGTATCAAGAGCTAGAGCAAGATAGCTGAATAGAAGTTTCCACCAGTCATCTCTCTCCCTCACAAAGACACCAACTAAGGTATCTACATAGAAAAAAAAATCTTCATAAGAACTAAAAAACAGATGAGTACTCATAGTACCTGTTTTTACCTCCAAATCACTGAAAGAGGCACGGGAGACGTAGAGAAAACAGTCCTTAATTTCTGATGCCACTCTTCCCCCACTCCTGGCAGCAGAAACAGATGCTGAGCACATCTCTGGGCACCAGGGCAGGCAGAATGCAGCAATTGTGAGGCATTGAACTCTACTATCCTGTTAAAGCAGAAAGGAAAGCTGAACCAAACTCAGCATTTAAACCAGCCATAGTCAGACAGGAATCACTGATCCCAGGGTCCAAACTTGAGTTCCCACAAACCTCATCAGTAATGGCCGAAGTGCTTTCTGTCTCCAAATAAATTTGAAAGGCAGTCTAGGCCATAAGGACTGCAACTCTTAGATGAGCCCTAGGACTGAATTAGGCTCAGGGACAGTAGGCTAGGGGAGCATGAGATACACTGAGACACCAGCTGGGACAGTCAAGGAAGTGATGACATCACACCTCCCCTAACCCCACACTGTACAGCTTAGGGGTCCAAAAGAGACCCCTTCTTCCCCTTGAAAAGAGGAGAGCTGGGCCAAGATGGCCAACTAGAAGCAGCAGCCTTCAGAGACTCCCATTGGAAAAAACCATAATAAGCCTGTGAATCTTTCATTGGCAACCAAAGTATCCCAAGTTACCTCATCAAAACTGACTAGAAGGCTGGCGTGACCCATGGAGAGAAGGGAAAACAGTGTGGTGTGGCAGCACACGTGAGAGAGAGAGGGACACGGGAATCCCCTCCCCCCAGCCAAGGGAGGTGGTGAGTGAGGTGCTACCCAGCCAGAGGAACTGTGCTTTTCCCACAGAACTGTGCGACCCATGGATGAACCCATGCCACCGGGACCTAGCATCCCAACCCTGAAACTTGCAGATTCTTACAGCCTCTCAGCTGGAATCTGCTTAAGCCTACCAAACTCCCAGTGGGAGGGGCAACCAGCACTGGCTGTGGCTGCCTGCTGTCTAAGCCATTTGAGCTCCTTGGGGGAGAGGCAGCAGCCAGCACTGGGACTCTCCACTGCCTAATACACTAAGCTTCCAGGGCGGGGGCAGGGCGGCACCCATTTCTATAGCTCCAAGCTGCGCTTTTCCCCTGCTGGAGCCAAGGAGGCTGGACAGCTTGGTCCCAAGACTTGTCCCCACAGCCCAACACACAGGCTGTGGCAATCAGCAGCCAGAGTGCCTCTTCAGGCCTAACCCTGACTCATCCTTCCTCATTGGGCAGGGCTTCCCTGCAGGAACTCCAGTAACTCCAACCAGAGGCTCAGGGACAGAATTTGTATCTCCCTGGGTCTGAAACCCTGTAGGGAGGGGTGGCTGCAGTCTCTGTGGACCAGCAGACTTAGCATTTCTTCCTGGTAGTTCTGAGGAATCCAAGCACCCCAGAATTTCCCCCAGGCAAAGCAAACCTCCTCCATTAAGGGACAAATGCTTTGTTAAATGAGTCCTACTCCCCATGCCACTTAACTGGGTGAGACCCTCCAACAGGGGTTGTCAGACACCTTATACAGGAGTGACCCTACTGGCATCAGGTTGGTGCCCCTCAAGGTCAGAGGTCCCAGAAGGAGCAGGCACCCATCTTTGCTGTTCTCCAACCTCCTTGAGTGTCATCTCCAGGCATGGCAGAGAATCAGATGAATAGGGCCTGAAGTGAACCCTCAGCAAACTGCAGCAGCCCTACAAAAGAGGGATCTGACTATTGAAGGAAAAGCAAACAAGCAGAAAGCAACAACAACAGGATCATCAACAACAAAAAAGACCCCCACAAAAACCCCATCCAAGGGTCAGCAGCCTATCTCGTTTTTTCAATTGTTTCAGAAGAAATAAAGAAAAGAAAGAAAGAAAGAAAGAAAGAAAGAAAGAAAGAAAGAAAGAAAGAAAGAAAGAAAGAAAGAAAGAAAGAAAAGAGGAGAAAGAAGAGTGGGGAGGACTTTGTCTTGTATCTTGGATGCCAGCTCAGCCATAGCAGAATAGTGTTACTGGGCGGGTCTTTGTTCTTAGTGCTCCCAAGATAGTGGCGGGCCAGTCTCATGATGGGGTGGGCCACTCTCAAGATGGCGGCAAGCCTTTTGTTCTCTGACTTGGGGTTCTTGGCCCCACGGATTCTAAGGGATGGAACCTTGGGCCATGCGGTGAGTGTTGTAGCTCTATTAGAAGCCGTGGGTCACAGAAGAGACCTGTGGAATCCAGCGACTAGTGGTCAGTTCAATTAGGACAAACCTGGGCACTTAACTATGCAGGAACAATGGCGAGTCTTTAGCCTGATCAGGAGTGGCAATGGGCACCTCACTGGATGAGAGTGCAGTGGACACCCTGCCAGATCCAGAGGAGTGGAAGTCAACAGTGGGTCTGGGATGACAGTGAACAGCAGTGGTGGACAGCAAGTGAAAGCTCAGCTCGAGCTATAACAAACACGAACCAGAAGCGTGTGCAGTTGCAAGATTTAGTAGAGTGAAAACAGCTCCCATAAAATGGGAGGGCTTGGGGTGCCCCCTATAGCAGATATAGCTTAGATCACAATTCCCAAGTTCTTTCAAATACCTGGAAAGGCTTCCCAAGAAGGAGGACTATAAATAAGCCCAGGCAGTGATGATTACAATAATACTTAACTCTTTAATGCCCAGACACTGAAGATCATCTAATAGCATCAACACCATCCAGGAAAACATGACCTTAACTAATGAACTAAAGAAGACACCAGGGACAAACCCTGGAGAAACAGACATGTGACCTTTCAGACAGAGAATTCACAATAACTGCCTTGAGGAAACTCAAATAAATTCAAGATAACACAGAGAAAAAATTTAGAATTCCATCAGACAAATTTAACAAACAGATTGAAATAAAAAGAATCAAGCAGAAATTCTGAAGTTGAAAAATGCAACTGGCATGTTGAAAAATGCATCAGGATTTTTTAAATAGCAGAATTGATCAAGCAGAAGAAATAATTAGTGAACTTGAAGACAGGTTATTTAAAAATACAGAGCGAGGGAAGACAAAAGAAAAAAGAATAAGAAACAATAAAGCATGCCTAAAGAATCTAGAAAACAGCCTCACAAGGCTGAGTTATTAGATCTTGTTTTTATTTCATTCATTCAGCCACTCTATGGTTTTTGACTGAATCATTTAGTCCACATACATTCATTGTTATATTGATAAATAAAAGCATGCACTTACCATTTTGTCATTTGTTTTCTGGTTGTTTTGGGGTCTTCTTTCTTTCTGTCTTCCTTTCAGCAAAGATGATTTTCTCTGTTGATATGATTTAGTTATTAATATTAAAACATTGTTAAGATTAACATTAAAGAGTTAGTTAAATATTAAGAGTTATTGGCCTTAAAGAGGAGAAAGAGGGATAGGGTAGAAAGTTTTTTCAAAGGTTTAATAACAGAGAGTTTTCCAAATCTATAGAGAGATATCAATATTCAGGAAGACGAAGGTTATAGAACACCAAGCAGATTTAACCTAAAGAGCACTACCTCAAGACATTTATTTTTAGGATCTTAAAAGCAACAAGAGAAAAAAAATACCATACAATGGAACTCTAATGTGTTGGTCAGCAGACTTTTCATTGGAAACCTTACAGGCCAAGAGACATTGGAGTGACATACTTAAAGAGCTGAAGGAAAAAAAACCTTTTGTCCTGGAATAGTATATTCAGTGAAAATATCCTTCAAACATGAAGGAAAAATAAATATTTTCCCAGACAAACAAAACCTGAGAAATGTCGTCAACACCAGACCAGTCCTACAAGAAATGTTAAAGGGAGTACTTCAATCAGAAAGTAAAGGATGTTAATGAGCAATAAAAATTATCTGAAGGTACAAAACTGACTGGTAATAATATACAGAAAAACACAGACTATTATAACACCGTAACTGTGGTCTGTAAACTACTCTGATCCTGAGTGGAAAGAATAATGAACCAATCAAAAATAACCACTACAGCAACTTTTCAAGACATAGATAGTACAATAAGATATAAATGGAAACAGCAAAAGTTTAAAAACAGGGGAACAAAATTAAGGCATAGAATTTTTATTAGTTCTGTTTTTGCTTGTTTGTGCAAACAGTGTTATTATCAGCTTAAAATAATGGGTTATAAAAGAATATTTGCAAATCTCATGGTAACCTCAACCAAAAAAAATACAATAGATACACACACACAGAAAAAGCAAGAAACTAAATCATATCAACAAAGAAATTATCTTCACTAAGAGAAGACAGGAAAAAAGAAGAAAAAGAAGACGCCCAAACAACTAAAAAACAAACAAAATGGTAAGAGTATGCTCTTACTTATCAATAATAATAATGGATGTAAATGGACCAAATTATTCAATGAAAAGTCAAAGAGTGGATGAATGGATATAATAAAAAAGAAGTTCTAGTAATCTGTTGCCTACAAGAAACAAATTTCACCTATGAAAACACACATATACTGGAAATAAAGAAATGAAAAAAAGATGTCCCTTGCCAATGGAAACCAAAAAATAGAAGGACTATCTATACTTATGTCAGATTAAATGGATTTTGGGACAAAAACTATAGGAACATACAAAAAAGGTTGCTACATAATGATTAAGGGGTCAATATAGCAAGAGAATATAACCATTATACATATGTATGCACTCCAATCTGGAGCACCCAGATATCTAAAGCAAACGTTATTCGAGCTGAAGAGAGAGATAGATACCCATGCCATAATAGCTGGAGACTTTCAAACTTTACTTTCAACATTGGACTGGTCTACTAGACAGAAAATCAATGAAGAAACATCAGACATAACCTGTACTATAGATCAAGTGGATCAAACAGATATTTACAGAACATTTCATCTAATGGCTGCAGAATACACATTTTTTTCCCTCAGCATAGGTATCATTCTCAAGAATTGACCATATGTTAGGTCACAAAACAAGTCTTAAAACACTTTTAAAAATTGAAATAATATCAAGAATTTTCTCTGACCACAATGAACTAAAACTAGAAGTTAATAACAAGAGAAACTTTGGAAACTATACAAAGACATGGAAAATAGACTGTATGCTCCTGAATAACCAAATTATTTATGAAAATATTAAAAAAGAAATTGAAAAATTTCTTGAAACAAATGATACTGGAAACACAACATAGCAAAACTGATGGGATACAGCAAAAACAATAATCAGAGGGAATTTTGTAGGTATGAGTTCCTACATCAAAAAATAGATAAAACCTTTAAATAAACAACCCAATGATGCATCTTAAATAAGTAAAAAATCAAGAGAATACCAAAGCCAAAATTACTAGGAAAAAAGAAATAATAAAAATCAGAGCAGAAATAAAATTGAATTTAAAGAAAATATACAAAATCTATGAAGCAAAAGTTGTTTGTTTGAAAAGTTACAACTGATACTGCAGAAATTCAAAGAATCATTAGTGGCTACTATGAGCAACTATATGTTAATAAACTGGAAAATCCAAAAAGCATGAACAAATTCCTAGCCATATACAACCTAACAAAATTGAATCAGGAATAAATTCAAAACTGATACAGACCAATAATATGTGACAAAATTAAAATGATAATAAAAAGTCTCTCACTAAAGCAAAACCCAGGACCTGATGGCTTTACTGCTATATTCTACCAAACATTTAAGAAAAAACTAATACCAATTCTACTCAAACCATTCCAAAAAATACAGGAGGTGGTGAGCAAACCAGAAAAAGATGTCAAAAAAAGAAAACTACAGGCCAATATCTCTGATAAATATTGGTACGAAATCCTCAGCAAAATACTAACAAAATGAAGTCAACAATACATTAGAAACATCATTTATCATGACCAAGTGGGATTTATTCCAGGAATGGAAGGATGGTTCAATATATGCAAATCCATCAATATGATACATAATATCAACAGAATGAAGTACAAAAACCATATGATCATTTTCATTGATGCTGAAAAAGCATTTGATAAAATTTAACATCCATCCATAATAACAATTAAAAAGTCAACAAACTAGGTGTAGAAGGAACAATCCTCAACAAAAGTCATACATGACAGACCTACAGCTAGTATCAAACAGAGTGGGGAAAAACTGAAAGTCTTTCCTCTAATATTTGGAACACAATAAGGATGTCCACTATCACCGCTGTTATTCAACATAGTACTGAAATTCTTAGCTATAGTAATCAGGCAAGAGAAATACATAAAGGGCATCCAAATTGGAAAGAACAGTCAAATTATCCTTGTTTGCAGGTGATATGGTCTTATATTTGAAAAAACCTAAAGAGTGCCCAAAAAAATTGTTAGAACTTATAAACAAATTCACTAAAGTTACAGGATAGAAAATCAACATACAAACATTATTAGCATTTCTATATGCCAACAATGAACAATCTAAAAATGAAAATGTAAAAATCCCATTTACAATAGTTGCACATAAAATTAAATACCTTGGAATTAACTTAACCTAATAAGTAAAATATCTCTATAATGAAAACTATAAAACACTGATGAAAAAAATTGAAGAGAGCACCAAAAAATGGAAAGATAGACCATGTTCATGGATTGAAAGAATCAATATTGTTAAAATGTCCATAATCCTCAAAGCATTCTACAGAGTCAATGCACTTTCTATCAAAATACCAATGATATTCTTCAAAGAAATAGTAAAAGCCATCCTAAAATGTGTATGGAACCATGAAAAACCCCAAATAGCCAAAAGTATCCTAAGCAAAGTGAACAAAACTGGAGGAATTGTATTACCTGACTTCAAATTATACTGCAGAGCTTTGGCAAGCACAACAGCATGGCACTGGCATAAAAATAGACACATAGACCATCAGAACAAAATAGAGAACACAGACACAAATCCACACACTTACAGTGAACACATTTTCAACAAAGCTTCCAAGAACATACACTGGGGAAAAGAGGATTTTTCCATAAATTATGCTTGAAAAACTGGATATACATTTGCATAAGAAGGAAACTAGACCCCTATGTCTCACTTTATACAAAAATCAAATCAAAAGGGATAAAGAGTTAAATCTAAGACCTCAAGCTGTGAAACTACTACATGAAAACGTTGGGGAAAATTTCCCTGACATTGGTCTAAGCAAAATTTTATTGAGAAACATCCCCAAAGCACAGGCAGCCAAAAGCAAAAGTGGACAAATGGGATCATATCAAGTTAAAAAAACTTCTGCACAACAAAAGATACAATCAACAAAGTTAATAGACAATCCACAGAATGGGAGAAAGTATTTGAAGACTACCTATCTAACAAGGGATTAATAAGCAGAATACATAAGGGGTTCAAGCAACTCTATAGGAAAATATCTAATAATTCGATCAAAAATGGGCAAAAGATTTGAATACACATTTTGCAAAAGAAGACACACAAATAGGAAACAGACATAAAAAGGTGTTCAACATCATTGATTATCAGAGAAATGAACCTCAAAACTTTAATGAGATACCATCTCACCCCAGTTAAAATGCCTTTTATCCAAAAGACAGAAAATAATAAATGCTGACAAGGATGTGAAGAAAAGGGAAACCTCATACACTGTCGGTGGGAGTGTAAATTAACACAGCCACTATGTAGAACAGTTTGAAAGTTCCTCAAAATCTAAAAATTGGCTACCATATGATCCAGCAATCCCTGGGTATGCTGGGTATATACCCCAAATAAAGGAAATCAGTATATTTAAGAGATGTCTGCACTCCTACGTTTGTTGCAGCTCTGTTTACAATAGCTAAGATTTGGAAGTAACCTAAGTGTACATCAACAGATGAATGGATAAAGAAAATGTGGTACATATGCACAATGGAGTACTATTCGGCCACAACTAAGAGTGAGATCCAGTTATTTGCAAAACATGGAAAGGACTGAAGATTATTCTGTTTAGTGAAATAAGCCAGGAACAGAAAGACAAACATCACACTTTCTCACTTATTTTGGGGATGTAAAAATCAAAACAACAGATCTCATGTACATAAAGAGTAGAAAGATGATTATCAGAGGCTGGGAAAGGTAATAGGCAGCTGGTGTGGAGGTGGAATGGTTAATGTGTACAAAAAATAGTTAGAAATAATGAATAAGACCTACTATTTAATAACACAACACAGTACCTGTAGTCAATAATAAATAAATTGCACATTAAAAATTAACTAATGTAGTCTGATTGTTTTTAACTCAAAAAATAAATGCTTGAGGGGACGGATACCTCATTCTCCATGATGAACTTATTTCACATTGCATGCCTGTAGCAAAACATCTCACGTACTCTGCAAATATATATATCAACTATGTATCCACAAAAATTAAAAATAAAAAGTTATTTACATAGCAAATATTCAGTTTTTAAATTATACAATTCGGTGGAGTTTATTATGCTCAAAAAGTTTTACAACCATCACTATTAATTTTAGAACTTTTCATCACCACATACACACAAAACCTCGGTATAATTAGCAGGCATTCCTCTCTCCCACCTTCCCCCAGTTCCTGGAAACCACTAGTCTATTTTCTATTTCAACGGATTTGCCCATTCTGGGCATTTTTTATATGTTGACTTATGTAATAGCTGGCCTTTTCTTTACTAGTTTCTTTTGTTTGCCGTAATATTTTTACGACTTATCCATGTTGTAGCGTGTTTTATAGTTTCAGTTCTTATATTTAGGTTGATTTTAAGTGTTACATATGATGTTGTTTTGCATGTGAATATCTAGTTGTTGAACCCAGTACCTTCTGTTGAAGAGACTTTTTTTTTTTTTATCCTCATTTGAATGGTCTTGACACCCTTGTTGGAAACAAACTGCCCATAAATGTAAAGGTTTATTTCTAGACTTCCAGTTCCATTTCAATTATTTATATCTCTACCCTTATGTCAGTACCACAATGTCTTGAATACTATAGCTTATAGCATGTTTTGAAATCAAGAAAGATGGCTTGAGCCTGGGAGTTTGAGGCTATAGGGAGCCACTCCATCCTGGGTTATAGCATGAGACCCCGTCTTAAAGGAAAAAAAAAAGAAAAAAGGAAAAAAAAAAGGTCTGAGAATCCTACAACTTTCTCCAACTTTGTTATTTTTCAAGATTGTTTTGGATATCCTTGGTTTTTTACATTTCCATATGAATTTTAGGACTGGTTTTTAATCTTTGAAAAAAAAAAACTAGCTGAGCCTCTAATAGAGAATTGTTGAATCTGTGAATCTGTAGAGCCCTGGATACTTATGATGCTGTGTGTCACAGTAAATGTTTTCCTTTTGTCTTTATTTATCCCTCTATTCCTCCTTCCATTTCTCTTGATCTTTCTTTTTCCTTCTTTGGGTTGAATTGAATTTAAAATAAAGCAACAGTAGCTATCCCTTTTCTGGGAAATCAATAAAGTGCAGCAAAATCTTAGCCACTCATGAAACTCTACTTGCACAATATTTCCATTGTTTGAAGTGACAAAAAACAAAATTAATCCCCCTGAAAAGGCAGTGTGGTGCAAAAGAACAAATGCTACATTGGAACATCAGAATAATTGAGATGCAGTTCAATTTTACTGCAGTGAAAGGCCATGTGGTTTTTAGTGCATCCCGGCATCTGTGAAATTTAGGCTGCCCAATAAGAAAAACGGATAGTGGGGGAATAATTGTACAATAATGCTAAATCTCTTTAAAAATAGAATTATTATATAAGATTTTAAAAGGTTACTAATAAATTTAAAGTTTTTTTAAGAATTATAATTTACAGTAGCTTTAAGCTTCATAACAATGTATTATAACCATAGTCGTTTTACATAAAATAAATCATATTGAAGTTAACTTTATTTCTAGATTTTATATCAAAAATTATGGGTTTTTTTTTCTTTTTCTTTTTTTGAGATGAAGTCTCGCTCTGTCGCCCAGGCTAGAGTGCAGTGGAGCAATCTCGGCTCATTGAAAGCCCTGCCTCCCGAGTTCACGCCATTCTCCTGACTCAGCCTCCTGAATAGCTGGGACTACAGGCACCCACCACCACGCCCGGCTAATGTTTTTGTATTTTTAGTATTTTGTATTCACCATGTTAGCCAGGATGATCTCGATCTCCTGATCTCGTAATCTGCCCACCTCGACTTCCCAAAGTGCTGGGATTACAGGCGTTAGCCACCATGCCCGGCCAAAAAGTATAAGTTTTAAAACTTCTGATACATTGTCTTGTAAGACCTTAAATACATACCTAAGGAAAAAAGTCAATGATTTGAAATGAATTCAGGTATTTGAAGTACTTTAAGCCAACTCTTTATAAAATTCAACAAGCTTACTACACTCTACTGAAGATGACAGTTTAGCAGATATTTTGAATTTGATTGGATGTATTTAAGACTATGCCAGTAGCTGTCATTATAATTTGTTATATAATTTATTTTTAAAGAGAAATTTTATTATTTAAAAGTATATATTAAATAGCAAATTAAATTTTATTTTTAATGTATCTTATGAAATATATTTAAAAGGTATAATTTTGTTGCCCATTTTCTTTTTTTTTCTTTCTTTTTTTAAATTTATTTATTATTATTATACTTTAAGTTGTAGGGTACATGTGCATAACGTGCAGGTTTGTTACATATGTATACTTGTGCCATGTTGGTGTGCTGCACACATCAACTCGTCATTTACATCAGGTATAACTCCCAATGCAATCCCTCCCCCCTCCCCCCTCCCCATGATAGGCCCCGTGTGTGATGTTCCCCTTCCTGAGTCGAAGTGATCTCATTGTTCAGTTCCCACCTATGAGTGAGAACATGCGGTGTTTGGTTTTCTGTTCTTGTGATAGTTTGCTAAGAATGATGGTTTCCAGCTGCATCCATGTCCCTACAAAGGACACAAACTCATCCTTTTTGATGGCTGCATAGTATTCCATGGTGTATATGTGCCACATTTTCTTAATCCAGTCTGTCACTGATGGACATTTGGGTTGATTCCAAGTCTTTGCTATTGTGAATAGTGCCGCAATAAATATACGTGTGCATGTGTCTTTATAGCAGCATAATTTATAATCCTTTGGGTATATACCCAGTAATGGGATGGCTGGGTCATATGGTACATCTAGTTCTAGATCCTTGAGGAATCGCCATACTGTTTTCCATAATGGTTGAACTAGTTTACAATCCCACCAACAGTGTAAAAGTGTTCCTATTTCTCCACATCCTCTCCAGCACCTGTTGTTTCCTGACTTTTTAATGATCGCCTTTCTAACTGGTGTGAGATGGTATCTCATTGTGGTTTTGATTTGCATTTCTCTGATGGCCAGTGATGATGAGCATTTTTTCATGTGTCTGTTGGCTGTATGAATGTCTTCTTTTGAGAAATGTCTGTTCATATCCTTTGCCCACTTTTTGATGGGGTTGTTTGTTTTTTTCTTGTAAATTTGTTTGAGTTCTTTGTAGGTTCTGGATATTAGCCCTTTGTCAGATGAGTAGATTGCAAAAATTTTCTCCCATTCTGTAGGTTGCCTGTTGACTCTGATGGTAGTTTCTTTTGCTGTGCAGAAGCTCTTTAGTTTAATGAGATCCCATTTGTCAATTTTGGCTTTTGCTGCCGTTGCTTTTGGTGTTTTAGACATGAAGTCTTTGCCCATGCCTATGTCCTGAATGGTACTACCTAGGTTTTCCTCTAGGATTTTTATGGTATTAGGTCTAACATTTAAGTCTCTAATCCATCTTGAATTAATTTTCGTATAAGGAGTAAGGAAGGGATCCAGTTTCAGCTTTCTACTTATGGCTAGCCAATTTTCCCAGCACCATTTATTAAATAGGGAATCCTTTCCCCATTTCTTGTTTCTCTCAGGTTTGTCAAAGATCAGATGGCTATAGATATGTGGTATTATTTCTGAGGACTCTGTTCTGTTCCATTGGTCTATATCTCTGTTTTGGTACCAGTACCGTGCTGTTTTGGTTACTGTAGCCTTGTAGTATAGTTTGAAGTCAGGTAGCGTGATGCCTCCAGCTTTGTTCTTTTGACTTAGGATTGTCTTGGAGATGCGGGCTCTTTTTTGGTTCCATATGAACTTTAAAGAAGTTTTTTCCAATTCTGTGAAGAAACTCATTGGTAGCTTGATGGGGATGGCATTGAATCTATAAATTACCTTGGGCAGTATGGCCATTTTCACGATATTGATTCTTCCTATCCATGAGCATGGTATGTTCTACCATTTGTTTGTGTCCTCTTTTATTTCACTGAGCAGTGGTTTGTAGTTCTCCTTGAAGAGGTCCTTTACATCCCTTGTAAGTTGGATTCCTAGGTATTTGATTCTCTTTGAAGCAATTGTGAATGGAAGTTCATTCCTGATTTGGCTCTCTGTTTGTCTGTTAGTCGTGTATAAGAATGTTTGTGATTTTTGCACATTAATTTTGTATCCTGAGACTTTGCTGAAGTTGCTTATCAGCTTAAGGAGATTTGGGGCTGAGACAATGGGGTTTTCTAAATATACAATCATGTCATCTGCAAACAGGGACAATTTGACTTCTTCTTTTCCTAACTGAATACCCTTGATTTCTTTCTCTTGCCTGATTGCCCTAGCCAGAACTTCCAACACTATGTTGAATAGGAGTGGTGAGAGAGGGCATCCCTGTCTTGTGCCAGTTTTCAAAGGGAATTTTTCCAGTTTTTGCCCATTCAGTATGATATTGGCTGTGGGTTTGTCATAAATAGCTCTTATTATTTTGAGGTACGTTCCATCAATACCGAATTTATTGAGCGTTTTTAGCATGAAAGGCTGTTGAATTTTGTCAAAAGCCTTTTCTGCATCTATTGAGATAATCATGTGGTTCTTGTCTTTGGTTCTGTTTATATGCTGGATTATGTTTATTGATTTGCGAATGTTGAACCAGCCTTGCATCCCAGGGATGAAGCCCACTTGATCGTGGTGGATAAGCTTTTTGATGTGTTGCTGAATCTGGTTTGCCAGTATTTTATTGAGGATTTTTGCATCGATGTTCATCAGGGATATTGGTCTAAAATTCTCTTTTTTTGTTGTGTCTCTGCCAGGCTTTGGTATCAGGATGATGTTGGCCTCATAAAATGAGTTAGGGAGGATTCCCTCTTTTTCTATTGATTGGAATAGTTTCAGAAGGAATGGTACCAACTCCTCCTTGCACCTCTGGTAGAATTCAGCTGTGAATCCATCTGGTCCTGGACTTTTTTTGGTTGGTAGGCTATTAGTTATTGCCTCAATTTCAGAGCCTGCTATTGGTCTATTCAGGGATTCAACTTCTTCCTGGTTTAGTCTTGGAAGAGTGTAAGTGTCCAGGAAATTATCCATTTCTTCTAGATTTTCCAGTTTATTTGCGTAGAGGTGTTTATAGTATTCTCTGATGGTAGTTTGTATTTCTGTGGGGTCGGTGGTGATATCCCCTTTATCATTTTTAATTGTGTCGATTTGATTCTTCTCTCTTTTCTTCTTTATTAGTCTTGCTAGTGGTCTGTCAATTTTGTTGATCTTTTCAAAAAACCAACTCCTGGATTCATTGATTTTTTGTAGGGTTTTTTGTGTCTCTATCTCCTTCAGTTCTGCTCTGATCTTAGTTATTTCTTGCCTTCTGCTAGCTTTCGAATGTGTTTGCTCTTGCTTCTCTAGTTCTTTTAATTCTGATGTTAGAGTGTCAATTTTAGATCTTTCCTGCTTTCTCTTGTGGGCATTTAGTGCTATAAATTTCCCTCTACACACTGCTTTAAATGTGTCCCAGAGATTCTGGTATGTTGTATCTTTGTTCTCATTGGTTTCAAAGAACATCTTTATTTCTGCCTTCATTTCGTTATGTACCCAGTAGTCATTCAGGAGCAGGTTGTTCAGTTTCCATGTAGTTGAGCGGTTTTGATTGAGTTTCTTAGTCCTGAGTTCTAGTTTGATTGCACTGTGGTCTGAGAGACAGATTGTTATAATTTCTGTTCTTGTACATTTGCTGAGGAGTGCTTTACTTCCAATTACGTGGTCAATTTTGGAGTAAGTACGATGTGGTGCTGAGAAGAATGTATATTCTGTTGATTTGGGGTGGAGAGTTCTATAGATGTCTATTAGGTCTGCTTGCTGCAGAGATGAGTTCAATTCCTGGATATCCTTGTTAACTTTCTGTCTCGTTGATCTGTCTAATGTTGACAGTGGAGTGTTGAAGTCTCCCATTATTATTGTATGGGAGTCTAAGTCTCTTTGTAAGTCTCTAAGGACTTGCTTTATGAATCTGGGTGCTCCTGTATTGGGTGCATATATATTTAGGATAGTTAGCTCTTCCTGTTGAATTGATCCCTTTACCATTATGTAATGGCCTTCTTTGTCTCTTTTGATCTTTGATGGTTTAAAGTCTGTTTTATCAGAGACTAGTATTGCAACCCCCGCTTTTTTTTGTTCTCCATTTGCTTGGTAAATCTTCCTCCATCCCTTTATTTTGAGCCTATGTATGACTCTGCGTGTGAGATGGGTCTCCTGAATACAGCAGACTGATGGGTCTTGACTCTTTATCCAGTTTGCCAGTCTGTGTCTTTTAATTGGAGCATTTAGTCCATTTACATTTAAGGTTAAGATTGTTATGTGTGAACTTGATCCTGCCATTATGATATTAACTGGTTATTTTGCTCGTTAGTTGATGCAGTTTCTTCCTAGCCTCGATGGTCTTTACATTTTGGCATGTTTTTGCAATGGCTGGTACCGGTTGTTCCTTTCCATGTTTAGTGCTTCCTTCAGGGTCTCTTGTAAGGCAGGCCTAGTGGTGACAAAATCTCTAAGCATTTGCTTATCTGTAAAGGATTTTATTTCTCCTTCACTTATGAAACTTAGTTTGGCTGGATATGAAATTCTGGGTTTAAAATTCTTTTCTTTAAGAATGTTGAATATTGGCCCCCACTCTCTTCTGGCTTGGAGAGTTTCTGCCGAGAGATCTGCTGTTAGTCTGATGGGCTTCCCTTTGTGGGTAACCCGACCTTTCTCTCTGGCTGCCCTTAAGATTTTTTCCTTCATTTCAACTTTGGTGAATCTGGCAATTATGTGTCTTGGAGTTGCTCTTCTCGAGGAGTATCTTTGTGGCGTTCTCTGTATTTCCTGGATTTGAATGTTGGCCTGCCCTACTAGGTTGGGGAAGTTCTCCTGGATGATATCCTGAAGAGTGTTTTCCAACTTGGTTCCATTTTCCCCCTCACTTTCAGGCACCCCAATCAGACGTAGATTTGGTCTTTTTACATAATCCCATACTTCTTGCAGGCTTTGTTCATTTCTTTTTCTTCTTTTTTCTTTTGGTTTCTCTTCTCGCTTCATTTCATTCATTTGATCCTCAGTCGCTGATACTCTTTCTTCCAGTTGATCGAGTCGGTTACTGAAGCTTGTGCATTTGTCACGTATTTCTCGTGTCATGGTTTTCATCTCTTTCATTTCGTTTAGGACCTTCTCTGCATTAATTACTCTAGCCATCAATTCTTCCACTTTTTTTTCAAGATTTTTAGTTTCTTTGCGCTGGGTACGTAATTCCTCCTTCAGCTCTGAGAAATTTGATGGACTGAAGCCTTCTTCTCTCATCTCGTCAAAGTCATTCTCCGTCCAGCTTTGATCCGTTGCTGGCGATGAGCTGCGCTCCTTTGCCGGGGGAGATGTGCTCTTATTTTTTGAATTTCCAGCTTTTCTGCCCTGCTTTTTCCCCATCTTTGTGGTTTTATCTGCCTCTGGTCTTTGATGATGGTGATGTACTGATGGGGTTTTGGTGTAGGTGTCCTTCCTGTTTGATAGTTTTCCTTCTAACAGTCAGGACCCTCAGCTGTAGGTCTGTTGGAGATTGCTTGAGGTCCACTCCAGACCCTGTTTGCCTGGGTATCAGCAGCAGAGGCTGCAGAAGATAGAATATTTCTGAACAGCGAGTGTACCTGTCTGATTCTTGCTTTGGAAGCTTCCTCTCAGGGGTGTACTCCACCCTGTGAGGTGTGGGGTGTCAGACTGCCCCTAGTGGGGGATGTCTCCCAGTTAGGCTACTCAGGGGTCAGGGACCCACTTGAGCAGGGAGTCTGTCCCTTCTCAGATCTCAACCTCTGTGCTGGGAGATCCACTGCTCTCTTCAAAGCTGTCAGACAGAGTCGTTTGCATCTGCAGAGGTTTCGGCTGAGTTTGTTATTGTTTACTGTGCCCTGTCCCCAGAGGTGGAGTCTACAGAGACAGGCAGGTTTCCTTGAGCTGCTGTGAGCTCCACCCAGTTCGAGCTTCCCAGCAGCTTTGTTTACCTACTTAAGCCTCAGAAATGGCGGGCGCCCCTCCCCCAGCCTCCCTACTGCCTTGCCGGTAGATCACAGACTGCTGTGCTAGCAATGAGGGAGGCTCCGTGGGTGTGGGACCCTCCCGGCCAGGTGTGGGATATGATCTCCTGGTGTGCCTGTTTGCTTAAAGTGCAGTATTGGGGTGGGAGTTACCCGATTTTCCAGGTGTTGTGTGTCTCAGTTCCCCTGGCTAGGAAAAGGGATTCCCTTCCCCCTTGCGCTTCCCAGGTGAGGCAATGCCTCGCCCTGCTTCAGCTCTCGCTGGTCGGGCTGCAGCAGCTGACCAGCACTGATCGCCGGGCACTCCCCAGTGAGATGAACCCAGTACCTCAGTTGAAAATGCAGAAATCACCGGTCTTCTGTGTCGCTCGCGCTGGGAGTTGGAGACTGGAGCTGTTCCTATTCGGCCATCTTGCTCCGCCCCCTCTTGTTGCCCATTTTCAAAACTATGTTCCTATTTATGAGCACATTAAGCACAGAAATTTGTTCAGAAAGGAATACAGCAGTCATATTTCTAAAGCATATAATTTTGATTTTTAATGCATGTAGTTAAACATATGTTGGTTGCATAAATATAGATAACACTTAAACAAAGAAATGCTTTCTTTTTAAAGCACTCTCCAGCAATAAGTAATCTAGTTGGATCACTTACTAAGCTTTGAGTTTATGTCTTAGAAACTTACAAAATTATCGCACTTCATATTGAGTTAATGGTTTTCTTTTCTCTGAACACATGTGGTAACTGAACAATACAAATGTAAAATTTGTGCATTTTACAAAGAACATACCATTACTTTCTAAGTGTTACTTCATTTTGGTGAACAGAAATGATCAAAGTAAAACAGTTGGGAAAATAAAGCAAATCTTTTCATGGCAGAAAATAAAACTAATTAAAAAATTGTCCTTGCTGGGAAAAAGTTTGAAAGCCTATAAAGTTGCCCAACTCCATCACCTAATAATTATATGAGCTTGGATTTCTACATACAGATCAAGCAATTTATAGAATATGCTACAGAAGAAAGCTAAGACCAAAACCCCAGATCCACTGATGCGACAGACCTACATTCTTAACTCTGTATTTCCCAGAAGAAATAAAACCAAATTCCTCTTTAAATGTGTTCAGAGACTAAGGATCTACCCCAGACTGCAGGAGAAGACTAAGATGACATGACGACAGAATTCAATTTGAACAGTGGACAGGATCTTGGACCAAAACAATTACCATAATTTCAATAAGATCTGGAGATGAGTTAATAGTATTGTATTAGTTGTCCTTTTTAAAAAATGAACAATTTATTCAAAATGGGTTAAAATACTGCATTCTTTCACATCTAACATTTTCATATAGCCTAGCCAATAACTCAAAATGTAGCAATGAGTTTGGCTTAAATCTTCTTAATATGAAGTTTACCAAATTTTTAAATAAAATTGATGTGTCTTTTGGTGTAGTGATATACCCTTCATGAAAAAAGTCTTCTCTCTTCCACCAATGTTTTTCTGTGAATTCCATTAAACTAAAAACCGTGGTAGCAAAGTCAGTGTTCCGAGATAAAGCACAAAAGTTCCCAATAGACCTGACCTGCCTGGTCTTTATCATGTATAAATTTGCTGGGAAATAGTTTATTCTAGCCCAGGCTCTCTGCTCATTTCATCTAGTACTGTTTGGAGGACTCATGATCCGTCCTCAGCTTTAAGTCCACACTGATTCTAATCCCCCCCAATTCAGTGATTTGTAAGGTCACAGTGGCTGGAAGAAGATGCCAGAAGGTGACAGACTATTGAAGAAAACACACGGTTACCCAGAGCTAGCAGCAAGGGCAGGGATGCAAAACTTTAAAAAGCAAAAGCAAGACCTCAAAATACATAACATTCGGGGCCACATATTTAAACAAGACTTGAAGGTTTTGTTTATGAAGAGTTACAGTGCTAACCTAGAAACGTTTCCTATAGAGATTGATTTTGAAAGCAATAAAATTTATAACATGTTTGGAATAGTTTTTATTCTAATGATTTATGCTAAAAAATGATGACATGGGATTAAAGGTGAATTCCAAATTTAACTAGCACTTATGAGCTAGAACAATAATTCATTCTCCACAGATAAAATGAAAGTTTAATTTTATCCTTACTTGGAGTTTTCAGGTATGTAAGAATAAATCTTTATACCTTGTGTACATTTTTTCAATTTATTTTTTCTCTTTCAATTCAAAACTCTCAACAAGTAATAAAGACACTGGTATGAGTAGCCGGATGGCCATTTAGTGGTTTGTGCTTACTATGCATTGTCTCCAGTGTAGAATATAAACAAGCAATGGAATAAGATCTACAGGCTTCAGAACGTCACACAGGGGACTGTGATCCCAGCAATCACAGACCAAAGATGCCGTGTTCTTTGTCCTACACTTTACACAGAACTGTGCCAGCCCCACACTCACCTTGCTGGGCATGTGAACAGAGGATACATTAAATTGGATAAATCAGTTTGTGGCTGTGGAAAAGTGCTGTAATGACAGAAGAGAGAACAGCTATGAAGAACAGCTATGAAGAATGTGCAAAGAAATTACCATATATTTTTGAATAGAGCGAGGCTGGTTGTGAGTTGGCATTGCAGCCAGCTGGACAGTTAACCAAGGAGGCCTTAAGCAGAGGAAAGAGTTCCATCAGCAAGAATAAATTCAGACAGATCTGAAGCTGCTTCACTTGCCAGCATCGCCTTCAAATTTACCTTCTAATTACTCTTTCTAGGTTGAATATTATTTGAAATGTCCTTTTTCCCTTCCCTTCCCTTTCTTTACCCTGCCCTTACTTGATTGAGATATGCTATCAAATTGGATGAAAGAGCAATTCTGTGGTTATACAATGGATGTAAGAATATATAAACACTTTAGTCTTATGTTTTTGTGAATGCACTTTTACATTCATTTCAGAACACAGATTCAAAAATTCTGAGGGAAAACAACCAAGCTTAACATCTTCTAGAGACCGTAAGAACTGATAGTTACTATTTAATTATGTTTGAATGACTTTCACCCAAGCTAAAAAATACAGGAAACATGATCTAATCACATGTGAATAGATACAGAAATAAAATTTATTAAGAACAAAGAACATGAGCATAAATAATTGCCCAGGCAAAATGGCAGCTAAACTGTTCTCCTCTCACTCCTTTGCACTGTCTCAATGATCTAAATGGTGCCCGATTACTTCTCTTCCCTGTCTTCCAGTAGTCTTCCCTTGCCCAACCTTTGGATGCTCCTATTGCTTTAGGAAGAATTACGTAACAATTTTCACCAATAGTTAAAACAGGCTTGTTTCCTTCATGCTCTTTTCTTCCTCCCCCACCAGAAGCAATGCCAAGTAGGACCTTAGGAAATCCATATTGAAGACGTAGAAGCCTCCGTCAGCCTGGATCCTTCAAGCCCTCCCTACTTTTGCCCTCTGGTCCCACCCACGATCAGGAACACCCATGTGGCACTGTTACAAGAACCAGAGCCTACTTTTATTGTATTATATTGCTGAAATTTGGAGCTGATCTGTTAAAACATCTAACAGTGCCTTATCAAACAGAGATTTGCTCTCACATCCTGACTCTGATTATTAAATGAACTGTTTGAGGTTCTATTACATTGACTTTATGCCTCATCAAGAAGCTATGAGAAGAGTTGGAGGGGACAAAATAGGCATTCAGACAAGAGATTTTTCCAGTCTTCTAGAAACCTGGTACTCAATTCATGTGTTCTTCAATCTCATGTTTGATCTTTACCAAGAAGCGGTGAACAACCTACTTCATCGAATCTTCCAGTTCTTCTCATATCATGCTGCATTCCAGCTGGGACTCATAAATTCACTACTAACAAGAAACGTATTGTGGCCAAAATGAAACAGAAACATAGTTTGCATTTCACAAGAGTACATCAGTGTCATAGGAACACATTTCCATTCCCAATGCACTTAAAGTAGGTGGTTTGTGGACTGTAATGTAATAAGGCTTCTCAAGACGCAATACTTTTTAACACTTCTAAAACCTGTTGTTCTAAAGTTTTCTCAGGAAAGAACAAGTTTAAAGTTTTTTTAAAATTTCAGTTTCTTATAATGATTCATTTATGCAGGAAATTCATTTTCCATAAAGAAATGACGCCAACGACCCCAGCTGCATTCCTTAAAGAAGCATGTGATTGAGATCCTCTTGTTCCAGTAGGTACCATGGTCAGCTCCCCATGACTGACAGGAAGGAAATTCCCAAGGAAGAAACAGAGTCCAGGCTGCCTTGAGGGGAGACTGGCTCTGCTCAGGGGTCTTGGAAGCACCAGGACTTGCTGGGAAGGAGGATGGGGGATTCTGCCTCTTGTTCACCGCACACCCACCGCAGAAGACGCAGGAGCTGTTTTGTTGGAAATAGACAGCAAGAAGGAGGGACTAAAGCAGAGATACCAACAACCCCTAAAATGCTATTGCAATTATCCAGGCAATTGGTGCTGGTGCCTTGAACCAGAGTGGTTGCCATGGAGATGAGGAGACAGGGTAAGATTCAGATTACCTTGGGAAGGTAATGCAGACTGGTGGCAGGGAGGACTTTCCATCAGTTGATTTAGTTGGAATATAAAGTTAATGTTAAATGGCTAACTCTCTTGCCCCACCATACCAAGTTTCCTTCTGTGCTAGCCTCTGGAGTTCCATTCTAGCCTCTGGAGTAAGGGCTGCAGAACCTGCCCTGAAACAGGATTCCCTACATTAACTTTCAGAAAAGACTGAAAAAAAAGTATTGTGCAAGTTTCCTGCTCTTCTGGGTCCTTTACCTAGATATCCATGTGTCTCCCCATCTCAGAAAGTGACAACTCTACCTTCCAGTTGTTTAAGCCAAAGACGTTGGCGTAAACTCTACACATCATTATTTTTCTTAGACTGTATGACTAGTCTGTTATCCAATTCTGTCTGCAATACCTTCCGTGATAGCCTGAATCTTACTGCTTATCGTTTCCATGGCAACCACTCTGGGCCAAGGCACCAGCACCTATTGCCTGGATTATTGCAATAGTGTTTTAGGGATTGTTGGTATTTCAGCTTTATGCTTTCCTCCCTGCAGTCTGTTCCAACGCAAACAAAAATCTGTTAAATTTATGAAAATGTCCCTTCTGTAATCAATCTTCTTCACTGGGCTCTGTCTCATGCAGGGCACAAAGTCCTTAAAATGGATTCAAACGCTCTATCGTCTTGACCCCTTACTCTCCCACCCTTTCCAGGGCTCTCTAGACATATCCCCAACTTGGGGTTCTAGCCTGGCTGCTCTCTGTGCCTGAAATGCTCCTTCTCACATTAGCTTCACACCCTCTCCAATTCCTCCCCCATCAGAATATTACGCTCCTCACCCACACCCTCTGCTTTGTTTGTCCCTTCAGAAGTGCCACCATTTTACCCATCACATATGGAGTTTTGCATATATGTCTATTTGTAGCACACAAGGATGTAGAATTTTGTCTGCTTGGTTTACTGCTATATTCTAGTGCCCGAGACAGTGCCTACCAGACAGTAGGTGCGGAGTAAGCATCTGTTCAACGGACATGTGTTTTCCCTACAAAAGAATTACTATTGTTGATATATGTTACTAAATTAGTAGTTGCAATTTCAGAGTAGGCATTTACATTTTGTACAAAAAAAGTCTGTGTCCTTTTACTAGACTGGATTCTGTGCTTGTTTGTTTTTCAGGGAGATAAGGAGAGGGAACAGGAATGAGATTGCTGTCTCTTAGAGTCTATAAAAAAATGATGACATGTTTTTGCATAGTTGGGTCAAATTATTCTTCTGGAAAGTTTTGTGAAGAAGTTTAAAATCATGGGTATGATCTATGTGGACTGTTTTCTCTTAAGTCTCTGGTTGTGTTTGCTTGTTCTGGCTTTTTTGGGTTTGTTTTCCTTTGTTGTTATAGTTTTAGGTTAGCCAATGGATGAATAATACTCACGTAACATTGACTGTGTATCAGGCACTTGCAGGACCCAGATGGAGATAAAGCAATGGGTGCGCCAGGACCGCAACTTTTCAAAATGTTAAGTTGCTACCATACTTCACACACACATGCTGCATTGTCTAAGATCAAAAAAATTCTGATTTCAGAAAAGGTTTTGGAAGCACGGTCGCCTCGGAAAATGGTAGTAGGCACAGAACAAATGATTATTTTGGGTGATGGAATTATGAAAAACCGAATCTCTATTCTCATTTATTAGTAAACTGTCTATGTAAAGTAAGTCATGAGGTGAGGATAGATATGAGATTAAATTCTCTTTCCCCAGCAACAGCAAATCATTAAACAGGTAGATTGTAAAAGTGGAGCTTTGTTCCAGGGGGTCTCTCATTTAAAATGCATATTCTGTTAGGACATAAGCATGAATTATTTATTAAGATCCTTAAGAAATATAGATTGGTGAAATTGAAAGACAAGTGATGAAAGAAACACACACACACACACACACACACACTCACACGCTCACACAGAACCGGGACCCAGGGCCCCTTGAGTAGAGGCTTCCCCAGTGAAGGAGCACAACAGGCACCACCCCATCTTGAAACTTCAGAGACGGAAGAACTCCATCCAGTGGCATAGATTTTATATCCAAGAGCAGTGGCCCTGAAGTTTTTCACTCCTATCTCTGAATGAAACTTTTAGAGAACAGAAAGCCTTACCCCTCGATGTCAGAGGCACTGATATTCCAGTTGTCATTCCACTAGTGTTCACAAGACATGGAAAAGTTTACTTGTGAGACAGAAAGGAAAACCAAACCAACCCCATCAGCTAGTCCTCCATAAAAAACCAAGGTCAAAGATAAAGCCTCCCCACTGGCGGAATCACACACTGTGGCCCCAACTCATTCGTGGAGGCTGCTGGGCTGAGGGTGCTGCTGGCTTAGTGTGTGTCCCACACTGACCAGTGGAGCAAGGGGCCGAGGAAACTGCCTAAAGGCCCCATGCCCGTGGCCCTCTACCACGTACAGAAGTCAAAGGACGATGAAATGGTGTCAGTGTCCTACGAATTTCTATACAACCTGAAGTGGGAATGGTTGAGAAGCAGTTTTAGTGTGCTTAATTTTAATGAGTATTTGCCTTGAAAAATAGAGGATTTTTATTATTATTACCCTTCAAGAACATATAGATGACTTTTGGAGACAGAAATTAAACACTTCAACTACTAACATAGAAATAGAGTTCTTAAATTCAAAACAATTTTCTAATCTAAAGTGTAATACTTGAACACCTCTGACTGTTTTTACTTAAATAGATAATCTGTTGCCTCCCTCTCAGGATTCCAAGAATGAGCTATCATTCTTCCTGGTTCCTTATTTTTGTTTCTTTTTTATAAAGGGAAAAGGACTTTACTTACTCAAATTTGTTTTCCTGGAAAGAATGTGATTACTGTGTTGTTTGCAAAGTTTTTTGTTCCTCTATCTAGTAGAGGCATACAGTTTTCTGTTACAAATGAAAATGCATATGCAAACATTAAATATTACAAATAAAAGCATATACAGCTCTAAATTTTTTTATCCTCGACCCTTATTCAGAGGTTCCAAGACAGTCTGACCTCATTTCCAGTTGCACCAACACCCGCAGGGGCATAACTCTCTAAAGGAAAACAGCAGCTCCCCACCCTCGCGGCTCAAATGCCCCTATGCAGAAACATCCTCTGCAGGGCCTGAGCCGCCTGCTTCCTCCTGAAAGGCAAATTTTAGAGTCATTACCATTGATTTCTCTGTCTGCAAACCGCAGCCACTAATTTTCATCACAGCTTGACAGTTGGCTTTTTGACATTTATGTCTGCCTGTCGCTGTCCCCACTGCTTTGAGAATTCCATTACCATTATGCCTCAGCATGCCTGTCTTTATATTATTTTACCTTTCATAGTAAGAAGCACTCCTTCAACATTGGTTTATTTACCTGACTTGCTATTCAAGGTGCTTTTAACTCAGGTAATTTTCCAAGCTCCAAGCACATCATACGTCATCCATAGGAATGAAGATCCCAATCAATGAGGATTGGGACTGCCCCAGAGCAGAGCAACCTGAGGCAACAAAGAGGACTGAGAACTTCCAGAGTATAGTTGGACGTTTAGTAGTTATTTGTGGACAGAATAAAGACGGATGTCCAATTCCTCCAAAGTGGTCACAAAGACAGAGAAGCTTTACTGGCCATTCTAAAACTAGAGTTGACCTCAGGTAGGATGAAGCCCTAGAGACAAGACCAGCCCTCCCCACTGCGACAGTTGACTTGAAGCATGATGGGAAGTCCACGGCAGCAGAAAGAGCTAGTTGCCTGTCCAGGATCTTTCTCCAATTCTTCCATGACAACAGGGCCCTGAATTTGTTAATGGCGGTGATACACCCAAGCTAAAAGATTGTAAAGTACCTAGCCTTCCTTGAAACTAATTTCTAGCTAGGAAGTTACATTGGTAAGACATGAAAATATGCTAAAAACAGGAACAGACATCTGCATAAAGGACCTTATGTACTTCTTTCCTTCCTCTTCATGAGGAACACAAATGAGATGGCTGGAGCTCCAATAGCCATCGTGGACTTCGAGGCAAATATGAGCATGTCAGCCTCTGACTTAGAAAATCAAAACAGAAAGATGAGAATAAATTGGTTCTCTAGTGGTGCAGAAGGTGGAAAACTAGTTCTTGACTTTCAACTTCCATAATTTATTTACATCAGAGAAAATAAGTTATTGTAATTTCTTGTCTATGCCACTAGCAGACAGAATTCCTATACAACACAGTCTCCTATAAATAATACTCAACCCCTATCTACACACATGCACACACAAACACATAGAGAGTAGATGTCACTAATTGACCTCTTCTGTGGGTTTCTTTAAAACTCTGTATATCTGGAGTAGATGACTTATTAAGTTCTTAGCATATGACTAATTTTATCCACAAAGTGAACTCTTCTAAGCAAATAGAATATAAATGGAAGAATCACATGGAGAACAAAATAAATCTTTAAAATGGGGAAAGAGAAATCATAGGTAAAGGAAGCAGAGAGATATTTGGAAAAAATTACAGTCCTACACTGTGTGTGGCCCGTTATTAAACAATATCCAAATCATCCACATTTATATTAATCAAGTATAAAAACACGACACAAAGAATGAAATTAATTTCTTTGTTTCTTTCTTTCTTTTTTTTTGAGACGGAGTCTTGCTCAGTCGCCCAGACTGGAGTGCAGTGGTGCGATCTCCGCTCACTACAGGCTCCACCTCCTGGGTTCACGCCATTCTCTTGCCTCAGCCAAAATTAATTTCTTTAGTTGAACTGAATTTATGGTTGAATATTTTTTTATTTTTAGTTATCATATTTTAAACATTGAGCTAATACAAATCAGTTATATATGTTAAAAGGAGAATGCCCATGCTAGTTATGTTCCTATCCAAGGCTTCGTCAGCTGCTCTTAGCATGACAGCATCATCCACATAGTTAACTAATATTTGATCAAAAGATTAACTCCAGAAGTAGCAACCATAAGCACTTCAGCTCCTTTTCTCCCCAATGAAAATCAGATATATTTTGTTAATTAGTATTAAAAACACTGGATTTTATTCAGTGAAATTCATACTGCTTTAGATATGAGGACTGCTCAATATCATAACGACACGATCCGTATTCCTACCAGAACCAATTGTAAGAATCCTAATGAGTATCTCACCCTGTAGCCTTCAGAAGTTGCCCAAAGCCTAACTCTGAAACCATCCTGTGTTTACCCACGGACTTGTCGGTCACCAGCTGCTGGAAGCTCACTAGATGTATACCTAGATTGGTCTCTAGAAAAATGTTGTCTCTGCTCCAAGAGAAGGTTTCATACCAGCTATGGATTACCCAAAAGGACAGAGGACTGGGGATTTACTGAGTTTACTAGCTAGGATGCATGACGGTTCTGGACCTGCTCACTAAATTAAACATCTATCAAGTACATGTTTTTACATGTAGCACAACTTATTTTCTGATCTATTTTCACCCAAACTCAAGGTTGTGTGGAAAGAAAACTATAGACCTCACCAATCTCTGACTACTGGTGGTTACATGTTTACCAATAAGATCCAACCAGTTATTCATGATGGATATGCTTAGATCAGTTTACAACCGGCACCAATGACAGATATAACCACACCACAATTTGTTAGACCTGCCTCCAGCCCTATCCCACATTGCACCTCCCATTACTGAATTTGAGTCAGCCTTCTCCTTTGCAAGGAAGACAAAGGAGGTAATTTAAAGTGTTTTTCCATCGGATCTACCCAATAAAAGCCAGGTTTTACTATGAATTGTTTCAAGATAAGACAGTGCCAATGTGCTACTTAAATTTTTTAAAGCCTATTATCTTACCTCTTGCCTCTCTATAGATCATAATCAAAGAAAGAATTAATTTACTTAAGTCTATTTGTAATCAATTAATTATTATACCACTCTGTCATTATTGGGCAGGAAATCATTAATCATCCTTCTTGGGAGATTTAGATGATGCCCAAGAAGGATCCTTGTTTCTGGGTTTTGATATAAACAAGTGTGTATTTTCTGACTGAGCTCCAAGAAGAAGCAACTCTTCCCTAAAAAGTGGCCTAAAACAGCTCTAATCTGAGCTGAATTCAAACACCACCACCCCCCAGCTGGTAGACAAGCAAATGCTGAATGTTGGATTTTTTCGGTTATTTTAATCATAGTCAATCCCAGCTCTCCGAGCTGTCACCAGCCAGTTGACACAACTGGTTTCCGATTCCTTATCCTATTTATTTATTTTATAAAAACCTCCAGCCTCTTGTATATAACTAACTCATTTACAGTGTTTTAAATGAACCAACAGGAAGACTCAAGAATGAATACACTTCTGCTAGGTGGCATCAACATTTCTACCTGCACCATGGTCTCCCTGGCTCCTCAGTCTGTTTATGCTCCAAAGTTCTCTTAGCATTGAGGATGTACTGTGGGCTACCAAAGAAAGAAGACAGTGCCCCGCTCCTCTTTGGGTAGGAATCCTTGGTGTTCTCCAGGATTGTATTGCTTTTACTCCAATAATTTATGGAGATTTAGAGCAACAGCCCTTTGAGATTTGCGAACAATATTACTCTGTGAGGCATTTGAAAGCCAATCCAAATACTACTTATTCCCTAGAGGAAAAAAAATGGGCCACAGTTGTATTTCAATTGGGGAACTGACGTTCATTCCACCCCAGCATCTTGAAGCCTTCCTGCCTTTCCCAAGTGGCAGAAAAACAGTCAACAGAAGTCAGGGCTTCAAGGAAATAGATGGAGAACCCTGCAGTCAGGGGAGGGAGTAGAAGGAAAGGGGAATGGGCTAAATAACGGAAAACTATTTGTGAAGGTCACAGCCCTGCGATACAGGGTGACTAAAGCTGACATTCAATCACCTGTGTACAGAGCGGCCTCTTTCCGGCACACATTGCCACCGCACTAACAGGGCTCCAACATACACATATTTATAGAACATTCCATCTGGTAATGGCAGAAAATACATTCTTTTCATGCTCATATGGAACATTTAGCAAGACAGACCACATGCTGAGCCATAAAACACACAATTACAAAATTAAAAGAATTCAAAGCTTACAGTATATTCTCAAGCTACAGTAGAATTAAACTAAAACTCAATAATAGAAAAATAGCTAGATTATTTCCCAAATGTTAGGAAAATTAACAAATTTCTAACTAACCCAAAGTCAAAGAAGAAGTTTTAAGAGAAAATGTAAAATATTTTGAATTAATGAAAACAAAATGTACAATTTATTAAAATATGGGTGATGTAGCAAAATTCAAGGGAAGCTACAGTGTTGCATGAGTATATTACAAATGAAGAAAGAGTTAAAATCAAACAGTTTTCATTTTAGGAAGCTAGAAAATAAGAGTAATTAAAGCCCAAAAAGAGCAGAACAAAAGAAAATGGTATTTAAAAAAATAGAACAGAAATCCATGGGGGAAAATAAAGGGACAAAAATAGAGAACAGAAAAGATACCAAGAGGTTGTTTTTGGAAAAGTTCAATTAAATTGACAAGCCTCTCAGCAGGAAAATGTCAAAAGAAGGACACAAGTGAAAATTTCAGAAATGAAAGGTCATTACTACTGTAATTCTGTGATTTAAAAGAATAATAAAAGAGTACTATGAACAACCATACTAACAAATTTCATACCATAGATGAAATGCACCAATTTCTTCAAAGATATTAACTGCCAAAACTCAAAAATGTAGTGAATGACCTGAACAGCCTTATATCTGTTAAATAAATTGAATCAATAATGAATAATCTTAAAAAAAAAAACACTATCAGGCTCAGGTGCTTTTTTAATTTTGGGGGGAGTCATTGTGTCTCTCTTACCCAGGCTGGAGTGCAGTAGCACAGGCACAGACACTGCAGTCTCAACCTCTTTAGCTCAAGTGAACCTTTCATCTCAGTTTCTCAAGTAGCAGGTACTACATTCATGCACCACTGTGCCTGGTTAATGTTTTCTTTTTCTTTTCTTTTATTTTTTGTAGAGATAGGATCTCACTGTGTTGCCCAGGCTGAGCTTTAACTCCTGGGCTCAAGTGATCCTCCCCTCTTGGCTTCCCAAAATGCTGGGATTACAGTTGTAAGCCACCACACTTGTGTCAGATGTTTTAACTGGTGAATTCTACCAAATTTTTAATTTAAAAAATATACCAATTCTCTACAGTATCCTACAGATTATCCTAACACAAAACCAATAAAGACCAGTTTTTATTATAGAAATAAAAACTAAAGTCTAACATCTTTAATGGACATAGATGCAAAAGCATTCAACATACTATTAGCAAATTGAATCCAACAATTCTGTAATGAATTATATACCATGATAAAGCAGGATTTATTTCAGGTATGCCAGACTGGTTCAACATTCAAACATCAATCAACGTAATCTGCCACATCGGCAGACTAAAGAAGAATAATGAAAGAAGAAAAAGCATTTGATAAAATGCAATACCCAATCATGATAAAAATTCCCAGAAAACGAAGAATAGCTGGGAACTTACTCCACCTGACGAAGAACATGTATAAAATACTAAGAGCTAACAACATATTTAACAGTGAGACACTACGTATCTTCTTTCTGACATGGAGAATAAGACAATGATGTGTCATTCATTCACTTTTACTCAGAATGGTACCGGAAGTTCTAGCTAGGTCAAAAATACAAGCAAAATAAATTAAATATATACAAAATGAGAAGAAAAAATAAAACTGTCTATGATTTATATACAGATGACATGATTTTATATATATATATATAAAAACAAACAAAAATGTCCTGAAACCAGTAAGCAAGTGTATCAAGGTTGTAGAATAAAAAGTTAATGTACAAAAGTCAATTGCACTTCTAAATACTAGTAAAGAATAATTATCACTAAAAAAATGAAAAACTGAAATAGGTAAATTTACAAGACAATATGTACAGTATCTGTATGGAGACACTGTAAAACATTGAAGAAAAAAGAAAACCATCTAGGCAAAGGGAGAGCTATTACATGTTCATGGATTGGAACACTCAATATTATTAAGCTGTCTTATTTATTTATTTATTTATTTATTATTTTTGAGATGGAGTCTTGCTCTGTCCCCGGACTGGAGTGGAGTGGCATGATCTCAGTTCACTGCAACCCCCACCTCTTGGGTCCAAGAAATTTTTCTGCCTCAGCCTTCTGAGTAGCTGGGATTACAGCCACGCACCACCACATCTGGCGAATCTTTGTATTTTTCATAGAGATGGGGTTTTGCCATGTTGGCCAGGCTGCTCTTGAACTCCTGACTTCAGGTGATCCACCTGCCTCAGCCTCCCAAAGTGCTGGGATTACAGGTGTAAGCCACCATGCCTGGTCCAATTCTTTCTAACTTTATCTATAGATCCAATGCAACTCCAACAGGCTGCTCTGTTGATATCAACCAACTGATTCTAAAGTTTATATAGAAAAACAAGAGACCCAAAAACAGCCAACACAATGTTGAAGAAAAACCGTTAGATTACCGACTACCGAATTTCAAACCTTACTATAAATCTACAGTAATCACGTCAGTGTGGTTTTGGTGACAGAATAGACAAATACATCCATGAAACACAATAGAGATCCCAGAGGTAGATCAACATGAAAAGTCAACTGATTCTTGACACGGTGCAGTGGCCAATTGATGGAGTTTGTCAGGAGACACGCCCCGTACAGTGCATCCACGTGAGTAGTCCCTGTTGTTTGACAGCATCAGTTCCACTTGCCCGTGAATATCTATATACACAAACATGACATTCGGTGTGGACAGTGTGAGCTGATTTTAGGGAGGTATTTAATATGCATATTTAATATGCATAACTGAGGTAAATTATTAACTTTACAGATATTAAATAAGGTTAACTTTCTTCAAGATGTTTGTTCTAGAAGAAGAACCAAGAGTCTCTGCATACAATGGCCTGTGGTTTAAGGCCAGGTGTTCCCAAACTTTAGTGTGCATCAAAATATCAAAATTACCTGGAAGACTGGTCAAACAACATGTTGCTCTCACACCTGCATTTCCGAATTAGCAGGTGGGGCTGGAGAATTTACATTCCTAACAAGTTCCCAGGGAAGCTGAGTTGCTGGCCCTAGGACCAGGCCCTCAATTCCACTGCTTTGGACTTGAAGCAGAGGGGGAGCTTGGAGCAGAGCACCAGACTAGCACCTGAAAGAGCCACAGTGGACACACTGAAAGCAAGACAAGCCCTTTGCTTGATAAACTACGTGATTCAGAGCCAGTTTGGTATTAAAAACAAAGCAACAAACGGCACAATGAGGGCATCTGGCCACGGGTGACTTTTATGTTACCTAAAATATCTGAAGTTTAGGATCAATTTGCAATGAGAGATCACAGTTTTTCAAAAATATCTGAAGTTTAGGATCAATTTGCAATGAGAGATCACAATTTTTCGAAATATGATTTCCATCATTTATGTTCATTATCCTCTGTGCCTGACTTCTACCGAAAGGTGAGCTAATAAATGAGTGTATTTTAAACCAATAAATGTATGTGAACTTTTCAGGCAGCAACAGAAATCCAGCAAAGAGAACAACTAAAGCACACATTATGAAGCTAAAGCTAACTTTTATCAGGAAGAAGATATTTTTAGATGAATTTACACAGTTTACAAATTCCAAAAGGCATGAACTTTCCTTTGGAGAAACAATCTTTCTACTTCATTTGTAATTGTCAAATATAGGAAAATCACATTTCAATTTTGAGCATTTAATAAGAAACTGCTAAAATGTAGATATTCCATTCAAAAGTCTCTTAGTAAGCCACTAGCATTATCTGGATTAGAGGCTACTTCCTCTGTTGTTAAGATAAATAGGTGGTAAATACCACAGACTAGGCTGGGATGTGGGAAGCAGCTCTAGGCGTGTGCTAAAACATACTCCTTTCTTGGTCAAGGTGGCACAGCCACATCCATCTATTAGAAGTGGCATATTTGAAACAATGTCCCAAAGGAAGAAGACAGGTACTGGGAGGCAAGGGAGGCCTAAGGGCTCCGTGAGATTCCCAAAGTCAGGTTTTGCAAATAGATGGAGATGGAGATGGGGTTTCCTTCGCCTCACACTAAACATGGGAAAGATAACGTCATGTGCAAATGTTTCTACAAAAAGGGAACCTGGTGAAAGAAGCTGAAGAAGTAGGAAAGGAAAGAAGGAAACCAGGGAGAGGGAGAGAATAGAACGGAGATTGCTCCTGAGAGGGACAGGAGGGGCAGAAGGAGCAAGTCCACAGCCAGCGCTGCCTCGCCGACTTCTGTGCTGCTTTGGGCTCACTGCCTGTGGACTAAGCCCAGGGTTTTGTTGTTTTATTTTTCTTCATAGGACCTAGCAGCCTATTAAATATATATTGAATTGGGCATGAGGACTAAGGGGGAAGAGGATGTGGGAGAAAGAGAGATACTAAGAATGAATGGGTAAGAGAGAGAGAGTCTAATTTAGAGTTAGAGTTTGCAAGATGTTGTTGGCAGCCACCATTATGGTTGCTAATTTTCTTCTATTGAAAACACACACACACACAAAACACAAACAATCTTCCAATTCACCTGATACCTGAAGTCCAATAATTTATCACGATGTGGGACTGGGCCACTTGGGGTTTTAGCACCCAGCATTTTTTACTGACCGAAGTAATGAAAATGACTGAAGTAATTGAAGTAATGAAAATTTAATCAGGCCCACAAAAAGAAGTTTGCAGAAGCAATGAGTGGCTCGAAGGACATTGTGGCCAGCTGCTGACGCCTAGAATTCTGGTTACTGAAGGTGTCATCTAAGATTGAAGAAACATAGATTTTTTTTTTCCCGATTCCTTAAAACTTCCCTTCCCTTACTCTCCAGCTGCACTAAAACTCCCCACTGCTGCTTTTTGTGGAGGTGGATTTGGGAGCTCTTGCCTTCTTACCTCCTCACTTTGGCCAAATAGAATAAGCCTTTCTGTATCTCCAAGCACCTGTGTATGAGTGTCTGGCCTCAGTTGCATATCAGCGACACAGGTCTGAGTTTGGGCTTCTACCTCTGACTTACAGCCTAGGATTTCATACAGCAGGAGTGGAGAGGATAACACACTAGTCAACAAGCCCATTCTCTGAGATTATTTTTTACCTATTTTTAAGACTTTTTGTCTTAGGGTTGCCTAAGGAATAAGTTACCACTTTTAGTGAGGGAATAAGGCAGTTTAGGACCGGCTGAGAAAAGCAGAGGTGAAGGAATAATGAGGACTAAATCTGAGCCTAATTCACAAAGTCTTCTTGGACCCAACTCTAAGACCTTCCTCAAAATCATCAAATGGAGCAGGGTGATGCTTGTTTTAGGCAACCGGCAAGCGTCCAGGGACGTGTGAAGATAGCCTTGCCCACATTGCTTTCATGCCTTATATAAACGAAGCTTCCCCAAAGAGCCCTTCCTTTCCTATCCTGATGTGAACACTGACTGAGATAAACGCTAGCAAGGTGAGAGAATTGTTCCTTACAATAAGTGTAATCTCAAAGGGTAAAGTACCTCATTAACCTGGCCGCTTAAGGACAATAAACTACACAGCACTTAAGGAAATGGACACATAGTTAAGAAATTAAATAACATGAATTACTAGCACCTGTAACCTAAAGACGTCAGAAGGGATAAAATAAACCCTTGAATAGGATACATTTTAGGAGGAATTCTAAGGAAACCCCACTTTCAAAGAGCAAACTTAACTGTTTAAGAGCGTATTAAAAGAAAAGATGTAAAATTAAAGCAAATGAATTCGTTTCCTATGAAAACAGTCACATCTTACCAAATTTGAAATTATTGTAATTACGTAACTGAATCATTTAGACTTCTTCCTGTGTAACTGCTTAACTTACCTCCAAAAGTCCTGACTGTTGAGATGTCTGGTCTTCTGCAAACAAACCATGTGAAAATGGATTCATTGACTCACAAGTTACAAAACCTTCAGGCGAAATGATCCACAATTAGCAACTGGGTCATTGGTACAGGCAGTTTGGGGGAATGAAATGAAATTTTCATCAACATTTTACATGATTCACTCTCCTTAACCTTGAAGAGTGGCTCCATGCTTTTGAGTAACATTGACAAAGGTGATTGACAGAGACATATTTCTTTTTTCCGAAACATCAGTGAAATTGTTGTAAGCAAGCTCAAGTCTGAATCCTGAATTAACATCTCCTCAATTTCCCACTCTAAGATTGGCATGATCGGTGGTAAAGCGGGGATGAAGAGACTGGTTTTTAGGGGGTGGTGGCAGTGCTGTTTTCCCAGGAGGTCTGTTGGGGAGGATCTGAGAGTGGAGAAGGAATCAGAGGAGAGGTCTCTGCTCTGCCCTGTCTGCCGAGGGACCCTAACCCTGCAGTGGGGGACACCAAACCCATTTTGGGGTCCCTAGGTTTTTCTAGACACCATCTCCTCTTCCTTGCCATGGTCCACTTTCTTGCTGGCCATCTGAATTTGTACATAGATAATACATAAGTTTCACCAAACAATTACCCTCTGGACAGGCAGCAGAACACCAAAGCCTGTCTGAGTCTCCCAGGGGAATTACAGCACAAAGTTAGGACCTTCCTTAAGGTCTTTAGCATCTGTCCCTGGATAAGGGAGGAAGCCAACAGTTTCAGGTGCCCTGTGCCGCTCACTGACCTGAACTAACGTTTTATTTAAACTGTCCCCAACCTCCTTGTCGGAGGAAATTGTGCCTAAGGAAGCGTGGTGTTATGCTCTTTCTTATGAACTCATGAAAGGAACAAATGATGATATATGGGACTCAAATCAAAAATTGAGGAGAAAAATTCCAGGAGTCAGGCTTCAGTTGAAGGAACGTGTAAAGAGGTGAGAATTAGAACATTGGAAATAATGGTTTCACCCCAGCGACGTGGGCTTTTTGGTCTCTATAACTCCTTCTTAACACATTCACCATTACCTATGCTAATAAACATTTAAAAAATTGTATTGTATTTGAGTAGATCTTAAATTGTTTTGTGAAACTCAGACTCCTGATGGTTCCTGCAGAGGACTTGTTTGCAAACACAGGTGAGCTCCGCTGTGGATCCCTAAGTACAATTAGAGGAGACTTTGCGAAGCCCTTAACAATCAGTTGCATACGTTCTTAGGAATTTATCTTTTTTTCAAAAATTTCATCCCATTGTACATCCTGTGCTTTGTTTTACAAGCATCGATACGTTTACTAAATATTACTATTTGGAATATTACTCTGAATATTCCAAAAAGCAAATAAACCAAGTTTTCTTTTGACTTATAAATCATCAGATCCCACCTTTCTCAAGACCCACAAAATTACAAAACTAACCTGTAGGCTGAGGTGCGACCAGTGCCTGGGTCAGCCTGACCGAGGCTGCCAGGATGCTGGAGGCCACACTGTCCATTCTGAGTGCGCCCTGAAGTTATCATGCCTGGACATAGGAACCAGTAGAACTCTGGAGACAGCACTGTGTCCCCACAGAACCACCGAACTGCTTCTTCCCTCTCATCCTGGAGTCACTTTCCAATTCACCCACATGATCGGCTGAGCTTACACTGGAGTTTCCTGGGGGGGCACATGATACATACAAGGGCACCCCCATCAGGCAGCCACTCACTTATTGTCCTGCTCAGCCCTTGATAGCCCTGCTTCTAGGCTGGAGATCCAGATTTCCAACCTGCTCTGGGGTTGAACCCCAATCAAGAAGGAGCCCTGGAGTCCAGCTCTTCCCACAGAGGCCTGCGGCTGCACCTCCCTCAGTACTGCCCTGTGGACACCCTGCAGCTGGCCAGTTCCTCCTCAGCCTTTTCTTGCTCAGGTGTGGCCTGGCCCAGCACTGCCTCCTTGGCTCCAGAACCCCCTCCTCTATGGACCCATGCTCCTCGGATCTGGCATCCTGAGTGGAGCCCAGCCTCGTCAGGACACTGGACTTGGTCCCTGAAAGCCGAGCCAGGGCAGCTGCACCCTCACCTGGGAGGGCAGCCAAGGTCTTGGAGGGACTGTAGCTTCTCTGTGGCAGGGAGGGCATGGAGAGAAGCCTCACAGGCAGCTCCCTCTCCCCACGCCTGCCCTCTTCTCCCCATGAACCTTTCCCCTGAATTCTGCTGAAGTCCAGGCCTCAAAAAGGGCACTGTCTATGTATTTCCCCCTTTGTTTCCCTTTGCTTATAGAAAACCCCGAGTCTGCCTTGGAGCACACTCTTAAATGTGACCTGTCTAATGTCATCTTGGCCCCATGTCCACTTCTTTCAGGCACGCCTCCGTCTTCGTTTCGCTGCCGCCAGGGCATCTTCCTCCAGAACCTCTTCCTCTATGTGGCAGAGGCCACTCTCCTTCTAAAGCAAACCTTGCCTCCATTTGCTGGAAAACAGAAGCTGCTGACCCACAGAAATCCAAACTCCACAGGTGTTTCACAATCACCTTTACCCCATGATTTGTTTCCAGTCTTCCTTGTAGCGTACCCCCCTACCCCACCACCTGCATGATTAGATTTCTCTAAAAGAACAGAGATCCACCGTAATGGCAGCTCCAGTAGGAAAGCTGATTTCTGTCTTCTAAGAGAGTCTGCAGTGTGGCAGTCATGGGTTCGAGGTAAGACTCTGCTGCATTAGGAGCCTGGGGATGAGACTCCTTCTTTACTGTTCTGTCTCCCTAGAAGATGCCATCCTCCTGGGCCTTCAGACAGAAGCCAGTGTGGGATTTTGTTATAATCCACAAACTCCTACGTTGGCCAAGAAATAAAGAAGTGCAAAAAGGAATGCACAGGAATGGCTTGAGCAATGGAGGAGATGATGCCAAGCAGCCATGTGCAAGAAGGACCTGGGGAGCCCCCGGGAGGGCTTGGTAGTCAGCGGTGAACACAGGGTGGACAGTTTGTCCTCAGAGCCCAGTCACCAGGTGCATCCGTTTCACAGGGTTGGGGCCCTAATCTCTCTGTGCAAGGAGAGCATGTGGTTGGACTGGTTTGGGTCTCACCCTTGGCAAGATAGGACATCCCACTTTGACGGCTCTTCACCAGGACTGCACATGATTGGAGCTATGAAATTCTCCAAAGCAAAATTAGGGTGCTGCTGGCTTGCAGAATTGAGGTGTATGCCTCCCAGGAGGAAATGCACTGCTCACTAGAGATGGACAGTTCAGCAGACAGCTGGGCAGGACATTATCCCTGCAGCAGGAGTTGGTAAATAAATGGGCAGGCAGAGTGGGTAGGGAAGGAGTGGGGAGCTGAGGAGCTCACTGGAGTGAGGTGAGATGGCTCATGGGCACAGAGCAATAACTCAGCCGGAAGCCAAAAAATAGCCTTAGGCCACACCAAACAGTTTTGATGTCTTGCGTATAGTGGGAGGCCACTAAAGGTAGATGGCAAGCAGATATGTAAGCTCATTTTGATAGATATTTGTAGGGTAGAATGAAGGGAAGAAAGACTGGTTACAGGGAGGCCACTTAGGAGGCGATCATGATAATCAAAGAAGACTCAAAAAGTCTTAAGCCAAGGTAGAGGCAGTGGGAATGATAATGCTGAAAATAGATTTATTTTGGAAAGGGGAATTATCTTTCCCAGTGAAACCATTTCTCTGTTGCCCAAACTCAGTGCTGCCACTTGTTACCACACAGACTGTGCAAGACACATGGAAATGAATGGCTCCGCTGAAGTTGTGGGACGCGGCAGCCCTGCCTGGAGCTTCTGACATATGCAGTAGAATAAATATCCAGTGCTTTCTCACAGAGCTCTCCAGTGATAGGATAAATCACACGTCCCAGCAAAGCAAGGGAAGAAAGCCAAAAATATTGAAGGCAGGCAAGGAGGGACCAGAAAACAAAGGAAAAATAAAACCATAAGAAGGATTTTATATTCTGAAGATGATGGATCTTAAGCCACAGACAGAAGAGACAGATAGTTAGAAGTAGAGCAGCTGCAGAAAGAGGAAATCAGCAATGCATGTTTAATTTAACAGTTCAGGAAATCCAGTTACCATTTTTATTCAAGCATAGTGGTGTGCTCTGCTATTCTCAAGAAATTATTTCCATTTAAAAGTCCTGTTATTTGACTGTATCATGATAGAAATGGCTACCCATCGGCCATTCCCATGTCTTTCTCCAGTGCCTTCCTCCAGCTACAGAGGCCAGAGAACCAGGCACCCTCTTCCCAAACATTCTGCAGCTGGGAGGGGCCCCGTGGTCCCATCACATGGAGAGTGAAGGGCAGGGTGCCAGGCTGGTGGGAAAGATGTTCCTTCTCTGTAGAAGAGAAGAGCTCTCTCCTTGCCCTTGTATCCCAGCTTCCTGCCTTGGCATATTGAGATGTGAGAAACCACTTTGCACCCATGAGAGAGAAGGAGGAGAGCTGTAGAGATGCTGCCCCACGTCCTGTCATCATGGGACTTTGGAGAACACTTGGAACCACCTTCTCTCTCTTCAGGTAAACAGTGTATGCTCTTAGAGTTTAAGCTGCTGCGCCCTGGATTTTCTGTTGCACACAGATGAAGATACTGAGTTGATGCAGTTCGAAGTGAAGGGTATAAACATGTTGCTTGTATAACAAGTACTGGAATGGACATGATTCTATAACAAGGCCTATTATTTAAGATTACCTGTTATTAAAACTAGATAAGTTATTCACTTTATATTTTACGGAAAAAGTATACTTGAATAAACCCAATTATATGATCAACCATCTGATGATAAAATGTACTCAAGCAGTAAAGAAATGTTACTAACCATTTCTTCTGGATGTTACTCCCTGGAAAAAAAAAAAAGGGTAACATTTATAGAATTGATGAATAATTATAGTCTTAAATAATTATTTTCAACATCTCAATCAAAATTATTTATTCTCTTCTCTTAATTGTTGATAGTTATCCAACATTTCAATTTTTATAAAACAACCACAACTTTTTCATGATGTAAGTTTCAATGGTTAGTTATTTATTAATTGATGCTTTTTCCATTTTCTAATATATGACAAGTATTTTGCTTCAAGAAGCGATATCTTTATCTCAGATTTCTTTTTTCGTTTCTTTATTCCTGAAATGAAATTACTGGGAGCTGGCGTATCAAAGATCTTCTGACCTTAAACAATTAGACAAACTAATTACAGTTAGGTTTTTGAAAGAGCTGGTATTTAATTTCCACAAATCTCTATGTTGCCATATTCTTATAAGTTGTTTCATGCCCCATCATTAGCAGGCAGTCTGTGACAAGAGATTCCTTCCAGGCATTGGGATGGATGACCCTTGTAAGATGTGATTCTACAGATTGAGTACAAATTTACTTCAAATTTCGTTGACCCATTGTCTTACTGGTCAGTTTCATGAATTGTCTTACAGGACGATTCATGAAATAAACAGGGATTTAAAAGTTTCTGTTAGGTCTTGGCACAAGTAGATCATGAATCAAAAAATCAACCTGTCAGTCTTTGGAAAATGTGGTTAAATCTACCGAAGTAATACATTGAAGATCATGAAGTTAAATATGCTGAATGATCTGTTGAATTTGCTATTGCATGTTTGGCTCCCAGAAAGTTGTTCCTTAAAAGAAAAACAAACAAACCTTTAAATCACAATTCTATTTCTTTATTTCTCTCTTTGCATGCCAGACTTTTAAGAACAACACTTTGCATGGTCATCTCCAGCAGGAGGTAGCAGAAGAGTGCTGAAGTTGGTGACAGAAACTGAGCTCATTACCTGATCATAATTAATCTGCATGTGATCACAACATCCATGTTGACAAAATTAACATTAATTTAAAAATATTGAACATGGATGTGTCAGCCTAAATAGCAAACAGAGAAAGGCTCTCTAAAACTAAAAGATATTTATTGAGGCATGGGACACTGCAAAGGGCACATGTGTGCCTTAGTAAACTATGCACACATTCAGGGAGGTAAAGGAAGGCTATGATTTAAAGAAAAAATGAGGAGTATGACATAATTATTTTAAAATGATTATTCTTGGCTACAATGATCTATAACAAAGATGATGCTACTCCAAGGTTGGACAGGCAGTTTTTGGGGTGATGTCCTCGCAGAAGTACTTTTTGGTGTAAGTTCCTGAAAGCCTTTGTGCAAGGGTGTGGTTTTTGCAATCTTTTGCGATAGTTTTTATTGTCAGGCATACAAACATCAGAACTATCTATTCATAGCTTTCCTCAGCTCTATTTGTTAGAGTTTTTTTTTCTTTGTATTTTTTTTTTTAACATGAGTGACTCCATTTTGATACTGACAATTTCCAAAGAGACAGTTCAGATTTTTCTAAAAGGCCTAGCTATTTGCAAATAACCAAACATCATAGTCATCAGGAAATTTGGAAAACTCAGAATTTCTTAAACTGCAGGTCTATTATTTAGGATTACCCGATTTCAAAGCTAGATAATTTATTAACTGTCTATTTTACAGAAAAGGATACTCTTGAATAAATCCAATTATATTAGATACTGAAGGTTAATTTTCCTGAGTTTCAATGCTGTCCAAATTATACAATGGCTAACCTGGACTGCAGGTGAAAATCGCCAAGGAAGACTTAAAATCACATTCTGCTCAATGTGAAAGGGCTTTCTGATGATCGTCGTGTGCAGCCATGGCCGAGAGCATCCCTGGCTGGGCTAGCACTTGTGCCTCAGTGCAGTGCTCTGCCTAAGTATTAAGCGAGTGAGCTCAGTTGTTGCCAGAAAAACACAAGTTGGACTCAGCAGAGCTTCTCTCTTTCATTTCACGTAAGCCTGCTTTGTTTGATGCATTACTGAGCCGGGAAATGTAGAGTGGTGCCTATGACAAAAAGAAAACACTCAGAGAAAATGACAGCCCACTTAGGCCTCTGGCATGAATTGCTGCTTTAAAGAAGGAGAAAAAATCTTTTTTGGAATCCGAAAAGCAAATTGCTCACCTCTGCTTACATTACACAAACAAACAACTAATCCTTGGGTCTCTGCAGTATTTGTAATATTCCCTTCTATGTGCAAGGTCCTGTGTGCCTCGATACTGTACTGTAGACAGGTGTTGTCAGGTCATCTTCCAGGCAAACATAGAAAGGAATAGTGATCAACAGTCAGAGGTGCTAATCAACACAGGCCAAGAGCCCCAGCGATTTTCATTCCGTGTTCTTCCTGCTTCTATTTCTAGAAAGTCTGAAATACACACACTTTATGTAGCCGGCACTGTGGAAAGGCCATCAGTGTTAGCTCCTCAGGTGGAAGGACACAGAGAATGCCCTCCTTCCATCTCCTTCTTTCCGTAATTGTGTGATGGTGAAAAGTTCCTGACTTGTTGACCCTCTATTTCCTTGTCTGCAAAAATATGGCTACATGTGTCTGTGAGGGCCAACTACCAAAAATGAAGAAACAAAAAGCCAAATACAGTACCTGGTGCATAGCGGAAATAAAAGATACTATATTATTACTCTTTGCTAGTATTATATCTACACTTCATTTTCAAATGTAAAAGGCATCACACTTAAACTCACTATTCCTTAGGGAACTGTAGTAAACTGACCCTTGATCATCTTCAGGATAAAAGACTTAGCATTGCATCTGTATCTCTTTGTGGTCTGCTACCATGTACTTGCAATACCCACTGAGGGATATTCTTAGGTCCAACTAAATTGAGATGTGCAGAACCACCAGGAGCCATGCTTGGCACACAGTGTGCTTACACAGGGCAGAAGCCACAGCATGCGTGTGAAGAGATAGCTCTCCAAGGAGTTTCTGCATGTCTTGCACACCTTCTGTTGTGACTGTCTTGTCAAGCATGATGTATGATGCATGGGTTATCCATGGATGGCCACGTGGCTCCAATGTACCCTGCAATCGTGCTCTAGGATAAACAATGGTATTCTTTTCAACCTTTCTCCTTGAAAGCCAGCTTGATTCTGAGGCTTTTAGTAGAAGACACTTGGGACTCTGCAAGAGGAGAAGGCTTCCTGCAATTCCAGTGTGGAGCTAGGTGAAGGTGTAGATGTGAGGACCTCAGGAGGGTCTGCCACAGCCACAGTTCAGGATTGGTCCTTCTGAATCCTGCAGACTTGACCTGGTAATAACCTTTCCACAACCATCTTGACTAAGAAACTAGACTGCCCCATCATCTGCCTGATTCCAAGGCCTCCTGACTGTGCTGATGCCAGGACTCCCTCTGCAAGTCCCCATGTGGCCACCTGCACGTGAATGTCACCGTTTGTCCCTCCTGCAAACCCCACCTCCCACCACCACCACCTTATGAAATCCATGTACTTGGAAGGCTCTCTGCCTCCACCAGCACCTAGGATCCCACTGCCTGCCTGTGCAGGCTGCTGTTCATTTGCACACCCTCCTGCATGCCAGAGGGGATTCTGATATTTTCCCAGCAACTCCAGACCAGCTCCAGCCTGGCAACACTGAAAACTTCTCCACTATCTGTCGGTTAAACTATGCCTTCCTCAGTGAGGCCTAACTCCTTCTGAGTTTTTTCTTCCTTGGGTGCTCTCCTTCAGCCTTAGGGCACCATATAGAGTTTTCTTATGTTGTATAGTTAGCCTTTAATCAAATTTAATAATTCTTTTTATTAAACATCTCCTTTTTAATGGTGGTATGATTTATATCTCGTGATTGGACGCAGACTACTACATCTAGCAAACAGCATTGATAGACAGAGACAGTATCTAGCTCTGGAGCAGAAGGCTGGGTTGTTTTGTCGCCAATGTAATAAGATAATGTAAAAGTTGGGCAGATCTGCTTGCTGCTCATTATTTTAAAAATTGATGTTTCCTGAGCTCTGGGTTTATCAGTTGCAAGACAAACTCTCCACCTCTGCATGCATAGCATCTACCCAGGCCCACCTGTGATGCCCCTTGGGGGTTGGAGGATTCAGAACCTGTGCAAATATGCAGGTTATGCTCCCTGCTTTGCCTTGATTAAAATGAATCTCTTTGTCTCTAACCTAGAAGTCCCATGTCCTCTGCCAGCATCTACACAACTGCGAAAGGCTAACTTCTTAGTTTACAAATAGAGGAAATTTTTGGAGACTTCATTATTCTTGACAGCAAGCAAGATGGAATCAGAGGACCTATGGGAG
This sequence comes from Macaca mulatta, assembly GCF_049350105.2. Taxonomy (NCBI): domain Eukaryota; kingdom Metazoa; phylum Chordata; class Mammalia; order Primates; family Cercopithecidae; genus Macaca; species Macaca mulatta. The sequence continues at coordinate 9,455,177 of NC_133411.1, forward strand.
CTCTTGCACCAGTCTGTGCATCTATTTCAGCAGTCAGTTGGGCATTCTTTTGGCTGCTTTCTACGCCTGCCTCATGTAAGAACTCAGGTGCAGAGAGATGAGATTCATATGTGAGTGGAGGTTCCTTGCTGGCCTAAAAACTTCATGCTACACAGTAGCCAATATGTCTTACAACAATTCCATAGTTACAGTTTCCAAGGTCTCTGTAAGAACATGCCAGTTCCAAGAGTCACCACATTCTGGGAAGCCCATAGCTCTAGCTTCTTGCCAGGCATTTATATAGTTCTCTTAGGCTGCAGAAATTTGCCAGTCAGGAGTCTTTTTCCCCATAATCAATATTGTCTTTTGACGTCATTGAAATTCTTCCTTTATGTAATTTCCAGGGAAATAGATTAGAAAATTAATTAAAGATGAAATCCTAAAGCCAAAGGAGAAAAGATCACGTTAACTCCATACTCAGGTTGCCTGTTCTTTTTTAAGTTGTGCACATCAAATTCTGTTTTCTCCATTTTGTCAACCTTTTTGTCAACTTAATATACCAAATTATCTCAAACCTCTGTATTTGCACACATGCAGTTTTCTCTCCCTGAATATTGTCCTTCATACAGACCCTTTGTTTACCTGCCATAATTAGCACGTATCTTCAAGCATAATCTCTGGAAGATAGCTAACTAGACCCAGCCAGAAAGAGCATCTCCCACCGGGAGAGACTAAACCACCAAGTAGACAGGTACACTCTGAATGGATCCTCAGAAAGAAGGCATTGAGAGTGGACAGAGGGAGGATGCAGACCCTGGGACTGAAAGGGGAGAAAGCTGGGCACTGTGCACAAGGTTGCTGAGCACTAGGACTCATTCCTGGCCGAGGCACACCATAGTCCTGTAGGTGGCATTAGCCATTGTTAGAGGTCAGACCTGGAAAGAACAGGGCTGCCCTTCCCACAGAATGGGGCCAATCCGATTTGAACATCCCTTGTGTGCCAGCCTCCCTCAAGGGCCCTAGCTAGCCACACCCCTTTTCAGCACAGCCTCAGCTGCTCTGCTGAAACAGTTGACAGAAGCTACTGTGCAGTAGCTCATTCACTGGCAGCCCCTGTCTTCCCCTCAGAACGCTTTGACAGGCAGACCCCTGCTGGTGTGCACTCATCCACAGCCTTCCCCTGCAGGGGCACTTGCAGCCTTCTAATAATGCTCCACCACCATGCACAGCTCACCCACTACCCTCTTGGTGCACACATGCCTGCTACCCCCATGCCTCTCTGCCAATGTGCACTCACCCATGGCTGCCCTGCCACCCTACTGATGTGAACTTTTCTATACCCACCAACCATAGCATGCTCTCCCATGGGCCCCCTACCACCTACCCACCAAAGCATTTTTGCTGGCAGCTCGCATTGGAATGTTATTGCCAGCAGACTGGGAACACACCAGCTCCTCCAGCACAGCAGGTGCTTGATCTTGAAGGGCCAGAGAACAAAGAAACAGGCCTGGTCCCAGCCCCTGTCAGGGTTGGAGCATGCAGCCTGGGAGCACTGACCAGAACCTTGCTCCCTTGAAAAGATTCGAAAATGAAACCAATCAACTAAAGGCAGCTTATACCACAGCCAAGCCCTAGAGGGCACCAGATAATATTAAAGCAAAGAGCCCAGCTTAAAGGATAGCAACTTTAAAGGTTAAGAGAACATCAGCCCATATGAATGTGGGGAAAAACAAAACAAAACAAACAAACAAAAAACACAGTGCAAGAATTCTGGCAACTCTAAAAACAACAATGACTTTACCTCCAAAAAACACTAGCTTCTCAGCAATGGTTCTTAACCAGATTTAAGTGGCTGAAATGACAGACATAAAATCCAGAATCTGGATGGCAAGGAAGCTCAATGAGATACAGGAAAAGATTGAAACCCAATCCAAGGAAAACAGTAAAATGATGCAAGAGCTGAAAGCCATATTAGGTAGGTCTTCTTGTTGAAATAAATCCTTTATCATTAAGTAATGCCCTTCTTTGTACTTTTTGATTAACATAGCCATTTTAAGAAAGAATCAAACTAAACTTCTGAAAATGAAAAACCCACTATGGGAATTTCACAGTGCAAATGGAAGCATTAATAGAATAGACCAATCTGAGGAAAGAATCTCAGAACTTGAAGATCACTCCTTCAAATCAACACAGGCATACAAAAAAATGTTTAAAAGAATTTTTAAAAACGAACAAAACTTCTGAGAAATAGGGGATTATGTAAAGAGACCAAACTTAGGAATCATTGGCACTCCTGAGGGAGACAGAGACAGAGTCAGAAACCTGGAAACATATTTGAAGATATTGGCCATGAAAATTTCTCCAACCTTGCTAGAAAGGTTGGCATGCAAACTCAGGAAATTCAGAGAACCCCCAGAGAGATGCTATACATGGTGACCACCCCCAGGATATGTAGTCATCAGATTCTCCAAGGTCAATGTAAAAGAAAAAATACTTATAAAGATACCTAGAGAGAAGGGACAGGTCGCATAAAAAAGGAATACTATAATCAGGCTAACAACGTATTCTCAGCAGAACCCTTATAAGCCAGGTGAGATTAGAAGCCTATATTCAACCTCCTTAAAGAAAAGAAATTCCAACCAAGAATTTTATAACAAGCCAAACTGAGCTTCATAAGTGAAAGAAAGATAAGTTTTTTTTAGATAAACAAATGTTACAGAAATTTTTACCACCAGATCTGCCTTACAAGAGGTTCTTAAAGGAGTGCTAAACATGGGAATGAAAGATGGATACTGGCCACCACAAAAACACACTTCAGTACATAGTCCACTGACACTATGAAGCAACTATGCAATTAGGTCTACATAACAGACAGTTAATAACACAATGACTACATCAAATCCTTACATTTCGATATTGACCTTGAATGTAAATCAGCTAAATGCACTAGTTAAAAGGCACAGAGTGGCAATTTGGATAGAAAAGAAAGACCCACCTGTGTGCTGTCTTCAAGAGACCCATATCATATGCAGTGACACCCACAAACTCTAAGTAAAAGGATAGAGAAAGATCTATCAAACAAATGGAGAAAGAACCAAAAGAGCAGGAGCTGCTATTCTTATTTCAGACAAAATAGACTTTAAACCAACAATCATCAAAAAGGACAAAGAAGGGCATTACTTAATGATAAAGGATTTATTTCAACAAGAAGACCTATCCATTCTAAATGTATATGCACTCAACATTGGAGTATCCGGATTCATAGAACAAGTTCTTAGAGATCTCAGAAGAGACTGAGATAACCACTAAATAACAGTGGGAGATTTCAATACCCACTGACAATGGGTATTGTGGCAAGCTTGTGGCTTGCATCCTCTGAAGTCATGGCTTAAACAAACCCCACAGATTGCTGAGGCAGAAAACTAACAAAGATATTCAGGACCTAAACTTGACACTTGACCAAATGGACCAAACAGAAATCTATCTAATACTCCACCCAACAACAACAGGGTATACAGTTTTCTCATCAGCACATGACACATACTCTAAGACTGACCACACGTACATCCATAAAGCAATTCTCAACAAATTCAAAGAAGTGCAATCATACCAACCACATTCTCAGACTATGGCACAATAATAATAGAAATTAATACCAAGCAGCTCTCTCAAAACCATATAAGTATATAGGAATTAAACAACCTGATCTTGAATGATTTTGAGATAAAGAATGAAATTAAAACATAAATTTTAAAAAGGATATTTGAATCTAATGAAAACAAAGATACAATATACCAAAATCACTAGGACACAGCAAAGTCAAAGTTAAGAGGAAGGTTTATACTGCTAAATGCCTACATCAAGACGTTAGAAAGATCCTAAATTAATTATCTAACATACCTGGAGGAACTAGAAAAACAAGAACAAACCAACTCCAAAATTAACAGAAGAAATAAACAATATCAGAGCTGAATGTAACAAAATTGAGATGTGAAAATCCATACAAAAGATCAATAAAACCAAAAGTTTATTCTTCATAAGAATAAGCAAGATCAGTAGACTACTAGCTAGATTAATAAAAAAAATAAGGTCCAAATAAACACAATGAGAAGTGACAAAGAGGACATTACCACCGACTCCACAGAAAAAAAAACAAAAAAACAAAAAACCCTCAGAGACTATTATGAATACCTCTGTTAACAAAAACTAGACTACCTAAAAGAAATGGATAAACTACTGGAAACATACCACCATTAACCAGAAAAAAATTGAAATTTGGAACAGACTAATAATAATTTCCAAAAACGAATCAGAAAAATAAAACCTGTATTAGTTCATTTTCACACTACTATAAAGCACTACCTGAGATTGGGCAATTTATAAAGAAAAGAAGTTAAATTGACTCAGCTTTACATGGCTGGGGAGGCCTCAGGAAACTTCTAATCGAGGCAGAAGGTGAAGGGGAAGGAACGCACATCTTGCATGGCAGTAGGAGAGAAAGCAAAGGGGGAAATTCCACACACAAATTAACCATGAGATCTCTTGAGAACTCATTCATTACCATGAGAAAAGCAAGAGGGAAGTCTGCTCCCATGATTCAGTCACCTCCCACTAGGCCCACAACATGTGGTGTGGGGATTACAATCCGAGATGAAATTGGGCGGGGACATGGAGTCAAATCATATCATTCTACTTCTGCTCCCTCCCAAATCACATGTTCTCACATTTTAAAACCAATCATACCTTTCCAACAGCCCCCCGCAAAGTCTTAACTCATTCCAGCATTAACTCAAAAGTCCAAGTCTAAAGTCTTATCAGAGACAAGGCAAGTCCCTTCCACCTATGAGGCTGTAAAATAAAAAAAGCAAGTTAGTTACTTTAAAGATACAAAGGGAGTACAGGCATTGGGTGAATGTTCCCATTCCAAATGGAAGAGATTGGCCAAAACAAAGGGACTACAGGCCCCATGTAATTCTCAAACCCAGCAGGGCAGCCATTAAATCTTAAAGCTCCAAAATAATCTTTGTTGATTCCATGTCTTATACCCATGTTATACTGGGATGGGCTCCCAAGACCTTTGGCAGCTATGCCCCTGGCTCTTCAGGGTACAGCCCCCATGACTGCTTTTACAGGCTGGCATTGAGTGCCTGTGGCTTTTCCAGGTGCACAGTGCAAACTGTCAGTGGATCTACTATTCTGGGTTCCGGAGGATAGTAGCCCTCTCCTCAGAGCTCCATGTGGTAGTGTCCCAGTGGGGACTCTATGTGAGGACCTCAACCCCACATTTCCCTTCTGCACTGCCCTCATAGAGATTCTCTATGAAGGCTCCACCCCTTCAACATATTTCTACTTGGACATCCAGGTGTTTCCATACATCCTGTGAAATCTAGGTGGAGGTTTACAAACCTCAAGTCTTGCCTTATGTGTACCAGCAGGCCCGACACATGGAAGCCACCAAGGCTTGTGGCTTGCATCCTCTGAAGTCATGGCTTGAACTGTACTTTGGCCCCTTTTTGCCATGGCTGGAGCTGGAGTGGCTGGGACCCAAGGTGCCATTTCCCAAGGCTTCATAGAGCAATGAGGTCCTGGACCTGGCCCATGAAACCATTTTTCTTCCAAGACCTCCAGGCCTGTAATAGGAGGGTCTGCATTGTGGATCAAAATGCTCCAGAGACATTTTCCCCATTGTCTTGGCTATTAATATTCAACTCCTCTTTACTTATGTAAATTTCTGCAACCAGAGGCTTGAATTTCTCCCCAGAAAATGGGTTTTTCTTTTCTACCATATGGTCAGGGCAGATGTTCCAAACTTTAACGCTCTGCTTCCATTTTATACATAAGTTCCAATCTCTTTATGAATGCATATGAGCATAGTTGTATTTAGAAACAACCAGGTCACTTCATGTGAGTGTTTTGCTGCTTAGAAATTTCTTCTGCCAGATACCCTAAATCATCTCTCTCTAGTTCAAAGTTCCACAGATCTCTAGGGCACAGGCAAAATGTCAGAAGTGTCTTTATTAAAGCCCACCAAGTATGACCTTTACTCCAGTTCCCAATAAGTTCCTTATCTCCATCTGAGACCACCACAGCCAGGACTTCATTGTCCATATCGCTATCAGCACTGTGGTCAAAATCATACAACAAATCTCTAGGATGTTTCAAATTTTTCTACATCTTCCTCTCTTCTTCTGAGGTCTCCAAACTGATCCAACCTCTGCCTATAACCCAGTTCCAAAATTGCTTCCACATTTTCAGGTATCTTTATTACAGTGCCCCACTCCAAATACCAATTTTTTGCATTAGTCCACTTTCACACTGCTATAAAGAACTGTCTGAGACTGGATAATTTATAAAGAAAAGAGGTATAGTTGACTTGCAGTTGTGCATGACTGTAAGGCCACAGGAAACTTACAGTCATGGCAGAAAGCAAAGGAAAAGGAAGGACCATCTTATAATGGTGGCAGGAGAGAAAGAAAGAGCAAAGGGGAAAACTGCCATGTACTTTTAAACTATCAGATCTCATGTGAACTCACTCACTATCATGAGAACCAAAAGGGAGAAGACCGTCCCCATGATTGAATTACTTCCCACAAGGCCCTTCCCCCAAAACTTGGTGATTACACTTTGAGATGAGATTTGGGCAGGGACACAGAGTCAAACCATATCACCTGCTAAACAGAAAAAACCCTGGACCCACATGGATTCACAGCCAAATTCTACCAGACATACAAACAATAGCTGGTACCAATCCTACTGAAATGACTGCAAAAAATTAAGGTAGAGGAACTTCTCCCTAACTCATTCTATGAGTACAGCATCATTATTATATCAAAACCTAACTGTGACATAACAACAAAAGAAAACTTCAGGCCAATATCCTTGATGAACGTGGATGCAAAAATCCTCAATAAAATACTAGCAAACTCCATCCTCAATAAAATACTAGCAAACTGCATCCTCAATAAAATACCAGCAAACTGAATCTAGCAGCACATCAAAAAGCTAATCCCCCAGATCAAGTAAGATTAATCCCTGGGATGCAAGTTTGGTACAATATATGCAAAGCAATAAATGTAATTCATCAGATAAACAGAACTAAAAACAAAAATTACATGATCATCTCAATAGATGCAGAAAAGTCTTTCAATAAAAATCAACATCCCTTCCTGTTAAAAATCCTCCACAAACTAAGCATTTGAAAAACATACCTCGGCGGGGTGCGGTGGCTCCTGCCTGTAATCCCAGCACTTTGGGAGGTCAAGGCGGGCAGATCATGAGGTCAGCAGATCAAAACCATCCTGGCTAACACAGTGAAACCCCGTCTCTACTAAAAATACAAAAAATTAGCCAGGCGTGGTGGTGGGTGCCTGTAGTCCCAGCTATTTGGGAGGCTGAGGCAGGAGAATGGAGTGAACCTGGGAGGCGGAGCTTGCAGTGAGCTGAGATCATGCCCCTGCACTCCAGCCTGGGAGACAGAGCAAGACTCCATCTCAAAAAAAAAAAAAAAAAGAAAGAAAGAAAAACATCCTTCAAAATATATACATGCCCTCTATGGAAAATACACAACCAATATCATACTGAATGGGCATAAAGTGGAAGCATTCCCCCTTGAAAACTGGAAACAAGCAAGGAAAAAACAGGCAAGAGAAAGAGAGAGCAGCCAGATGTCCTCTCTTGCCACTCCAGCTCAACATAGTACTGGAAGTCCTAGCCAGAGCAATCAGACCAAAGAAGGAAATAATAAGCATTAAAATAGAAAGAGAGGAAGTAAAATTATCCCTGTTTGCAGATAATATGATTCTATACCTAGAAAACCCCTAGTCTCTGGACAGATGCTCCTTGACCTAATAAACAACTTCAGCAGAGTTTCAGGATACAAAATCAACGTAAAAAAAAATCAGTATCATTTCTATACAACAACAACATCAATGATGACTGCCAAATCAAGACTGTAGTATCATTCACAATAGCCATGAAAAGAATAAAATACCTAGAAATACAGCTGACCAAGGAGGAGAAAGACCTCTACAATGAGAATTACAACACCTGCTCAAAGAAATCAGAGATCAAACAAGCAAATGGAAAAACATTTTATATTTATGGATAGGAAGAATTAATATTGTTAAAATGGTTGTTCTGGCCAGAGCAATTTATAGACTCCATGCTATTTCTATCAAACTACCAATGACATTTTTCACAGAATTAGAAAAAAATATGCTAAAATTTATTGGAAACCACAAAGAACCCAAATAACCACGGCAATCTAAAGCAAAAAGAAAAAATCTGGAGGCATCACATTACCTGACTTAAAAGTATACTACCAGGCTACAGTAACCAAAACAGCATGCAACTGGTTTAAAATCAGACATGTAGACTCGTGGAACAAAGGAGAGAGCCCAGAAATAATGCTGCACATGCACAACAAAATTGCCAAAAACAAGCAATGAGAAAAGATTCCTTATTCAATAAATGGTGCTGTGATAACTGGCTAGCTATATGCCGAAGGCTGAAAGTGGACCCCTTCCTTATACCATATACGAAAATCAACTCAAGGTGGATTAAAGACTTAAATGTAAAACCTACAACCATAAGAACCCTGGAAGATAACCTAGGAATACTGTTCTGGACATAGGACCCAGCAAAGATTTCATGACAAAGACACCAAAAGCAGTTTCAACAAAAACAAAAATTGACAAATGGGACCTAATTAAAATAAACAGCTTCTGCACAGGAAAGGAAACTCTTGACAGAGCAAACAGGCAGCCTGAAAAATGAGAGAAAATATTTGCAAACTACGTATTTGGAAAAGATCTAATAACCAGCATCTATGAGGAACTTAAACAAATTAACAAGCCAAAACCAAACAACCCTGTAAAAAAAAGTGGGAAAAAACATGAATAGACACTTTTCAAAAGAATGCCCACATGCAGCCAACAAGTATGCGAAAAACATCACTAATTATAAAAGAAATGCAAATCAAAACCCTAATTAGATGCAACCTCACTCCAGTCAGAATGGCTATTAATAAAAAGTCAAAACATAACAGATGTTGTCAGGATTACAGACAGAAATGAATTTTTATATACTGATGATAGGAGTGTAAATTAGTTCAGCCACCGTGGAAAGCAGTCTGGAGTTTTCTCAAAGAACTTAAAGCAGAGTTACTATTCAATCCATCATCCCATTAATGAGTATATATTCAAAGGAAAACAAATTTCACCAAAAAGAGACATGCATGTGTATGTTCATCAAAACACTATTCACAGTAGAAAAGACATAGAATCAACCTTGATGCTCATCAGTGGTGGCTTGGACAAAGAAAATGTAGCACAAGTATACCATGATATACTATGCAGCCATTAAAGAAAAAACAAAACAAAACTCAAATTATGTCCTTTGCTGCAACATGGATGCAGCTGGAGGACATTATCCTAAGCAAGTTAACGCAGGAACAGAAGACAAAATACCACACATTCTCACTTATAGGTGGGAACTAAACATTGAGTACACATGGATACAATGATGGAAGCAATAGACACTGTGACCCACTTCAAGAGGATGGTGGGAGAAGAGTAATGGTTGAAAAAGTACCTATTGGGTACTATGCTCACTACCTGGCTGATGAAATCATTTACACACCAAACTCCGGTGACAAGCAACTTACCATGTAACAAACTTGCACATACACTCACTGAGCCTAAAATAAAAGTTGAAAAAAGTATCATCTCTGTTTAGGTAATCAAGATCTGAATGAATAAAAAGATCCTTTTACTGACTGATACACACCAGGAGACACAGTCTCCAAGCAAACTTTGAAGTGATTAAACAGGAGAAGAGATTTATAAGGTTTTAGGAAATAAAATATCCTGAAATGTGATCTGCCAGCAAAACAATATACCTGCTGGCATGACCAAGAACAAAAGGACAAAAGGTGACTTAACATTCTCTTGAGAAAATTGCATTTAGTTATGTAAATTAGCTTTAACTGAGGTAAACTGGAATTTTCCAGAAAGGGGAGAATGACGCATTTAAAAAGTGTAGGAAAGATAAAAATTCAGAATCATTCCATAAAATATAACTCTTCAACCTCACCCCCTAAAATGTTCTTTCCAGGTTTTCACAACATCAGTGGTAGTGATGTTGCCAAATGTTGATGCATCATGATTGGGTCTTAAGAGAGACCCTCACATTTGTTCAGAATTTTGATTTTAAGTCATTATCTTGACCATTTGTCGTGTGAGCAGCTACATAGAAGGATTTAAGACTCTGGGTGGTGTACAGTGTGCAACAGAAATTTTGAACAGACAAGAGGAGCATTAGTACCCCTTGAAATGCCCATGACGCAGGAGCCAACTCCTCCAGCGATGAGCCAGGAGAAGAAATCTCAGTCATGACTCTCTGTAGAGTTCTTGGTTATAGATATGAAGTTGTTTTACAAAGTCATTATGTTTATTAATTTTTCATTATCTGAACCTCTTTATTGATCTTAAATGTTCCTGAGAACTACCTGGTGACACAGGTAGAACATTCTTCTTTGACACAAGCCTCTTCTATAAGCAAAGATGACATCCATCTAGTCCTGCTCAGATTTGGACCACAGACTTTCAGTTTTTATTTCCTCTTTAGGTAGAAGTTCAATTGTTTTAGTCTTATCTCATTAAAACAGTTGATCTGCTGCCCAAAGAAGAACTTGTAGACATTTTAAAAACCATAGAACACCAACCTCTAATGAGATTTTCTCTTTCCTTTATGGCTATAGGAGATACAGTCCTTAGGGCAGCACAGCATTTTCCAGTGTTTTTCAGTGATGATTAGATTGCCTAGTTTTTCACCTAATGCTTTACCATTTCCTTTAGAAATTTAATAGTTTCTATTAAATATATATTTACCTAACTTGCCACAATCTTGTTTTCCATATCAAAAAGAAAACATTTGGAGATATTATAGGCTGAATGTCTGTGTGTCTCCCAGAATGCATACTTTGAAATCCTAACCCTTATTGTGATGGTATTAGAGGTGGCTTTGGAAGGTAGTTACGGTTATAAGAATGGGACCCTCATGAATGCAATTAGTGCCCTTATTTAAGGAATGCAGAAACCTTGCTTGCGCCTTCCACCATGTGAGGATGCAATGAGAAGATGCCATCTATGAACCAGGAAGCAGATCCTCACCAGATGCTAAATCTGCTGGTTCTTTGATTTAGGATTTCCCAGCTTCCAGAACTGTAAGAAATAAATATCTGTTGTTTAAGCCACTCAGTCTGTGGAATTTTGTCCGGCAATTCAGTCTGGCAATCCTAGCAAACTAATATGTCTTCCTACGTTAAGCAACTATAATACTGGATAAGACATATGAAATAATGATGTTCAACATTGTACAATACACAGCACAGGACTATGATACATGAGAAGTGGAACACAATCCGGGTGAGCTCTACATTTGCTCCTGCTTAGTACTTCAAGGCATCTTCCAGCCCATAGAGAAGCCAGGAGGAACCCAAACTGAACCCAGCTGTCTCACTGAGATAAAGACACAGAGATAAGAGTTTGAGAGGTCAAGGCATCTATCTTGCACACTGCCAAAGAGAAGGAAGGTTCAAAATGAGAAAGCCTCAGAGAGCTCCAGAGAAGTCTCTTCAAATTTTTAGCTGACTACTGGTTGCACATGCAAGATAGGAACCTAATCAAGGGTGGGGAAGAAACAAATGGAAAGGAATAGCCAGAACAACTCCAGGAATTCACACAGGCGTGGAATAATTTGTGTTCCTACCAGCCAAAGTGGAAAGACCTTATTAAATTTATGGCATTAAATGCAATACTTAGAATGCTAGATGGGTATTGCCTTAGAGGTAAGAACAAATTAGCCTGCTATAAAGGCTACTCTCGGGCTGTCTTTAAAAAACTTAAAACCAAACTTCAAAAAGATGAAACTGATTCTAAGTTTACAGTGTGTAACAGAATTTTTTTTTTTTAAAGAGGTGTATGAGTAACCTCATGAAATGCCCGTAGCCCAGGAGCCAACTGCTCCATGGTTCAGCCAGGAGAAGAAGCCCCAGCAAATGATTTTGCCACTCAAATATGGGACAAATAATTTTGTTCCAGAACAAGCCCAATAATATTTAGTAGAACACAAAAACATTTAGCATCCAACAAGGGTAAAGCTCAAATGGCATGCATCTGATATCATTTTCCTTATATGCAAAGAAGAAGATAATGTGAACAATAACCAGAAAAATATCAATTAATAGGGAAAACAAACAGAATCAATGGATAAGATACAACCTACTGTAAGAGCTATCAAGTGTTCTTTACATACTTAAGAAAACAGAGGCTGGGCTCCATGACTCATGCTTGTAATCCTAGCACTGTGGGAGGCTGAGGTGGGCAGATCATTTGGGCTCAGGAGTTTGAGACCAGCCTGGGCAACATGAGAAAACCCCCTCTCTACAAAAAGTACAAAAAAAAGTAGTTGGGCATGGTGGCGTGCACCCGTAGTGCCAGCTACTTGGGAGGCTGATGTGGGACAATGGCTTGAGCCCAGGAGTTTGAGGCTGCAGTGGGCTGAGATCTTGCCATTGCACTCCAGCCTGGGTGACAAATAGGACAATAAGCAGAAAACTGGAAAATATACAAAAGTGTCACAAAGAACTTTAGAGATGAAAAATACAATATCTGAAGTTTTAAAAAGTGCTGGATAGACAACACAAGATTAGATATTATAGAAAAACTGAACTGTGAATTTAAAGACATTGCTATGGAGACATTCACAAGGATGATTGTAGAAAAAAAAGTAGGTTAAGAAAAAAGAGAACAGAGTGCCATTGAGCTGCAAGATAACATCTAGCAATCCATGCTAGAGAGAAGAGGGGAGAAAAAAAAGAAACTTGAAGAAATTAATAGCTAAAACATTTTAAAATTTGATGAAAATCATTAGTCTAAGCATTGAAGAAGCTCAGGAAATGCAAAAGGAAAAAAAATGATGGGAAACCACAACAAAGCACACCATTACAAAATTGCTGAAAACCAAATATTAAAAAAAAAAAACCTTAGAAGCAGCCAAAGAAAACACACACATTCATACAAAAACAAGAATTACAGAAGACATTCTTGTCATACAATATGCAAACTAGCAAGCAGCAATCATTCATACATAAAAAGCTGAAGGAAATATTGTCAATTTAGAATTCTTTACAAATAATTTCAAAATTGAAAGAAAAAATGACTTTTAGACAAATACATCAAGATAATTTATCATCAGAAGAATTTCACTACATGAAATATTAAATAAAGCTTTGTAATAAGAAGAAAATGGTGTAAGATAGAAATTTGGATCTGTGCAAGGGAACACAAAACATTGGAAATGGTAAATATAGGCATAAGTATGAAGGACTTTTTTCTCATTTTTAAATAGTGCTTTAAGTATAATCTCTTTAGTATAATTTAAATATAATTGTGGAAAGCAAAAATATTAACAATTTTTAGTAATATTTAGAGCATATACACAAATAAAATATATGGCAAAATGGCACAAAGAATGTCAGGGGAGATATTTAAATATTCTGCTGTAAGAATCCCTAAACTATATAGTATAGTGTTCTTTGAAGGTAGATTGTAGTAAGTTAAAAATACATTATAATAAAGTCTGACACAATCATTAACAAATAAAAAGAGTTAGCTCAAATACCAATAATACTGATAAAGCGGAACTATATAATAATACAAGCATTGCAAAAGAATCCAGTGCCAGGACAATAGGAAAAAATAATCAAATTAGAACACAAATATCAGCCAGGTAGATTTAAAACCAATTATATCAAGAATTACAGTAAATGTTAATGGTTGAACACTTTAAATAAAAGGCAGAGATTTTCATATTAAATGAAAACTTAGGCATGACTATAAGCTTTCTACAAGAGACTCACTTTAAGTGTAAAAACACAAATAGGTTATAAGTAAATAGATGACAAATATATACCATGCAAACATTAATCAAAAAGAGATAACTATATTAATATCAGAGGGCTATATCAAAATCAGTGCACCTTTTAGAACAAGAATTCCATTATTGAGGATTAAAAGAGACATTATTTAAGCTAAAGGTGTCAATTCAATATAAGGATATAACAATTATGTGTATGCATCTCATAACAGCTTTGAAGTACTGGAAGCAAAAACAAATAGGACTGAAAAGAGAAGTAAACAAATGTACAATTATAGTTGTAGAGTTCAACATTCTTCCTCAATAATTGATAGAACAAGTAGACAGAAAATCAATAATGTGAAGAACGTGAACAATATTATCAACAAACTTGATCTTAATGATATATACAGAAAATTCTACCCCATAACAGTATAATGCGAATTCTTTCACTTGCCATGGACCAAATTCTGGGCAACAAAGCAGGTATAAATAATTTTAAGAGAATAAAAATTATACCAAGTTGTATTTCTGATCCAATTAATTACATATAATAAATTATATTAATTAACATTTTGATTTTCTTTAATTAAGTCATTAAATAATAGTGACAAAAAGAAATCTTAAAAAAACAAAATATTTGAAAATTAAATGGCATGTTAATCAAAGAAATCACAACATACTAAAATTTGTGTAATGTAGCTGAAGCAATGTTTTTAGTGTGGTATAGTTTGAATGTTATGTGTCCCTCAAAAATTCTTATGTTGCAATCTATTACCAAGGTGATGGTATTAGAAGGTGGGGCCTCTGGGAAGTGATTAGGCTATAAAAACTCCACCCTGATGAAAGAGACAAATGCCCTTAAAAGAGGGCTGGAGGATACTAGGTAGGTGCTTAGGCCCTTTCATCTCTACTGTCATGTGAGGAAACACCAACAAGGCACCATCTTGAAAGCAAAGAGCAGCCCTCACCAGATACCCAACTTGCTGGTGCCTTGATCTTGGACTTTCCAACTTCCAGAACTGTGAGAAATGCATTTCTATGTGTTTATAAATTATCCAGTCTCAGGTATTTTACTACAGTAGCACAAAAAGACTGAGATAACATGCTTATATTAGAAAAAAACAAAGGTCTCAAGTGAAGCCCTTTCTTCACTTTTCTTTCCCTTAAGTCTTCCTACTTAAAAAAGATAGAAAGGGAAAATTCAATCAAAACAAAAGTAAGTTGAGAAAAGGAATATTGGAAAAATAAATCAATGAATACATTTTTGAAGTATAAACTAGCAACACCTCTCCAGGAGAACTTGCTCTTTGAATCACAGTGACAAGTATCTGATTCAATCATTAATGAACATTTTGAACTTCAAAACTTGTCCAAAAATAAGTGCTCAAGTTGGAGGGGACATTAAATGAATGAAATGACTCATCAATTTTTCCCTGAGTGATCCAAAATTAACCCAGAACTGTGAGAAGGGCCACAGAGAAGTACTGAAGTTCACTTTAGGTGCATTTGGTAGGTACATTTGGAAAAGAGGATTCTCTGAGTTGCTTAACTTCAATCAAGGTTTTAATTTTCGATGGTGAATTTAATTATTCATCTTATAATGGTTAACAATCTGGCGTCTTTAAAAACAGAGTCTGCTTGTTAGGTGTGTTGCTTGATTTCACATGAACCTATAAAACAAAATTTAAAGCTCACGGCCATTTAGCTGAAACACTTATGACTGAGAGGACTATTTGTGTTGTTTCCTTAAGTAAAATTTGGGAATTTTGGCTGTTGTCATCAGGGACTGTTTTATCCTAAAATTTATTAAATACATACATACTTCACTTTAACAAAAGGAAGCCTCTGTTATATTTGAAAGTAACTTAACTTTGCAGTTCATATATTTGGAACTATTCTAGGCACATATGAAAATAGAAAATATATTTTTAAGTCAATGGATCAATGAATAAATATTTTTGGAAATTCTCCAGCTCTCAACTTGCAATTGTAATTCCTAGAGACTACAGGTGATCATTTATATTTCCTAGAGGCAGACTTATGATGGATTAATTCCTATAATTCATCATTTTTCTCTTCTCCCCATCTGTGTCATGCATCATTTCTACACTTGATTGCAGAACTTCTGGTGCTGAATTTTAGAAAATGTATAGTTTTGCGGCTATTTGCTGTACCAGATGATTATGTGTATTGATGTTTTTTTTTTTTTCTCTCAAGACTCTCTGGGTTCTTTTTACAAAATTTGGCATTTTCACTCAACCACTTTTCTTCATGTTTGGAAGTTTCACACTGAGATATTTTAAAATACTGAAAGCAAATTTTGAATTTCCATTTTTATAAAGATGTAATTTTGTGTTTCACCTAGGATAATCACGGATAGCTTTCTCGCAGAGGAATAGTTGGAAATATACGTAAATGCATTTTAAAATAACTATACAATTAAAGAGTTTTTACTGTGACTTGTTTGATGAAAATCTACATCATTTGTTGCATTAGTGGAAACCTATCATGTAAACATCTTTAGATCATCTCCACCAGCTATCATGTATAAGCATTCATTAAGGAAGAACATTTCTTTCAAACTTAGATATTAATTGGCATGTGACTTAGTTTCCTCAAAATATTAACTTTATAATAGGGGGAAGAAGGGAGAAAGCTGGCGTGGTCTCCTACCCTCTCCTCTAGCCTGAGGATCTGGGAACAGAGGTGATGCTAAAGAGTAGGGTGACAATTGGAAGGGAGTAGGCATAGCCACTAGGATGATTTTGGTTCAAAGTAGCATAAATTGTAGTGGACTTTTGATCTTGCATATCAACCAGTCCTAAGGAAAAGAGGCTTCTGGCAGAAGGACCCAGCTTTGCCTCTCTGCTCAGCTGCTGTTCTCATTCTTCTGGAGCCAGCATCCCTGCCTTGGCTGGCAGTAAGTGGGCAGCAGCTCCAATGTTACATTCCAGCACATCCCAGAGGAAGAAAGAGACCTTCTCTTGGAAACAAGGACACTTTTCATAGGAGCCCCTCGTGTTTCACTGGCCAGAATTGATTTGCAGGTTGGACAGTAGCTGTACCAAATAAAAATGCTTGACAGAAAGTTTGGCACATTCCAGTCACCTAGAATTTCAGCTGCCACTCTGGAAGACAATGTCTGTAGGCTCAGACTCAGGCTGCAGCGTTCATCTCAAGCACATGCCTTTCTTTGATTTTTCTCTGCAGACTTCTCTGAAGCCTCACTCCCTTCCCCAGGAAAAATGTCAGCCAACAGGGATTTTGTAAAAAATGGACACTTGCAGGAGGCACCGGCATCTGTCTCAGCAGTCCCGGGGGAATCAAACTGTACTATCCACATAATGAACCTTGCTGTGGGCTTGGCTGTCTTCTCCGCCTCACTCTCTTCATTCCTCCCACCTGCTGCAGCGCGATCATTTCCCTAACAAACTATGTGATCAAAGCTCTTGTCTCAGTCTCTTCTTAAGGGGGACTCAAGCTAAGAGGCAGGGTTACCACCCTCAATTCCTACTTCCATGATGCAGGATACAGTTCAAAATGGAAGGTGGGACTCTATACGTCTTTGAGATTTTGAAGAACTCATTAAGTTTGTATGCAATCGGGTCAGGGCTGGAGTGGCGCCCAGGGTACACTGCCCATCTTCAGGAATGCTACTCACATCTATAGGACATTTTAATACCCCTTGGAATTATTCAGTTTACAATCTGCATGACTGTATACAGTGGCTTTGGAAGGACAAGGATTGGAGTGAGTCTTCTCTTCCAGGTACATTTGAATATTTGGGGCTACCGCAAGAATCCTGTCATTCCATTGGATGCTCAGTTACACACTCACTGTGAAGCCACTGATGGTCAACTGTCTTTCTCAATAAATGACTGACTTTTTTCAGTTTTTGATTTGGATGACTCATTTTATCACATTTGCTGTGGATCATATCCAGTTGGAGTAAAACAGATTTCTAGAAGCACGTTAGGGTTTGTCTTAACAGTAGGAAAACTACTCTCTTGTATCCTCAGTGACGTTATTTGACGCTAAACAATACCTAGTTCATTTTATCAGTTCAGAATCTTCACAGAATCCCTTTGCCAGCAGGTGCTGGTTTTCAGGTCTTTCAGTTTGACCACTAGGAGTCATATGTGGTTATTTGTTCTGATCAAGAAGATTCCTATTTATTCTATGTTCCATGTTGATATCTTTGAACATAGCTTTTGACAAACTATTTTTGCCTTTTATATGAGATTGCAATAGAGGATTTCGTTTTTGAGATACCAACACTGTTTATGTGTTTAGAATGCTTTGATATATCTGACCCAGCGTTCACTTCTATGGTTTAATATGTCTGCTAAACTTTTGAAAAAGACTCGACTTAACAGCATATAGAGAAAAAATTCAATTACCCAGCATAAATGTTCAGAATTTTTCTTCCTTTCATGTACTGTATTTTTCAACAATTAATTTGCAATCGTTTTGCAATAATATAACAGTTTATGTTCTATATGAGTTTATCTTCAATTTATTTCCTAGTTATTGACAATTCCTTAATGTTCCTGTCATTGTTAGTTGAGCAGACCTGATCATGTTATATGAGAACCTAAGGGTTTATGTGAGTTAAGTGTTGTAATAAAAACTGAAGTAATGAGAAAAGGAAGGGAAACTCACACCAAAGTGCTCTGAATGTGAGACCTTCTGCCAGAAACTCACACATGTCACTGACTTTGAAACCAACAGTGCCTTTGGGAGGGAGGGACCATCACCCCTTTTGCAGATGAGGAGACTGCGATGCAGAAACAACACCTGGTTTGTTGTACAACTTGATATTGGCAAACAAAATATCAAATACACGACTCCAAAGTAATAAATGACCTAGACTTTTGGTTAGTTTCTAGATAAAAGGTTTCCTTCAAAGCAAAGATGCTTTGTGGCTGAAGATCTGTAAACTGCTGCTGCTAGAATACGCATATCTATCATGTTACCAAATTTATATGACTTTTCTTTTTAAATAATAATCTTAGGCATTTAATTGAGAGGATACATTTTTTCTAAGCAATTCAAAGAAATTCAGTGCATTATTCAACCTTTTCACATTCTCGGTGGACCTAAGCCCACAAGACAGAAGCTGGAATAAATAAGAAAAGCTATGTGAGAAAGTACACTTATTGTTTCTACTATAAGTAAATAGATTGACTCTGCAGCAACAACACTGCTGTAAAGTAAACTTCCACAAAGGCAGTTGGGGAAAAATACCCTAAAACCTCAACTAGAGCAGTCTTATTGGAGAAAATGTAAAGTTCTCCTGGATGAGATAACTGTTCTTGTACTTATTTCATAAGCTTTAAGTCAGTTAATACAAACATTATTTAAAAAACAAATATGTTACCATTTTGAAGAGCTTAAGCAGTTTCATTTATAATCAAAATAAAACATATGCATGTCTGCATTTGAGATGTGTTATACTCTTAACATAATTTTTGTTACATTAAAATTTTATGGATACAATTATTAATGCCAATAAGCAATGAACATGTATGATGCAACACTCTTTCAGCTTTCTTGGTACTGAAAAGCTCTTAGAAACTAAAGGGCAAGAAGATCAATTCCGTTCATGTCATTCCTGTGGTTTCCCAGCAGATGAGATAATTGTTCATGCAGCTGTAGACTCCATTTGTCAGACACCCAGCCACAGTACAGAAAGTGACATGCTTTAGCAAAGAATAAAGTTACCACATTTGATTATGTTTTGCACCAGAACATGCAGATGTTCATGGTAATTACCATAAATTACTTTCATATTTATTTTCTAAAAAGTTTTAAACTTGAGCATGTAAAAAGTCAATAAATATATTACATATATGTGTGTGTATATACATTTATACATATATAAACATATATACATTGATATATAAACATATATGTATGCATACACTTAGTATGTATAGACTAAGATAGTTCTTGGTCTAAGGTTAGTTAAGGCAGGCCAGGAAAGCATTATCTCCAGTCAGTAATAGATTATATGAGAGCTACCACAATATCTTCGCCAGTGTGAAGAGAAAGAAATCTAATTGCAATTCCTAACAACAGACATCTCCTTGGATCTAGGGTAGTGTCGGACAAAGCACCTTGTAATTCTCTTTCCTTCTCTGAATTTCCCAAAGCTATCTGGGGTGTGTAGTTTTTGCATCTCACAAAAACAGGCTCTGCAGCAGCACAAAACCATCGCTCAGCCTTGCAGACCAAAGGATGGAGGTGTTGCAAAGGTCAACTGGAAAGATCAGTAGGAAGAGACTGAGCCAGACCTTCTCATGCTGAGCTTCTCCACCAAACACTTGCCAATGTCTCTTGCATTCATTCTGTGCAGCCAGAACCAGGGGAAGGTGAGTGAAGGAAACACTTGACAGGCATCAATGCTCAGTCATTCTTACAGAAGAAGTAGGAAGAGCAATAGCGGACCTTTTGAAAAGAGCTTGCACAAGTGGAACTTTATGTGACAGTTTAAAGTGTTAAAAGAAATATAACCCGCAAAGGCAAGAGCAAAACAAAGCCATAATTTGGGATTTACTCCGTCTGAATTGGTACCAACTCTCTCTGACATCATAGAATTACCTGGTCCACACAGCATGTCAGGATCATTCTATGTTCTGTACCTTTGTGTGGACTCAGTGTGGAGAGCTCCTTCCAGTTTTCCTAAACCAAATATAGTGAGCAGAATTAAGCAACCTAAAGTTTCTGTCAGAGATTACATGTTAAAACTGAGGAATTTCTGTGTTAGGTCATCCATATGCTAACACTTACTTCAGAAAGCTATAGATTTCTGTAACCTTCCAGGATTTCCTCCACAAATGCTCATTAAAAAGAAGAATTCACATAATTCATAGCATCTAGTCTATTCATCTAATGTATTCAGGAATCTAGTGTTTGCAGAGCCTTGTGTATGCAGAGCATTAATGTTTGTAGAGAATTTAGTGTTTGCAGTTTACTTTTCTATGCAGAGCATCTAGCACCTGCATTTGTATTTGCAAAGCATTTAGTGTTTGCAGAATATTTAAGACATCATGTTAAGTGTTCTTACAAAAAATGACAATAAGACATAAAAAGGGCAGAGGAAAACTTTTGGAGTGATGTTGTTTTTGGTATTGATTCTGGTGATGGTTTCATAGGTGTATATTCATATTAAAACACTTAAAGTTTTACATATTAGGTATGTACAGCTTTTTATACGTCAATTATATTGTCAATAATTTTTCTAGAAAAGAACTTTTAGTATTTGTAAAAGAACTTTTAATGTTAATGTGTCCTGACTCCAGACTCCAAGCTCTGGAATGTGGGCTGAGAGTAAGCAGCAGGCTCCTCACCATGTCCACCTTTCCACTTTCCAACCCTGCACTGGGTGTAAACACGTGGGCATGCTCTGCATGGAGGGGTTTTTTGATTTTGGAGTGATCACCCCATACAGAAGGCAGATGTGGCACTGGCCATTCTGTATGTGCACAGATAATGGGATGCACGGGAGACAATGAAAAAAATGCTAAACTCACAATGCAGGATGGATCTTCCTGTGCAGGAGAAACTAGATAAAACTCTTCACATAGGCACACAAACATTGGGAACATATAGAAGAGAAACATTTATATGGGCTAGCCGTGGTGGCTAACGCCTGTAATTCCAACACTTTGGGAGGCCGACGTGGGCAGATCACCTGAGGTCAGGAGTTCGACACCAACCTAGCCAACATGGCAAAACCCTATCTCTACAGAAAACAAAAAGTAGCTGAGTGTGATGGTGCACACCTGTAATTCCAGCTACTCGGGAGGCTGAGGCATGAGAATTGCTTGAACCTGGAAGGCAGAGGTTGCAGTGAGCTGAGATCGTGCCACTGCACTCCAGCCTGGAAGATAGCGTGAGACTCTGTCTAAATAATAAAAATAAATAAATAAATAAACAGAAAAAAAGTAAAGTGGCATTAGAACTATTGAGTCAACAAATATTCTCTCTCTCTCTCCCCCAACCCAGGTAGCTAGAGAGATACATATATACATATATAACATATTTCTATTGTTTAAAGAAAAAGTGAACCACAATATTTTTGAAAAAAGACCCATCCTATGTATTACAGATTCTCTCTCATCTGGAACCCTTGGGACGAAAAATGTTTCAGATTTCAGATTTTTTAGGTTCTGAAATATTTGCATGTATATAATAATGAAAAATCTTGGGGATAGAACTCAACTCTAAACAGGAAATTTATTTATGTTTCATATATACCTTATACACACAGTCTGAAGATAATTTTATGCAATATTTTAAAATAATTTTGTTCAGGAAACAAAAGTTTGTGAACATGAGGTTAAGTGTGGAATTTTACACTTTGTGACGTGATGTTGGTGCTCAAAAAGTTTTCAATTTTGAATAATTTCAGATTTTGTATTTTTAGGTTAGAGATGCTCAACTTGTATTTAGGTTGTTGTATATTTTTAAATGTATTTATAAACTCTTCAGAACGCAATCAGAAAACCTTTGAAAAAATTCCAACAATTCAATAAGAAATTAAATTTCTGTCTTCGAGTAATCATCACATTATCAATTTTCAAACACACTTCTAAGTGTACTCCTGTATTTCTGGCTTTTAGCTACATATCCAAAATCTTGTTTATTTCTATAGTTAGTCTAATTTCCCTGCATTCCTTAGTATTTCAAATGGAAAATGCATGTTTACTAAAATTCTAATGTGAAAAGTGAACTTCAATAAGAAAAAGAGATTCTCCAGTTTGCTGCCTTTAGCATGTAGTAGATTTCTCTGAATATAGCAAAATTTTGTGAGGTATATTTAATGATCTAAAGAGTGACTTAAATTTTATAATTTAGGTACTAAGTACAGATTAGGAAACAGTAGAATACCTTTTTCTTCCTTTTCCTTCCCAGAGCATCCTCCTTTAGAAACAAGAGGCAAACGTTCCTATCTTTTCGGCTAAGTCAGTCACCTTTAATGCCATCATTGTCAATAAAGGCTTAACCCTGCAGGGCACTATGCAGAGGGAGTTGTAAATATCTTCTCCTGATTGTTGGTGTTCACAACCTATGGTGTACATAAGGTTATGCACACAAGTCCAGGGTGTGCAGGGCAAAAAACACTGTATTAACCCAGTGGTTCACTGTGACTTTTACATACCAAAGGACATATATTTCCTTGAATTCCTGGAATTCCTTAATTCCTGGAATTAAATATATGTCACCAAAATAAGGACAAATAGTATTTAGTAACTATGAAAAAAGTAATTTGGGGAATGCAGCTTCCTGACAGCAAATTCTGGGAGGTAAACATTCTTTTTTACTTCAATTCAGAAAAAAAACTCCCTGATAAAAGGTAGAATACAATGCTACATTGAAGGCATCAATAGGGTGAGGCATCTTGAGCACCTTGTAATGTTTTAGAGAAGGCAGAAAGGTAGAAATAGGAATAGTACCCATGGAGCAAAACCATTGCTTAGGAGAAGGAAAGGAAATGATAAAGAAACTGGAATAATTGTTTTAATGCTATGCTAAGGATGAATTCCAACACTGTTTTTAAGAAATCAAGAAGGTTACAAAGCTCTGGGAACAAAATAGCATTGTCAGAGTTAAGCAGTGAGGACTTGTCTCCAGAGATTGACATATCATCTTCTGATGGCCAAGAAGCCTGTGGAATTTCCGGGGCTGGCTGTGATTCCGTGTGTGGAGTCTGAGCTAACAGACAGGTGAGTCGTCAGGTAAAAGAGCTCATGAAGCAAACACAAGCCAAATTGAAGGTGGAGCTTTCATACGTAATCAGACAAATGGTTGTAAATGCCAAATTCCAAATAGTAAGACTGCAATTTAACTGGGTGTTGGCAAAACTAAATGTCAGGAATGCGTTGAAGCTGGAACCAGGGAGGACCACTGAATGCAGATCAAGGAAACAATGTTCAAAACTGTAGGTTTTCTTCCTCAACATTAAGAATGAGTGGCCCTGGTAATGAAGTATTCCTGACCAAGTTTATATGTATAAGTTGAGAAGACATTGTTACTATCAAAGGGAGAGCTACCAAATGACTTGATGAATATGGTGGTGTTTGTAAGAGAGAGAGGAAGGCCATATATATATACACATATACACACACACATATATATTCTGCATATATTGTATATATACGTGGTTTGTAAGAGAGAGAGGAAGGCCATATATACAACCATATATAAATAAATCCATGTATATATGGTTTTATAGAGACAAATATAAGGCCTGTCACTTGTGTGACTATGTTGAGTAAAACAAATCAATAAATAAAGTAGTTTCAAAGTTAAAGGTTCATTTTGAAGAAGAGATGAATTCTTAGTTTCAGAGAAAGATTCCTTGAGAGATCATAGTTCAGGCTCTTGAGAATAAGAAAATCAATCAATCAGGCAGATTGTCATATAATGAGAGTACATTTCTCTGACCTTTTCAGTATAAGAATAACCTATGTATACACTCTGTAGCTATTCTTTCTTTTCTCTTTGGTTTAAAGCTTTTTAAATGAAAGAAAAATGTTAGACTTTCCTCTCAAATACCATATTATTTCATTGTCCCAACACGCAAAGCTGAGCTGAAGACCTTTGGACAATCTTATTAGGTTAGTGCAAACGTTGCTGCGGTTTTTGCCATTTAAAGTAATGGCAAAAATAATTACATTTGCACAGGCCTGAAAAAGCAGGTATATCATAGGTATATAAGAAAGGAACACTTTCTTCTATATCTTTGTTTGCTAAAGGTAAATGAGATACTTTTCTAATTAGGAGAGAGTAAATTCTGGATAAATTGTTAAATCCCAGTTGTAAAAGAGCCAAAATAAAATTGAAGATACACTTGATTAAAAGAACTGTACTGGCAAGGCGCAGTGGCTCACGCCTGTAATCCCAGCACTTTGGGAAGATGAGGCAGATGGATCACCTGAGGTCGAGAGTTCGAGACCATCCTGACAGACATGGAGAAACCCCGTCTCTACTGAAAATACAAAAATTAGCCGGGTGTGGTGGTGCATTCCTGTAATCCCAGCTACAAGACTGAGGAAGGGAAAATTGCTTGAACCCGAAGGCAGAGCCTGCCGCGTGCCATTGCACTACAGTCTGGACAATAAGAGGGAAACTCTGTCTCAAAAAAAAAAAAAAAAATTGACAAAATGAAAGAAGACAAAAACTACAGGATAACCTTGAAGGCACATGTAGTATGGGGTTTTCAAACAGTCTTAAGCATCTACTGGCTGCATTTCATGGTTGCTAACAAGTTGCCTTATTTTGTTTTTTCTCTTAGAAGTTTCTTTTTCCTTTAAGCCATCCTTCTACAGTAGTCCTGTGAGACAGATCACACCAGGATCTTCTAGAGCGTCACCCTTTGGAATTGCAGCACTCTAACAAGAGAGGTCATAGGAAAATATAAATGACTGCACTGGTTTTGTCCCTTTGCATCTGGGTTTTCACTCAAGATTCTATCCTGGTCCGGGCGTGGTGCTTCACGGCTGTAATCCCAGCACTTTGAGAGGCCGAGATGGATCACGAGGTCAGGAGATCAAGACCATCTTGGCTAACACAGTGAAACCCCATCTCTACTAAAAATACAAAAAATTAGCCGGGCAGCGGGCGCCTGTAGTACCAGCTACTCGGGAGCCTGAGGCAGGAGAATGGCGTGAACCTCTGAGGCAGAGCTTGCAGTGAACCAAGATCATGCCACTGCACTCCAGCCTGGGCAACAGAGCAAGACTCCATCTCAATAATAGTAATAAAATAACAACAACAATAATAATAAATAATAAAAGAATTTACCCTGGAAGAGACTGCACAAAGGAAAGCCCTTGCAAACCCCTAAGTCTGAATCCTCTGTAATTGTGAGAAAGCGTCTCCTTCTGATCCCCTTTTGCCCACCCAAACTAACGTGCGTTGCTGAGACTCCCTTCACGTCAGGCTTGGTCAAGCAACAGCGGGCATGGCAAGTGAGTTACTTTGGTGACTCTGGTTTTCCTTGTTTTTTTTTTTTTTTTTTTTAACAAATATTTATATACTGGAATACTGGATAAGTTCTTGGGATTTCAGTCTTGCTGTAGTCAACACGCTACAGACTTTTACCAAATAATTGCCAGAATATCTTTTTCTTGACATTTTACTGGAGCTCTTGGGCCTCTAGCATTTTAGAGTACTGAAAGTCACCAATGAGTTTAGAATGCAATAAAAGTTAAAATCTTAATTTTGACGTACAATAGCTTATTCTCATTTTGCATTTGAAAGCAATCATTGTTTCACCATGAATTATCCATTTTTCTATAATGCTAGTCTCTGCTAAGAGAAATCTCTTGCATCATCTGTTATGAGCTCGATCATCCATACTGCATCACATTGGATTTTACAGTTTTTATGCTATAAATGTGTATTCACCTCATTTATTAATTAGATTTTCATTTTTTTTCTATTAGTCGAATGAACGCTACTTCTGTAAATGTTTTAATTATATCAACTTCCATCCCAGTTTTCCCTGAAGATAGCTTTATGCATATTTGTGCTTGGATGCACAACTTACACTTACAACCAGAGCAATGGAGCTGGGTCCTTACTTTCATCCCTGAGCACTCAGCTTGGGAGGGGTCATAGCAGGTGTTAGTTGATAGCAGAGTGTCCTTATTCTCGAAGCAGCACGACAGAATGGAAGAGCTCTTTGCCCGAATCGTCTGACATTTCAGAGGGTTTAACAGCTTCCAACCAATCTTAACATGTGTAAGGTTCTGAAATAGCAGGGATTGAAAACAATTCAATCCATGAATGGCTTTCCACCTATCAAGTCGGGTTAAGCAGTGATGGATCTGGCATAAGCCTGCCTCACGGGATTGTTTCACAAATAACAAAGCCTGCTTTGTCAACATCATTGTTCAGTTGTACTCTCCAGGGCAAAGGGAGTCACATCTTCGTGGGTAACCAGACACAGTGAAGAAAGAAAGGGCTGATTCTCCTTGGTTTAACTTTAGGTTGTGATATTACCCAGTAAAACCTAATAAATCTCTTGATTTTATATTTTGAAATGTTAATCTCTTACCAATATCTGGCTTCAGAATTTTTATAAAAAGCTCCTGCAGTAAAGTGCCCTTTGAAGTGATATCACCATTACAGCCTTAATAACATTTAATCAAAAGATCATTGTAAGCTACTTATGTTTTCATTAATTAAAACAAGCAAAACTATATGCCCATGTGGCAGAATAAGAATCTTAAAAGCAATATGAAATTTCCAATTTTGATTCTTACCCAATAACCATTAATAAGAATATATTGTTAATGTGTAGAAAAAATTAAAAATTAAAACTATTTTGTGAGGCTAAAAGCAAACGTCTAATTCTACATAAAGCAACCAACAGTTAAACCCTAGACTGAGCTGAAGTGCCAGCATGATGAGCTGAGAAGCACAGAAAACATCTCCCGATTGTGTTTATACGGCAGCTTTATCGAGGGTATTTTCAGTGAGAATGGTAGGTAGTAACAAAATACAACAAAACCTTGAAAATGTTCCCCAATGTGATATAGCATCTTATTTCATGTGAGTTAGAAACCATTACCTCATCTGACCATATCACAAACCTGGGACCTTATTAGGTCCCCCTCAGCCTTGTAAGTTTTCAGACCTGTCCAGCTGAACTCTAAGGAGCAAGCCTGTTCTCCAGTAGACTCCCTTTCAGAATGTCCAGGGAAAGCTGAAAGGATACCAGACAGAAGCTAAGCTAGATCCCAGGCTAAAACTGCAGGAAAACCGACCACATTGGAATGTGCGGATGGGGATACTGGGAGCAGACTGGATTTTGTCCAGGTTTTGTCCCCCACACCTGGTGCACCTGGAGCAAATCCCATCAGTGGTACTGCAGGAAAACCAATTGCTTTGATAACAAGTTCTGGCTTATATAATTTAATTTTATGGTGGATTTTTTTACTTGAAGTGAGTCAAATAAATCTGCAGCTCTAAGGTATTAGAGAATAAATATATTTTAAGAATATGATGAGGAAAAAACCACTTAGCCAAATAATACTCTATTGGCAAATGTGTATTGAATTAAAATGTTTCAAACTTTCCATCTTGTTTAAAATAACCTAATTTCAATCAAGCAAGCAGAGTAAGTACAGTCACAAGTTTAATGCAGAGTTAATTAGTCTCAGTAAAGTGCTCAATTGCACTTTCTAGAAACTGAGAAACTGTTAAATAACCATATGTCCTGTGCAAAAACAAAACAAACAATAGCAAATGCCTTTGCAAATTAGGTGTTTTCCAATTATTTGTTTCCAAAAACATTGAAGGAAACCATAAGCCATGAGCTGATATAGATTAGTAAAATGAAGTTTTGATGGTAAACCACCACGTAACTTTTGGTACATAATGTGGAAGAAATCCACAGAATCGGGTGGCAATTATGTAACAAAAAGACTGGTTTCCATTACAATATTTGTTTAACTAATTTGTTTATATTATTTATTTAATTTATTGCATTATTGATTTTTTGTATGATAACATAAAGTTATATACATTTCTTAAAACTTACAACTCTAAACACGAAAAATAGGAGTATAATGGATGCAAAACTTGTCTATGTAAGTAGCATACATCCACTGAAAGTTGCACTGTTAAGGATAAAATGAAAGAACTTGGGCTGCCACAGAAGGAGAAAAAAGAGAAAGAATGAGGCTTGAGATTTTTCCCAAAATAATGAAATACCTCAAACCACAAGTTAAAGAAGCTCAGCAGCAACAAATACCAAACAAACAAACATAAAACCACACACCTAGCTATATCATATTCAAACAGCTGAACTTCCATAGGAGAAAAGGTGATTGTATAGAGAAGAACTGAAGCACAATTTACAGCAGATTTCCATCAGAAATTACACAAGCCAGATGGCAAGAAGTGACATTGTTAAAGTGGCAAAAGGAAAACCAACCAACCAACCACAGCAAAATAAAGCTGTAAAGTGAGAAGCTTATACCCAGGAAAAATATCTATCAAAAATGAGAAAAAAAATAAGACTTTTTCAGATACGCTATAACTGAGACAACTTATTTCAGCAGAATTGTGCTATCAGAAATATTTTTTAAAATTCTTCCAACAGAAGAAACACAATACCAGAGAGGAACTTAGATTGACACAAAAAATTAAGGCATCTGGAAGTGGTTAAAAATGACAGTAAACAAAAAGTACATTTTTAAATTGTTAATATCTCTAAAGGATAATTGACTAGATAAAAAATTGTAGCAACATATAATGTAGAATATGTTTATAGATCTGTAACTATGCTTACAGAATATGTAAACAAAATATCCTAAAACAGCACAAAATATAAAGTATATTACTATAAAGTTTTTACACTATCAATAAATCAGATGTTATTATTTGAAAATAGACTCTAATTACCTAAAAATTTATATAGTAAATCTTATGATAACCAATAGAAAAAATATTTATTTTTATATTTATTTATTTTTTATTGAAAGGGAGTTTCATTCTCGTTGCCCAGGCTGGAGTGCAATGGAGCAATCTCGGCTCACTGCAACCTCTGCCTCCCGAGTTCAAGCGATTCTCCTGCCTCAGACTCCTGAGTAGCTGGGATTTCAGGCATGCACCACCATGACCGTCTAATTTTGTATTTTTAGTGGAGATGAGGTTTCTCCATGTTGATCAGGCTGGTCTCAAACTCCCGACCTCAGGTGATCCGCCCGCCTCTGCCTCCCAAAGTGCTGGAATGACAGGCATGAGCCACCGCGCCCAGCAGAAGAAAATTTTAAAATATTAAAACAGATATAAATAAAAAGCCAATAGTGGAAAAATATAATTTTTTAAAAATTTGATTATTTTAAAAGCAGACAAAAAGGAAGAAAAAAGAACAATGAACAAATTAAACACAAAGCAAATCATGATAAGGATAACTTTAGCCAAATGATATAAATAACTATATTAAATATAAATAATTAGCATATACCAGCTGACAGACAGAGATGGTTATATTGGATAAAAAAGCAATATCTAGGAGTATGCTATCTATGAGAGACCCACTTTCAGCATAAAATATAGATTAATTAAAAGAATTTTTAAAATAGCCTATTATACAAACACTAATCAAAGGGAAGCAAGTGTGACCATATTAATATCTTACAAATCAGACTTTAGACCAAGGAATATTACCAGCATGACTAGGGTTCTACAAGTGGTAAAGGTAAATTCATCAAGAAGATATAAAAATCTTTAACGTACACAGACTTAAAAAACAAACAAACAAACAACTAACCAAACAAAAAGCTTCAAAATGCAAGGAACAAAATATGATATCACTGAAAAGCAGAATAGATAAATATGCAATTGTGGTTGGAAGCAACACCCTCTTCTCGTATTAATTGATACAGCAAGTAGTGGAAGAAGGAAGACGAAGATGAAGAGGAGAAAGGAGGAAGCAGAGGAGGAAGAGAAAAAGGAGGAGACTTGGATAACAGTATTAACTATCTTGGCTTAATTGATATTTACAGAACACTACATCTCAGTACAGCAGAAGACACATGCTTTTCAAATGCACATGGTACATTCACTAAGACAGGCAACATTCTGGGCCACAATAATAAAATTTCAGTACAATTGAAATAATTGAAATGATACAAAAGTATGTTGTTTAGCCATAACCGAATTAAACTAGTAATAAATAACAGAAAGATATCTGAAAAATCCCCAAATACATTAAATTTAAAGAACAGACTCTTAAATAATCCCTGTGTCAAAGAGGAAGTCTTAGGAGGTGGAAGCGAGGGGGAAGGGAGGCCCACTGCTGTCCATATCCTCACTGGTTCCAATAAGAATGGCTGCAAACTGTTCATCTGACAAGGGATTGATATCTACAGTATACAAGAAATTCAACTCAAAAGCAAAAAAAATCCCAAAAAACAAAAAAACACAAAAAACAAAATAAAACAAATAATCCTATTAACAAATAAGCAAATTAGCTGAATAGATAGCTCTCAAGAAATGACATACACATAGCCAACAGGTATATGAAAAAATGCTCCACATCACTCATCATCAGGAAAACGCAAATCAAAACCACAATAAAATATCATCTCACTCTAGTTAGAATAATGATTATATGATTATAACATTACAGTAAAGTTAAAAGACATAATTCAACATAGATACAAATAGTGCACACTCAGAAATTACCTCAGGTAATATAATTATATAGAGTTCAAAACTTAATAGAACACAGCTGTCTTAATTATAGGTGTGGCTCATTATAAGAATTAATGTCGATAAGGTATTTCAATACAAAACCACACCATTTCTTTTTTTATGTATTAATGTTCAGAATAAAACACTGACTTGGCCATGAAGGTAATTTTTAGGAAAGTAAGATAATTTTAGGTAATATGTAAAATAGGATTAAATTTCAATAAGATGACAAACAGATAAAATATTTAAAACTGATTTTTTTACTTAAATACATATTATCTATATACCTAACAGTGTGTTTATTTTAAGAAAAATAAAATTAATTTCATCACTATTTATAAATGGCCTTATTCTTACCAACAGTCTAATGTTTAGGTAAAAAGAAGAAATAAATTCAAAATCTTTTTTATCCGTATCTTAGTAGAAATTTGGAAAGTTAAGAAAGCTGAAAAAGAAAGGCAGATGAAAGACAAAAGACAGAACATTATGAGGATGGAAAGGCCAACTCTCATGTCATCAGGAGGTCACTAATTATGTGCCATGCTGTGATCTACACAAAAGGCTAAAATGGTGGTGTGTGTTTATTTTGCTTTGCTTTTTAAAGAACAAATGTGAATCTTCTGGCTTGATAATTCATCACAGTTGAGGATCTAACAGTCATCAAGAGGTGTTATTTGAAAAACACGAAACTCTTTGTGACTGATTATAATCTTGTCCCTAAACTATGAAGACTTTAACTAAGAGTCTAACGTAGAGGGTACTAATCCCAGGCATCCCTACTTGCTATTTAAGCAATGACTGAACCATCTCAGCCCCTTGGTTGGCTTAAAGCCTGGGTGGATACTTCCCATTTGATACGGTTTGGCTCTGTGTCCTCACCCAAATATCAGGTCAAATTGTAATTCCCAATATAGTGGGAGAGGCCTGCTGGGAGCTAATTGGATCATGGGGGTTGACTTTCTCTTTGCTGTTCTCATGATCATGAGTGAGACCTCATGAGATCTGGTTGTTTAAAAGAGTGTGGCACTTCTCCCTTCTCTTTCTCTCCTGCTCTGCCGTGGTAAGATGGTCTTGCTTCCTATTAACCTTCTGCCATGATTGTCAGTTTCCTGAAGACTCCCAGCCATGCTTACTGTACAGCCTGTGGAATGGTGAGTCAATTAAACCTCTTTAAGGTAGTTCTTTATAGCAGTGTGAGAATGGACTAAGACACCATCCAATAAGTTTTCTCTGTTCTCTCCATGTCCACTCCCAAGCCAATGATTCTTCCAACTAGGAAAAAGCAAGAAGTACTTCAGTATTGTCAATTCCTCAGGAGGAAGCTGAGATGAGAATCCAGAATCCAACAATGTATTTGGCATCTAAGGAAAAGCCCCACTGTTGTTTTCCTTGGATACAATGACAGAGACACCTCTAAGGATGGCAATGTATTAGCCCATTTTCACACTGCTGTTAAAGATAGACCCTAGACTGAGCAATTTACGAAAGAAAGGGATTTAATCGACTTACAGTTCCATATGGCTCAAGAGACCTCAAGATCATGGCAGAAGGGGAAACGCACGTCTCACATGGCAGCAGAAGAGAGAGGAGAGTTTGTGCAGGAAAATTCCCACTTATAATCACCATCAGATCTTGTGATACTTACTCACTATCACGAGAACAGCATGGGAAGGACCCGCCTCCATCATTCAGTTACCTCCCACCGAGCCCCTCCCACAGCATGTGGGAATTCAAGATGAGTATTGGGTGGGGACACAGCAAAACCATATCAGGCAATATGAGAAAACCACACTTAAAAATCCTAGCAACTTGCACCATGAGTCTTCAGAATACAAACAAGTCCAATAAAAAGTTGCTGGGGCCAGTGATCTTCTAGTTTGAAACATCATCCACATATATCAATATTTCTATGTTCAAATGTCTTCTGGAGAAGAAATGGCTTCATAATGCAGATAACATTATTAAGTCTGGCACCTCTGCCACCCTCCTTTCTCCACTGGATGCTCCTCAGGGAGGGGTTGTTATATGGTTGTTAGATGAGTCAAGAGAAGAAGCATGCCTCCTCTGTGCATCTGAGTTGGAGCTGCACTGCAGGTGTACACACTGGCATGGAGATGACTGATGGAGGCGCCTCCTCCCAGGGTTCCATCAATCTCCCCATGGGTCGTGTGCAGGAAGCTGCAGTGAACATCTGTGCCCACCTCTGATGTTAGAGAGCAGCGTACCTCCTGGGACAGACAGCCCACAGTGATGGGAGCTCATGAATGAATGCCTGGGAAAATGATTAACCACTTTACTAATCAGAGAAAGCAGATTAAAATCCCTCCTGCACCAGCTAGTTTGATACCTTGATATATCCTAACTCCCAATGCTAGGATGCAGTGAAATTGGTATTCTCATGGACTTGAATTAGCACAGCTCTTTCAGGTGGAGATTTAGAAGAGAATATCAAGAATTAAGCAAAAGTGAATACCTGCTGACTTGCTATATGGTTTTTATACTGAAGAACTAATGCGAATTTCGAACAAAGAAAAAAAAATTAAATAAAAATATACTATTCTCAGTAGTTTTATAACAATAAAAATTAAAATCAACCATTCTCCAAAGACACGAAAGTGATCAAGTAAATTATGGTATTTCCATAATATGCGGTTGAAATGAATAGAGCTTTTACATTACAGTTATAAGACCATATAGTGAATTTGAAAAAGAAAAAACAGTGAGTTATAGTATGTTCACAACTATGTAAGCATGCATTTTGAAAAGTAGAAAACTACTGCTTAACAATAAAATGAACTAAAATTGTCAACTTTGTCAATATAATTATGTCTGACGTTAAGAAAGAGGAACAGCCACCCACATGTAAAAATGTCAATGTGTACAATTACTGACAGAACACAGTCTTTGAGTCGTTTTCACTAGTGACATGTACCATGAACCAATTTTACTCTCTCTTCCCTCTCCTGTGCATTAAATTTCAATTTTGTTAATTTCTCTTAGTTTAGTTTTACTAAAATTCAATTTAAACTAGAATTTTGCCATACATTTTAATTTGACAGAATATTAAAAACCCATAAACCCATAACTCAGATAGCACCATTTTCATGTTTCGTATTTGCCACAAATTTATTCAGTCTATTCTGCTGCCACATGTATTTACACAACACTAATTAACTCACACGTGATTGATAAACAGGGGATGATGATGTCAGGAAAAGTTGTGTTGTCTCGTGCACTATTACGTAGCGCCTGGAATTGGGAAAGTGGGATCATAGCCTTTAGTAGGACAACTTGGCTGTTTCTCAGATAGAAGGCATTTCAGTTTTATATGAATAAAATTAAAAATGAACAACTGTGTCCAAGGTTCCTTCCCCAGGGAGGCTACCTCCAGCCTGAAATATTTAGACCGGGGCAGGCCGCACTCCACCAGTGCCCACCATAATGGCCGTCCTGCTGGCTCAGGTCTCTGCTGTCAGCTGTGCTGTCTCAGAGCCTGCAGGGCAGCACTCCCATTCCACCGTTTCTGTGCATTTTAAATATGGCCAAAGTAAACTTCCAGCTGCCCTGAACTGCCACATCATCTCCCCAGGTACTAATTATTGTTTACATTAGTAGCCTATTTTCAGGGTGGTAGAGGTTTTTAAAGGTCTACTAATACACATCTTCATGCAAAT
Organism: Macaca mulatta; assembly: GCF_049350105.2. Taxonomy (NCBI): domain Eukaryota; kingdom Metazoa; phylum Chordata; class Mammalia; order Primates; family Cercopithecidae; genus Macaca; species Macaca mulatta. The sequence goes on from NC_133411.1 coordinate 9,489,970, forward strand.
AATCATTTGATTCTACGGAGTATTTTCTTAGGAAAAAAAATTCAAAAGCAGGGTTATATGTGAAGGAAATAAACTTTTTTATAGTTGCAACTGAAAGGACACAAAAACACGAAAATGCGTACCCGCTCCCCCGCTACACCCTATTGCTAAACCCTTTGTTCTGCTCTCTAATCTCTGCACGTACCAGAGATTTCGTAAGTTCTGTAAATACCTGTTTTTCTTTCTGAGGCCGGGTCACAAGACGTGTTTAAGTAAGATACACTCATGCTGCCATAAACCGGTTGTGCAACCTGACGCAATATAATTAACTGCCTTTGTGTAAAACTGCTCTCCCGCCTCAAGGGTTGAACCGAAATATCAGAAATGGCGGGAACCAATCATAGTTAGCCAAATCGCCTTGTTCAAACACTAGCCAATCATACATCTGATTTGTATAATAATTCTATGCCCACGTTTTTAGACTATATAACACTGTTCGGAGCGCAAGGGGGGAGCTCTCCTGCCCGTCTCTTTCACGAGCGAGTGAGAGTTCCAGGTTCGAACCTGTAATAAAGATCCTCGCTGCTTAGCTTTGACTCTGGACTCTGGTGGTCTTCTTCGGGGAATAAACGGTCTGGGCTTAACACAACTATCTATGGCCATATATATTGCAAAAGGTCTGTCCCCCACCCCCCATAGGCCTGTGCTATCTCCAATAATCTTATTTAGGTAAGAGACCAATTACTGGACCCATGGAAGAAAGCAAGTTAGCCAGTTCTTACAGGAAAAAACTTGGGCACAGCTCTCCTAAAAAACTTTTATTAAACTATTTAAATCAAGCAGTCCAAACACAATAAAAAATTATTTTAAGCAAAGTTTTGAAGTCAAAAAATTAACAACAGAACACCTATTTCAATTTATTACAATTATGATTACACATTTTGCTATTGTAAACCAATTGAATCCATGTGATTATCATTACCATTGAATTGTGAAGTTTTCTATGGTAATTGCATTGGAAAAAGGCAATACAAGTACATTTACTGGGAGTTGCAGTCATGGCTGGAGAGCAATACTCATAAACGTTGAAATGCTTCCCATATGATTCACAAAAGACACATTTCAAGTACTATTATTTATTTCTATATCGATACTATAATTACAATGGTGGTACTGTCTATTAATTGTGTCTATATATATATCAGTAACACATATATCTTAATGTGTATATATGTGTACATATATACATATATCTATCTTTCTTTACATATATATGTGTGTATAGATATATATTTATCTATATATATGTCAGTTGCACTTCTAATTCCAAAGATCTGAGCTGTCTTATTTTCAGCTCCATGTAAACATGTATTTTGGACTCTATTCTGGCAGTTAGAAGCTGCGTGATTGAAATCATTTTATTAGAAATAAGACTGAAAATCCCCAAACAATATGCCAGCAAGATTTCTGAGTAACATATCCCAAGTTGTTCACAAATTCTTAAGTTCTCACATCCAATTGGAGAGTTTATTTTCTTCACTTTTCTTTTCTGTAGAACTGGGATAGTAATACCCAACTCAAAAGTGTGTTTTGAGAATTAAATTTGTATTTATTGAGAACAATAGTTTATTTAAGATGGGATGCAATGGCTTTTTTAATTTATGCCTCAGCATAATTACAAATTACTACATATTATAGATCTTCAGGGGTGTTTGAAAACAGTTTCTATGGAAATTGCTAAATCCCAAAATGCCTAGTGATCTTTAATAAAGCAATGTGAGGTCACAATGTTTACTAGTAAGTGATTCAAAGCAGTCCAGCTATGCATCTGAATCGATCAATAATAATTTTTTGAGTACTTGTATGTTCAAGGCACAGTGACACATGTTGAAGACTCAAAGAATAATATAAATGGCCAGTTACGGTTGCTCACTCCTATAATCCCAGCACTTTGGGAGGCCGAGGTGGGTGGATCACGAGGTCAGGAGATCGAGACCATCCTGGCTAACCCGGTGAAACCCCGTCTCTACCAAAAATACAAAAAATTAGCTGAGTGTGGTGGCGGGCGCCTGTAGTCCCAGCTACTCGGGAGGCTGAGGCAGGAGAATGGCGGGAACCCGGGAGGCGGAGTTTGCAGTGAGCCGAGATCGCGCCACTGCGCCCCAGCCTGGGGGACAGAGCGAGACTCCGTCTCAAAAAAATAAAATAAAACAAAAATCAATCAATCGATAATAATATAAAAGTCTGGCAGTACAGTGAGAGAGGAAGAGCACATTAACAAATGCTACCAACAACACACCATAGAAAGGAATGACTATAACCAAACAACACAACATAGTAAGTGATAAATGTTGCAACCGGAGTTCAGAGGAGAGAGAGTAGAGAAAGCAGCTCCAGGAAAAGAAGAGGTTTTAGCTGGCTTGGAATGAAACCCATTTCAGGTTAGCTGAGTGTAAAGAACATCTCTAGTCCTAGGAAACCACCAGAACTGCAGGAACCACAGGTCGTATCGGAACAGCATAATGAGGTGGGTGAGCAGAGCAGTTTAGGTGGTCTGTGGGTTCCTTGAAGTGCCAAAGAGGCATAATGATGTGAGAAAAGTGCTGAGGGCAGTCTTAAGAAGAAAAGAATTTACTGTAGTGCACAGATTGTGTTGGATATACCACAACTAAATACAATAAAACCTGTAAGAACAATTCATGATGCCTGTAAATATGTATTATAAATGGTTTAACCGCAATTATAATTCAATTATTTTAAATAATAAAATTTAACAAACAAATCTATGTGAACTACAAAGTACCTACTTATGTTCATTATGTATATCTTTCTAAAGATACTCAATGATTCATATTACACACAAAGATATATAGATGATGTTCATAATAGTGTTTTAATTACTGACTTGTCTTTACATACTAAAAACTCTTTACTATTGACTTATTAAATTACACCCATTAAAATGCAATAATACTTTTTCATATTTTAATTTGATTTTAATAACAAATTTCATTCATTGATATGGACAGCCATTAACACTAAGCAAATTATTTTAAATTAAAATATTAATAGGTGATGATAGCACTCTGACTTTCCTAAAGAATGTGTTTTAAAACTGAGTCTGATACCAGGTTTACAGTGATATCTTTGGAAAGAAAACAGTAGTCAGATACAGGCAGTAAAAGAATACAAATCTTTGAAACAACCAGTCCAAATGGGCTTTCTGGAACCTAGTCATTGCTGTCAGTCGGTAACAGCTTTGGTTTCTGACCTGACATAGCCCACTTTATCTCTCACCATACTCAGAGCCCTGTACTGTTTATCCTGGCTTTCCTGTGGGCTTCATGAATCTCAGCCATAATCGTGGTCATCTCATCCTGAAGTTTTGTCTGGAAGAAATACGAAAGCTTTCTGGAAAGGTCAACTCTGCCTGCAGGAGACAGCTTTCCAAGGAAGACAGCCTCAGCTATGTCAAGGGACAAAAAACAGGATACGGGGCACACAATGGGCTTATGTGAGCCCTTCACAAGTCAGAGACATGAAAGCACTCACCAGGAGTGGTGAACAGAAAAAGCTGTGTCCGTGAGCCAGAGAAGGAAAGAAGTATCACTGGTCATTTTATTCAGAGAAGAGCTCACGTTTGAGATATCCTATCTACTCTACTCTATCATACAGGGGGATTATAGGAACTTCTGAAGCTCAGCTTTCCACAGGTTCCTCTCCATAGCAGTCAAGGATAACAATGAAGATACAGTCCCTTTTTTATCCCATTTTCTGTTTCTTTAAGGGAAACTTACCTGTTAAAGAGGATTTTATTGGCGGAATTAGAAAAAAAACAAGAAGGGTCAACAGCTACTCTTGAGAAACCCACAAGGTGAGAGTATCGAGTTATGCATTTTGTAAATTCTTACATAAAAGTGTCTTATGTGCAAACAAACATTGCTGTATCAGCAAGATTTGACTGAATTCTGAAAGTCAAAAACAGGAAAATGCACAAATACCCCAACTGATGCATCTCTGCGCGTATTCAACTTCCGTAAATGTAATGTTTATTACTCAGAAAAAAATGGTTTTCTATTTTATTTTTTTTAGAAATCTCTGTACTCAATAACAACTGCATCTCACGTGGCAACTAGTAAACCTACATTAACAAGGAGAAACAAAATTTTCTCTTTTTTTTTTTTTTTTTTTTTTTTTGAGACTGGGTCTCACTCTTTCCCCTCAGGCTGAAGTGCAGTGGTGTGATTTCCAAAGTCACATGTTACCTTCCATATGTACAACTTACCATCATACTTTCTATCCTATTTATTCTCTTGCATTTTATTCTATTATGTTATATTACATTATGTTTTAAAAGTTTCTTCCAACTCATTACATTAATGATTGATTATGAATGTCATCTCTTTTTCTGAAAATTACTGCATTAAAATATCTCTGCAATATAGAAATAATTTAGTTGAACTGTGTCATGTATGGATAAGACTTTAGAAATAAGCTGCCATTCTGGGTCACTCTTCAGAATCTGAACCTGCATCCACAGAATTTGGAGAGTATCCCCACGAGCTCCCGTGGGGTAGTCAAGATGGTTGGACTTCAAGACTGGCTGCAGGAGTCTGCTTTCACTCTCCCTTGTTTATTTTGTGTGACTATTTGCTTCAATTACATAATAGCTTGGTAGAATCAAAAAGTGTTTTTATATGTGTTTTTGTGTTTAAATGTGTGGGTGAGTGTGTGCACGGGAGTGATTGACCAAAGGTAGGGGGAGAGGTGCTTTTGGAAGTGACAGTACAGCCTTTTTCCATAATATGTTGCAAATATATTTTCTTTATTTTTATGGAGCAAACCTAGCTTCGGTGTCAGGAACTTTATGAGTCCTTGTAAATCCGTGGGAGCATACCTAAACGATTTGTATTCATAATTCAGTATATTTTTTCATTAAGAAACTAAATGATACAATACCAAAGACATGATCCATGAAAAGAAATAATCAACGAGTTGGACTTCATTAAAATTAAAGTGTCTGCTCTGCAAAAAAAAAAAAAAAAAAAAAAAACCACTGTCTAGGAAATGAGTTTCAAGGCACAGACTTATGGAGAAAATATTTGCAAAAGACACATTAGTAAACAACTGCTAACGAAAATATACAAAGGACGTTTAAAATTTACCAATAAGAGAATAAACAACCTGATTAAAAAATGGGCAAAAGAACTGAACAGATACCTCACCAAAGAAAATACACAGATAGCAAATTAACATATGAAAAACTGCTCGACTTTATTGGTTACAAAGGAATTGTAAGTTAAAACAATAAAATACCACTATGCACCTATTAGAGTGGCCAAAATCCAAAGCACTGACCACACCAAAAATGAGAATGTGCAATAACAGAAATGCTCATCCTTTTCTGGTGAGAATGCAAAATGGTTCAGCCATTGGAAAACAGTTTGGTGATTTAAAAAAAATGTGTAAATTTAAGGGGTACACATGCAATTTCCTTAGATGCGTCTATTGTGTAGTTATGAAGTCTTAGATTTTACTATATCAGTTTCTCAAATAATGTAGATTTTACTTGGTAATTTCTGATCAGCCTTCCCATTTTGTTCCCCCATACTTCTTAGTTTTTAATGACTGTCTTTCCACAGTCTGTGTCCATGAGTACACATTATTTAGCTCCCACTTATAAGTGAGAACATCTGGTATTTGACTCTGCTTCTAATTTGTTTTACTTAAGACAATGGCCTCCAGTTCCATCTATGTTGCTAAGATAGACATGATTTCTTTCCTTTCTATGGCTATAATATTCCATTGCATGTATATACTACTTTCTAAATCCAATCATCCTTTGATGGATACAGAGTGATTCCATATATTTGCTATTATGAATAACACTGTGATGAGCATACAAGTTCAGGTATCTTTTTGACATAATGATTTATTTTCCTTGGGGTAGGTACCCAGTAATGGGGTTGCTGGATCAAATTGTGTTTCTATTTCAAGCTCTGTGAAAAATATCCATACTGTTTTCCATAGGGATTATACTAATTTGTATTCCCACCAGCAGTGTGTGAGCATTCCCTTTTCTCTGCATCCTCACTAGTATCTGTGACTTTTTTGACTTTTTAAAAACAGCCCTTCTGACTGGTGTTAGATGACATCTCATTGTAATTTTAATTTGTATTTCTCTGTTGATTGGTGATGTTGAGCTGTTTTCCATATGCTTGTTGGCTATCATATGTGTTCTTTTAAAACGTTTGTTTTCATTTTCTTTGCCTACTTTTTATTGAAGATATTTGTGTGTGTGTGTGTGTTTTTGTTTGTGTGTTTTTGTTTGTTTGTTTGTTTTTATTTTTGTTGTTGTTGTTGTTGTTGTTGTTGAGTTCCTTGTAAATTCTGGGCATTAGTTCCCCGCAAATATTTTTTCGTATTCTGCAGGTCATCTACTGATGTTGTTGATTGCTTCCTTTGCTGTGCAGCATCACTTTAGTTTAAAATCCCATTTGTCCATTTTGGTGTTTTTTTTGGGTTTTTTTTTTTTGGCTTGTGCTATTCTTTTTTTTTTTTTCTTTTTTTGAGACAGAGTTTTACTCTGTCCCCCAGGCTGGAGTGCAGTGGTGCGATCTCTGCTCACTGCAACCTCTGCCTCCTGGGTTCAAGCGATTCTCCTGCCTCAGCCTCCTGAGTAGCTGGTATTACAGGCACGCACCATCACTCCTGGCTTATTTTTGTATTTTCAGTAGAGATGGGCTTTCACCATGTTGGCCAGGCTGTTCTCGAACTCCTGAGCTCAACTGATTCACCCACCTCAGCCTCTCAAAGTGCTGGGATGACAGGTGTGAGCCACTGTGCCTGGCCTGGCTTGTGCTTTTGAGGTCTTAATAATTAATTCTTTGCTTAGACAAACGACCAGAAGAGTTTTTCCTACGTTTACTTGTAATATATTTATAGTTTCAGGTTTTAAATTTAAGTTTTCATCTATCTGCAGTTGGTTTTGGTATATAGTGAGAGATGGGGTCCCTTTTCATTCTTTTGCATATGGCAATTCAATTTTCCCAGCACCATTTGTTGAAAAGAGTGTCAATTCCCCGTTATGTTTTTGCTGACTCTCTCAAAGATCAGTTGCTTCTAGATATATGACTTTATTTCTGGATTCTCTATTCTGTTTCATTTATTTTTGTTTATATATTTATACCAGATACCGTGCTGTTTTGATGACTATATCCTAATTTGAGGTCACATAATGTGATGCCTCCAGCTTTGCTCTTTTTGCTTAAGATTGCTATGGCATCTGGGCTTCCTTCGGTTTTCATATATATTTTATTTTCTTCTAATTCTCTGGAAAATGATGGTATTTTGATAGGGATCGCACTGAATTTGTAGATTGCTTTGGGAGGTGTGACCATTTTAACAATATTAATTCTTCCAATCACTGAGCATGGGTTTTTTTTTTATTTAATTGTGTCATTTACAATTTCTTTCATTGGTGTTTTGTAGTTTTCCTTATGGATATCTTTCACTTCCTTGTTTAAACATACCCCTTAGTTAAATATCTAAAAAGACATTTTCTCTTCAGTTATTAAAAATAGGATTATCTTCTTGATTTAGTTTTCAGCTTAAGTTTTTGCTGTGTAGAATTGCTACTGATTTGTGTATGTTGATTTTGTTTCCCAAAACTTTACTGAACTCATCTACCAAATCTAAGAGTGTTTTACAGAGTCTTTAGAGTTTTCTAGATATCAGATTATATTATCAGCAAACAGATAATTTGACTTCCTCTTTTTCAATCAGGATGCCTTTTATTTCTTTCTCATGAATGATTGCTCTAGCTAGGACTTACAGCATTGCATTGAATAAGAAGTGGTGAAAGTAGGCAGCCTTGCCTCGTTCCAGTTATTAGGAGAAATGTTTTCAACCTTTCTCCATTCAGTAGGATGTTGGCTGTGGGTTTTGCATATATGGCCTTTATTATTTTGAGGTATGTTCTTAGTTTGTTGAACTTTTTTTAATATATCATGAAGGGGTGCTGAATTTTATCAGATGCTTTTTTTATATCTATTGAGTTGATAATATGGTTTTTGTCCTTCATTCTCTTTATGTGATAAATTAAATTTTTTGAGTTCTTTTCGTGTTTGGTAGAAGTTGTCTGTGAATCCATCTGACTCTGGGATGGATTCAATCTCATCATGGCTCATTATTGGTCTGTTCAGAACTTTCATTTGTCTGTAATTCAATCTTCGGAGATTGTACGTTTCCAGGAATTTATCCATTTCCTCTAAGTTTTCTAGGTTGTGAGTACATATTCTTCATAGTAGTCTCTGATGATTTTTAGTATTTCTGTGATATCAGTTGTAATGTCTCCTTTTTCATTTCTGATTGTGTTTATTTGAATCTTCTCTCCTCTTTTCTTGATTAGTCCAGCTAGTTGTTTATCAACTTTATCTTTTCAAAAAACTAACTTTTATTTCTTTGATGTTTTGTGTCATTTTTGGTCTCCGTTTCATTTAGTTCTGCTCTGATTTTGTATTTTTTATTTTTATGTTTTATTTCTTTTCTTTTGCTAGCTGAGGATTTGGCTTGTCCTTGTTTCTCTAGTTCTTTGAAAAGGTGCAATATTAGGGTATTAATTTGTGATCTTTCCGACTATTTTGATGTAGGCACTTAATGTTATGAACATCCCTCTTAACGCGGCTTTAGCTGTATTCCAGAAATTTTGGTATGTTGTGTTTGCATTTTCATTTGTTTCATTTTTTAAAATTTCTTTCTTAATTTTGAAATTGACTCAGAGCTTATTCAGAAGTATATTGTTTGATTTCCATGTATTTTTATAGTTTACAGGGTTCCTTTCTGTGCTGTTTCCTACTATTATTCCACTGCAGTCTAAAACACTTGATATGATTTTGACTTTTTCTATTTGAAATTATGAGACTTATTTTTTAGCCTAACATAAAACTAAGTATCTTTTTACCATATAATTCAGCAATCACATTCCTTGTTATATACCCAAATTACTTGAAAATGTATGTCCACAGAAACACCTGCACACAAATGTTTACAGAGGCTATATTGATAAATTCCATAACTTGGAATCAACCAACATGTATTCTATAAGTAAATGGGTAAATATCCTGTATATATCCAGATGACATAATAGTATTCAGTGCTAAAAAGACATGAGCTACCAACCAGTGGAAAGACATGGAGGAACCTTAATTGCATAAGTTCTAAGTGAAAGACACCAATATGAAAATGCTGCATACTGTGGAACTGCAACTATATGACATTTTGGCAAAAACATGGAGATAATAAGTAGATTGCTGTTTGTGAGTGGTTAGATGAGAAGACAGTATAAATAAGTGTAGCACGGAGGAATGTAGAGCAGTGTAACTACTCTGTATGATACTATAATGGTGAACACATGTCATTGTATATTTGTCTAAACCCTTAGAATGCACAACACCAAGAGTGAACCCTAAGGCAAACTATGGACTTTGAGTGACAATGATGTGTCAATGTAGGTTCAGCAGTTACAAAAAATGTATCACTCAGGTAGGGAATGTTGATCATTGGGGAGGTTGTTCAGCTACAGAGGGCAGAGTTTATGGGGAAATATCTTTACCTTTCTTTCAATGCTGCTGTTTTGTTATGAATGTAAAACTTTTTCAAAAAAGTAATGACTTAAAAAAATTATTAACAGGAGTTTTAGACTAGTAGATTAAATTTGAATCTATTCCAGAATCTGACTTAAATAACGAATCTATTTGGAAATACATTTAACACTAAGTTAATCCCTTTAACTAAAATCCACAATACATATTAAGCACATGTTACATATGCCAAAATTTCACATTAAACTGTTGGCCCAATGAGAGCAGGGCCAGGCCTGCATCACCCTTTTCCACACAGCCGGGGCCAGCTCAACACTTTACATGTATTAAGTTCAAGAAATACGTGATGAATACGTTAACGAAAGAAAGGCCATAGTCTTCACAGGCTAAACCATAGCCAATAGGAGCAAAATTCAAAATATTGAGATTTCGAAAACATTATATTCATTTTGAAAGCAGACAATATGTCCTATAAACTGAATGCATGTAAAAATATCATTCTGAATGTTGTGTGTGATTCCTGCTGAATGACTAGTGTGTTTCTGGGCAAAGAAATATCTAGTAGGATCCTGAAACTTCTCTCTATTACAATGTGTGCTTTTTAGATCATGCAGATGCTATCTTTAGAGAATATATAATTAATGAAGGTGCCAACCTATTAACTCCACCCTTTAAAACTGTCCTTTCAGGCAATAATTGCTCTACATTTACCATTTTTTTATATTAATTTTCTTAAGGAGGTGTTAATTTTGTGGTCTAGATGAAATTATTAGAAGCTAACTGAAAAATATTGTCTACACACACTCACCTAAATGGAGGAAAAGTAATTTTTTAATATTCTCATTTTTTCCTCCAGGTTTATAAAGAAAAATTGCAATTCTATTACTTTCTAATTTGTGTACAGTTTAAGGTTCTTCCCATTTTCTGTTTTATTCTCCTCCTAACTAGCTAATAAAACAAAATAAAATAAGCACCTGAGGCCCAAAAGGGTTCAATCCATTTGCTGCTGTTTCATATCAACACATTTTTCAGTACGGGAGAGTTTCACCACCTCATAAAGATTTAGATATGTTATGAAATAACGTAGTAGTGATATGAGGGGCACAGGGTTCATTTGTTTATTCAACAAGTATTTTTGGAGGCTGTCTTAAGACAGCCACCATGCTGGAAGACTAATAGAACTTGGAAATGGATAAGCCTCAGCCATACGGAGCTCTTGTTCCCATGGGCTGAATAAAGCCTAAACGGGTGAAAGTGCTCAGAACTCTAGTTTTTGTTTTACAATGGACTGAGAAGCTCTTAAAGTCCCCCTCCACTTGACCAACTCTAGACAGGCTTCTTTCTGAGTCTAGAACCCGACTTTCATTTTCTTAGAGCATTTACTTTAGAAACCTTGCAACTAAAAATTCTTTCTCTACCCTTTGAGATGTAATCTTTTAAAAAGTCTTTTGCCAATTTTACAATTCAAAGATTAGAAGTAATCCTTTTGATATGTAATCATCAAGGAAGATAGTGCCCCTATCTCTGAGTCTCTGTGGGAGAATAGAAGCCTAATTTCAAAAGATACCAATTAGCAAATGTAAATGGCCTAATCACAAAGGAAAACACTTGCAAACTCAGGGAAAACTCAAGGTGCTGGACACATTCCATAGATCATTAGCCCCCCAGATGTCCTCTGGCACTGTTATAAATGCCACCACTCTGTTTTGACAGAATTTAGTTCAGACTCAATTCTGCCCTCTCTCATTTATAGCAGTAGTCTTCAATAAAGTCTTCTTTGCCTGTTTCACATTGTCCATTGCAATTCTTGCTTTGACACAACTGATGATCCTTTGGACAAGTTGCTTATGCTCTCTGACTCAGATTCCACATCATTAAAATGTTGATCCTACAGCCTGACCTATTTATCTAATTTTACAAATTATGATTAGTAAACAGGATGAAAATCAAATATATGTGTAAGTATTTGAAAAATGTAAAGCAGTAACTGTGTTGGGGAGCAGGGCAAGATGGCAGAATAGAAGGTTCCACTGATTGTCCTCCCAAAAAGAACACTAATTTAACAACTATCTACACACACACACACACACACACACACAAACCCTGCACCTTTTTAAGAACTAAAAACTAGGTGAGCACTCACAGTACTTGGTTTTAACTTTATATTGCTGAAAGAGGCACTGAAGAGGTAGAAAACACAGTCCTGAATTGCTGATGCCATCTTTGCCCCATCTCCTGGTAGCAGTAGCATGGTACAGAGAGCATTTTTATGTTTTGGGGAGAGGAAGAACTCAGCAACCATGAGGCCTTAATAGAGTGCCTTCCTATTACAGCACAAAGAAAAAGTGGACCAAACTCAGCTGATGCCCAGCCCTGGAGGGAGCATTGAAACCACCCCTAGCCAGAGGAGAATTGCCAATCTCAGCAGTCAGAACTTCAGTTTCCGCAAGCCTTGTCACTGTGGGCTAAAGAGCTCTTGAGTCTGAAATGAACTTGAAAGGCAGCCTAGGCCTCAAGAAAGGCAATCTTGACTTCTGGCCAAGGAGGAATAAAAAACGTAGTTACCTCCTTTTAGAAACGTCTACAAAACTGGGGAAAATAGAAAAACCAAAACTGTCACGATATATGTATTATCATCACTGTTGTAGTAGTTGCATGAGTGTAGACATATTTTAAAGCTATCAAATTGCACAATATAAACATGCATAGTTGCACATAGGTCAGTGTGGGCAAATGATCCCAGAGAAAAGAGAAAGAAATGAGATGAATCTTGTGATTGCATCAGCTTCCTGCCTGTAGACAGTCTCCAGGCTCTTGCTCTGGGAATTAGAATTCACATGGAGTCCTGTGGCTTCCCTTAGCTGCAGAGGCAGAAGTAGTAGTTCAGGGAGGTTATAATATGGCCAGAGTTCATAGGCAGAGTGCCTGAAAGGAGAGCACAAGAGAAAGAAGGAGCTCTGGACATATGAGGATGCTCTTCATTAAGTCTTCACTTGAGTACCAACCAGCACATGCAGATGAGGAAAATACCCAGGGCCAGGGAAAGAATGCTTTAATCCTTAAAGGATTACAGAAAACCATATTCAGGACTCATATAGGCCAGAAGATGTTATTATTCCTACCAGCCAAAATAATAATTTAGAAGTCATCAGGTAGAGGGATTCAGCCCAGTAATAGGAAAGTTTAGCCTTGGACTAAATAATGTTCTGGTCTAAATTCAAGATAAAAAGCAAGATCTTAAAGAATCAAACTACTTCTAAGTAACTATGCTGCAGTTCATGATAAATATCAAGATCATTTGTAAGAATACAAAAATATCCAGTATCCAAAAACATAAAATATGCAATGTCTAGCATCTACATTTATGTATTATCTATATTTATTATCCAATAAATCCATATTTATTTTTATAATAAATAATATTTCATATTTATTGCCCTGAAATAAAAAAGTTTCAGGCCTTCGAAGAAGCAGGGTACATGATTTATAAGAGAAAGTCAGTAATCAAAGCTGACCTAAATAAGTTCTAGTGTTCAATAGCACAGTAGGGTGACTGTGATTCAGAGTAATTTATTGTATATTTCAAAATAGGTAGAAGACATATTTGAAATGCCCTCAATACAAAGAAATTATAAATGTTTGAGGTGATGGATATCTTAATTACCCTGATCTGATTATTACACTTTTAATACATGCATCAAAATATCACATGTACCCCAGAAATAAGTGTAATCGTTATGTGCCAATGAACAGCTTAAAAAATTAAAAACTGATCTAGAAATGTCACACTCATAGCATTAGATGATCATGTCATTTAAAACATTATCATAATCTTAATTTATATGTTCAAAAAGCTAAAAAACAGATAAAGCACATTAGGTATAGATATGAAAAATATTAAGCACACATTCACAAATCAAACTTCTAGAGATGAAGCTACAATATCTGAAATGAAAAATACACTTGATGAGATTAACAGCATATTAGACACTACAGTATAAAAGATCAGTGAACTTGACCACGGTAATAATGATTGCTCAAAATAAAGCTGAGAGAAGAAAAAAAAGAGTGAAAAATAATACAGAGTATCAGTGAGAAGTAAGGGAGAATTCAAAACTTACTTTTGTATGTATTGGTGTCAGCAAAGGAAAAATGGGCGTGAGATGTAAAGATAAAAACTTTTGAAAGAAATCAGAGCCAAAACTTTTCCTGAAACTTTTTCAAATTTAATGTGAACTATAGGCTCACAGATCTGGCAAGTTCAACAAATCCCAATCACAAGAAATATGAAAAAAAATTGCACCAAGTCACTTTATGATCAAATTGCACAAATCCAATAACATGGATCAAATCTTAAAAGCTGTAAGATAAAAAGACATTTTATACATAGGAAAACAAAGATGAGAATAACAAAGTCAAAAGGCAGTGGAGCAATATTTTTAAAGTACTGTAGAGGAAAGAAGGTCAATTTAGTATTCTATTCCCCCCAAAAAATCTTTCTAAAATGTAGATTAATGATTTCAGAATATCTTTTCTTCCAAGAGAGTTTATCCCCATAGACCTGTATTATCAAAGAAAAAAAAAAGAAAAAAAATTAAATGGACATCTTGAAGAAGTAGGAAGATGAAACCCATCAGAAATCAAGATATACACAAAGAAATGGAAAGCACCAGAAATAGTAAGAATGTTGGTAAACGTAAAATACATTTCTTATAAATGCAATATTTTAAGGATATTTTTATGTTTAGAACAAAAGCAATGATAATAAATCCTGTGGTTTATAACAGAAAGATAAGTAAAATGAATGACAAAAACAGTACAAATACTGAGAATGTGGAAATGGAAGTATGCTGCCATAGGATTCAACACACAAAGTGACTATGTTAATTAAGTTAGATCAGTTAAAAAGGAAGTCTATAAACCCTAAAGCAAGCATGAAAACACACACACACACACACACACACACACACACACACAGAGAATATGCCAAGAAATATTGTAAAATAAAATTATCTAAAATGATTAATCTAAAATCTGATAGAAAATTTAAGAAAAACATGAAATAAGAAAAGGTAAGACAAATAGAAAACAAAATGTAAGATAATATACTCAACCAAGTCAAAAATTACATTATCATAAATGGGTTAAAAAGCAATTAAAAAGGCATAAACTGCAGGGTCATATTAACAAAAAAAAATATTAACATAAAAAACTGCAGGGTCATATTAACAAAAAAAACCTAAATACAAGCTGCTTACCAAAACAAGACACAAATTGCTTAAAATAAAATGATGGGAAAAGATATATTAAGCTAACATGAATTAAAACATTGCCACAATGGCTCAATTAATACCAAAACACATTTCAAGGCAAAGACTATTAGCAGAAATTGAGAGGGTCATTTTATAATGATAAGAAGTCAATACATTGAGGACATAGCAATCCTAAACACGTATGCAATTAATTACAAAATTTTAAAATGCATGAGCCAAAACTGATAGAACTGCAAAGACAGACAAATTCACACCTATGGTCAAATGTTTTAACACTCTAATAAAATAATTTCATAGAGATATGTGTTACAATGTTAAAAAATACCAATAAAATTACATAGAAAACTTAAAAAGCATTATCAACCAAATGTATCTAAATAAGATCTATAAAATCCTCCAACCTATGACTGTAGAATACACATTATTTTCAAGTGCATATGATACCTTTACCAGGTTAGACCATTGGTTTGGCTTTGTGTCCCCACCCAAATCTCATCCTGAATTTTAATCCCCCGTGTTGAGGGAGGGACCTTATTTTATTCAGGGTTCTCTAGAGGGACAGAACTAATAGGACACATGTGTATATAAAGGGGCGTTTATTAAGGAGTATTGACTCACACGATTACAAGGTGAAGTTTCACAGTAGGCCTTCTGCAAGCTGGAGAGCAAGGAAGTCAGTCCAATTTCCAAAACCTCAGAAGGAGGGAAACCGGCAGTGCAGTCTTCAATCAGGGACCAACAACCCACGAACCCTGGTGGAAGTCCAAGAGTCCACAAGCTGAAGGACTTGGAGTCCAATGTTTGAGGGCAGGAAGCACTCAGCATAGGAGAAAGATGAAGGCCAGAAGATTCAGCCAGTCTCCTCTTTCCATCTTCTTCTGCCTGCTTTATTCTGGCTGACTGCCTAGATTGAGGGGAAGTCTGCCTCTCCCAATCCACTGACTCAAATGTTAATCCCCTTTGGCGACACCCTCACAGAAAAACTCAGAAACAATAGTTTGCATCCCTCAATCGAATCAAGTTGACACTCAATGTTAACCATTACAGACCTGGTGGGAGGGGATTAGATCATGGGGACAGTTTCCCCTATGCTGTTCTTGTGATAGAGAGTGAGTTCTTATGAGATCTGATGGCTTAAATGTGTAACACTTTCCCTTTTCCTCTCTCTCCTGCCATTAGGTAAGATGTGTCTTGCTTCCCCTTCACCTTCTGCCATGATTGTAAGTTTCCTGAGGCCTTAGAAGCCATGCAGAACTGTGAGTTAATGAAACCTCTTTTCTTTATAAATTACCCAGTCTCAGATAGTTCTTTACAGCCATGTGAAAATTGACTAATACAGAAAATTGGTACTGGGACAATGATGCAATGCTATAAAGATAACCTGAAAAAGTGGAAGTGACTTTGGAACTAACAGGGCAATGGGCAGATGTTGAAATGGTTTGGCAGATTCAGAAGACAGGAAGATGTAGGAAAGTTTGGAAATTCCTAGAGACTTGTTGAATGGTTCTGATCAAAGTGCTGATATGGACAACAAAGTCCAGACTGGGGTGGTCTCAGATGGAGATGCAAAACTATTGGGAACTGGAGCAAAGGTCACTCTTTCTATGTTTTTGCAAAGAGACTGGTGGCATTTTTTCCTGCCCCGGAGATTTGTGGAACTTTGAACTTGTGAGAGATGGTTTAGGGTATCCGGCAGAAGAAATTTTTAAACAGCAAAGCATTCAAGAGGTGACCTGGCTTTTCCTGAAAGCATACAGTTATATGCACTCATAAACAGATAGTTTGAAATTGGAACTTATGTTTAAAGAGGAAGCAGAGCTTAACAGTTTGGAAAATTCCTCTCATCACAGGCCCCAAGACCAAGGAGGGGAAAACGGTTTCTTGGGCCAGCCCCAGGGCCAGATGCTCTGTGAAACCAGGGACATGGCACCCTGCATCCCTCCTGCTCCAACTCCAGCAGTGGCTGAAAAGGGCCAAGTTATAGCTCAAGTTCTGGCTTCAGTGGGTGCAAGCCCCAAGCTTGGGTGGCTTCCACATGGTGTTAGGCCTATGGGTGCACAAAAGACAAGAGTTGAGCTTTGGGAACCTCCACCTAGATTTCAGAGGATGTATGGAAACACCTAGATGTCCAGGCAGAAGTCTGCTGCAGGGGTGAAGCCCTCATGAAGAATCCTTTACTAGAGCAAAGCAGAGGGAAATTGTGGTGTTGAGGCCACCATACAGAGTCCCTACTGTGGCACTGCCTAGTGGAGCTGTGAGAAGAGGGCCACCATCCTCCAGATCCCAGAATGGTATATGAATGGACAGCTTGCACGGTACACTTGAAAAAGCACTCAACACCAGTCCTTGAAAGGAGTCACAGGGGCTGTACCCTGCAAAGCAACAAGGGCAGAGCTGCCCAAGACCATGGGAACCAACCTGTTACATCAGCGTGACCTGGATGTGATACATGGAGTCAAAGGAGATCATTTTGGAGGTTTAAGATGTGACTGCCCTGCTGGATTTCAGACTTGAATGGGGCCTGTAGCCCCTTTGTTTTGACCAATTTCTCCCATTTGGAAAGGGAACATTTACCCAACACCTGTAACCCTATTGTATCTTGGAAGTAACTAACTAGTTTTTAATTTTGCAGGCTTATAGGTGGAAGGGACTTGCCTCTTCTCAGATGAGACTTAGACTTTGGACTTGGACATTTGAGTTAATGCTGGAACGAGTTAAGAATTTGGGGGGCTGTTGGGAAAACGTAATTGTTTTTGAAATGTGAAAAAGTCCTAAGATTTGGGAGGGACCAGAGGTAGAATGATATGGTTTGGCTCTGTGTCCTCACCTCAATCTCATCTAATATTTTAAACCCTACATGCTGAGGGAGGGACCTCAGGTGAAGTGACTGGATCATGGGGACAGTTTCCCCCATGCTCTTCTCATGATAGTGAGTGAGTTCTCATGAGATCTAATGGTTTGAAGATGTTATACTTTCCCATTCACTTTCTCTTCTGCTGTCACACACATGCCTTGCTTCCCTTTGGCCTTTTCCTACAATTGTATGATTCCTGAGGCTTCTCCAGCCATGAGGAACTGTGAGTCAATTAAACCTCTTTTTTTATTATAAATTACCCTGTCTCAGGCAATTCTTTACAGCAGTGTGAAAACAAACTAATACAACTATATTCTAGGCCATTAAAAATTATCAATAAACTTTAAAAATTTCAAGTCACACAATGTATGTCCCCTGAGAACAAGGGAATGAATCAGAAAGATGTGGAAAATCACCACCAATTTGGAAATTAACACCTTTCCTAACAAACCACTTATCATACTAAGTGCTGGCAAGGATGAAGTGCAATTGAAATACTCATACAATTCTAGTGTGAATTTTTTTTTAAAAAAATGTACAGCCATTTTGGAAAACAATATGGCAGTTTTGAAAATTTATAGATAGATGGACCATATGACTCAAATGTTACACATCTAGGTATTTACTCAACATTAATGAAAGCATATGTCCACACAAAAATGTGTACATGAATGTTTATATCAGGTTTATTTATTATAGCACAAAAATTGAAACAACCCAGATATTCATGAGTGTGTGACTGGATAAATTGCAGTATAGTCATAAAATCAAATAACACTCAACATTAAAAATACAAATTATTAATAAATCAAAATACTGATAGAGAGCAAAATACTTTGTTAGTGAAAAACATCAGAAAAAGAGGGTACATGTTACAAATTTTTGTTTACATAAAATGCAAACTCTCTAAAGTGTCAGAAAGCTGACCAGTGGTTGCGTGGGAACAAGGGGAAGGGTTGATGAAGGAGAAGGAGGAAAGCATTATAATTGAGGATTTTAAACATTAATTAACCTATTAATTGCCCTAAAATTTCAAATTTCAATTTCAAATCAATGTTAATTGTTGCAATTGTATTGATGCTCTTGGTGTGTAAACATATCAAGACATAAAAGTGTCCACTTTTAAAACATGCAGTATATTGTAGGACTTTTATACCTTAATAAAACTGTTTAAAAAACATATTTAAAATGTACAAAACCAACTTACAATGTTTAAGGATGCACAATTACATAGCACACTATGACGAAAAGTAAAGAAGTGAGGATGTTTGACTCATAATAATTCATAGTTACATGTGTCTTATGTAAGTTTCTGTATCTCTGTTATACTTCACAATAGAATGTTAAAGCCATATTACACCCCATTTTCCAATTCACTGTTTCCAAACAAAAAAATAGGGCTAGGAGGCAAAAATTTGACTTTTTAAACTGTCATATCCAGCCCAATGGTTAAAACCTTTATATTTGTCATCGTTAAGTAAATCAATTTATAATGTTTTTTATAAAATATACTTATTTAGGCTGGGCATGGTGGCTCATCCCTGTAATCCCAGCACTTTGGGAGGCTGAGGCGGGTGGATCACAAGGTCAGGAGATCGAGACCATCCTGGCTAACACGGTGAAACCCCGTCTCTACTAAAAATACAAAAAAAATTAGCCTGGTGTGGTGGCAGGCACCTGTAGTCTCATTTACTCAGGAGCTTGAGGCAGGAGAATAGCATGAACCTGGGAGGCAGAGTTTGCAGTGAGCCAAGATCGTGCCACTGCACTCCAGCCTGGGTGACAGAGTGAGACTCCGTCTCAAATATATATATATATATATATCAAACAATACAGAAAAGTTCACAGAAGTAAACTAACCAAAAAAAAAAAAAAAAAAAAGAAGAAGAAGAAAGAAAGAAAACACACACACACAAAGCAAGTAATATTTCTAGAAGAGAGATAACTGCCCAAAGAAACCAGAACCATGCCATACACCATCACTAGACGAGACCTCGAACAAGTAAGAGGTTTCACTGATGTGCTTGTTGGTCATCTGAGAACCCTTCTGGGCACAGACCACTAGATTGTACGTCCAAACCATTCCTTATAATGGTTTTTGCTGGTGACCAATGAAGTCATGGAAGACCAGAAGTAAATGTGATGACAGGTAGAAAAAGTAGAGGTAAAATTAGATGACCGTAATAAAAAGAGGCTGCCATTTCAAACTCAACAATCTGAGCCCTTAGAAAAATGACCGAAGGAAAAAGCCAAAGGGCATCCCTGAAAATGGCTTACAAAGGTAAAGTTTGCACAATGTCACATAAAACAGTAGTAAATTCCAGTTTAAATGTGGTTTCTGGGGGAGAAATATTTACACAACACTCATCAAAAGACTGGAGTGTAACCGTATCAGGACAAGAAGAAATTCCCCTAAAGAATTCCAGCTACAAGAAATGACCTATAAAACACAGAATCTTGTTTTACTAAACTCTAACCCATAGAAAAATACGTTCATGTCCTGAAACAAATGAGTTCCTAAGCACACTACGGGTAGAGTAACTCAAAAGAAAAATGTGCTCTTCATCAGAAAATAAAAAAAGCATTTGGGGTTAAATGAAATGATGTTCTTAGAGCACACTGCAGTCCTAAGTAAAGCTGCCAAGACAAATTTGTAACGTAGCATCTGGGAACAGAGCAGCCTGCATTTGGTACCTGTGGAAGCTGTATCAATGATTAAAATCCCCAAAACCTTCAAGTACTGGTGTGAGGAGGTGGGAACTGACAGGATTTACCTAGACCAGCACCGTCCAGTGGAGATATTTCACAATCCACATAAGTAATTTTTGAATTTCCCGGTAACCTCATTTAGAAATATAAAAAAGAAACAGTTGAAATTTAGTTTAATTATAAATTTTAGATGACTGAATAAGTACAAAATATTAGCATTTGAACACATAAACAATATTAAAAAATAATTAATGAGATGGGGGGTCAATTCATTGTTTTCATATTAAGTCTTTGAAATTTGATGAACTTTTGACTTACAGAGCAGCTCAGTTCAAACTAGTCACATTTCATGTATCCAGTAGCCTTGTGGTGTGTGGGTATGGTTTTGGGCAGCGGAGATCTAGACCTTGGTGCACAGAGGTGTCCCAGTGTTACCCTGAAAAGCCAGCTATTCAGTCTCACACAAAAATGCAATATTCACAATCTACAAGTTTCATTAACTGCATGCCACATATTGAAATTTGTCATACAACTTCATTTGAATAAAGGGTTCCATCTCCACAAATATTTGAAAATCCCATAGCACGAACTCCATACAGAAACGTATGGGCCACTCCTAATTTTCTAATGTAACAAATACAGTCCAATTATTAAATCAAACAAGAAATATATATGAAGGCAAATGAATGTCTTCATTTGGCGAAGGCTCTCTGCCAATAAGCTGCTTATCTGCAGTGCAATGCAACACCAGTGGGAGAGCCCTGGGCTCCACAGACAGTACTCTCTGCATGGAGACCCAGGCTGAGAGAAGAGGAAGCTGAGTTCTCATCACTGTCTTCCTCTCAGCAAGCAGCATTGGAAGGGTTCTTTCTCTTCCTTCTCCTCTGAAAAATGATGACAGTTTTCAGAGAGTTTTGTGGACTCATTTGCAAAAGGGAAAGGGCCAAAAAACTGTCATGGTCAGAAGGCAGATGCCTAGAAATGCACATGATATGCCCATAGAATAGGATTCAAGTAAGGATGAAAGATGACCTCAGTGAGGCCGACAAGAGGTCCATTGAATGAGCAGCTCCAGGATGACCAGCTGCTGACAAGAGGAGGAAAGGTGTGTGGTCACTGACCAACATGAGAGGCAGTGTAACCCTTCCAAATGAGTGACACAGATGAGCTCCAGAATCCGTATTGGCTGGCTTTTAATCAAACTCCCAGATGCAAACCATCTCTGATCACTACATTTTCTAAATTGAAATTTCAACGAATCTAAATCATTTCAGTTAGGAGAGGCCTAAAGCACATCAATACACACACTGTATTTTACTGACAAGGAAACAGAAACGGAGGAAGTTCAATACATGTTTCCGAGGATGTCTTAGTTGGCTACAACTTAGACCTTCTTCATTTCCAATCGAGTGCTGTTTCCGAGATCTCAAAGGTGTTTCTGTCTTGAAAGTCTGAAAGGATAACATGCAATCCCCTAAAAATGCATCAGTGATAGGATGACTTGTAAATTCCAAGAGGGTCACTGGGCTGATAAAACAGTTTATTGAGTTTTATTCAAAATAAGAATTAAGCAATCATTCATACACATGCAATTATCCCATCAGAGAATTCACTATACAGATAACCAGTATACGTATGCAACTGACACCAGGATAGATCTGACTTCTTTATCAGGCTTTGGGGTCGGTCTTCTGTGAGATCAAAAAACAAACAAGAGAATAAACTAATAAATGAGTGCTTATTTCAGTTTTACTATAATAAGGTGAAGACCATTTATGAGGACACAAGATTGATTTAAGCAAAACTAAAAACTGAAAACTGAGATGAAAAAAGACTCTGACATCCCCTTAAGCAAGTGATCATAGGTGGGAAAATCAGTCACCAGTGGCTGGAATTGACTTCATTTTGGCTTTGGAGATAGCTGATATCTTTCTACTTTGTTATCTTTAACTTGCTTGCAGATATTTAATAACTTAAATAAAATTCCATTTTGCAATCTTCTTTCGCTTATTAATTGAAATCAATGCAAGTATAAAAATTGTCCATTTGAGTGTGGAGTTGCTTTAAATCAAGAGTGAGGAATATAAAGAATATGTTTTGTTACTGAGATATTTTGTTCAGACCAAGATAATGACTATAGTAGAAAGTAATTTGTTTTCTGTTTTATACCCTAAATATCATGCAACTTCTAAACAATGATAATTTAAATTGTCGTTATATTTAATATTTTTTCTTTTCTGTCATTACAATATTAGATGAATCTTATTTAAATATCTATTATTTTAAAATACTTTAATATACTTTGTTTAATTCTATATTTATATAATTCTGGTTTTTAAAATTGCAAGAATATTCATTTGAGGCGTGTACTATTTTATGAAATTTATCCATTTTGGAAGAGATTATAAATTAATTCCTGTAGAGGCTGCTGCTGCTGACAACCTTTATGAAATGCCTCTGGTGCTCTTTGGGGGGTAAAATTAGAACTAAATAGGCACTGGAGAATGAGCTTTCCAGCATCAGAAGAAATGGTCTCTGATTAATTACAGTGAGTATTTGTTTCACAGACTCCTAAAATTTTCAGCCCCTGCAAAGTTTCGAGAGGGCGTAAAAATAATTCTGTCAGAAAGTAAGAAATAAAAAAAAAAAAGAGGAAAAAGAAATGTGGCTAGTTTCAACATTTACCATAGTTACAATGAAAAATAATTTTAAATGATAGTTTTAGACTTTTCATGATTATAGGTAACTGTGCAGCCTGTTATACACTTCCTTACACCTCCAACAATGAAATAGCTAATGTTTATGCAATATCTAAAGTGAAAATCACAACCTCCTGTGTGTGTTCTGGCTGAAATCCAGATAAACCCTAAAACCTTGGAAAAACAAAGAATTCCCAAGTTAAATTAATTATTCTAAATTACAGAAGTTAAAAGCATTTCCAGAAAACAGAAACAGTGCATATTTCCTCTAGGCTTCAAAACAAAATGCACAGGGTGGGGCTTGTAAACATTCACGTTCAGTATATACAAAATTCATTGATTTATTTTTACCTGTTCTCTTGCTTTTCTAATAGCTTAAAGAAACATTTGTACTTTTTTCTTACTTGTGCAGAAATTATACCTGCATATGAAATAAATGACCCCATTGACAATGGTTACCTATGGCAAGGCATAGAAGTTCATTGTGGACATTGAGACTACTAACCCAGAAAGCTAAATTGCTTTATTTCAAATTGTGTAGAGCCTAGATAGGTATTATTTTTGTTTCTATTTGACTCCTCACTGATACATTTCTAGTGTTTGTCTCATCAATCCAGAGTCACTGCAGAGTAAAAGAAAAGGTTTCGTATTTGTATCTGTTACAGTTCCAAGATTATCAGGGAGGTAATGATGAAACACCCGCTTCCACTCACGGGGAAGCTCATCACCATGGCAACAGATCATTATATAAAGTTCATCAATTCAACTGGTCGTTATCCCAAAGCAGTAGACAGCTAATATGTTAACGAAAGTTCTTTCTCTTAACTTGTAAATGAGAAAATGAATTAAATTGGTCTTGGCACTGGGAGTTCAGCATTACATTTATATAGCAAAGAGGAATTCAAAGAAGAAAACAGGTCTTTTTGGCTAGCACATGCTTGAAAAGGAGATTTTAATTAGCTCAGTTATCAGTTTTGACTAAAGCTTATTTTTCCCCCAAAAATTATGCTAGCCATTTCAAACATTCTTCGTCATAAATTTCATACAGCATTCTTTCATGTCAAAGCATTATTCCAAACCACATTCCCCCATGCCGCATCTTTGACGTATAAGTTCCAGAGAATCAGGTGCTGGGCGACATAGAATGCCTTATTCGCTGTGACCTTGCTGGCTTCCAGAACAGAGCCAGGCACACAGTAGGTTGTTAAGCAGAGCACCTGGTACAGTGTGTGGACCCTGGGACCCAAGAGCCCAAGTTCGACTCCTGGCTTCCACACTTACAGGCTGTGTGGCCAAGAGCAGGTCATTAACATCTCTCTGTCTCCTTCTCCCCAGTGGCCAGTTCACAGGGTTGGGGGCCACTAAGTGAGTTTATCTGTGTGTTTGCTTGAACGGCGCCTAGCACACAGAACACATTGCATAAGAATGTTCTATTATTATTTTACTGCTACTGTTTAGCGTGCAGATGATAAGTCCTATTCAAGTTTTGTCTAAAATCAACAAGCTCCCTGCCTCTATGAATAGTCAACACTTATAAACTAGGAGGGGAAGCGATATCTCATTTACAGAGGCTCTTATAGCCCTACTGAAACACAAAACAAAATACTCCTTTAAGTACTCAAAATCTTAAGTTGATAGCATAAAAGACATTTCACTACATTTCCTGTGAATGGAAACCCAATTGTATTTAAAACAAGAGTGCAATCAATAGTCCTCTGGGTATGCTTTCTAAAAGCTCTTCCAGCACCATAGCTTAAATGTAACTTCAGCCAGACTGAAAATCATTCCGTTAAGGAGGCAATTCAAGGTTCTGAAGGGAAATTACTTGCTTTAGATTTATTGTATCTAAATTACAAAGCAACCACCCAGTTGGTAATATTAGCCACCCTTCTCTGACAGTCACCAGGCAGGCATCCAGAGTCTAAATTACCCTCTCACCCCCAGCGGTGAAATTTATACTGTGTCTGGTCCCATTAGTGTGGGTTGGGATGGTTGAGAAAAATCTACACAAAACACTTTTACACATCGTTAATGTGAAAGAAAAAAGAAAACTGTGTACTCTACGGAATAAGAAAGTTAATTTGTCATTTTTCTGAGTTGCTATATTATACCAATTGTAAACTTGAAATGATGACATTCCAAGCTATTTGGTAGCTAGAGTTTTCTCACGCTTTCTTCAGACATGATCTTATCTGTTTCTATGGCTTCAAAGACAACCTGAGGCTCCTATTACTGATTCAAACCTTCTCAGGTTTCAAAGGATTTCCAGGTGACTCTTAGACCTACCAGAAGCAATTGGAACTCAGTGTATCCAAAACGGAGGTCAGTGTCTCCCTTTGGACCAAATCTGTCCATGCATCTAAAATCCTGAATTCGTTTGCTAGGATGAAATATTCAAACTGACTATCCTACCTTTCAGTTTCATCTCCTGTCTCTTCACCCACAACTGCAGGTCATTTCAATGTCTCCCCCTTTCCAGAACACCCCAGGACTTTCTAGAGCTGCATGCTTTGCATATTCTGTGCCCTCTCCGCCAGCCAGCCATCTCCCCATCCCCCAAGAGCCAGCTCCCAGGCCTCTGCTCAGGGTGGAGGGGGAACCTTTTCTCACCTCCCAGGCCAGCTCAGTGCTCCCAAAGTCTGTGTGCTCATGGAAGGTATTCTTCCTTCAATTAAGAGGTCAATCTGCAGGATAAATGTCTGTCTTTTGTGTGATGTAAGCTTTTCTTTGCATGACTTGCGGAGTCAAATCGTCATCCGTGACACCTTCATACTCTACGGACACGCTAGGTTGTTCATCAAGCCTTAATGAATGAACACACAAGGATTTCACAAGTGTAGAGTCATGCCTGGGAAGTCAATCTTTGAGCTCAGGGTTGAAATTTATCTTTCAATTTTCCTGGTTATCACCAAGGAACAGCAGAATAATCATGTTTAAAAAGTCTACTGTGTATAGGTGTCCAGAGCAAACGGGTCACCCCTAACTTTCTATGCTCTGCTCTTGCTGTCCACTCCATGAAAGTTGCCCGAGAGGTGAGAAGCTGAAGTGAGGTGGGGTGGGGTGGGGATGTGAAAAGGAAAGCATGACAGGAGGAGAGCCCTAAATACAGCAGAGTGATTCCCAAGCTTTATGACTAGAGAAGCTACTCAGGGAGAAGGCTGAGATGAACCTTTCAGGTGCAGCCCCAGAGACTGGGATTTGGGAGGTCCGCAGTGGGCCTGGAGACCATCATCAACAAGAATTCTAGGTAAATCTAACTCAAAGTTCTAGAACGATCCTTTGACCAACAATTAGGTGCTGTTGATTTTAGTCCACATCACCAAAGTTGCCAAGAGTGAGGTCCATGATGAAGGAGCTTTGAGTCTTGGTGACTATTCCCTAACTTCCTAAAGCCTTTATGTAAAGTCCGTAAAGTGCTTAGCACAGTGCCTAGGCAAGGGAAGCATTTTTGTGTCTTCATCATTGTTACCATGCTGATGAGGAGGATGAGGACGCCATGACCAAGAGCCCTTCCTTCATCCTGGAAGCTCTTCTTTCCATGCATTGAAAAGTCACCCCTAATAGGTCATAATCTTAAGTAGATGCAGTGGACCTTCTGCCTGGCTGCAGCTTAGACTCATCTTGGGGGCTGTAAAACATTATAAATGCCTGGATCGTGTCTTCATGTGCAGAGACCCAAATTAATTGTTCCTGGGAGAGGGTAGGAACAGGTGGTTGTTAAAAGCTCTTGAGATCAATGAAATATAAATATAATAGTTGAAAACTACTCATGTCTAAAGCATGAGAGGAAATTGAGAGAATTATAGGTGATTAGATAATTCATCTGATTTTCCCCATTATCTAATTCAGTCCCATATACTAAGCCAGATACTTTAGGACATTGAAACTCTTATCCCAAACATTTAGGGGGAGATGTGAAGACATATTATACAGGCTCAACTTTGGCCAGCTACAGGGCCTCTAGTTAGCTGATAGCCTCCAGCTATTAACTCCTTAAGCCTTCTAACTGGGTCATATATTCTTGGGAGTGACCCTCAACCTGAGGTGGTAATAGTTGCCAGGGAATGTTCTTATCGATACCCACAGCCAGTAGCTGGGCAAAATAGTTGGTCTAGCTCCTAGCCATTTTTTTGTTCAAATCTTCCAACAGAATCACTTTGCATAAAGTTCCACACTGGGCTGGGAGAACCTTTTGACAGATCTGTGCCACATTCTGATGGCTCCCTCTGCCCATTTCTGCTTCTTCCTTACCTTTTCCTTCAACAGGTATTACTCGTCCAAAGTTTCTTGTGCTTCTAGCTCCATCTCTGTCTTCTTCCTGGAGAACCCAACCTACAATGAGGACATCTGGATGAGCAGATCCACTGAAACACAGAAGAAATATAATGCACTTACAAATCAGAAAAAGCCAGTGAGGTAAGGGAGGGAAGATACTAGAACTCAAACTAGTGAGTGACAGGCCATGGAGATACATCTTCTCTTTTTATTCACATTGACAGTTTTGCAGAATAGATATTGTGAATTCTACTTGGTAGATACTAAACCTGGGAACTTCAGTGGTCTAGAAATGTACTGTGTCACATAACTTATCATAGGTGAGTAAGAACATGATCTCAGACATGTCCAAACTAACGCTTATATTTTGCCCTCTACACTATACTGTTTCTAGGTATTCCATTTCATAACCATTTAATCCTTGTCTGAACTCCTACTGCAGTAACCATAATCTGAAGAGTTCCCTTTGAACAAATTTGCATCATCCTTAATGACTTCCTCTGGCCAGATGTAAACACACCCTGGACTATAATTGTAAATGCTTTAAAGTTAAGGACTACCCTTTACGTTTCTTGTGTAGCCTGAACTTAACCTAGTAAACAATGTGCCCTCTGTCCATGCTTATTAACCACATGAATAACTTATACAGAATGTGGATGGCCTTGTTTAGAGATTTGGATGATGTCAATGGCGTGCAAACATGCTGAATACACTAGGTAGCATCCTATTGTTTAGCATTCATTAATGGATTTTCCCTCCCGAAGCAAGAGTGTGTAGTATGCGTAGTACGCGAATGACATACCTGGCCAAGTTTGGCTTACTCACCTGACATCACACTTCTGTTGTTTCTGGTCTTTCCCTGAACAAATAAAACCTTCATGTTGTCAGAAGTCCCCCACCCTCCCCTCCCTTCAACACAGTAGAGCAGCTTTGATGTGGCTTCTGATCAGGACTTATGTCCTCCTTCTTGTTTCCCCAAGCACAAAGACATGGCTGCCTCATGACAGGGCAGGGACCCACGAGCTGTTCAGGTCTGCAGGTGGACCACTCAGATGACCCTGTCCTTCTGTTTATTTCTGACTCAGAACTGCCAACCAATTGCCCTTGGACACAAATACTAATTAGTTCATTTATTCATTTAGTGAAAATTGAGGGCATAATTTGGGTCATGTTCCTATTTAACTGCCGTTGCTGTGAAAATATCAGACTCAGAAGCTTTTTAATATTTGGGGCCAGACTCAATATCCACAAATTTCCTCTGATTTTAAAAAATGAGTTACCTGGAAGAATTTCTTTTCACCGGCCCATGTCTGTCTGGGATGTGGTTCACAGTAAGTGATGTGCTTCCATTTACAAGTCCAGAATTACAAAAGTTCCATTCTTCTAGCCCAAGCATGAACAGGATCTGGCCATTCTGAGGGGTTCTAAGTACTTCAGTGTCCTGCCTCCCACCAGGATGTAACTTAGAAGGAAGAAAGGGAGGGTCACACAAACTACTTAGGAAAATGGGCTACAGGCAGAGCTTCCAGGATCTGAAAATGCATAACCTGTCTCTGGGGGAGATGATGGAGAGATGAAAACCTACACATTTATTTAACTTTCACTTTAGGTTCAGGGGTATATTCGAAGGTCTGTTACATAGGTAAACTCATGTTACTGGGTTTGTTTTTTTCATCACCTAGGAATTAAGTCCAATACCCAATAGTTATCTTTTCTGCTCTTCTCCCTCCTCCCACCCTCCAGTCTCAAGTTACCCCCAGTGTCTGTTGTTCCCTTCTTTGTGTTTATAAGTTCTCATCACTTAATTCCCACTTAGAAGTGAGAACATGTGGTATTTGGTCTTCTGTTGCTGTGTTTGCTGAAATTAACAGCCTCTAGCTCCATCCATTTTCTCACAAAAGACATGCTCTCATTCTTTTTTATAAGGCTACACTTTTCAACTGTACCTTGAAGAATAAGCAAGTATTTGCCAAGCAGAGAAGAAAATGAGGGTATGTGAGGGAGGGAGGTTGGCTTGACCAAAGTATTAGAGACCATGGCTTATGGACATGTAGGGTTCAGTACCACTTAAAAGGGTGGTGCATTGCGTTGGAGTCAGTGATTTATCCTATCTCTCCCAGCCTGCCTCTTCAATAGAGGCAGAAATGCTTTGTGGTGGGCAACTGCAAATGTTATATTTGGAATACAGAGAAGTGTTCTGCATATATGTGCTTTCATAATATAATTAAGTGGTTCAAATGTAATTGAACTACTGAGGTCTGCAAAAAGAGTTTGGACACAATTTAGAAAGCTGTAGCAGAGTTAAGACTCAGAACCCTGATGGACCAGTCTTTCCACACCTGGCGCTCCCCTGCTCAGCCCTTAGGTCCAGAAAGTGTTACAGGTACACCAAGATGTTGGTGCCTTCCGCCTTGGAGAAGGCTTCTACTTCTGCAGCCATCACAAAGAGTTTTATTTGTTTCCCAACGAACCATACAAACAATATTATTCCCTGTAGTTGCCATGATTGAGAATCCCTGACTTAGGAAAACCCCTGCACCAGGAGACTTGGACAGAAATAGCCATAGCAGCACTGTTGGTGCTAGCAAAAATCTGGAAACATCACATATGGCAATCAATGGAATAACATGAAATTCAGGATTATAAAGGGACATTGTATAGTGGTGAAGACTAAGAAATCTTGGTTACCTGCATGACAAAATGAAAATGAAAAATAGCAAGTCACAGAAGAATGCATATCTTTCCGTTTGCCTCCAGGTCGAACCACACAACGCTAAGTGACACTGCAACTATGTCTTTATGTGGCAAAATCATAAAAGAAAGGGGAGTGATAATCATTACCCAAAGCAGAGGACAATGGGTTGGAAGAGTGTTCAGAGTAGACATCAAAGGTGCTGATGAGGTTGTGGGGTAAATGTGGGTGAGAGGTAACATAATGTTTTCATTTTATTACTTTATATTCAGTACGTATGTTTAATACCATATTATTTATGTATTTATTATTTATTAATAAAACGGATAACTTGTTGAACTCAAAAGACACAAACAAATACAAATAAGAGTAAATTGGCCAGGCGTGGTGACTCAAGTCTGTAATCCCAGCACTTTGGGAGGCCAAGACGGGTGGATCACGAGGTCAGGAGATCAAGACCATCCTGGCTAACACGGTGAAACCCCGTCTCTACTAAAAATACAAAAAACTAGCTGGGCGAGGTGGCGGGCACCTGTAGTCCCAGCTACTAGGGAGGCTGAGGCAGGAGAATGGTGTAAACCTGGGAGGCGGAACTTGCAGTGAGCTGAGATCCGGCCACTGCACTCCAGCCTGGACGACAGAGCTAGACTCCATCTCAAAAAAAAAAAAAAAAAAAAAAAAGTAAATTATTGGCCTTTCTAGACTACATTTTAACATAGCTGGGTGGGTCACTCAGGCCATGTTGTGCATATGCACAGACACCTGCAGATACACACATACACAGTGACAAGGTAGGCTGCTACGTTTAGATGCTAATATGTTAAAATAGGAATGTGTTGGTAACAGGTGAGAGGATGAAGGGGACACACTGTGATTCACAGCAGAACTCAGGAAGTGTGCAGACTTTCTTGGGCAATGCCTGGAGCCAAATTTGAAATGGTACCTCTACAACCAGGGTTTGAACATTGGATTGGGGGTCAGACAAGAGAGGAGCCTCTGCATAAGACCCAGGAGTAGTTTTGGTGCCTTCTTGGTAAAGGGAACAGAAAGAGGGAAGAAAAGAGTGAGTGGGAGAGAATGGAAGCCAGGGAGGTGGCAGAAAGCTGCTGACTGCTCTGTAAACACTTTCCCGCCTCCATTGAACCTTCAATAGGAGCTTCCAAATTCATGTGATGCTTGATGTAACTTGTTTGTTTTTGTTTGTTTGTTTGAGTACAGGAACAAGAGAAAGGACTGAGATTGCATTTGTTCTACAGTGAGAGAAGCACATCCCGCCTCACGTAGAGAGGACTTGGTGAGTCTACCCCAGGGATTGGTAAGAGAAATAATGGGGAGAGCTGTGGACATCCTAGGCATAAAAGAAATAAGGAGCCAAATATCTGGGAAGCAAGAAAGCCTTAGGTGGCATCTGAGGGTCAGGCATGACATATGTTCTTAAACATTCATGCGGAGAAACAATAGGTTTAAGTTCTGACCCACTGCTGAGATGTGAAGCTGAAGCATCCACACTAATGGTATAAAGTCCAGGACCCTCATCTCTCTGGCTTCTGTTGACTTTCCTGTGTGACTCCCCAAACCTTTTCATGGGTGCAGATTTGTTTATGATCTATGAGGCATCCCAGCCCAGTTCATACTGGGCAGAAGGCAAATTATGAGTCTAATATGGTCTGGCTGCGTCCCCAGCCAAATCTCATCTTGAATTGTAGCTCCCATAATTCCAAGGTGCTGTGGGAGGGACCTGGTTGAGGGACATGGGGCTGAGTCTTTCCCGAGTTATT
The DNA here is from genome assembly GCF_049350105.2 of Macaca mulatta. Lineage (NCBI taxonomy): Eukaryota > Metazoa > Chordata > Mammalia > Primates > Cercopithecidae > Macaca > Macaca mulatta. The sequence goes on from NC_133411.1 coordinate 9,521,831, forward strand.
CTTGTGATAGTGAGCAAGTCTCATGAGAGCCGATGGTTTTATAAATGGGAGTCCCCCTGCACAAGCTCTCTTGCCTGCCACCATGTAAGACATGACTTTGCTCCTCATTCACCTTCCACCATGATTGTGAGGCCTCCCCAGCAATGTGAATTGTGACTCAATTAAACCTCTTTCCTTTATAAATTACCCAGTCTCAGCTATGTCTTCATTAGCAGTGTGAGAACAGACTAATACAGAGTCTTAACCAAATTCACTGCTTTCCCTAACTGGGATGTAGGTGGCTGAGGGGCAGCCCATTCTCAATACTGGTTATATATCCTTCAGCCAACCCCATAGACTGTCACCATGGGTCCCCAGTCAGAAGGCAGGAGGCAGAGGACCAGGGGAAAGAGAGGTCTGTACCTGAAGATGAGGCAGGAGGGAGTAGGCACCAATGACAGGGCACAGGAGTGGCTCTGATTCCTTAGATGGGGATGTGTCTTAGGACACAGGACAAAGCTCAGGCACCAGAGCAAAAGACTGATCACAAGAGAAGATGTCAAAGGCCAGGTCACTCAAATTGGGTGAGAGGTGAAGCAAGGAATGCCCCAGAATTGGAGGACCTAGAGGTGCGGGTGAAGGGGCTCCAACTCTGAGAGTTAGAAAGTCCCAAAGACAAGCTTCCAGGTGAAACACTGCAGGTCAGCAACTCAACAAATCTCAAGACAACTGGCTTGTATCCAACTCATGCAGAGAGAAATGGATGCTGCCCAGAGATATTGAAAAATGCCGACACTGTGTAATTAATATAATTTCTAATTGAAGAAAAAATTATAGTTTAACTCAAAGAGCAGCAGCTCATTATGAAAACTGCCTTTTAAAGATCCAATTTACCAAGGACAAGTGAAGGTCTCTGTGGTTGAAACTATTTTTCACTTTGAACCAGTGTTCTTTTGCCGAGGACAAAGTCAGATTTAAAAAATTAATTAAATGTTCATATTGAATCTTTAAATGAAACTCTAAGTTCCACTAATTAAGCTTAGAGAACACTTACAATATGAAGGGTCAGATGTTTCCCCTAAAATTCCAGAAAGATATTCAGGCATTCAAATAATTAACCACTGGAGGTTTTATTCCTGGCAAAAATACATGAAAAATACTGTCGATAAAAGCCTTTACATTAATTTGTGACAATTAAAATAAACTTCTACTGGGCTCAAACCTTTGTAACTTTACATGCCACCTGCTAATCGTAGACAACACTCAATGTTTTATCACTCCTGGTCCCTTCACAAGTGAACCCTGCAGCTCACCCATTCATTCACCCAACTTCCTTCACTTAGCAGGAAGTCTTATTCCCCTCTGCAGATGCCACTGCCAGAGCTGGATTCCTGTAAAGGAGTCCAGGCTAAAGCCACAGAGACTGTTGTGGAGGTGAGTCTGGCTGTAGTTGGAGAACAGAGTGATTGGACCCTTCCTATTTGTCTGTCCTGGGCCGACTGGTGGGTGATTTCTGCCGCATCCAACATGGGAGCAGAGAGAAACTGGCAGGCAGAGGGGGAACATGGTGAAAACTGGTGCTCACTTTTCCCATTCCTCCTAACACAGTTCTGCTATGTTAGAAGTGACAGCCAGTGGCCACAACTAGAAAACAACCTGCAGTGTGACTTAACTTGTGTATGACATTCCAGCAGACCACTGAACCAGATAGCTGAAGCCAAGATCACTGCTCCACTTTGTGTTTACTACTGTGTGAAGCTGATTCCACTTCAGGTCTCTGCTTAAATTCCTGTCATTAAATGGAAATGTGTTTGGTTTTAAACTTAAAAAAAAAAAAAAAAAAAGACAATGCAGAAATGTTCACACATATTTTCTAGTTCAGGAAAAACATCCTCTTCCTTATCAAACTTTCCTTTCATCTTTCTCAACTTCATTTTAAGTACAAAAGGGTTGCACATTTAGTTACTTTTATTATATTTTTCTGGGGCTCAGTACCTGAACTAAAAGCAGGAAATTGGGTCTACAATGTCAACATTGGTTTAATCTCAAAATTGTTCTCAAATGTTAAACATATTTTAGGGCTTTGCTGGCTTCAGAAATCCAGAATGTGCATAGGACACACTAAAACATCAAGATTTTTATACTTGGGTTTAGCTAACATAATGCCAATGAGGCTGATAATGATGGATGGATGGATGACAATCATATACCATGGACAAGTAGGATTCATCCTAGGAATACAGGGAAGGTTTAACATCAAAATTAATTAACGCAATACACTTTACCAGTAGAAAAAGATACTAGTTCATAGATGAACAAGCAGCTGCTTTCCATTCATTCCAACTGTTTAATGATTTAGCACTTACTAACATCAGCCAAGATAGGAAAATGAAAAAAAAAAATTACCTTTTTGTTGTTCATATTGATTTTTATTTAGTCTCCAAGGATCAGTTTCTTCATAATTATAATTTCAGATATTCTTGTCTCAGGAAGTTAGTAAAGACTGCATTGATTCCTCATAAATGTCTCATTAGCAAAGCCTCATGTCCTCAGCATCTCTGAGAAGGCATTTTCTTATCTAAAGGGTAAGGCAGAGAGAATCTTAAGAACATTGCTTCTCATTATACAGCTGCTCTCAAAGATGTTAGCTCTACCCATCCTGAGCATTATTCCAATTTATTATTAATGTTCATGATTATTACGGTGTTACCTAACACCATCCTTAGGAATGCCCCTTAGTAAAATAATTCCATTTAAAAATCATAAGAGAAATTGTAAGAAGTATATTTTGGCTAATTACATGTTTCGAAAAGGGAATGAAAATATTATAAACCAAGATAAAAATAATCTGATTAGTCTCTAATTGTGGGATTATGCAGCTGCTGCTTTTGGAAGGAAGGAAGGAAGGAAGGAAGGAAGGAAGGAAGGAAGGAAGGAAGGGAGATATGGAGGGAGGGAGGAAGGAAGGGAAAGTATAAAAAAGAGAAAAAGAAAGATGATAAGAAAACATATGACTTTCTATGCTGAAATACATTCAAGAGATAAACATTGCTTTCCATATTCCCAGGAAATGTTTATTTTTAGATTTGACTGGTGTTAATCACTGCAGCCTTATAAAGCTGCTTTTCCAATTTCCATCCTGGTGGAAAGGAGAATGGAAGTGTCCTAAGTAATGCATGATGATTTGGAAATAGTCCATTTACTATAATGGATTCAAAGTGGGAGCTACAATATTGACAGTTACACATCACTCTTTTATTTCTATGCCTGTCAAATCTCTTTGTTTTATTATTTAAGGGAACCATTAACTCCTATCTTCCCTGTGAAAGTTTATTTTATAAGCAGTGATAGCTGATATCAAAACCAGACAAAGACATCCAAAGAAAACTACAGACAAATATCTCTTTTGAATACAGACACTAAATCTTTAACAAAATACTAGTGAACCCAAAACAGCGACATATAAAAACAATCATATGCCATGGACAAGTAGGATTCATCCTAGGAATACAGGGAAGGTTTAACATCAAAATTAATTAATGCAATACACTTTACCAATAGAAATAAAGACAAGAGAAACATGATCATATTAACCGATACATAAAAATTATTTGACAAAATCTGAGATCCCTTCATGATAAAAGCACTCAGCAAACAAGGAATAGAGGGAAACTTCCTCAATTTCTGAGCATCTGTTTTTTAAAAATGTTAATATCAGACTTAAAGGTGAGAGTGTCAGGCCTCTGAGCCCAAGCCAAGCCATTGCATCCCCTGTGACTTGCACATATACACCCAGATGGCCTGAAGTAACTGAAGAATCACAAAAGAAGTAAAAATGCCCTGCCCCTGCCTTAACTGATGACATTCCACCATAAAAGAAGTGAAAATGGCCGGTCCTTGCCTTAAGTGATGACATTACCTTGTGAAAGTCCTTTTCCTGGCTCAAAAATCTCCCCAACTGAGCACCTTGTGACCCTCACTCCTGTCCACCAGAGAACAACCCCCCTTTGACTGTAACTTTCCTTTACCTACCCAAATCCTATAAAACGGCCCCACCCTTATCTCCCTTCAATGAATCTCTTTTCAGACTCAGCCCACCGCCTGCAACCAGGTGATTAAAAAGCTTTATTGCTTGCACAAAGCCTGTTTGGTGGTCTCTTCACATGGACGGGCATGACAGAAAGATGGGAGGCTTTCTCCGTAAGATCAGCAACTAAACAAGGCTGTCCATACTTATTACTTCTACTGAGCATTGTACTGGAGGTTTTAGCAGTGCAATTAGTCAAGAGAATAAAATTAAAGTTATCCAAATTATAAAGAAAGAAGTAAAGCTATCTCTATTTGCAAATATCAGGATTTTGTATATAAAAAAACCTTAAGGTATTCACCAAAAATCTATTAGAACTAATAAAAGAGTTTAGCATGGTTACTGGATGCAAGCTCAACATGTAAAAGTCAACTGTACTTCTAGACATTTGTAATGGACAATCTAAAAATGAAATTAAGAAGTAAATTCCATTTATAATAACATCAAAAAGAATAAAATTATCAGAAACAAATTTAACAAAATAAGCATAAAACTTAAATTCTTATATTAGAAAAGATTTTTGAAAGAAAACAAAGAGTAACTAACTAAATGTAAAAACACCCCATGTTTATGGATCAGAAGACTTAATAATGTTAAGATGAAAATACTATCCAAATTGGCGTACATATTAAACGCAAGCCTTGTCAAAATTCCAGCTGGCATTTTTGAATTGACAAAGTGATCTTGAAATTCATATGGAAATACAAAGGACTTTGAATAAGCAAACAATCCTGAAAAAACAAAGTTGAAGGACTCATATTTCCCAATACAAAAATATAAAACAATAGAAATCTAGACAGCATGGTATTGACATAAGAATAGACATATAGAGTAATGCATAAAATTGAGAGTCCAGAAAAAACCCTCTCATATTTATAGTCAATTGATTTGTGACAAAGTTGCCAAGACAATTCAATGGGGAAAGAAAATTGTTTTTAACAAATAATGCTGGGACTACTGGTAATCCACGTGCAAAAGAATGGAGTTGGATCATTACCTCACATCATATTCAATAATTAACTCAAAATGGACCATCCACCTAAATGTAAGAGCAAAAACTGTGAAACTCCCTCTAGTAGTCCTAAATAACTGGGAGTCAGAGATGCAGTGTCTTGTGTGGGAGAGATGCATTCACTTCGCCACCTATAGGTGAATTCAGAAAGATTCCTTCTGAAGGATTCACCTAACAGGGTATGTGTTAAATCCCTAAGGACTGCAAACAGACATGGCAATGACCCTTATCTTTTACTTACTTATTTTTTAAGACAGAGTCTCACTCTGTGGGCCAGGCTGGAGTGCAGTGGTGCCATTTTGGCTCACTGCAGCCTTTTCCTCCCAGATTCAAGCAATTCTCCCACCTCAGCCTCCCAAGTAGCTGGAATTACAGTGTGCACCACTATGCCTGGCTAATTTTTGTATTTTTAGTAGAGAGGAGAGTTTCACCACGTTAGCCAGGCTAGTCTCAAACTGCTGACCTCAAGTGATCTGTCTGTCTCAGCCTCCCAACGTACTGGGATTACAGGCATGAGCCACTGCACCTGGCCTATGGCCCTTACATTTTTAATGTTGTCAAGTAGGGATAATGTTTGTTTATTTGTTTTCAGTTCATGGAGAGAATTACCTATTGAATACCATAAAATATGCAGCATTTTTCCTTTTCTCCCCTCTACTACGTTACTTTTTTTTCAGTACAGACATTTGCTTATGGAGCACTGGAGCAAATGGAAAATAAATTCAGGCAGGTCTGAATAACCAGACATAAAGCAAATAATCAATGCAATTACTTGTGCAGCTCAACCAGAGAAAAATATCCCCCTCCCCATTAACATGTAAACAGTCATAATGATTGCAGCAGTAGGAGATATATTTTATTTTTAAACTATTAACATTGAAACTTATTTTCAGAGTTTTGCAGTGGGGAGTATAAGTGTCAGGTTGAGGTGGGGGAGGGGCCTCCAATAGACCTTCCAGTGTTTTCATCTAAAACCTTGCTAAACTGAATGCCAAGTCCATGGCCCTCTTCTGAGGTTATCTTCCCTGCTCCTGTTGAAGAACCAAGTCCCTGATTTTGTTCTGTGTAACCTTACTCTTGTTCCCACAGTCAATGTTTGACCCCTTACCCAAGAATGGCCATAAGCTGACCAGCAGCTTTCCACCTGACCTCCACTGGAAGGCTCTGCAGAACTAGGATGACAGCGATGAGGTGGACCAGTGAGATTCTCTTTCAGAAGAGGAAACTAAGAAACAGAGACAAGTAAGCATCAACTAAGGGAGCAGAAACATGTTTCTTTGCATTATGCCTAGTACTTTATGCAACCAAAGTAAGTGTCATTCTCTCACAACCGAAAGAATATAATCAAAACTAAACAGATGATCAGGTAAAGGCTCTGGAAAGGATCTTGCTTAATTATTGGATGGGAAAAGATTTCATTGACTGTTTCAGTGACAGTGAAATAAGTCACATAGCAGGAGTAATGTTTTGAAGTTGAGTCATTAGACTACAATATTCAAACCATATAAACAGATATTCAGAAATATGAGGAGCTATAATTCTTTTTTCTTTTTTTTTTTAATGGAGTCTCATTCTGTCGCGCAGGTTGCAGTGCAGTGGCATAATTTCAGCTCACTGCAAGCTCTGCCTCCCAGGTTCACACCATTTTCCTGCCTGAGCCTCCCAAGTAGCTAGGACTACAGGTGCCTGCCACCACGCCCGGCTAATTTTTTTGTGTGTGTATTTATTTTTAGAGAGATGGGTTTTCACCGTGTTAGTCAGGATGGTCTCGATCCCCTGACCTCGTGATCTGCCCGCCTCAGCCTTCCAAAGTGCTAGGATTATAGGCGTGAGCCACCGTGCCCGGCATGAGGAGCTATAATTCTAAGAGACAGTTACAGAACTGTCAAACTTCCTTTGGATTCTAGTTATTACATCCAAATTGAATGAGAAATACAGGTTACAAAGGACAAGGTCAAAGAGCAAGAAAAGCGAGATGACTTAGCCAGTGAGTTTAAAATCTTCTACTTGGTATCAGTAAGTTGAAACTGTGGGAAAATGTGACAGATGACTTCCCAGCTTGCTCTAGGTCATCACACGGGTTGAGTTTTCTTTCTGATATTCCTCGCCCGAACATTTAGAAGAGTCTTTTCTGAGAGACATGTGTTTTCACTCAGTTTGTATTTTCTGAAGTAGGTTCCTTGACTTGACCTTCAGTGATGACTAAGGGCTGTGGAGTTGTTGTACTTTGGTTTGGTAACCACAGTGAGATCCAACAGCATTCCCAAGTGTAGAGGGTCCTGTCCCACACACGCTTATCTCCTGTTTCTTCGTGTGGTTCATGGCACCCACCCTGCCTGTCCTCAGTCATTGACTCTTTAAGACAGGTATCCCTGGGCCTACCTTTCTCCTTGGTTACTAAGGGTCATAAAAATTCTGATTTTTAACACTAACACAAGCACTTTATCGGGACAGATACACAGATACCAATCTTCTGGCAGATGGAATTTATTTGGTTACTGAATACATTCAAGTATAATAATTAGAATTTTAGTTCTAGCTTTAATATTTGTACGGATGCAGGAAACTATGTTAAATTTGAGTTTATATGAAGGCAAAAGAGATAAGATTGAAAATCTCATATTGACGTGATCAAAGTTTGTTTCTATTTTTACTTTATGAGTAAATGCATGACCATTATATATAAAAAATTGAGACATAGGTTCACCACCTAAATCCAAGCACTAGTGGTTACCAGAACCTAGGAAGGGTAGAGGGAAGGGGGAGATCAAGAGAGACTGATTAATGGGTACCAAAACACAGTGAGAAGAAATTAGAACTAGTGGTTAATAAATCAATGGTAGCCTTTTCTCTCCTGAGTTTTATTTAAAAAATTATCATCTAACCTCATAATGTGTATTAGAAAATACAATTACGTTCAATTTTACAGTAGAATCTTACCACACTGCCTCCTTCAGTGACAAAAATAGAATTGGATAAAACTCCTTTGAAGACACACCCAGCATTTTCTGTGGAAAAAAAATAACGGACAAATATTGTCAATAATTGTGAAGTGTGTCTAATCACAGTAAATGAAATGCAAAGAGATGGAGAACAGTTTATTTAATTAGACATCTTTATTACCAATGTATTGACTGAAAATATCCTTTTATAATAACACTTGCAAATTCATCTTCCAATTAGAAGCTAAGTAGATCTTCTCATAAGTGAATGATCCTAGAAAAAAAACGACTGCTAGAGATTCTTAAGTCTGCTTCTAAATTATTAATTTCAACAAACATATACCTACATTAGACTTGCCTTATAAATGTTCTATGAGGAGCAAGATCCCACGGTTCTCCCATAAAAGTGAAAACTTTGATTTACACTTAGAGCTTTAGAGTTATATTTGCATAAACTCATTAAAATTTCTTTGGAAAACACCATCATTATCTAGAACAGAGACAATAACGTACTGTTTTTTTGTATAAACAAGAAGTTAGTAGGTTTGATGAGAGGTGTGTTTAAACTCCAGCAGCTTCCATTAAACCTAAAGGATTTACGTGAGACCAGCAGGATTCATATACAAGACGAGACAGGTTTTTTTTTTTTTTTTTTTTTTTGTCCACAGACCACACTGCTTTAGTACCTGAGCAACTTTCAATCAATACTGATCATGACAGACACTAGAGAGTAAGGTTGGGAGTCTATAGATCTCAAATAAAGACAGGCAAAGAGGTAGAAAGCCGACCCAAACAGAAAACAGTATGGTTGGTTACTCCATAATGACAGAAGCTGATTACATCCCCTTTAGAATGAATTAGGCTAATGACACACTTATAGAGTATAGCCTCATAGGTATTGTGGATTTGGAACTAGGCTTATACAGCTACTAAAATTATCAAGAAATCATATTTAAATACAAAGCATAATCAGCATAAGCTAATTCAATAATTAATTGTTCTTATTTAATCAAACTACATAGTTATTTAATACAATTGAAGTAGTATGGCATATATAAAGTTGTTTTTTAATAGCATGTTTTTAAATTTTTTGCCTAAAAAATAATAAAAAACTAATTTTACTCTTTAAATTCAGGCTACTTAGGAGTTCAGAGGAGGCAGAAGAAAGCTAGATTTTATTTTAAATTTGTCAATGAGATAGTTTAAAGGCAGACAAATTGTAACAAATTATTAAGAGTTGGCTCCATTGTTATTACTCACTCGAATTATTAACTGAAAATGTATTACATTATTAACTAAAAATCAACTAAATTTTATATAACTTACGAAGTTCACTCTACCTTTTCCCTTTTCTTTTATGCATAACCCGTTACCTATATGAAAACATTTAGAACAAGTTTTAAATTAAGTTTAGGTTTATAAATTCCTATAAAGCATTTTAATGTGAGAATTTTCACAATTCACTGTTTGTTCATGACACTGGGGTAGTTGCAAATTCCATATAAATGTTGAGAAAGAGAATTGTTGGTAGTGAGATAAATCTATTACTTAATTTTCAGTGTCTGAAAGGACCTCATTGGGGTCTGCAAAATCCTATTATTCTCTCAAGTCTCATTCACCTTAGTCAAGGAAAATGCTACAGCCTGCTATGAGAAGAATTTGGGACTGTGACATTCCTCCCAAACTGGGAAGGAGCTGAGATACCAAAGAATGACGTGGACCAGCACAGCTTGGTGAGTAGCTGAGCTTATTAGGACTTACAGAGCACTCCTAGAGGGTGGCAGGACAGCTCTAGAAATCTGTGCCATCTTCCATCTTTGAACTGCTTTTAAGTGAATTTTCTGGCTCTTTGCCTACTGTGTTTGAACAATGAGATTGTGTTTCTTGGTAGGTTTTCAAATACTTTCCAGAATATTTGGTTTCTCACAGACACCAGCTCCTCAGCTGGGTACCATATCCTTGGCTCACCGCCTGGCCTTCCAGGTTCAGGCAGCAGACATACATGCTTAAGTAACCTGGTGGGTGACCTGTCACACTACACAGCCTGTCCCTCACTTAGCAGTCTAGTCTTCCTCTTTGAGAGCTGGAGTTAAATGGCTTAAATCAGGAGCTGTAAGAAACTACACAGAGAGAAAAAGTAAGGAATGAGATTTCAGCATTTGTTGAGTTAGTTGTTGAGCCAGTTGTCAGTCTATACCAACATTTCTAGAGTACGTAGAACATTTTTATTACAAAATCATTGTGGAAGTCATACTGACTTCTGAATTAATAATGATTGGTAGTAAGTAACTATAAAAAGATCATGTTCTATATCTAAAATATTTTTGGAAGGGAAGAGAGAGAACATGGGGAAGGTCCCTGGTGGTGTTTCCTTCCTGGTGTTCATGAAAAGGTTAAGTGAAGATGATAGGTGTGGGGTCAGGGTCCCTGTCCACATCAGAGGGTCTCTTTTCTCTCCCTTGAGGTTACGTCAATTCCACCCGCTGTGTCCCTCAGAGCCTCCCCTACTTGGGGACAGCTCTCTCTAGCTCCCTCATTCTTTCTTCACAGTGAAATGATGCCCATCTGTAGTTGTAAACTTTATAAAAGCCAAATTCATAGGTCATGGAGTCTAATCTGTACTGAAAATAGTAACATTCCAAAAAGTCAAAGTTCTCTTTTTTTTTCCTTTGAGACAGAGTCTCACTCTGTCGCCCAGGCTGGAGTGCAGTGGCATGATCTTGGCTCACTGCGACCTCCACCTCCCAGGCTCAAGTAGTTCTCTGCCTCAGCCTGCAAAGTAGCTGGGACTACAGGTGCGAGCCACCACTCCCAGCTAATTTTTTTTTTTTTTTTGTATTTTTAGTGGAGACAGGGTTTCACCATGTTAGTCAGGATGGTCTTGATCTCCTGACCTCATAATCTACCTGCCTCGGCCTCCCAAAGTGCTAGGATTACAGGCATGAGCCACTGCACCTGGCCAAAGTCAAAGTTCTTAAAAATGGAATTTCATCTTTACCTTACGCCTCTTGAAACCCACTAGACACAATGGATCTCAGGTGTGGGCCTTGAAAACACTTCTGTCTGTCATTGCTTCTCTCACCTCTCTGGTGGCTCTTTCTTTTCAATTGACAGCCCCCTTGCACCCCATCAACAATGAGATGCTGTCACTGCCTTCTTCGCTAGCTTGCACCTTCTCTCCATTTCCTTTGGTACTTTGTTTCAGGGACCAACTCAGCCCTTCAGCCAAGTCCTCCCCTTTGCCTCAGCCTCTTGGCCCAGGCTCTATGTCTGAATTTCAGAGGATCAGGGATGGGCTTGATAGAAACAGGGGCTCCTCCAAGACCCAGGGAGGAGTGTGATCCTGAGCAGGTGAAGATGGAGGGTGAGGAGGGTTGAGGGAGGCTAGAAATTTCACACGTGCATTTCCCTGTGGCAAATGCAAAGAAAAATACAAGCTAAAGTCCACAGTAAGGGGTCCTTGCCGACCTTGCATCCTCATCTGTTCTGCTGCATCTCTCCCCAACTCTCGCCCCCACAGAGTCCATCATCTGGAAGGGGTTCCCCAGACAGGTTACCATTTCCTGAGCTCAGTCTCTCCTCAACTCACTCCAGTCTGTCTCCACCCCAGATGTTCCATGAAAAATACCTTCCCTGGGTATTTTCCCCACAACATTCAAATTTACTGAACCCTCTACTATCTTCCTCTTGCATGAGTTTCTAACACTAAAGTCCTTGCCCTCCATTCTTTCCTTCTTTCTGTTTTATTTTTCCACATCTAATGTTTCAATTAACTTTATTTTGTGTTATTTGTCTCTGTTTAAAATAAGCTCCATGAGGGCAGAGATTTTGTTTATTTTGTTCACTTCTGAATCCCAAGCACATCATAGGTGCTCAGTCAATTTCTTGTGAAGGTGCGTGTTGAGTGAATCTTTTCAGGGATACTGCTCTCTGTTTTCCTTGCCACCATATTATCTTAAATTCCCCTTGACCTCACTGGTTGTTTAACTAGATTTCCTTTGCTGACTTGTCATTCTCAATAAAGTCATAAATGATGGTGTTGCTATGGGTTCAGTCCTTGGTCGCCTTCTTTCTCTACTTTCTTTCCCTAGTTTCATGACTTTGAACACTATTTAAAGCCATTGACTGCCTAAATTATATATCCTCCCCAAGGCAAAGATGCTAATAAGAGGAAAGGAAATATAGCCCTTGCAATTTTTACAATACTAATGCTAAGAATGGAGTATTTGGTGTATCAAGGTTGTAACCTTTAATACATGTGCTCAATCTAGAGATGACGATAATCATAATGCTACATTTTCTCCCAGACTCACTGTTATACCTCTCTTTGAAGTTACCAACCACGGTTCATTCTCTATTCCTTTCAACATCTAAAGGATGATCTATAAAAACAGGCTTTCTCTGATTCAAATCACTTAGTCTTTTATTTTTTAATTCAATATCTGGCAAAATTTGCTGCTTGGATACCAGTTACAGGCTGTGACGACAGTCATGGTCAGTGCCTACATGGGCCATTTCATGGGCAAATCGCCACTCTATACTAGCTGAGTGGTTATGAGAAGGAACACTTATGTACCTATGGATTCCGGTTTTAGAAGCAGCAAGAGGTTTTTTAAAATTCATGAATCATTAGGTTTTTTACTTCACTTCCTTGTTTCAACTGGAGAGCAGCTGACTTGCAGCACTAAATGTGTGCATTGATATGTTAGCTGCCATTTGGCCAAATGTCTAGACACAGATTAAACAGATCAGAGGGCTCCTGGGTGCTGCTGCACTATCAAAACCCTGTGGACACCACAGTGTTGGTTGTAGAAACTCTGGGAGAAGCCAAATGATTTCTAGGAAAGAAATCGTTGATGAGATCCTGCCATGGTTGACTGGCAAAACTCTGAGACTCAGATTAGCATGTATGTTATTTCTAAAACTGTTTCCCTTCTCAGAAAATGTTCATCAGGGTTCCCAACATGCAGAGTCAATAAATTAGGCTTTAAAGTACTCACACCATCTGAAAAGAAATTAAATGTGGAGAGAAATATTACCTAACAAGAAAACACGCAATAGCCAGGCAAATTTACGCATCTCATTTGAAAGTTGTCCATATCATTCATGAGTAATCTTTTCCATCTTCAGAACTGCCTTTGTGGTGTTTTCTAAATCATCAAAATAATGTTAAGATGGCTCTTTCCAAAATCAAATAGATGGTACTTGGAGAAAATGAAATTTCAGAGTAGTTTGATAAAAGGGAAATTAATTTTCTTTTTTATGTCAGAGTTGTGTTGTTAGGACAATAACAGAGAAGATGATTAGGACATTTCAGATTGAAGAATAAGATAAGGAGTGATTCTTTCCCCTACCAAACTACCCTTCATCAACTACTTCTGAGCTTGGGAGAGAAGAGGGCGAGTGAAGAGAAGAGGCATCAGAAGCTTGGCATTTTGCACATTCATCCAATTAGTCTTGCCTCCTTCCCCAAATTAAAGTTCAAGTAACCTCACCCTGCTTCTTTCCCCTGATTGCAGACATGTAGCACAAACACTCAAGATAGGAGAGGAAGCCCTCGGCCACTGAGCAGTAGGAAGAGCGTCCCTTCTGTCCTCCCCTAACAGGCATTGATAATGCCAGCTTGTCTTCCTCAGCAGCATCTCCGCTGGTTGTCATGACTGGCTCCCAATGCAGAGAAGTTGTCACAGAATGATCAGAGGAGCTGTGCCATCCACTGCCTGGCCGTGAGACTTGTCTCTGCCACTGACGGGCTGAGTGATATTTGCAGGTCACTTACTCCCTTCTGACTTCAGTGTCCTCATTGGTAAATTGGAGATTATAGTAGTGTCTAACCTGGAAGGTTGCTGAAAAACTACATGAGATACTGCATGTATAGCTTCTGGTACAGTTAAAATGTCAGCTATCATTTAATTGTCTTGTTTGTCACATCCATCAACAAACTCTGCAACCTGGAGAAGAATAATATCCAAAATACAGACTACACTGACCACATTGGCCAGTGAGGTTCTTCCTTAATGAGTAAGGACCTCGCAGTCCATTTCTCTTCAGTGTCCAAGTCTCTGTTCAGAGGTAAGCTAGTGCTTTTCCTGAAGTGTTAAATAATATATTTGACTAATCTTTTAATACAATTACATATGAGAATTTACAAAACAATTGATCATTTATATGTAAGTTAATATTTTTAATTTAAGAGAGAAAAGCACAACAATGTTCTTCTATTCCTGTGTCTGTGTCTGGGGTTCCCCAGACAACCCCTAGGTTAAGTGATATGCTAAGAGAACTCACAGAACTGAGCATATACTTGTGTCCTAAGACTTATTATAGTAAAGGGTACACTTACGTCTTTAATCCATTTTCAGCTGACGTTTGTACATGGTGTAAGATGTGAGTGCATTTTTATTCTTCTCCATGCGATGATCCAGTTTTCTCAACACAATTTATTAGAGACTATTCTTGCCTGATTGTGTATTCTTGGTACCCTTGTCAAGACTTAGTTGACTCTATAAGATTGTGTGTACTTCTGGGCTCTTTATTCTGTTCCACTGGTCTATGTGTCCATACTATATGGTTTTGTTTACTATAGGTTTGTAATATAATTTGAAATCAGGAAATATGATGCCTCCAACTTTGTTCTTCTATCTGAAGATTGCTTTGGCTGTTTTGGGTCTTTTGTAGTTCCATACATTTTACAATTGTCTTTCATTCTATTTCTGTAAAAAATGCCATTCAATTTTTGATAAATATTACATTGAGTTTGTAGATTGCTTCAGATGGTATGTATATTTTAATAATATTAATTCTTTCCATTAATCAACATGGGATATCTTTTCATTTATTTGCATCTTCTTCAAATTCTGTCATCAATGTTTTATAGTTTTCAGTATAGAGCTTTTTCATCTCCTTGGTTAAATTTATTGCTAAATATTTTTTGCTCTTTCTGATGCTATTTTAAGTGTAACTATTGTTTTTTATTTCTTTTTCAGAGAGATTGCTATGGCATAAAAATGCAAATGATTTTTGTGTGTTGATTTTTATATCCTGGAACTTACTGAATTCATTTATTAGTTCTAATATGTTTTTATTGGGTCTTTAGGGTTTTCTACATATAGAATCGTGTCATCTGCAAAAAAAAAAATTACTGCTTCTCTGCAAATGTGGTTGCTTTTTATCTATTTTTCTTGTCTTATAGCTCTAGATAATACTTCCAGTACTATGTTGAATAAAAGTGGTTAGAGGGGGCATCCTTGCCATGCAGTGGATCTTCGAGAAAAAGCTTTCAGCTTTTCACCATTGATTATGTTAGCTATGGGTTTTTCATAAATGACCTTTATCATATTGAAAAAATTTCCTTCTGTACCTATTTTATTGAGGGTTTTTGTTATGAAATAATGTTAAACTTCATCAAATGCTTTTTCTGAATCCATTGAAATGATCATGTGGTTTTTATCTTTTATTCTGTTAATACAATGTATCATATTGATGGATTTGCAAATGCTTAGTTAACCTTGCATCCCAGGGATAAATCTCACTTTGTCATAGTGTGTAATCTTTCTGATAAATTGTTTAATTTGATTTGCCAGTATTTTATTAAGAATTTTTGTGTCTATATTTATCAGAGACATTGGCTTATAGCTTTCTTTTTGGGGTGCCTTTTCCTGGTTTTGGTATCAGGGTGATGCTAACTTTATAGCATAAATTTGAAAGTATTCCCTCTACTTCAATTTTTTGGAAGACTCTAAGAAGAACTGGTATTAATTCTTCCTTGAATGTTTCGTATATTCAGCCAGGAAGCCATCTGGTTATGGGCTCTTTGTTGGGAGGCTTGTAATTAGTACTTCAGTCTCTTCTATCCTTTCATTATCTCAACTGTGAAAAATCATTACTTTTGTATTTAATATCACAGAATCCCATTAAGTGTTTATCTTTCCAGTTATATTCTATTCCAAATTGTGTCAGCTATTTGCATACATTTAGTAAACAGAAGGGACTATCTATATTTTTAAGGTCTGTGAAAAAAAATAATATGGATGTATAGTTATTAATATATCCAACTTTATTTGACACTTTTTAACATTCCAAATTTAGTAATAAGCCATTCAAAATCATGGTGGGAGGGTTGGTAGGGGAAGTAAACCATGGAGCACACTACAGTGAATAAACACTAATTTCATCTTTATTGAACAGTGAAGATACGCATTTCCTTAAGTTCTTTTCACAGATTTCTCCAATTCCTTAGATTTGAGTACTCCTAAAACCTATTTAATCTTAACACCACAAAGTTCTAAATAGAAGAGAGATTAATAAAATGACAAGGAACAACTGTGTTCTTATTTCCAAGAATTTCTAAGAGTCAGGCTTTGATGCTCATGGTCAACATGCAATTCCACTGAGGCACCTTATTTAAGCCATGAATGGATGCCACTCCCACCCCCACTTCATGGTCTTGTTTTTTATTGCTTTGTCTTATTTCCATATGGTGTAATCAGCCTTCTGCATCAATCATTGTTGATTAACACAATAGTGACTTCCTCTTAACAGTTAACACAAAACCTTTAGGGGTAGAGAACAGCCAGAGCTTACAAGTGCAGCACAACTTTATTTTAAATATTTATTAAATTTATAAATTATCCTGTAATGACACAGAAATCTGTATTCAGAGTCGCTGCATAACTGTGACCCTTTTTTTTCTAGATTATTTAAGCTCTCTGTCTGGAGTTGAAGAAAACTACATCTTAGGCTAAACTCTACTGCAGACTAAGTAGTATTAGAGCAATGAGCCCTCAGCCACAGTGTGCGACGATACAGTTAAGAAGCCTTATTCTGTTCTATTTCAAGATGAAGAACTTAACGTATCAAAGTAAAATACAACTGCGTTGTTATTACCACTTTTTCACAAAGCAAAATCTACCATAATTCATATCCTTTTTGATTGGATGCAATTAAGATTTTAAAAAAGAAAAAAGACAAAAAAGCCTGTCCCTGTACTGGAAGCCATCTGCCACAGAACAATCACCTAATCACCGTACTATGGTTAGTACGGACGAGATGGCAACACACGGTGAGTGAGGATCAATGGCACTCACTATCACATATTGACAACTGGTCAACCAACAAAGCTGAAGTGGCTCTTTTGGTTTCCAGGCGTTATCCTTCTACATTGACCTGATGAGCTCCCCATAACTCTCCATGGGCAGAGCCCAGAGAAACAGCAACATGTGAGGGGAAGGCAGAGGAAGTGGAGTCAGGAAAAGAATAATCACTGAGCCAGGAGAAGAGGCAGAAGAGACGGGGTTCTTTCTATAAGGCAAGTAAGGAAAAGATTCTCAGAATACACAAATGGCACATATAACTTTAATGTTATCTTTATAGAAAGGAACAGAGCCACCATTTGCATAGAAGACACAGTCACTTATAGGACTCCAGTCACTGACATTCCAAAGGAGTTACCGTTTGCCATTGTGCCTTCTTCTCTAAGAAGACCTTCCAACAAATTGCCAAAATATCTGCACAATCAGGGCCCAGATGATTTGCTTGGCCCTGGTTGGATTTCCAGCAAGAGAGACACATAGATGCAGCAAGAAACCTGACCCAGAATGTGTCTGGGGAGGCTGTTGCCCACTGGGGGATGGCAGCAGGGAAACGTCACAGGAGCAGCAAGATACGGGTTAGCTGCACCAGCCACAGGGGTCTAGTTCACTTTAGAGTTTATATAACAGTGAAAAGTAATATAAACCAACTTTTTCCACGGCCATTGGCAAATTTTCTCCAATTTATGTTTGTTCAAGTCAAATCAAAGTGTGAGAAAGTACGTTTATTTCTAAACCTGGTTTCTCTTTCTAAATTCCAAGCCTGATATTCCAAACTGATTCTTGCAAAAGATGACATCCAACTCAAAATTCATTAAGATGGCTATAACAGCTAAAATGGAAAAATCTAAAAATTAGTTAAAACATGAAACTTGTTTATAGAAGTGATGAAGTTAGAATTGTCAAACAGGTCTAAACAAACTTAAATGCTATCTCAGAATCCAGCTTCCCACAAAACTTTTTAGGGGTCTGCCCTGAGTTACCACATAGGATTTGGGGCAAGGCTTCCTGTAGGATTGTTCATATCCGTGGTTGTTTTCTGCAGGAAGGTAACTCTTCCCACTGCAAACGCCCCCTCCCTTTGAGTTAAGAAACAAACTGACTAGTGAGAAATGGAAATTGCAGTAGCATTCTATGTAGGGCATCTTCATCCATAATCCCGGCCTGATTTGAATCCCAGCCTGTGGTTTGAATTAGCAACACCTTGACATCGTGCTACATAATTTCAATTTGTAAACAGTCAAGGATTTAAAATTAACACACAAACAAGCTCTGGAAGAATCCACTGCAACCCTGAGTATGATCAGACAGTCTGGAATGCTTCCTGCTGCTAAGGCCCGGGAGCTTCTCACTATAGTGCTCAGGAGGACAGCAGTCCAGTCATGAGACCATTCAAAACGAACTCTGTAACCAAGCTTCTAGATGGTTGCATTATATAAAAAGCAACTGATATTACTCTAATTTTATGTAGAAGTGTCTAATTTATGTAAGATCTTCTGTTTGACTAGATTCACATTCTGTTCACATATATTGTTTGGAATAAGAATCTTCGCATGTAGTTCCACCTGTACAGGAATATTTTCAATAGTGTGAGAAAATAAGTGTATTGAAACAAGTGCTCTGTTCTTAGAAATAAATGCTCCATTCTTCATAAATAGAAAGAGTCAACTCTTCTAAAATTAATCAATTCCAATTTCATGAGAAATCATCAGAAACCTCCAAAACCAAGTCATTACAAACATCATGGACACGCACATCGCCTTCTCGTGCCTACTGTTATGGAAAGAGTCAGAAGCCTATGGATGTCAGAAATCTTACTGAGTTGAAGTTCTACAGCGACTCATTCAGGCCTGCTCAGGAGCAGCCCCGACCTCCAACACCATCTCTCCTCACTCCCCAGCCTATTTAGGTATTGATGAAGACATCCACCGCCTCCTAGAATTACAAGGATATGGTTCTAATCTCTGTCGCATTAGCCTAAACATTTGTGATGACAAAATAGGAACACTTGTGGAAAGGTCTAGTTTATTCACTCTGCAAACCTGTTCCATGCCAGGCACTCTGGGGGATATTCAACATAAAAATGATAGAAAAGAGATAGAACTCCTGCCTGCAGAAGTGAGCAAGATAGACAAGGAAATGGTAATTCCTTTTCTCCTCTTAAAACAAACAAAAAGCAAACAAAAATTTCTTGCTCGACCTCCCACGCCCTCCAGATGTGGCATCCATCCTCCACATCACTTACCTGAATCACTTCTGGAGGAGCTGCTCCTAACAGCTGTGTCCACCTGACTTTGACCCACGTCCCTCCTCCTCCTCCCACAGGCTGTCCCTGAGAGGCAGCTGTGGCCTCTATCTGCCCCATCCAGTGTTCACGTCTGTCCTCCTCTTACTTGACTGCTCAGTGGCACTGCCCTCAGCTGGCTAGTACCACATCTAGTGTGTTGGCCACTTCCCTCATGGATGCAGGGCTGACCCCTCCTGCTCAGTCTGCACTCAGCTTAATCATCACCTCCTGGCAGAGACTGATGCTGATCAGTGAGTACAGGAGCCTGCCTGGCACCTGCAGCCACGTCTGTCTCTGCTTCCACTGTGTCTGTTCATCATCGATTTTCTGGCATCTCACTGGTTGATCTGTTTACTATCTGCTGTCCCCACTAGAATGTAAGACCCAAGAGGCCAGGAGATGCCTGCATGCTCACCAGTTTACTCCCCAGTGCTTCAAATGAACTCCACAAATAGTAAAGTTTCAGTAGATAGCAGCAACTTTATGAATAGAACAAACAAAGTAATAAATGTACACCTACAAAGTGAGTTTTTTCAAAGAAACATAGGATAAAAATGATTTTTTTTTTTGTTTGCTGCAGAAAGAACTGGTGGGAATAGGGAGGGTGTGGATGCAATCCCAGGCCAAGGGAGGCCAATGTGAGAGGCCTGAAGACGGGAAAATGCTGGACAAGTGTGCAAAATTGAAAGGGCATCCCTGAAGCCGGGCTTTAGTATCCTCAGCATATGAGTAATTAACAAAGAAGAGGTGGAATTCCCCTGCCACACTCTGGAAATTGATCAGGTCTAAATGTCATAACTCGATGAGCCCTGTCCCCTAGATTTTCCATAAAACATTCTGTTATTTGTACTTAAGGGATAAGTTGATTCCATGGACCATGTTACAAAAAAAAATACTGTCTTTGAACCAATCAGAAATTGCCATGATGATTACAGGATTTTTTTCTTTTTTTTTTTTTTACATCACAATATCATCCAACAAAGTGTTGTATTGTCTTAAATTACCTAAACTAAATGGTTTTGCTGGGAAATGGCTATTTTGAAAAGTTAAGAAACAACAGTGAGGGCACAAAGTATTGTCTTTCCAATCAACGTATGACCAAAGTATGAAAAAAGATAAAAATTCAAACTGGAAACAAGATGCATAGAAGACAACAAAGATGAGCGAGCATTATGGGTTTTGCTGGTTGCAAGGAGAGGTGGCAGATGAAAAGCTTAAAATTGAAATTGCTCATTTAGAATCTAAAGCCCCAAGTCAAAAGATGGTAGAAAACTCCTCAGATGAGGGCAGAACTCCTACCTGTGGCCAAACAGATCGTGTGGACAAGCATGTCTCTGCTCTGCACAGTATCAATGGCCAGATGGGAAAAGTGACTATTGTCTTTCATGAAGGAGGGCACTGTGGTCACTGGCTGCACCACCTCATGCATCAGAATGAACCTCTGAACATCCTGCAAGTCTTTCTTCATCAGATTAATGTCCAGGCTCTGGTCCATGGTGCTGCACTGCAAGGGAAGACAGGCCATGTTACTGGAACCGGATACCTGGACACCCACTGCTGACTGTGGCCACCCCTGCTAGAGGAGGGTGACTTGGAAACTGAATAAGCCACAATATGTAATTGAAGTGTGCAAACATGTTTGCTTCTCCATTTTTCTTGAAGTTCCCATCCTAGCATTTCTCCCATTTTAGAGTTGACCTTATCTTTAAGGACTTTCTCAGCTCCATCATAAAGACAGATGATCAAAAGTGAAAAAAAAAAAAAAAATAGAGTGGATGTTATTGCTGACTTTGATTTAAACAGCATATGCATAGAGACTCCTCAACATATTTTAAGTCACTTGGGAGCTATTTGTCTAAGTGCATATTATTATATCTTTTTGATAAATCAGGTACCCAAATTGAAAAATGCGGCTAGAACATAACACAGATTTATGACTTTCCTTGTTAAAGGAATGGGCCTATAAGGCCATGAAAAGAAAATTATGCTCGTTTCCTCTAGAGTGCATATAATACTGTAATATCATTCACCTGGGCAATAAAGAGTCTATACTGGCTTCTTAGTCCATTTGTACTGTTATAACAGAATACCTTAGACTGGGTAATTTATAAAGAACAGAAATTTATTTCTCATAGTCCTGGATGCTGAGAAGTCCAAGATCAATTTGCCAGCCCATTGAGTGCCTGGTGAAGGCTACTCTCTTCTTCCAAGATGGTACCCTGTTGCTACATCCTCCAGAGGGAAAAAATGCAATATCCTTACATGATAGAGGCAGGAAGGCAAGCCAGCCAATGGCTCTCTGAAGTCTCTTTTATAAGGGCCTTTGTCCCAATCATGATGGAGAAGCCTTCATGGCCTAATTGCCTCTTAAATGCCCCACCTGTTAATTTCTTCACATTAGCAACACCTGAATTTTGGAGCGGGCACATTCAAACCATAACACTTGATGTATTGCCTTAATTTGTTATTTGTATATTAGAATACATAATACACCTAATTGAAGAATAAACTTCCTAGAAATCAGAGCAATATCATTCCAAATTTTGCACGGTAAGTATGAGGGAAGGAGAGATGAGAGGAGAAAAGAAGGAGAAAAAAGAGAAATAAAGAGAGAAAGATATTTAAGTACAGCAAAAGCATGAATAAGAAAGTGGCATCTATAAAGAAAAGAAAACCTGACCACTGCCGAGAATCTAATTCAGAGCTACATTGCAGAGGCTGGCAGTGTATCCATGTATTCTGTCAAGGAAGAACCAAAAATGCATAGGGAGAAAACAAACGTTAAGCTTTCCTAGAGCAGAGAACTGAATCAGGAAACCATAATCCTTTTAAAATTTATTTTCATTAACTTAAAATCCTGGTACAAGTAATGGCTGATTCTCATCAGAGTTTCTTATAAATTGGTTTGATAGAAATGAATTTTCTAGTTCATAACAATATGAAACTACAATTTATAATATGGCATTCTAATACTTGGTTGTATTATTTTGGGAAAAAACACGATATTGAGCTATGACTGGCATTCAAAAAAGCTGTACAAATTTCACATGTACAAATTGATGAGTTTGGAGGTAAATACACTTCCATAAAACTATGAATGGAAAATGTGTTGGACCCCCAAAATCACTAAGGAAAAATCAACCTGGAAACTGCTTAGGGCAAACCTGCTTCCCATTCTATTCTACGTCATCCCTCTGCTCACTGAGATAGATGCACATCTAATTGCCTCCTTTGGAAAGGCTAATCAGAAACTCAAAAGAATGCAACCATTTGTCTCTCACCTATCTGTGACCTGGAAGCTCCCTTCTGATTTAATCTTCCTGCCTTTGCTTCAAGTTGTCCTGCCTTTCCAGAATGAACCAATGTACTTTTTACATATATTTATTGATGTCTTATGTCTCCCTAAAGTATATAAAACCATGTTGTGACCTTGGGCGCATGTCTTCAGGACTCCCTGAGGCTGTGTCAGGGGCGCATCCTCAACCTTAGCAAAATAAACTTTCTAAATTAACTGAGAACTGTCTCAGATTTTCTGTGTTCACAAAACCATCACCATGATCTGTGTCAAACCTCTCCATTGCCACCAAAAGTTTTCTCTCACCTTCGTATTCATTATTATAATTACTATTTTTTGTGATAAGAGCACTTAACATAAGATCCACCCTCTTAGTGATCAGCCAGAACTGGGTACAGGATGGTACCTCATGAATCCTCCTTACCTGACCTGTGAGATGCCACGGAAAGGTTGTGACATCAAGTCAGGTATTGAACCAGGTATGTAAACTCTATTCAACTCCAACATTCTCTAATTCTTCAGATTTTTAAATGTCATTTTATAGCATGTGGAACATTTTTATCTCATGCTACACAAATACCATTTACTTTAAAAGAGTGTCAAGAAGAAATATAATTCATTTCGTCAATCCTCATAAATTTGTAATTGGGACAGACACCTACAACAAAAGACAGATTAAAAAGACAAAAACAAGCTAATTAATGTGTGCTAATTAATGCCGTGCATGAGAAACTTCAATTAAAGGTAACAGAAAACAATGGCTTAGTACTCAGGCTTATATAGCACCTTCAGCAAACAACAGTGAATTTGTAGAGAAATAACAGGACAAAGGAAAGCAATTTTAGACCTCCAAGCATGGCAAACTGTGCAAAGAGAATATAGGAATAAACTAAAAGGTAAGCTATGTTTGAAGACACCTCTGGGGTCTTCTCTGGGTTGATAAGTCTCTGGTGGTTAATGTTTGTTCTCCCTGGTAGAGATGGGGCAGAATAGTTTCTGTCTTCGCAAATTTATGTTCTACTTTTAGGCAAACAGAGGAAAGGAAAAGAGTTTTACTATATCTTTCTTCTTAATTGTCTTCAGCTCAACAATCCCTCATATTTTGAGGAGATATATTCTGGTCTCCCACAATATGTACCTCTAACCTGTTATAAAATCAAACATTTTTAAAGCATAGTACAGTTAAAAATATTTGGTTTTTATAATAGGTTTTATGAAATAATTTAAATCATAGTATATTAAAAATACTTGGCTTTATATCAAACTTCATAATAAAAATTTAAATTATAGTATCAGGCCTCTGAGCCCAAGCCTATATGTATACATGCAGATGGCCTGAGGCAACCAAAAAGTACAAAAGAATTGAAACAGCCAGCTCTTGTCTTCACTGATTGACCAACCTTATGACATTCCATTATGACTTGTTCCTGCCCTGCCCCAACTGATTCATCAGTCGACCTCGTGATATTCTTCTTCTGTGCAATGAGTCTTATGATCTCCCCACCATGCACCTTGTGACCCCCTCCTCTGCTGACAATAGATAACCACCTTTAACTGTAACTTTCCACTGCTTACCCCAGTCCTATAAAACTGCCCTACCCCTACCTGCCTTTGCTGACTCTCTTTTTGGACTTAGCCCACTTGCACCCAAGTGAAATAAACAGCCTTGTTGCTCACACAAAGCCTGTTGATGGTTTCTTCACACGGACTTGTTTGACATTTGGTGCCATGACTTGGATCAGGGGACCTCCCTTGGGAGATCAATCCCCTGTCCTCTTGCTCTTTGCTCAATGAGATAATCCACTTATGACCTTGGGTCCTCAGACTGGCCCAATAAACACCTCACCAATTTTAAATTAGGTAAGTGGCCTCTTTTCACTCTCTTCTCCAACCTCTCTCACTATCCCTCAACTCTTTCTCCTTTCAGTTTTGGTGCCACCCTTCAATCTCTCCCTTCCCTTAATTTCAGTTCCTTTCCTTTTCTGGTAGAGACAGAGGAGATGAGTTTTATCCGTGAACCCAAAACTCTGGTGCTGGTCTCAGACTCAAGAAGACAGTCTTCGGTTGGTATTTAATCACTGCAGGGACGCCTGCCTTAATCCTCCACCTTGGTGGCAAGTACCACCTCCTTTGGGTGGCAAGTACCACCCCCCTCCCATGTCTCTACCCCTCTTTTCTCTAAACTTACCTTTTTACTAAGGGCATCCTTCCGCCCTCCATTTCTCCTTCTTCCCCCTTAGCCTGTGTTCTTAAAAACTTGAAACCTCTTCAACTCTCACCTGATCTAAAACCTAAGCATCTTATTTTCTTCTGCAACACTGCTTGGCCCTAATATCAACTTGATAATTGTTCTAAATGGCCAGAAAATGGCACTTTTGATTTCTCCATCCTACAAGATCTAGATAATTTTTGTCAAAAAAAAGGGCAAATCATCTGAGTTGCTTGACACCCAGGCATTCTTTTACACATTGGTCTCTCCATAGTCTGTGCTGCCAATGGGACTCGTCCCAAATCTTCCTTCTTTCCATCCAACCAGTCCCTTCAGTCCCAACCCCAGGTGCCACTGAGTCTCCTGAATCCTCCTTTTCTGCAGGCCCCTCTGACCTCTCTCCCCCTCCCCAGGCCACTCCTTGGTAGGTTGAATCAAGTCCCAATTCTTCCTCAGCCTCCGCTCTCCTACCCTCTAACCTTTCTGTCACCTCCCCTCCCCACACCAGTCCAGCTTACAATTTTGTTCTGCAGCAAATACTCCCCAAACTGCCCAACAATTTCCTCTTCAAGAGGTGGCTGGAGCTGAGAGCATCATCAGAGTGCATGTACCATTTTCTCTATCAGACCTTTCCCAAATTAATCAACACTTAGGCCACTTCTCATCAGACCCCACTAAATATATACAGAAATTCCAGTATTTAACCCAGTCCTACAATTTAACTTAGAGTGACTTAAATGTCATCCTAACTTCTACCCTTTCCCCAGATGAGCAGGATAGAGTTTAACTACCCTAGCCCAACCTCACGCTCACACCCACCAGCATCATGAGCCAGACCTTCAGGAAGGCATCAGGGGAGTTCCCTGAGAAGATCCCAGATAGGAATACCAGACAGGCTCCCCAGGTATAGCTAGGTGACATGACACAATTTCCTGCCTAGTTGAAGGGCTTAAAAAGGCAGCTCACAAAGCTGTTAATTATGACAAACTTAAAGAAACTTCCAAGGTAAAGACAAAAACCCAGCCCAGTTCATGGCTCGTTTGGCAGCAAGCCTGAGACAATTTACTGCCCTAGACCCAGAAGGGCCAGAAGGCCGCCTTATTCTCAATATGCATTTTATTACCCAATCCGCTGCCAACATTACAAAAAGCTCCAAAAATTAGATTCTGGCCCTCAAAACCCCACAACAGGAATTAATTAACCTTGCCTTCAAGGTGCATAATAATAGAGAAATGGCTGCCAAGTGGCAATTTATTTCTGAGTTGCAATTATGTGCCTCCACTTTGAAAGAAACCCCAGCCACATCTCCAGCACACAAGATCTTGAAAATGCCTAAACCACAGCAGCCAGGTGTTCCTCCAGGACCTCCTCCTCAAGGATCTTGCTTCAAGTGCTGGAAATCTGGCCACTGGACCAAGGAATGCCTGCAGCCCAGGATTCCTCCTAAGCCGTGTCCCATCTGTGTGGATCCAGCAGAAATTGGACTGTCCAAGTCATCCAGCAGCCACTCTCAGAGCCCCTGGAACCCTGTCCCAAGGCTCTCTGACTGACTTCTTCCCAGATCTCCTCAACTTAGTAGCTGAAGATTGATGCTGCCTGATTGCCTCAGAAACCTCCTGGACCATCACAGATGCTTGGGGTAACTGTTACAGTGGAGGGTAAGTCCGTCCCCTTCTTAATCAATACGGAGGCTACCCACTCCACATTACCTTTTCAAGGGCCTGTTTCCTTGCCTCCATACTGTTGTGGGTATTGACAGCTAGGCTTCTAAAGCCCTTAAACTTCCCAAAACTCAATTGTCAACTTGGACAATATTCTTTTATGCACTTCTTTTTAGTTATCCCCACCTGCCCAACTCCCTTATTAGGCTGAGACATTTTAACCAAATTATCTGCTTCCCTGACTATTCCTGGATTACAGCCACATCTCATTGCTGCCCTTCTTCCAAACCCAAAGCCTCCTTTGCGTCTTCCTCTTGTATCTCCCCACCTTAATCCACAAGTATAGGAAACCTTTACTCCCTCCCTGACAACCAATCACAAAGTCCATTACTATCCCATTAAAACCTAATCACCTTTACCCTGCTCAACACCAATATCTCATCCCACAATAGGCTTTTATAGGATTAAAGCCTGTTACCACTTGCCTGCTACAGCATGGGCTTCTAAAGTCTACAACCTCTCCTTAAAATTCCCCCATTTTATCTGTCCAAAAACCAGACAAGTCTTACAGGTTAGCTCAGGATCTGCACCTTATCAACCAAATAATTTTGTCTATCCCCTCTGTGGTGCCCAACCTGTACACTCTTTTGTCTTCAATACCTCTCTCCACAACTCACTATTCTATTCTTGATCTTAAAGATGCTCTTTTTCACTATTTTCCTACACCCCTCATCCCAGCCTCTCTTTGCTTTTACCTGGACTGACCCTGACACCCATCAGTCTCAGCAACTTACCTGGGCTGTACTGCTGCAAGGCTTCTGGGACAGTCCTCATTACTTCAGCCAAGCCCTTTCTCATGATTTACTTTCTTTCCATCCCTCTGCTTCTCATCTTATTCAATACATTAATGACCTCCTACTCTGTAGTCCCTTCTTTGAGTCTTCTTAAGATACCCTCCTGCTCCTTCAACATTTATTCTCCAAAGGATATCAGGTATCCCCCTCCAAAGCTCAAATTTCTTCCCCATCTGTTACCTACCTCAGCATAATTCCTCAAGAAAACACGTGTGCTCTCCCTGCTGATCGTCTCTGGCCGATCTCTCAAACCCCAATCCCTTCTACAAAACAACAGCTCCTTTCCTTCCTGGGCATGGTTGGATACTTTCGCCTTTGAATACCTGGTTTTGTCATCCTAACAAAACCATTATATAAACCCACAAAGTGAAACCTAGCTGACCCCATAGATCCTAAATCCTTTCCCCACTCCTCTTTCCATTCCTTGAAGACAGCTCCAGAGACTGCTCCCACACTTGCTCTCCCTGATTCATCCCAACCTTTTTCATTACACACAGCCAAAGTGCAGAGCTGTGTAGTTGGAATTCTTACACAAGGACTGGTACCGCACCCTGTAGCCTTTTTGTCCAAACAGCTTGACCTTACTGCTTTAGGCTGGCCATCATGTCTCTGTGAGGCAGCTGCCACTGCCCTAATACTTTTAGAGGCCCTCAAAATCACAAACTATGCTCAATTAACTCTCTACAGTTCTCAAAACTTACAAAATCTATTTTCTTCCTCATACCTGATGCATATGTATGTTCTGCTCCTCCACTCCTTCAGCTATACTCACTCTTTGTTGAGTCTCCCACAGTTACCATTGTTCTTGGCCTGGACTTCAATCCAGCCTCCCACATTATTCCAGATACCACACCTGACCCCCATAACTGTATCTCTCTGATCCACCTGACATTCACTCCATTTCCCCACATTTCCTTCTTTCCTGTTCCTCATCCTGATCACACTTGGTTTATTGATGGCAGCTCCACCAGGCCTAATTGCCACTCACCAGCAAAGGCAGGTTATGCTGTAGTATCTTCCACATATATCATTGAGGCTACTGCTCTGCCCCCCTCCACTACCTCTCAGCAAGCCGAACTCATTGCCTTAACTCAGGCCCTCACTCTTGCAAAGAGACTATACATCAATATTTATACTGACTCTAAATATGCCTTCCATATCCTGCACCACCATGCTGTTATATGGGCAGAAAGAGGTTTCCTCACTATACATGGGCCCTCCATCATTAACGCCTCTTTAATAAAAACTCTTCTCAAGGCCGCATTTCTTCCAAAGGAAGCTGGAGTCATTCACTGCAAGGGCCATTACAAGGCAACAGATCCCATTGCTCAGGGCAACGTTTATGCTGATAAGGTAGCTAAAGAAGCAGCTAGCGTTCCAACTTCTGTCCCTCATGGCCAGTTTTTCTCCTTCTCATCAATCACTCCAACCTACTCTCCCACTGAAAATTCCACCTATCAGTCTCTTCCCACACAAGGCAAATGGTTCTTAGACCAAGGAAAATATCTCCTTCCAGCCTCACAGGACCATTCTATTCTATCGTCATTTCATAACCTCTTCCACGTAGGTTATAAGTCGCTAGCCTGCCTCTTAGAATCTTTCATTTCCTTTCCGTCATGGAAATCTATCCTCAGGGAAATAACATTTCAGTGTTCCATCTGCTATTCTACTACTCCTCAGGGATTTCTCAGGCTCCCTCCCTTCCCTACACATCAAGCTCGAGGATTTACTCCTGCCCAGGACTGGCAAATTGACTTTACCCACATGCCCCAAGTCAAAAAACTAAAATACCTCTTGGTTTGGGCAGACACCTTCACTAGATGAGTAGAGGCCTTTACTTCAGGGTCTCAGAAGGCCACCGCAGTCATCTTCTGTCAGATATAATTCCTCAGTTTGGCCTTCCTACCTTTATACAGTCTGACAACGGATGGCCTTCATTAGTCAAGTCACTCAGGCAGTCTCCCAGGCCCTGGGCATTCAATGGAAACTTCATGCTCCTTATCGCCCTCAATTCTCAGGAAAGGTAGAAAGAGCTAATGGTCTTTTAAAGACACACCTCACCAAACTCAGCCTCCAACTTAGAAAGGAATGGACAGTACTTTTACCACTTGCCCTTATCAGAATTTGGGCCTGTCCTCGGGATGCTACAGTGTATGGTCCATTTGAGCTCCTGTATGGATGCTCCTTTTTTATTAGGCCCCAGGCTCATTCCAGACACCAGCCCTCTAGCTGATTATCTTCCAGTCCTCCAGCAAGCTAGACAGGAAATGCACTGAGCTGCTAATCTTTTTTTGCCTACCCCAGATTCCCAGCCATATGAAGACACTCTAGCTGGACAGTCAGTTCTTGTTAAGAATCTGACCCCTCAGACTCTACAACTTTGGTGGACCGGACTCCACTTAGTCATCTATAGTACCCCAATGGCTGTTTGTCTGCAGGATCCCCCCACCCCACACCATTAGGTTCGTTGTTCCAGAGTAAAGCTGTGCCCATCAGACAGCCAGCCTGATTTCTCCTCTTCCTCCTGGAAGTCACAAGTACTCTCTCCTACTTCCCTTAAACTCACTCACATTTCTGAAGAACAGTGATAACCCTTATGAGCCTAATACACCCCTTCATTCTATTAGGTCTATTCATCCTTACCCCACTTTTTGCAACAGGACTTTACGCAGTCACCCCTCAGTACTCGGACCGCACCACAAAAAGTTGTCTTCCCTACTGTCTCCTGTATAGTCATACTCCTATTCACCGTTCTCAACAACTCATAAATGCCCTGCTCTTGTTTACACTGCCGGTTTACACTGTTTCTCCAAACCATCACAGCTGATATCTCCTGGTGCTATCCTCAAACAACCATGCTTGACTCTTGGTGTGGATAGATGATCTTTGCTGGCAGGGCACCCTCCGATACTTTCACCCTGATGAAGTTCTATTCTTTACTTTTATACTTACTCTTATTCTCATTTCCATTCTCATGCCACCCTCTACCTCTCCCCAGCTATTTCCACCACACTATCAATCACACTCACTCTCTCCTAGACATTTCTAATCCCTCCTTAGCGAACAATTGCTGGCTTTGCATTTCTCTTTCTTCTTGTGCTTACACAGTTGTCCCTGCCTTACATACAGACGGGGCAACATCTGTCTCCCGACACCTCCGAACTTCCTTTAACAGCCCTCACCTTTATCCTCCTGAAGAACTTCTTTACTTTCTAGACAGGTCCAGCAAGACATCCCAAGACATTTCACATCAGCAAGCTGCTGCCTTCTTCCACACTTACTTAAAAAACCTTTCTCCTTATATCAACTCTACTCCCCCCATATTTGGACCCCTCAACACACAAACTACTATTCCTGTGGCCATTCCTTTATGCATCTCTCAGCAAAGACCCACTGGAATTCCCCTGGGTAACCTTTCACCTTCTCAATGTTCCTTCACTCTTCCTAACTACACACATCACTGAAACAATTGGGGCTTTCCAGCTCCATATTACAGATAAGCCCTCTATCAATACTGACAAACTTAACATTCGCAGTTATTATTGCCTAGGAAAACATTTACCATGTATTTCACTCCATCCTTGGCTCCTTCTTCTTGTTTACTTATACCCAGCCCGGTAAATAACAGTGAAAATCTGCTCGTAGACACTCAATGTTTTCTCATACACCATGAAAATCGAACCTCCCCCTCTACACAGTTACCCCGTCAGTCCCCATTACAACCTTCGACGGCTGCCGCCCTAGCTGGATCCCTAGGAGTCTGGGTACAAGACACCTCTTTTACTATTCCTTCTCATCTTTTCCCTTTGCATTTCCAGTTTTGCCTTGCACAAAGCCTCTTCTTCCTCTGTGGCTGCTCCACATACATGTGTCTACCTGCTAATTGGACAAGTACATGTACACTAGTTTTACTTATTCCCAAAATTCAATTTGCAAATGGGAAAACTTCCTGTCCCCTTCATGACACCAACCAGACAAAAAAGAATTATTCCTCTAATCCCTCTACTTGTAGGGATAGGACTTTCTGCTTCCACTATGGCCCTTGAAGCTGGAATAGCAGGCATTTCAACTTCTGTCACAACCATCTGTAGCCTTTCTGATGACGTTTCTACTGACATTACAGATATATCACAAACTTTATCATCCCTTCAAGCCCAGGTTGATTCCTTAGCCACAGTTGTCCTCCAAAATCCCAGAGGCCTTGACTTACTCACTGCTGAAAAAGGAGGACTCTGTATATTTTTAAACGAAGAGTGTCATTTTTACCTAAATCAATCTGGCCTGGTATATGACAACATAAAAAAAAAAAAACAAAACTCAAGGATAGAGCCCCAAAACTCACCAACCAGGCAAATAATTACACTGGACCCACCTGAACACTTTCTAACTGGGTGTCTTGGTTCCTCCCTATTCTTAGTCCCCTGGTACCTGTTTTTCTCCTTCTCTTATTCGGGCCTTGTATCTTCTGTTTAGTTTCTCAATTCATACAAAACTGCATTCAGAGCATCACCGATCATTCTATATGACAAATGCCACTTTTGACAACCCCACGGTACCATCCTCTGCCCCAAGATGTCCCCACAGCCTAAATTCCTATTCTTTGTAACTCATTATAAAAATTTTTTAAAGGTGTCCATGTAGCCCCTAACCCTGCTAGAAACAGCCCTGAGAAATATCACCCATTATCTCTCCATACCATCCCCCAACATTTTTTTGCTGCCCCAACACTTCTAGACTATTTTGTTTTATTTTTCTTATTAATATAAGAAGAAAGGAATGTCAGCCCTCTGAGCCCATCCAGATGGCCTGAGGCAACGGAAAGGCACAAAAGAATTGAAACAGCCAGCTCCTGTCTTAACTGATTGACCAACCTTACGCCATTCCCTTATGACTTGTTCTTGCCCTGCCCTAGCTAATCTGTCGATCGACCTTGTGACATTCTCGTTTTGGACAATGAGTCTTATGATCTCCCCACCATGCACTTGTGACCCCCTCCTCTGCTGACAATAGATAACCACCTTTAACTATAACTTTCACCCCAGTTCTATAAAACTGCCCCCCGCCCCGCCCCCTGCCTTTGCTGACTCTCTTTTTGGACTCAGCCCACTTGCACCCAAGTGAAATAAACAGCCTTGTTGCTCACACAAAGCCTGTTGCTGGTCTCTTCACACAGACATGCTTGACACATAGCATACTTAAGTACTTTGTTTTAAAATACGTTAGAGATTTATTCTTTACAAAACTATAATGCTCTTTAAAAGTAGACAATATAAGTGTAGCATTTGATAAAATGTCCTACATATTACCAAAAAAAGGAGAGAAAAGGAGAATTAGAGAATGTTGACATTGGATGAATTTTACAGGCCACGTCAATACCTGATTTAATGTCACAACCTTTCTATGGCATCCCACAGGCTAGATGAAGAAGCTTTATGAAGTCAGATGAGGGTCACCATCTTGCAGCCAGTCTGACTAATCATCAACCTATACTGCAAAACCAGGGCACGTCTCATGGCTCGGGGACCATGTCCTAAACAAGAGGGTGAAACATCCCCAATGACCACTCCCATGTGGCTTACAGTTATGATAGTTGATGAGATAATACCCCTTAAATTACTAGGTTGCATGTCTAGTCTAGTATTCATCAAATAGGAGAATATTTGCATTAGTTCAGTTAATATTTTCACCTACAGTAGATGGGTCCTGTTTCTAGCAATGCTAGATTTAGTGAAATCTAGGTTGCACTGAACCAGTCCATAATCACCCAACCCTATACTGCAGGATTAATAGATTTTAATCATGCCTCTTACTCACTTGCCTCCTTTCTCCCTTCTATCTTACCTCAATGGAACAGAACAGAGCCCTCAGAAATAATACCACACGTCTACAGCCATCTGATCTTTGACAAACCTGACAAAAACAAGAAATGGGGAAAGGATTCCCTATTTAATAAATGATGCTGGGAAAATGGGCTAGCCATAAGTACAAAGCTGAAACTGGATCCTTTCCTTACTCCTTATACGAAAATTAATTCAAGATGGATTAGAAACTTAAATGTTAGACCTAAAACCATAAAAACCCTAGAAGAAAATCTAGGTAATACCATTCAGGACATGGCAAGGGCTTCATATCTAAAACACCAAAAGCAATGGCAACAAAAGATAAAATTGACAAATGGGATCTAATTAAACTAAAGAGCTTCTGCACAGCAAAAGAAGCTGCCATCAGAGTGAACAGGCAACCTACAGAATGGGAGAAAATTTTTACAATCTACTCATCTGACAAAGGGCTAATATCCAGAACCTATAAAGAACTCAATCAAATTTACAAGAAAAAAAACAAACAACCCCATCAAAAAGTGGGTAAAGGATATGAACAGACACTTCTCAAAAGAAGACATTTATGCAGCCAACAGACACATGAAAAAATGTTCATCATCACTGGCCATCTGAGAAATGCAAATCAAAACCACAATGAAATACCATCTCACACCAGTTAGAATGGCAATCATTAAAAAAATCAGGAAACAACAGGTGCTGGAGAGGATGTGGAGAAATAGGAACACTTTTACACTGTTGGTGGGACTGTAAACTAGTTCAACCATTGTGGAAACAGTGTGGCGATTCTTCAAGGATCTAGAACTAGAAATACCATTTGACCCAGCCATCCCATTACTGAGGATATACCTAAAGGATTATAAGTCATGCTGCTATAAAGAAACATGCACCTGTATGTTTATTGCGGCACTATTCACAATAGGAAAGACTTGGAATCAACCCAAATGTCCATCAGTGACAGATTGGATTAAGAAAATGTGGCACATATACACCATGGAATACTATGCAGCCATAAAAAAGGATGAGTTCGTGTCCTTTGTAGGGACATGGACGCAGCT
The DNA here is from genome assembly GCF_049350105.2 of Macaca mulatta. Classification (NCBI taxonomy): domain Eukaryota; kingdom Metazoa; phylum Chordata; class Mammalia; order Primates; family Cercopithecidae; genus Macaca; species Macaca mulatta. The sequence goes on from NC_133411.1 coordinate 9,556,141, forward strand.
GGAAACCATCATTCTCAGCAAACTATCGCAAGAACAGAAAACCAAATACCGCATGTTCTCACTCATAGGTGGGAACTGAACAATTAGATCACTTGGACACAGGAAGGTGAACATCACACACAGGGGCCTATTGTGGGGAGGGGGGAGGGATAGCATTAGGAGATATACCTAATGTAAATGATGAGTTGATGGGTGCAGCACACCAACATGGCACATGTATACATATGTAACAAACCTGCACATTGTGCACATGTACCCTAGAACTTAAAGTATAATTAAAAAAAAAAAAGAAATCTAAGCAAATGTCAGATTTCTTCATTTGGACCTCCAGCAACAGTCTTCCCATCTGCTTGATCTCATTTCACAATTTTAACTCTATCAGTTAAGATTTCTGGTAATTAAAACTGCACAGAATATCCCATATGCAGAAATGGAGTAGCTGGGTCTGATTTTTTTGTCTTAAAATGTTTGTTTGTGACTTTTTAAAAAATAAATAAGCTCAGAATTTAAATTACTATTGGGACAGCAGCCTGAAATTGGGCACTGTTTTAAGATGCTGTCTACAGTAATTCCTTCTGTAACTGATACTCGGCGGGAATAGTTTGTGGTTGTTTAATTGAGATGTCTGCACTTATATACTCAATAATGACAAGGTATCTCTCCTGATCATTTTTAAAAAATTGTACCCGAATCTCTTTTCTATTTCTCGAATGAATTTGCCAATTCTAGTACATATAGGCTACATACTTTTCAAGAGTTGATAAACAGATGGCATCTGAAAAAAAGCAAGAATAAGGAAAAGAAAAATGTAATTGCGTATTAATGCTGATTATTGCTGAGAAGTAGTCAGATTTTTGAAGCACAGATGCCTAGGTTAAACTTCAGCACCACTACAGACCAGTAAAGATGATGTCACGAGCGCACTTATGCTAGCATAACCAGCAAACACTGGTAAATCAAAAGAAAACACAACTTTCATGAGTTTGGAGGTAAGTACATTTCCTTAAAACTGTGAAAGGAAAATGTCTTGGACCCACAAAATCACTAAGGAAAACTCAACCTGGAAACTGCTTAGGGCAAACCTGCCTCCCACTCTACTCAAAGTCATCCCTCTGCTCACTGAGATAGATGCACATCTAATTGCCTCCTTTGGAAAGGCTACTTAGAAACTCAAAAGAATGCAACCATTTGTCTCTCACCTATCTGTGACCTGGAAGCTTCACCATCAACACCCAAAGCTGAGATTCGAATTAAATTATTCTCTGTATTCTTCGCAGCATGCATTTAACTACTATGCAAGTATTGACCGTCAGCACTAATATATTAATACTTTTATGTACTTCGTGCATGACTACTAGTCCCCACGGATAATATATAGTATTATTACATAAACTTTCTCATCAATATTTAATACAATTCCTACCATATACAAAAAGTTTGGTAATCTGTAAATCTTGTCTTCTGTCCAAGTGTGAAAGCTTAGATGAACAAGCCTCTTGCGTGAAACCAGTCCCAAGTTTCCGCACGAATTATTCATTGTATTGTGTGGTGTTACTTCCATCTTATCAACTCTAAGAGGCTGTGTGTTGTGACACTGATTTTACAAGGTGATTTCTTGTGAGCCTAAAAATGCAGACAGAAGGGGAGATTATCCAGTATAGACTCCCTAGATCTGGTAGGGAACGAAAAAGTTTATTGATTCACTCAGTTTTACTGTGAAGAATTTTACAATAAAAACATCAATAATTTAAAAGCTCGCTATGGATGTCTGTTTTCAGCTTGGACATGGGAAAAGCTGATAAGAAGGTTACTTTAACACAGAAAGAAAAAAGAAATCCGAAAAAATTGCAAATCAATGACTTCCTGCACCTATTAGAAAGTTCAAGGCACAGGGCAAACAAGCACAAGCAACCTGAGATTTAGAGAAAGAGAGGAGCCTGCAGAGCGAAATAGACAGGGAGCATTTGCCTACCTGGACAGACATAATCAATTCCCACATACGCTGCAGAGAAAATTCAGCTACAAAGTTCCTAAATTGCTACAGGCTGAGCATGGGCTAGAATGGGACTGTGAAGCTCCTGAAGCTGGCAAGCTTCCCCTCCAGAAACCCCAACATGAGCTCACAGGAAGCTCAGGGGGAGTCCCAAGAGAGCATCCTTCATGGTGCTGGGGAGGGGAGCAGAACAGCAAGAACAGGAGAAACTCTCCCAGCGTTATTTCCCCCATTTATTATAGGGTAACAAGCCTTAATCTGTAGATGAAACAACGACAAAAACTGTTTCCTTAAGGCACAGCACAGTAGAAACCCATTGCTGCTGGAGGAGGAGAAAAGCAGCCACCATTGAAAGTTCATCCAGACCCACCCCTTCTCTCTTCCGTAGGAAACATCAACAACCACAGCCTAATCTGCAAGGGAAAGAGCCACGAGACTGACCTGAGGTACTGATGGAAACCACTACAGCTGGGGAACAGACAAGAAAATTTACATAATAGTAATTAAAAAATACCCTCTACCCCTGGGGCCCAGCACAACAGACGAAAAGGCAGGAGCCCTTCGTGTGAAGGCCACAATTCCAGGAACCAGGTCCATAGTGTTTAGTCAGAGTATCAGAGCTAGTCCTTCTCCACTGCGACCCCACAATAACGCCTCAGTAAAAATAACAGAGGAACACAATGATGAGAGCTGCTGAAGACACATTATCTCTGTCAAGCAGCACAAAGGGAAAACTCATGAGCCCACGGAAGGACCAGCAGGAGTCACGAAAAAACCTCACTGGCAAAGGAACTGACACTTTAAACACGGAAACTAGAGAAAAATCACTTAGGGTAACTTGAAGCCTAGGCTGCCCTGAGAGTAATAGTAGCAACAAAACCCTTCAAATCCAGTATGACTCCTGATAACATTAGTACAAATCACCCTATTAATAATTTAACAGAAGGAAAGAGTGCTCAAGTTCAAGGACTAAGGAAGGTATTTCAGTATCCACCATCCTGTACAGCTTATCCAAATTGTGTGTGAATTTGTGTGTCTACCTTATTAAAAAAAAAAAAGGAACAATAAAAATACAGTCCACAGAAATTAAGCAATTATCAGAATCAGGTTCAGAGATAAAATAGATTCTTTTTTTTTTTTTTTTTGAGACTGGGTCTCGCTCTGTCGCCCAGGCTGGAGTGCAGTGGCGCGATCTCGGCTCACTGCAAGCTCCTCCTCCCGGGTTCCCGCCATTCTCCTGCTTCAGCCTCCTGAGGAGCTGGGACTACAGGCGCCGCCACCTCGCCCGGTTAGTTTTTTGTATTTTTAGTAGAGACGGGGTTTCACTATGTTAGCCAGGATGGTCTCGATCTCCTGACCTCGTGATCCACCCGCCTCGGTCTCCCAAAGTGTTGGGATTACAGGCGTGAGCCACCGCGCCCGGCCCAGTTTGTGCCTTTTTATTGCCGAGTAGTATGCTTGGGATAAATGCCCAAGTATGCAGTTGCTGAGTTGTATGTCAGTTACATGTTGAGTCTTGTAAGAATCTGCCAAACTGTTTTTGGCTGTAGCATTTTACTTTCCCATCAGTAATGTATGTGTGATCCAGTTTCTCTGAATCCTTGTAAACATTTGCTGTTGTAAGTATTTTTATTTTAGCCATTCTAATAGTAGTGAAATCTCATTATGGCTTTAGCTTGCATTTCTCTACTGGTGAAGTATTTTGGACCTCTTTTCATGTGCTTATTTGACATGGGTATATCCTTTTTGGTGAAATATCTCTTCATGTCTTTTGTCCATTTGCTGTTAAGATTTCTTTTTTCTTTTATGCTTTTGTGTGTTTTATTTTACTATTGCATATCGAGATTTCTTTATACATTCTAAATGCTATTTCTTTGTTGGATTCATGGTTCATAAATATTTTCTCCCAGCATATAGCTTTCTTTGGCATTAGCTTAACAGGATATTTTACATATCAATTTTATAAATTATATGATAGATAAATTATCAATTTTTCTTTTATGAATTATGTTTTTAATCTGAAATGTAAGATTTTTTTGCTTAACTCCAAATTCCTAATTTTTTTCTTATGCTTGTTATTTCTGTAATTTCTATTGCTTTCTATTGATGTATATGATCCATTTCAAGTTAATTTTTGTGTAAAGCATGGCATCTAAGTCAAAACTCATGGCACATTTGTGAAAATTCAGTTAGGCAAATCAGGGCTTTTGATCTCTCCCACAGGGAGACAGCCTGCATATAGTCTAGGGAGACCCTTTTACTCCATCAGGCAGCACCAGCAGGGAATAGGATGGCTCAGGAGGCATTACGTAAACCAAGCAGATAAAGCGACACCGCTGAAATAAAAAGTAAACTGTCATTGGAATCACAGCCTTAAAAAATATCACAGGTCCTGCATACTAGACCTGATCAGAGTGGCTGTCTACTAAAATAAAATAGTTACATTAGACGAGTCTTCTAACATGATGGGCAAAATGTCCAGGATACAACACAAATTTGCCCTTGTTGCCCAGGCTGGAGTGCAATCGTATGATCTCTGCTCACTGCAATCTCTGCCTCTCAGGTTTAAGTGATTTTCCTGCCTCAGCCTGCCAAGTAGCTGGGATTACAGGTGCCTGCCACCAGGCCTGGCTAATTTTTGTATTTTTGGCAGAGACAGGATTTCACCATGTTGGCCAGGCTGGTCTTGAACTCTGACCTCAGGTGATCCACCCACCTCGGCCTCCCAAAGGACTGGAATTAGAAGCATGAGCTACCATGCCCGGCCAAAACTCCTCTCTATAAAACCATTAGATCTCATTTCTCCCTGTTTTCTTTACCAAATAAAACTCTAAACCCTGGGGATAATGTAAGAAGCAACCAAGGGAGACTTCTGAAAGATGACAGGAAGGGGAACCGGTTTGGGACATCAGGATTGGAGAAAAGCACAGTGGCAGGACGTCATCCAACCCTCCACCCCGCAGAAGGCAACCCAGGTCTGGTACTCCCTGACCTCTAATGTAGCAACAGAACGTCCATTCCTCCCCCTATATTAAATATTCCTCCCCCATTGACAACATCAGGCAATCTCAACATCACTAGCAATGGGGTGATAAGGACCCCCACCAATGCTAAGTAGACAGAGGAATCTCTCTTCTTTCCTGCAAGTGAGAGTCCACTCCTCTGTTGAGAAATACTGAAGTGCAGGTGGAACCAGAGAAGGGAACCCAACCCAGACAGTGAGCAACCTGGCCCAGGAAGACTCTTTGACTCCACTGAACTAAGACTCCACTCCCCCACCCCGAAACACTGGTGCAGCCAAGGGGTAACAGCACCTAGCTCAGGAAGTCCTCTACATCCTTAATGGCAGGAGGGATCTTGCCATAGCAAGTACCCATCCAGGGAATCCTCTATTGCCTGCAGGCCTAAGACTCCTCTCTCCCACAGAGAGACAACCTGCATCTAGTCTAGGGAGATCCTTTTACTCCATCAGGCAGCACCAGCAAGGAATAGGATGGCTCAGGTGGCATTGCGTAAACCAAGCAGATAAAGTGACACCTGCTGAAATAAAAAGTAAACTGTCATTGGAATCACAGCCTTAAAAAATATCACAGGTCCTGCATACTAGACCTGATCAGAGTGGCTGCCTACTAAAATAAAATAGTTACATTAAACGAGTCTTCTAACATGATAGGCAAAATATCCAGGATACAACACAAATTTACCCATCATACTGAGAACCAATAACATTGCAACTTGAATGGAAAAAAAAATCAATTGATACCAACACTAAGATTAATAACATGTTGGAATTGTCTGACAGTGATTTTAACGCAGTCATCATAAAATGTATAGTGATGACTATACATAAAATGTATAGTCATCACTATACATTCTCTGGAGCCAATGAAAAGACAGAACAATCTCATTAAAGCAAAAGAAGCTATAAAAAAAAGTCAGTGGAAATTATAGAACTGAAAAATACAATGACAAATTAAAAAAACAAAAAGTAAGCAACTCACTGGATGAACTCAATAAAGGAGTGGAGGTAACAGAGAATGAACTTGAGGACAGATGAATAGAATTAATCCCATGTGAACAATAGAGAGAAGATAGACTGGGAAAAACAAAAATGAGGGAACAGAGCCTCAAGGACCTGTTCTCAACAAAAGACCCAACATATTTGTTATGATAAAAGATGAGAAATAAAGTGGAACTAAAATGGTATTTAAAGAAATAATGCCGGAAAACTTCATAAACCTGTTAAAAGACATACCACCACAGATTCAAGAAGTAGAGAAAATCCAAATTAAGCAAACACACACAAAAATCTACATCAAGACATATCATAATTTGCTCCTGAAAAATAAGTCAAAAAATATTGAAAGCAGCCAGAGGGAAATAATACTTTGTCTACAGAGGTACACTGACTGGAATAGCAGTGGATTTTGTACATGAGCCCATGAGAGTCAGAAGGAACTGGGGCAATATTCTTCAAGTACTGAAAGAAAAGTTCTCCTTTTCAGTCTGAGGGTGATTCCTGTATTCCTGGGTGTATTCATCCATTTTCACATTGCTGATAAAGACATACCCAAGACTGAGCAATTTACCAAAGAAAGAGGTTTTTTGAACTTACAGTTCCACATTGCTGGGAAGGCCTCACAATCATGGTGGAAGGCAAAGAGGAGCAAGTCACATCTTACATGGATGGCAGCAGGCAAACAGAGAACTTGTTCAGGGGAACTCCTCTTTTTTTTTTTTTTTTTTTTTTTTTTTTTGTGAGATGGAGTTTTGCCCTTGTTGCCCAGGCTGGAGTGCAATCTTATGATCTCTGCTCACTGCAATCTCTGCCTCTCAGGTTTAAGTGATTTTCCTGCCTCAGCCTGCCAAGTAGCTGGGATTACAGGTGCCTGCCACCAGACCTGGCTAATTTTTGTATTTTTAGTAGAGACAGGATTTCACCATGTTGGCCAGGCTGGTCTTGAACTCTGACTTCAGGTGATCCACCCACCTCGGCCTCCCAAAGGACTGGAATTAGAAGCATGAGCTACCATGCCCGGCCAAGAACTTCTCTTTATAAACCCATCAGATCTCATGAGACTTGTTCACTACCATGAGAACAGCATGGCAAAGACTTGCCCCCGTGATTCAATTACCTCTCACTGGGTTCCTCCCACAACACGTGGGAATTCGAGATGCGATCTGAGTGTGGACATAGCCAAACCATATCACTGGGGTTCGAAATGAGCTCATTTTCTTCTTCTTTTTTTCAGAGTCCTCTTTTGCTTGTGTCCTGAATTATTTCCAGGGTTTACAGTTGTACGTTACAGGGAGGAGGAGGGAAAGAGACAAGAATATGCTATCTGTCCCACTGGAAATCTTATGACCTTTCTTTTAATGTTCTGTTTATTTCTTGTAAACTTGTGAGGAAGGGAAGTTCTAGGAACTTCCTTGATTATCCCAGAATGGAAGTTTAAAATTTGTTCTGTGGGCTTACTTGAAGTCATCTAAAAAAAAATTTTAAAAGAATAGATGTTCCAGTAGGAACATCTTTTTACTTCTTCATGAAAGTTGAGCAATAAAATAACCTTACATTTCTCTGTCCCCATAACTTCAACTTGTGTGACCTACACCGCCATTTTTTAGAAAAAAAAATGTCTGTGCTGATAGAAAGCAGATTACTACTTGCCTTTTCAGTATTGATAATTAGAGGTAGGAGATTGATTACAAAGGTACATGGGAAATATGTTAGCTGAAGGATATGTACTGTATCTTGATTGGGTGGTAGTTACATACTTGTATACAATTGGTGAAACTTTATAAAGTACACAATTAAATTGGGAGAACTCTATTGTACATAATTTATAGCTTAAGAAGGCTGGGAAAAATAAAATAGAGAAAAAAACAGTAAAAATGAAAATCTTTGTAATACTCTGTTTTGTCTTAAATGGTAAAAAGTTTTCTAAGAAGGTAATTTTTTTTTTTTTTAGACGAAGTTTCACTCTTATTGCCCAGCTGGAGTGCAACCGCGTGATCTCAGCTCACTGCAACTTCTGCCTCTTGAGTTCAAACAATTCTCCTGCCTCAGCCTCCCGAGTAGCTGAGATTACAGGCATGTGCCACCATGCCCAGCTAATTTTGGATTTTTATTAGAGATGGTGTTTCTCTATGTTGGTCAGGCTGGTCTCGAACACCCGACCTCAGGTAATCCGCCCACCTTAGCCTCCCAAAGTGCTGGGATTACAGGCATGAGCCACTTAGACAACACTTGTTCTTAATATAGTGAATGAGGAAGGGGTCACTGTGAACAGCTTAATGATCACCCCTATATTAGTCTGCTCAGGAAATCATACCAAAATACCATAGACTTGTGGCTTAAACAAGAGAAATTTATTTTCTCAAAGTTCTGGAGGCTGGAAGTCTGATATCAAGGTTCTAGCAGGGCTTGGCTCCTGGTGAAACTCCTCCTCTATGTGTTCTCTCACATGCAGAGAGAGTGAGGTTGGGTGTCTTCCTCTTCGTATAAAGACACCAGCCCCATTGGATTAAGACCCCACCCTTATTACCTCTTTTTGTTATGGGATCTTTGGAGTGTCACTTTTCTGGCCAGAAACCTCTGTGACCAGTGATGCCTCTGCTAGAATTCTTGTCCTGTGTCCGGGAAGAATGAGGTATGCAGAAAGTAGAGTGTGAACAAGATGAAAAGGAGCTTTATTGAGTGTTACAACAGCTTAGAGGAAACCCACAGTGGGAAGCCCTTCTTTGTAGACAGGTCATCTGGAGTGTCCAGCTATCAGCAGAGAGGAGGCCCTGGAGAGGGTGGGTCCTCTCTGCACTGCCAGCAGGTTGTCCCCTTGTCTCCAGCTATCAGTGGAGACAGTATCTCCTCTCTGGAGCTGATAACCTAGAGTCTCTGCATTCTCTGCCCTGCTCCGGTTGAACCTGGGGCTTTTATGGGACTCAGAGTGGGGAAGCACATACCGAATGGTCCATGGGCAGCTGTGGGCAGGCCCAGGAAGAAGCACCATGAGTTTCCTCTCCTTCTGCAGGACTGGCAGGCCAGACCCAGGCTTCAGGTCTATGCCGGCCAGAAGGTGAGGCTTCAATGGGCACCTGCCCCCTTCTGCCCAGGAGCCTGTCTGTCTCCCGGGGCCATCCATGGCATCCAGGCTACTGGCACCAAGGGGCACCTGCAGACCAGCACCCAGCCTCCCTCAGCCCCTACTCAGCTTCCTTTCCTGCACTCTTCCGTTCCCAAAGTCCAGAGTGGGGCAAAACAGCAGGGCGCTAACATGTCAGGACTGCCCCAAGCGTGCACACACCCAGCTGGTCTGTGACAGCCCCGGGGCTTGGCCCCAACATCGCTCAGAGATGGAAGCTGGTGCTGGCAGTGAGGAGAGGCCAGGCAGCAGGAGCATGCACCTGTGAGCCTGCACCTGTGAGCCTGCAAGGGTACTTCAGCTACGGTGTGGGCAGCTGCAGCTGTGCAAATGGGGGTAGGGGAATGGCGACCAGGCTGCTGCCTGCTTCGTGGAGTGGGAGGCCAGGATCTGCAGCCACGAGGGCAGGGCTGTGTGCCTACTCCTGGCTCCTGAGAGCACAGGGGTGCCGGGGTTGCAGCTTTGCCTTGGGCAGCCTGCTGCGGCAGGTAGGGAGCTTCCATCCAGACAACTTGGAAGGGGCAGAGTTCCTGCTTGTCCATGGCTCACCCGGCTCCATGGAGCACCACACTCAGCTGTGCACCTCACAGCCTGGGATAGTAACTCCTTTTCTTTGCTGGGCCTGGGGCAGGAGCAACATTGCCCTGAGCTCCCGCTGTGGTCCCAGCACTCATGGGCGGCCGGAGCTTCCCCCTCGCCCAGGGGCACAACCTGGCCTGACCCCATCGCAGCGGCCCCGCTGGAGTGCGAACTGTCTGCGTCATCCCTGTGCCCTCCCTGAAGTGTCTTGCATGATGGCAACAGTGCACCACCACTGTCATCAGTTTGACTTTATCTTTTTATTTCAATTTAGTCACATTGTGAATTAAGGCTTCAACATATAGATTTGGTGGGTGGGGATGGGGACGACACAATTCCGCCCACAGTAACCCTACACAGAATATCGTGGCAGAACCCAGCTTCTGAATTATGGCACGTTGGTGTGAGTAAAACGCACCAGCAGACTGTGTTAATCCGGTTTCACATTAACCTGCTATTGCTAACATCAAAAATGATCAGCACAATTTGCTACACGTTTTAGAAAAATACACGTCTTTCCGTATTATAACCTGCAGAAATTCTTCACCACTGGTGACATAAGGTCTTTGACAAATGAAAGAGCTTTTCTGTATGAAAACTTAGGCCTGAGGAGAAAAAAAAGATAAAATATTATATATCTTTCTTCATGTTTGTTTTACGCAGGACGTGAAAACAATTTTACCTTCAAACAGATATCTGAATATATTTTAAAATGATTTTAGTGCTTTTGAGGAGAACTTGGAAAAAGTTTTATTTTAGAAAATTGAAGTAAAATGCACTTTAGTGATTTTAGTGACCTAAATTTGCTTTAGCAGTTACAGTGATGACAGTGCCTGGTGACTCTGTTAGCTTTGAGGACCAACTCTTACTCTCTTCTTTCTAGGTTGCTAGGGAAACCATTTAGGGAAGGCAAGTATGTCGAGAAGAGGCCATGGCTTTACAACGTTCTTGCCTCATAATTAACTTAAAAGCAGGAAGATACAGCTGACAAAATTCTGCAAAGCTGGTAACTTAATTGAGCAAGCTCAAGAGAAACTTGAGAATCACATAGACTTTCAATTATTTTGTTTTTAACAAGTAAGCAAAGCCAAGACCACCAGGAGCACACGTGTGGTTAGGCAAGTTAGTTGAGCACATACCATGGAGAATCATGGGTGTCTCAGGAGGAAAGTGATAAACTGAACCTACTGTAGGATTTGGATTTGGGTAGGTCCTTCGGGGAGGTTCTAAGAGGTTTGCTCTGGATTAGATGTTGTTAGAAAGCTGGAGGTCAATGAGGTAAAAAAAAAACAAAAACAAGTAACAGTCACTCATTTAGTAGAGAGCAGAGAGTGTATACAGTTCTCTGGAGGCACAGTGACCTTGTTTTTGTCTCTGCTTCAACAGAATTATAAGGTGGCCTTGCTTTGTTTCACTCTGTCTTACTATAGTCTTAGAGTCACCTTGTCTGAGGTTGGTATTCTGATAATGTATTCTGATATTCTCCAATGGGAGAATAGCCTGTTCCAGCTGTGAGTGTTAGGCCAGCTTCTAGAAGGCAGGAGATGCTTTCCCCTCCGCCTCAAATGTTATTTTCACAACGTTCTGTTGGATTGTATAATGTATTGAACCTGTATATGACATTACCTACATAGTGGAACATCTCAATTTACTTATTATTTATTTATTTATTTATTTGAGATGGATTCTCACTGTTGCCAGGCTAGAGTGCAGTGGCAGGATCTTGGCTCACTGCAATCTCCGCCTCCTGGGTTCAAGCGATTCTCCTGCCTCAGCCTCCCAAGTAACTGGGACTACAGGCATGTGCCACCACAGTCAGCTAATTTTTGTATTTTTAGTAAAGACGGGGTTTCACCATGTTCACCAGGATGGTCTCGATCTCCTGACCCCATGATCTGCCCGCCTTGGCATCCCAAAGTGCTGGGATTACAGGCACGAGTCATCGTGCTGGGCCTCAATTTGTTTTTTAAAAGTCTAACAACTGGATTTGATTCTATTTTCTGTATTTCTACCTCCCATTTAATAAGCAAGTGTCAGAATCTTACAGGGCAATTCAAATAATTATAGCAACAATATTCAGTGTTCAAAATGAATGGAAATGTGTAGACAACAACTATACCTGTTAGAACACATTTTCAGGGACAACTAGGCATTTGTTGGGGCAATTGAGTTGGACATGTGCTTTAGTAGGTGAAGCTGAGTTCTACCAATGGACATATAATTAGTAGAATAATTAAAATGCATTATTTGACTATAAAAGAAGCCAGTAACATTGAGAATAATACACTCACATACACTCACCTAAAGACAGAAATAATGAACTGGACTTCAGAGTTTAGCACCACAGTCTGAACTTGTACCATCTGACCCAGGACCTCTGCATCCAAAGTACACAAAAAAGCACAGTAAGTCAAGAACACATGAATTATCCAAACAATACTCAAGAACAGAATTAGGATTCCTCTCCAGTGGCTTTGGATCCCAAGTAGAGATGGAGTCCCTCACTGGCATGTGGAATGGTGAGCAGGTATTTATAGGGATTGGCTGAGGAAAGTTTTAGAGTAACTAAAGGAGAAGAAAAATGTCCAGAGGGAACTTCATCTCGCTACTCTAACAGCTCTGAAGAACATCATAGAACAAACAAGGGAGGAGGAAGGGGTGATCACTTAAAAGCTTGTTAAACAAGGTCACTGTTGGAGAGCATGTGATTTGGGTCCAGAGATGGTGTTTGATGTACTGCCCACCATGACCTCAGTGTGCAGTGAGTACTTTAGTGTGTCTATGGCATGCCTGTTTTCCAATCCATGAAAGCTCCCCCCGTTCATATTTCTCATGTAGATTTGTCCCTACATCCTTCTCCTTCCATAGAAAAGTCCCTCTGATGTCTCCAAAGCACCCTGAGCTTGCCTTTCTCCAAAATTTATTTTTAAGGTGTTTTAACTAAGTGTGATTTTAATAAAAATAGTCAAACAAATGTTATCCGATGAAGTAGGTAAGAAATAACGTGTTTAAGTATACACAACTTACTGTAGTCAAGAAACCAAATGACATTTGGGAGCACATTGGCCACCTGCAGTGTGGCCTTCCAAGACAATGCCTGGCCTCTGACTGTGGTCTTCAGTTGAATAAGGGAGCTCCATTTGTTAGACAGAAAAGACTTGAAACGAAGCTGGTAGCATCCTTAGCCTTTTCGAAAGACAGGAAGAAAAAGAAATAATCTTTAAACTCACCACTGAACCATGGAACCTTCAGATAGAAAGTACCTCCCTAGGCGTGCATTTTACAGATACAGTCTGTGTGATTTTGGGGTGGAAGAGAGGCTTCAATGTCCCCAGAAAGAATAAAAAAGAATGCAAGTTGTTTTCTTTTATTTAAATATTTAAAAATCTGTTTCTTGCTAATGTGCAATTTGCCACAAATCTAATTTGTGTCGATTCTGAGTTAATCAAATAAATTATAAAGCAAGTATCACTTTATCTTAGTTTTAATTTATTTATTTTTTATTTTTATTTTTTTGAGATGGAGTCTCGTTCTGTCACCAGACTGGAGGGCCATGGCATGATCCCGGCTCACCGCAAGCTCCACCTCCTGGGTTCAAGCGATTCTCCTGCCTCAGCCTCCTGAGTAGCTGGGACTACAGGCGCCCGCCCCCACACCCAGCTAATTTTTGTATTTTTAGAGGAGACAGGGTTTCACCATGTTGGCCAAGATGGGCTCAATCCTTTGGCCTTGTGATCCACCCGCCTCGGCCTCCCACAGTGGCAGGGACCACTTTCTAATCAAGAATGAAAGTGAGTGAGAGATCTGAGGGTGCCTTTGTACATTATTCTTACGGATACACATGAGCAGAAGATGTGCTAACTAAGCAAGGCTGAAAATAGGCATGAGCATATGTCAGCCTGTGGAATGATTTCATGTGTGTGTGCCTGGACATATGTATGGAGATACAGCTTTCATCACACATGCTTGGATAGCATATTTACTTGTGAATTTCACAGTTTCTTATAAAAATTCATGTACAAAAAAGAAATTATACCTAATTTAAGAATTTTGTTTTACAACTTTGTTTCCAAAACGGTAATGTAAAATAGTCACTGTGATTATTCAGAAAAAAATCCAAACTTTACAGAAACATTTGGCATTGAGAAGATGAACGACAAAAAGACTGAAAAAGAAATTACTGTTATTGGTTGCCTGGTGGTATATGTAAGTTTCTTTACAACATGCATTTAGGCATAAAATTATTTTATTTAGTATGGCCTATGCTTACTGATCATATTTTTTAATTAAAAATGAGTGCTGCTTTTATTTTTTAAAATAACCTGAAAGATCATAAATAGCACTTAAGAGTGTAGAAAATATGCAGTTGTAAAGATATGGAATATATCTAAGTCTCCATCAACCAACTAGTGGATAAAGAAAATGTGTATATATACACCATGGATTACTACTCAGTCATAAAAAGGAATGAAATAATGTCTTTTGCAGCAACTTATATAGAGCTGGAGGCCATTATTCTAAGTAACTCAGGAACAGAAAACCAAATATCATATATTCTCACATATAAGTGGGAGCTAAGCTATGAGGATACAAAACCATACGAATGATATAATGGGCTTTGAGGGCTCAGCGATGAAGGTTGAGAAGAGGGTGAGGGATAGAAAATTACCCATTGGGTACAGTGTAAACTGCTCACATGATGGGTGCATCAAAATCTCAGAAATCACCAATAAGGAACTTATCTATGTGTGTTAGCCTGTTTTCATGCTGCTGATAAAGACATACCTGAGACTGGAAAATTTATAAAGAAAAGAGGTTTAATGGACTCGCAGTTGCATGTGGTTGGGGAGGCCTCAGAATCGTGGCAGAATTTGAAAGGCACTCTTACATGGTGGCAGCAAGAGAGAATTTGTGCAGGGAAACTCCCCCTTATAAAACCATCATATCTCATGAGACTTACTATCATGAGAATGGCATGGTAAAGACCCACCCCCATGTTTCAATTACCTCCCACCAGGTCCCTCCTATGACACATGGGAATTGTGGGAGCTGCAATTCAAAATGAGATTTTGGTGGGGACACAGCCAAACCATATTACCATGTAAACGAAAACCATCTGTACCCCCAAAACTATTGAAATAAAAGTAAAATTTTAAAAGGAGTATAGGAAATATTTATAAGGGAAAGGTTAAGGAAAATAATTTTGACAACATTAGCTTGAATTCAAGAATTCTGGAAATATTTTATACATACCAATATAGTTCAAAGGTTTAAATTTGTGTTAAAAAATAAGATTTAACAGAAGGAATATATTAAACTACAGCATTATTTTGTTCTTATCAAACGTCCTCTTCAATCTTCAGCTAGAGAATAATCCATTTCATTGCCTAAGCCTTGATGCCTACCTCTTTGGAGAAGAAACTGCTTCAGAGAAACTAAAGGATAGACGTGGACCAGGGTAAAGAAAAGGCAGAAGCACCTCGAAATAATTTCTTAAGGTACAGTGTTGAATGATTAATTGTGACATGACATTTACTGAAAAAAAATATTGCAGTCTTTTGGAGCAAATTTGCTGAAACACCTAGACCAGAGTATTTTATAAATAGAGTGACAATATAATTTATAATTCAAACTGGAATGCTTTTGAGTGGGAAACAGCCTTCTATATTTATGCCAGGACAATGAAAAGTGTAAAGCAGGACTTACTCCTCTTAGAATTAATCTTCAGACAATCAACACTTAACCATTTCCCTGATTTGACATATCAATGATAACACAATTCTATGCAATACATTGAAGTTCTGTATAATGTATAATGAGGCATACCTTATTTGTGCAGCGTTCATGTGAATTTCATATTTTAGGTGACAGATTTTCCTAGGTTTGAGGCTACACAAGTTTGCTTCTTTACTCTCATAATATTTTGCTAGGGGAAGGGAGACAGCCAACAAACAAGAAGGGCTCACTAATCCATGGCAATTTTAAATATGTAAATTTAACCTAAATATTTTTAATGAGTTACTAATGAAACATGAGGAGCCTACTCTTGGTCTTTGTTTTTCTTTTATCGTCCTTCTTTGTCTTTGTGTTAAAGTCTGAGGATCTCTTACACAAATATATCTTATTCCCAATCTCCATTTGTCTTTATTTCACTTGTTCTGTGACTGCCACTTGCATGTATGAATTATCTGCATGAGAAAATGTAATCAGACCAGAGAGTACCTAAGGCAGATGCTTCACATTTCCAGGGAACTCTTGTGTGGACCCTGCCAAACAGGCTCTCATTGTCCTGGGACAGAGCCCAACAAAGTCACCCAGCCTGGCTGTTACTTGGCTGGTGAGAGTCAGTGTCTACTCACAGGGAGAGGTGCCGACCTCCACAAAACACTTCTCTCCAAGGTAAGCAGAAATGATTTCTCCTTCAATTAAGCACAGAGAGAGGATTTTTATTTCTTCCAGGCAAATTATCTTTAATCACCAGGAAGTGAATGAGCATTATTTTTTTAAACCACAAGAGAGTTTATTTCATGTTTAGCTCACATCTTCAAAGCATTTCAAGCCAGGATAATTTAAGCCAATGTTTGAGTCTCCTTTATTTAAAAAATAGCTCATAAAACAATTTTGTTGCAGTAAGAATACTTTCAGATACATGGTAAGTGGATGTCATGTTAGATTATTTCAATATGAGATTATGACCCTAAGAAGAGAAAAACAGTGAAGTTCGTTGTGACAACTGGGGACAGATTAATACTAGTTTATTCACAAACAGAAAATAAATTAGGATCATTTGGGGTAGACAATACTAACGTCCATGTTGAGCTATTAAAAACTGGTGAAACAATTGTTCAATGTTCCCATTGATGAAGGGGTGTAGTTCCCTCTTTTGAAGGCGTACAGTTCAGTCTTTACTCAGGAGCTCAACTTTACATTCTAATTTGGAAATGTGATTCTTGTTTCTTCAATTTTTGTTTTATTGAAAGCAAGTTTTACAGCATCTCTATTTTAGGTATCTCTATTTTAGGCATTCATCATTAAACATTTACTTCTTTATGGTAAACTCCCTTGTATAATTGTTTAAAAAGGGTTATTAACTGATTAACATTTTAAGGTAATAAAGCAGTATAGGTACATCCCTAAGCACGTACATTTGTTTTTAAGAGAGATTTTGGTACAGAGAAGGGATCTGACTTTGAAACTTAGATTTATTACCAAACACATTATTTGGGGTTCCTGTTTTCTTCAGTGATACACCTGGACAACCTACTTTCCTCAGTAAATAGCTAATTAAAAACAATTGAAAATAGAGTTTACAAAGAATTATGAAAGTCAGATTGTCAGTTTTCTCATCTTCAATTCATTTAAAGCAGATTAATCTGTTGTTTTCTTTTGGATCATCAGTAATACAGTTTTTCCTTCTCTTCATTTAACAAATTTTTCAAACTTCGGCTGCTTATCAAGAAAATTTGTCACATATTCATCCTAAAATTATTGATTGAGTGTGGACTGTGTTTAGGTGTTTAATAAAGTGCTGGGCACATAAATGAAAAAGGTGTCACTCTACTCATTAAGGAGTTCATAAAGCAGTCATTAATTAATTTATTCAAAAAATAGTATTGCTTAGCACTGTTCTCAGCTTTCATGATAGATTGATGAATAAAAGCCATAGGAGTATAACTGGTTTGTGGAACTTGTTTCATAGTAATGGGAGACAATTACAATAATCATGAAAATTAGAAAATTATAGGGTATGTTAGAAACCGATAAGTGTTATGGAAAAAATATGAGTTCAGGAATGCTAGATGGGGAGTAGCGATATTGAATATGTGGTCATTCAGAAAATGACATTTGAGCAAAGACTTAAAGGAGTTGAAGAATTTGACCAACTGGATACTGAATGGAAAACCTTTACACATGGAGGGGAAAACAAATACAAATGTCTGGCATTTTAGAAAAAGTGTCAGAAATCCAGTATGGCTACAGCTGAGTGAATAGAATGAAGAATAAAAGGGGAAAATATCAAAGAGAAATTGGGAAGCCCAAGGAAAAGTTTTCAGATTTTACCAAATTTGAAATAGGGAACTGGTTTAGTCCATTTTGTATTGTTATAACAGAATACCTGAGGCTGGGTAATTTATAAACAAAATAAGTTTATTTGGCTCATGATTCTGGAAGTTGAGAAGTCCAAGATTGGGCCGCCTATCTGGTGAGGGTCTCCTCCTGCTTCAACTCATGTTGGAAAATGGAAGAGGAACAGGTACATGCAAAGAGACCACAAGGCGAGATAAGACAGAAAATAAGGAAGTTAGATTCTTTTTAACATCCTATTTTCATTGGAACAATTTCATTCCTGTGAGAGGTAAAACTCACTCCTGAGGGAGGGCATTAATCTGTTTATGAGGCATCCACCCCAATGGCCTAAAAACACCTTCCCTAGGGCCAATCTCTCAACACTACCACACTGGGAATCAAATTCCAATATGATTTTGGTGGACAAACCATATCCAAACCCTAGCAGGAGCTATAGGTTTTTAGCAAAGGATTGACTAAGAGTTCTAACGCTGTAGAGGTAAGTACCATAATTTAGGATGCTGATAAAAGAGTAACAAAGACCTAATGAAGTCTGGGGAAAACTGAAAATTCAATGGAGAATTAAAGGAGGGCAGGAATTGCCCAAGAGGCACAAAACACTGAAGTCAGAATTAATGCCATTTGTAAAGGAACAGAGGTAAGAGACCACAATACATTTAGGAAACCACACATTGTTCCTTTAAGGAGTGGTATACAAGTGAGGCAGTTGCAAGAGCTAAAGATGAAAATGTAGACAGACTTTAGAGTGAAGGGACCCATGAAGGGGAAGAAAAAAACAAAACTGAAAAAGCAAGAGTGAGCAGTGCCTGTGCCTGACATTGCTCATGCTCTCCTAGTCCTTGAGGATAGCGGACTGGTCTGTAGTGCATTGATAGGTGCAACTATGCATGTGTGATGAAGAGTAGGTTATTATATGACCTATGGCCAATGTAGCAAGGTGGCATGTATGGTGTAGTAAAGGATTATACCTGAACCTCAAATGTTAGATTCGAGTAACCTGGCTTCCAAGAGGGATGTTTCTGCAGCCATGGAAAGATAATTACTTATGCTGGACTTTCAGGACAATGTGGGTGGATTATAAGAACCTTAGTAAACTCTTACCCAAGACTTCCTGCAATTTGACAGGGCAGAACACGATCGCTGCCAACCAAGTGCATTTGTTATGGGGAGCAAGGGAGTCTAGAGGACCTGAGATCAGTGAATGTCCCACAGACTAACGTAACTTGTAAACATCTTCTGAATATACAGTCTTTGTGCCTATGTTACTCACTAAAGCTTCTCTAAGACTGTCACATGAGAGTGCTCTTTATGTAATTCTTCCAATCCCATATTTTAAGGGATTAAATCAGAATACCATTCCCACCAACCAAGTGCATTTTCCTTGAGAAACAACAAGAGACCCTACGGAGCAAGAAGAGATTCAAAGACAGCCCTCAAATTGAAGGAGGGACACCACATTCTATAAGGCTATGGGGCAAAAGGAGAGGTGCACGTGAACACAGTAAGCATTTCCAGGCATCGTCTGGCTGATTGATTGCACAAATGCTCCAATTCTCACTCTGTCCCTATTTTCATGTCCTTTGACACATCACATTGCAGAGCTCTACTACTCTGACTTTGACAGTGGAATTTGCATTGGCCAACAGGATGACAGCAAACTTGACATAAGTCTTGGAAAAGTGCTTGTTTTTGCATGCTCTCTCATGCTGCTGTCCTTACCAGAGGACATGCCCTAACCAGCTGCAGGGGAGAAAGTTGAGTCACCTCAGTCATCCCAACAAGGCCACCCTGGATCAGCCAACTTGGAAGTGTTCAGAGATTCATGAGGAAACCTAGCCAGGATCAGCCAACCCACCACAGATGAACACCACAAACCCATGAACAAAACCAATCTTTGTTGATGAATTGCCTCTGAGGCTTGTGGTTGTTTGTTATGCAGTTGCTCATATGCTCCTAGGAAATGGATGTTTTCAGAAGAGTGATTGAATGTGTCTACACTTGGGGTCAACTTACTTTGTTGTTCAAACCAGAACATTTTGCCCAACGAAAGCAGTAGTAGTGTTAATAATTACACATAAACAAGACTCTTTCAGGCAAAGTAGGATAGATGGTAATCCTGTAACAACTTGAGAGACTCTATTTCTCTTTGGGAAGAGGAGACAATGTCATATGATGAACATAAGAATGATAAGACCAAGAAAGTCTGAAAAGTTGACACCTCCTGCTCCAGAAAAATTAAGGGAATGGTCAAGTAGTAAGACAACCACAGTTTAAGATTTTGTAGTTATGGCACCAAGAATTGTGAAAGGAATGGTTGCTGAAATGGAACTTGGTGGATGGATGGATGGGTGGATAGATGGATAGATGGATGGATGGATGATTTGATGAATGGCTGGCTGGCTGGCTGGATGGGTTTTTGGATGAATAGATAAATGACAGAAGGAAGATTGAAGGACTGAGTAGGTAAAGTGCCCAACAAGTTGCTGGTACTGGGAATTTGGGGGTTGGGCTCATAACACTAGACAATGCCCAATACAAGAAATTCTGTTCCCCACAAATTTACAAATATCAGTGATGATGGTGAGTGACAACCCCCTAGAGGCTTTTAGTCCAACTGAAGTCTAGACACCCATTCCATGAGACTTTTTTTGTGGAAGAATTTATTAATACTTGGAAATAACACAGGCAGGTCTAGAGGTACACACGTGGCAGTGGAGGGGAAGCTGTGGCATGAATAAGAAGCACACACAAAAAAACTTCTGAAGTGAGAAGAGTGGGAGAGGAGACCAGGCAGATGTGAATGGAATGTTCAGGAAACCAGCATGCTTACAGGTCTGGCAAAAGAAACGAGCCCCAAACTGAGCAAGTGCAGAAATGTAGAAACCAAACTAATTATGACTGGTGCAGTGACGTTTTCTGAGTGACAAGATCCTTCCTGACAAAAAGCATGGTCAGCGAAGCCAAACCCTTCCAAGAAGCCAGTTAAGATAATGACTTAAAATATTCCTCGAGTTTTGTAGTTAGACCTTGTTCATACAGGGAGGATAGTTTCCGTTAAGAGATGGGGATCAGAAGCCAAATTCAGAGGTATGGGCAGGAACTGGGATATTCAAAAGTTGTTAAAGGCAGTAGCTAAGATTACGCCTTCTCAAGAAACTTACATGTGAAGAGGAGACAGGTGATAGCAGAGACTGCTTATTCCCTCTCCTGAGGATTTTATAGAAAAGAGACAATATTCCACTAAAATGAGGGAAACAAGGGAAACAAGAAAGACTTAAAGCTTCTTACTGCTTCTCATGGCACTTCCTGAACCCCTTTCTTTAAGCAGCTCTATAAGTAACAAATCTTACTTGATCTCCGTCTGCCAGACTCTTCTTCCTAGTTTCAGAGTTTGTTGAAACCTAACAAAGAGAATATGCGTTTTTTACTTTCTTCACAAGAACAGCAACAACAACAACAAAGCAGGTGAGTTGTTTTTAGCTTGTTAGTTGTATTGCTTAAAAATTAAAAGATTTGAAGATGGTTTTAAATTAATTAATAAGAAGTAGCCATTAGAGAAGTAGCTGCAGCAGCAAGAAGAGATAATCAAAGCAACACATTCCTTGAGAAGAGAACACACAGAAAGAAATCAGCCACAGGCCAATAACAATGCTTCTTCCTCTGCACTGAGAGGTGAAAACATGCCTAGTCCACATATGACGGTGGGTTATTTTGTTGGCTTCTGGGAACCTGGAAGGTGTCAAATGTCTCCAAGTAGTACAAGACAAGAAAAGGCAGCTCATAATAAAAGGGACTAGAGAGGGGATAGGATTTCATTTCTTTCCCCATCCCCTTACCCTCATTATGTCCTACACATTCCCATGTGGGTAGCAAGTCCTTCCATAGTAGATCCTGGGAGCCACAGTCATTCATTGCCTATGCCAAACATATTATTCCATTTTTTCTTGGGGCAAGGTAAATCCTCAATTTTCAGGTATCTAACTCTCCTTTATATAGCTCTGGGATAAATTTAGGTTCAATTTAATTATGAGGATCCTGTCCCTTTTGACAATAACTTGTATAAGGGTAGGTATGTAATGCCATGTCCAAGGAGATGTGAAGAATGGTCTGCTGGGGAGTTCTAGAAGTGAATTCACAGAAGAAAGATTTCCTCTTGATTTGATGAATGTGATACCTGAAACTGCACAATCACTTTGCATCCATGGGAAGCAATCATGGTGAAGGGGAAGCAGGCACCTTCTTCACAAGGTGGCAGGAGAGAGACAGATGAGTGAAGCCAGAAAAGCCCCTTATAAAACCATCAGATCTCATGAGAACTCACTCACTATCAAGAGAACAGCATGGAAGAAACCACTCCCATGATCCAATCACCTCCCTCCATTGACACGTGGCGATTACAAATCTCTCCCTTGACACATGGGGATTACAACTGGAGATGGGATTTCAGTAGGGACACAGAGCTAAACCATATCAGAGTTTAAAGAATAGAAAGAAAAACAGATCTTCAATTTATGATGAATTAACATTTAAGCTTAAACATATTATATTTTTAATGTCTTTATTTCCATGATGCTTTATATATATAATGTCTTCATTTCTATGATTTCTATAGTTTGAACACAAACTACACAGCAGTATAGTTTGTATTCTTTATATGAAAAAGCCATGTGGTACCCTGCCAGACATAATTTCTCAGGATTAAGTATGTATAATTTTGACTTGGGACCTCATGTGACCTCATATGATAAGTTAGAGTTAAAATGCAGATGCACAAAACAGTTTATTCAGCATCTCCAAGGGAAAAAAAGACACTTCCAGTCCCCTTCAGCTGCAATATATCTTTTCTGAAAATGCCCATATCTCTCCACTTAAGCATGCCCACCAAAGGTAATTAAATGGCAAGTGCGCAGGACAGAGGCACCATCAGCAGCTCCCCATGATATCCTACACGGAACCAAGGTCTACACACATATCCCCCTGGGTATTTTTACTTATTTTCTGATCTGTGGTGTAAAGGTATTGTTAGAAATGTCAAAACAGCCTGCCAATAACCCTATGGGTAACAGTGATATGAAAAAGAGGAGGCATTTGTATTTGTCTGTACCATAGAATGTTAAGCTGTTGAAGAAACTGGGCAGCAGTGTAAATGTGAAACATCTTATGGAAGAGTTCCGTGTTAGAATGACCATTATATATGTTATATATGACCCTAAGAAACAGAAAGATAAACTGTGGAAGTTCTCTGCTGAAAATACTCAACAGAAGTTAATTTAAAAAATAGGGAAACGCTGCATAGATCTAAAAATGAAGAAGATCTTAATCGTGTATTGAATAGAAAGAGTGGATCTATCAGTGTTACAGTAAACATGTAACACTCAGTGGTATGTTGATCACAAAACAAGTGAATATTTATCATGATGAACTGAAAATTGAAGAAAATGTAAGTGTTCAATAGGCTGGTTACAGAAATTTAAGAAAAGATACAGCATTAAATTTTTAAATATTTGTGGTGATAAAGCATCTGCTAATCACAAAGCAGTGGAGAAATTCATGGATGACTTTCCCAAGGTCATCAGTGATGAAAATCTGATGCCAGAATAAGTCAATAATGCTGATGAAACATCATTGTTCTGGTTTTAATGCCCCAGAAAGACACTGGCTACAGCTGATGAGAGAGCCCCTACAGGAATGATGGATGCCAAGGACAGAACAGCTATTCTGGGATGAGCTTACGCTGCAGGCGTGCATACATGTAAACTTGTTGTGATAGGCAAAACTTGTATCCTTGCTGTTTTCAGGAGTGACTTTCTTACCAGTCCATTATTATGCTAATAAAAGGCATGGATCACCAGCGTCATCTTTTCTTACTTTTACAAACATTTTGTACCAGTGGCTCATGCTCACTGCAGGGAACCTGGACTGGATGGCAACTGCAATATTTTGTTATTCCTTGACAATTGTACTGCTCTTTTTCCAGCTGAAATTCTGATGAAAAATATTTATGCCATGTACATTCTCCCAAATGTGACTTCATTAATTCAACCATGGGACCGGGGTATCCTTTGTAAACCAAAACTATCTGAGACAGGTCTCAATGAATTTAGAATGTTTATTTTACCAAGGTTAAATATGTGCACCGAGCAAGCATGTCTGTGCCTTTCTCCAAAGATTATTTTGAGGGCTTCAATATTTAAAGAGAAAGGCTGGATATTGGGGAAAAAGGAATAAATTTTTTAAAGTTGTGGGTAGATAAGACACAAATTGTTGCATTCTTTTTTGTGTTTGATCAGCCTTTCACTGAATAGATAGTTTACATGATGGCAGGGACAGGGGGTCAGGGGGGTGGTGGGTAGAGGAATGATAGTCACTCATGCCTTCATGTAGCTCAGTGAATCACATTTTTACATCAGAAGAAGCAATCAGATATGCATTTGTCTCAAGTGAGCAGAGGGATGACTTACAGTTGTGTCCTTTGTCCTGCAACTGTTTAGATAAGCTATCAATTTACTTTGTAAGGATAAAATTCAACAGAACCATTTTAGGGTAAAGATCTTGAGCCCATAAGGAATTTCCAAGTGGGCAAATTGTGAGAGAGGTATGTAGCTTGCTTTCTTCTTTCTTTTTTTCTTTCTTTCTTTTCTTGCTTTCTTGCTTTCTTTTCTCCTTCCTTCCTTCCTTCCTTCCTTCCTTCCTTCCTTCCTTCCTTCCTTCCTTCCTTCCTTCCTTCCTTCCTTCCTTTCTTTCTTTCTTTCTTTCTTTCTTTCTTTCTTTCTTTCTTTCTTTCTTTCTTTCTTTCTTCTTTCTCTTTGTAGCTATCTTATTTAGGAATAAAATGTGAGGCAAATTATCTGATGCGATTCCCACCTTGACTTTTTCATTTGACTTACTGATTTGGGGGTCCTGAGATTTATTTTCCTTTCGCACCTTATATAGAAGAAGAATACATATAAAAACACTTTCTTGAACAGCATGCTAGTAGCAGCATACAGGGGAATGGGTGTGGAAAGTTTTCAAAAAGAGTTTGGCAAGAAAGATGCCATATATACTGTTCCAACACTTGGAACACAATGACTAGAGACACAATTGTGCCTGCCTGATGCAATATCTGGCTTGCAAGTATGCTCCGTGATCATGATGAACAAGGTGGTGACCTTGAAGGATTCTGTATGTCAGTTGAAAAAAAAAAGTCTGACCTCCCACCATATGTGATATATATACACCTTCCTAGTCTGTCAGTAGCCTGAAAGAAGTGGATATGGGAGAACCTTTTACTACCCATGATGACACTTCAGTTGTTCATTCATTGACTGATAGTGAGTGGGTCAAAATGATTCTGAATCAAGGTGAACATTGTAAGAGTGATGATGAAGATGATGTTTACACTGGTGAAAAAGCACCTATAGATGACATGGTGAAAATGTGTAATGGACTTATTGAAGGACTGGAGCATTGTGTATGCGTAACAGACCAAGAAGTCACATCAGTTTATAAAATAAAAGACAGACTTCTTTCACAAAAACCGTTGTTAATGAGGCAGACGACTCTGGAAGAAACTTTAAGAACCACCCGGCAGAATGACTTTCACCTCTGGAGTTCCCACTTCCTGGTCCCTGAACTGCTTCTGATGTTCTCACCTAAAAATAAAGAAAATGCAGTGTACAGTGACATTTTAAACAAAATGCCACATCATAACTGGAAATCGAATGCCTGCTGCTTGTTGCTGCTGTTAACAGCTGATACAAGTGTTCTGGGGACGCTACTGTGCTGCTTACTTACCCTGAACACATTTATCTTTCACTGTACTAACAGTATGTCATGTTTTTTACTGTTAATTGCTTATGTGTGAATAAGTGTAAAGAAATGATTGCTTACTGATGGCACGTAAATTCAAAGTCAGGAATGATGGGGATGACAAACAACCACAGATTGTCCATGTGGATGGCTGAGATTGTGACACCATTGCTTTCTGATGGTTCAGTGTGCACACATTTTATTTCATGCACAAAATTATTTAAAATATTTAAAATTACCTTCAGGCTAGGTATATAACATACCTACAAAACACAAATAGATTTTACCTGTAGACTTTGGTCCTATCCCTAATATACCTCAGCATGCCTATGAAAATATTTCAGTATCTGCCCCCCAAAATATACAAAATCCTGGACACTTCTGGGTCCTAAGCATTTCAAATAAGGGATACTCAATCTAGAATGCTGAGATTAGTTGAGTAATCAGGAAATTAACAAGTACATTTCTTCATTATATTTATTAAAGAAAAATCGACTGGTACTATTAAGTTACTTTGGTAGGGCTGTTACAACAAAGTACCACAAACTGGGTGGCTTAAATCACAGAAATGTATTGTGTCATAGCTACGAATCCAAGTTTATGGTACCTTCAGAGTTGAAGTAGAATCTGGCCCAAGATTCTCCCTGGCTCCTGGTGGTTTGTTGGCAATGGTTTGTATTCCTTGGCTTTCTTGAAGAATCTTATCTCTGCTTTCATCTTTACATGGCATTCTCCCTACACTGGGATTTGTCTCCAAATTTCTCATTTTATAAAGAAATAATCTCCAAATAAAGTTAAATTCTGAGGTACTAGGGTTTAGGACTTGATCATGTGAATTTTTAGGGGACACTATTCAACTCATAACCGTAAATTTGTGCATTTATATTTTTTGCTATGATAACAATACTGCCTTATTTTTCCAATATGTATATTCCATGTTAAATTTTATTTGTTTGTCTTCAAATTGATTTATGTACAGATGGGGTCTCACCATGTTGCCCAGGCTGGTCCTGAATTCCATGCCTCAAGCAACTCTCCCACCTCAGCCTCCCAAAGCGTTGAGATTACAGATGTGAACCAATGCATCGGTTATTTTGTTTAATTTTAGATCTCTTATCCAGTGCTTATCATCAACTTGGAGATGATATTTTCTTCCCTTTTATTTCAATATTTTTGCCATTTCAATAGTTATTTGTAGCCCTATAATAATATCAAATAGGGAAAAAAATCTATTCATTTTAGAGTCAATTGATTCATTGGTAAATGGTTTGAAAATTGCTGGTAAAAATTGAATCTGGAGATCATGTTTAAACTCAATTATGCATGCCAATATTGTTCCCAACACTATAAATAACCCAGTCTTGATTATAAGTTATCAGTGATTTATTCCAATTCACAATTCTTTTAAAAAATTAAACAGCAACTTCTTTGTGCACAAAAAATGCTTTTAAACTTGATGTTTTAAAACAATGTTTGGTTTATTTTTGTACTAGTCAGTTATCTCCAGAGAAACAGACATGTGTATATAGAGAGATAAATTTTATTTTAAAGAATTGGCTTACACAATTTTGGAAGCTGACAAGCATAAAATCTGCAGGTTAAACTGGCAGGCTGAAGACCCAGGAAAGAATTGATGTTACATCCTCAAGCCTGAAGGCAGTCTGGACGCAGAATTCTTTCTTCCTTGGGGAACCTGAGTCATATATCTTAATGCCTTCAACCGGCAGGATGAGGCCTACTCACATTATGGTTTGTAATCTGCTTTACTCAAGGTCGACTGATTGAAATGTTAATATCATCTAAAAAAAAACAGTCTTCATAGCAACAATTTGAGCGGTGTTTGATCCACAACTGGCCAAACTGGGTACTATGTCCTACCTATGATGACATATAACACAACACATCACAATCCTGTGTTATTAAATCCTGTTAGGCCTCAAGGTGAAGGCCTACTCTGTGGTTCACATAGACAGAAGTGAAAGCATTTCACATGTTAATAACTGATCACCATTCACACAGACACACACACAAATCCATATCTAGTTTTAATATTCTTCCTGAAAAAAAAAAAAGAAAAAATAATCTAATCAGAAAAATAAAAGAAAAAGAAAGTTGTTCAAATAGTTAAAACACTATTTGACCAGTTATATTATGGTTTGGGAAAAGGTAACTGAATTAAAGTAAACTGTTGCAATGTGTCCTATGAACTTAATCAATGCAAAATAGGGAATCAATGTTCAATTAAAATCTCAATGTGTGTGTCCTATTTTGATGAGTGTAGGTAAATTTTAACCAGCCTAAATTATCTTTATAAAATGCATGCATAATTGCTGGGCTAGAGATTGTTTTTCAAACCATGCCAGAAAAAGTCAGATCTAGCCTCAGCTCAAGTATCTACCCTGCGTGCAATGCATCGCATATTCCAGGTATGGTAATCTATCCATCATTGGCCAATGTTGTATCTGGAATGCTGCCGGAAATGCTCTTCCATCACTCCCGTCACCTACATTCCTTCAAAATTCAGCCCACAAATCACTCCATGTATCATTTTCTGACTTTCTTTAAATTCTAAATTCTAGTATAATACCATAGTGTTTTGTTGAATTTCAATGTGAGTGTGCACATCATATTAAACTGTGATCAACCATGCACCTATTTTTTGCTGGACTGTGCTGCATCAACTTGGCTAAAGTTATAAACTATATTTCCCAGTTCCTTGAGAAGCTCAAATATTTTTATTTTATTTATTTTTTAGAGATGGGTTCTCACTCTTTTGCACAGGCTGGAAGGCAGTACATATTTATAGCTCACTGCAGCCTCAAACTCCTCGGTTCAAGCAATCCTCCTGCTTCAGCCTCTCAAGCTGGGACCAGAGGCACACACCATCACAGTTGGCTAAAAATCAAGTTTACAGTTCAAAGAAAGAATCTGAGAAAGATTTGGAAAATGGAAACCTTTTAAATTATTTATTTGTATAATCAAACAGAAAGGTTTCATGTCTAGTGAACAAATGGATGTCTCACTTGAATCACCACAATAGAGTTTATAGCCCTATTCACAGGCCAAGAGCCTTTTGAATGAAATGGAAGCCTGATCTCTTTAGGGAAGGAACAATACTACACCGTCAGAAATTAAGAATTTAAATCTTCCTCTTATTCATTTCCAAAGTACCTGAAACTCTTTACTAGGTCACTGTGCTTTGTGGAAGAAAAACAAATGCTCTTCATAGGCTCTAAAGTGATACTTATTCTTAGGAACCCAAAGTGTTGTTATGGTTCATTAGTCAAAGTAGGAGTTTACAGAATTGATTAACGTAGTTTTAGCACAGTTCTATCTCACATGGGGCCAGAAGGTCCCCAAATCTATTCTGTGGTATTTTTTTTCCCTCCAATTTCAAAATGCAAAGTTGGAATCAAAATACTCAGCCCTGGAAATATTTCTATATGGGTTTCTTGATTTGTGGACTGAGGACTATTACAGAAGAAATATGAAGTTGAACTGTCTCTACTACTGAAGTAATAAAAGCAATACCACACTCACGGAAGAGATGTGGAGATTAGAGCCTCCATCAGGAACGTACAGGATGCAGGGGCTGTGCAGGAGACTTGGATCTTGGAAAACAGCAATAGAATATCATAAACTTAATCATATGGCGACTCCAAAGGTAACTGTTGTTCAGTTGTGTGTGTGTGTTTATTTCATTGAAAAAAATGAAGACAGTCAATTACCAGGTATGGGGCTATAAATCTGGTGAATGCTTTTATGGCTATATTTTTTAATAAAGGGTACTGAAATAGTTTGCTTTCAGCTGGCAAAATGGTCTAACTTCTAGACTATATCAACTCTCTAGTCCTATGTAATAATATAATCCATGAGAATCTTGGTGACCTCTGCATTGCACAGGCCCTCTACAGTGCTGAGCAGACCCGGTGAGCACAAAGTCGCAAATATCCCAGACACCCTGACCAGAGACATACATGTATACCACGGACAGGAATAAATACCTAAAAATGCAAGACGCTGCCACCTTCTTCGATGTCTTGGTGAGAGGTCCAATGTTCAGAAGGCACATTGAGATATAAGGAGAAGGCCTCTTTGGATCTGTAGTGTGCTACCTCTTGAATGAGAAATCTTAGAAGCTATCAGTATTGAATGGTGACCAGAGGAAAATACGGCTGTACATATAGGTCTGGGCTGTCGTACAAACTGATCTGCTACTGGGGCCTCATGACCTAGCAGATCGAAAAGTATTCGACGTATTTGTGGCAGATGCAAATGCTGTTTAGAACCTTTGGGAGGTCACTGTAGAAGCATAATGCAAAACTTCAGGATTTTGGAGCAAAGCTTTGTCATCATTTGCATACACAGTGTTCTCTTTTGATAGCTCCTGGTGTGCTACAGGAGCTATCAAAAGAAGAAGAAGTAGAGACAGAATGTGTGACTCTGAGCCACTAAGTAAACATTCAACCTCTTCTGCCCTTCAAGAACTGGGAAATGTCTGAAAAAACAAGCAATGAATTATGTAGATAGCAGCACTCCATTATAAGTTGTAGTTTCATATATGAGACTGGTCTCAAGCAAGACCTAAAGGTAAAAGTAAGAGGCTCAGATTTGCATGGCTCCTCCTCTTGCTGAATTAACCATTGTTTCTCAATGCAAGCATATTGTAACATTTTGATGGAAGAGGAAAATACTGAGTCTTGCTTATGGATAATTCTATGTAACATGCTGGCATCACCTAAAAGTGGAGAACTGCAAGATTACTGCCCCATCCAAAAAAAAAACCCTTCAGCAGCCCCATTCTTCAGGAACCGTGAAGGACTATGACAAGGTAAACACTTTCTGTGGGTAGAACTCCAAAAAATGCCCCCAAGTGTTCTTTTTCCTGGAAGGAAATTATCAGGGTTGTATATCTATGTACATAAGCTAATAGATTGTGCAGATAATCCAAAATCTCAAAGGACCAGAACTGGAAAATGGGTAACAAAGAGGTATGGGGAAGAGATGTGTCACAGTATAAAGATATTTTTGTCCTACTGTAAGTGCTATGAAAGAAATTCTGGGGTATAGAATGGGGTATGTAGAAGGGATTAAATCAGTAATTATTAGGATTTAGAAGTGAAGTCACCATACTTTTAAAAACAATGAAATGTAGAGCTTATCTCCAGAAAAAATACAAGTATATGGTACATACTTTACATTTTCTGAAGGTTCATGAACCTTCTAACCAAAACGATGTCTACAAATATCTTAGACTAAAGGTTCAAAACATCATTTTCAATAGCACAGATCTGATAAGAATTGGAAATCCTTTTCAAATCTGATTTCAAAGTGAACAAAACATGCTTTAAAGCCTAGCCTCCAAGTAGACAGACTACTTAACTGGGTGCTTTAACATATTAGAATCTATCCAGTCTCTTTCCCAATCAGTCTGTTTTATTCTCTTTGCCTTCATCACTCTCTAAAACACAAGAACCAGAACATTTTATGAATAATCTTAGAGATCAACTAACCTAACCCCCCTCTCCCTGAGTTTTACTGATGAATAAACAGACCCCAAAGGTAAAGTGAGGCACCAGCATAGTGTGACAAAATCAGACATAATCATTATAATTAATAGTTACAGTATACTTTCTTTGTGCTACCATGTTTCTTTTACACGTACTAAATAACATGTGCTACCATGTTTGTGTTTTACATGTATTGAATAACTTAATTCTCACACAATTCTACTAGTATCATCTCCAAGGAAACTATGACTTGAGAATTAACTTGTCCCAAGTCACATGGTTGGCATGTAATGAAAGTACCTGGTACGTGGCCTGACATGGGTGGGCATTAAGGGAGAAAATAATAGCAGTTTCTTTCCTTCTTCTTGTTCCTTCTTGATGGAACCATCTGACAATGAAAGGACCCAGACTCAATTTTCTCAACTTCAGAGCCTTTTCTACCTCTGATCCCTCATTCCTGCCTTTCTTGCCATTCCTGTTCTGTGTCTCAACCTGACAATGAAAGATTTATGTCGGATCAAATGAAACTCACATACTTTCTATGATTTAAAGTCAGAAGTTTCCCTTGTCAATTTCCCTTGCCACCTCAAAGAAAAGCTTATCTACATTAAGTTCCTTTTTACTGATTTGTATTTTTATGTTCCCCCCAAATTTCACATTGATATACAAGAATCTTCTGTTGCTCGTTTAAATAATTTTCTGCTTGACTCAATGATTATAAATATTTATCTCCAAAATAATATGATCTATTTTTCTTTATTTATCCTCACTGTATATTTCCTTTAACTGAGATCCAGCCATCTGACATATCTAGGTAGACTTGATTTGATATAAAATTATAAACTAACCCTCTTAAGAAAATGTCCAAAGTGACTAACATTGGTTAGGTCGGTAAATATCCTGCTCTTCTGGAAACTGCCTGCTTCTCTTTCCATAAAATGGTTACATTTCTTTAACTATTTTCTTCTGGTTCAAATGCTTTACCACATGACTTCTGTCTTAGATGATTATGGAAAAGAAAGTCAAAACATTGCTGAGTATAAAGCATTCCTGGACTCTGAAACATCAAAATTTCAAATATTAATTATTCTAGTCTAAGTTATAACCAGTTTATCTTGAAACTAATGAAAAAAAATGAGAGCTAAATGTGTTTAGCATAAGTCAGATAGATTATATTTAATCAGTGAACATGAATTAAGAGTTTAACAATATTATGCATGAAAAGAATAAAAATGAGGGAATAGCATATTTTCTAGTTTTCTAAACAAAATGCAGCTTTTCATGGCAAGTAATTGACTTTCCCAAGTGGTTTTATTAATTGAAAACCTGAGGGACTAAAAGTTTATTCAGTCATACTTATTTTATTGTACGCTTTGCTTTATTGTGCTTCACAGATACTGTCTTTTATATACATATATATATACATAAATTGAATGGCTGTGGCAGCCTTGCATTGAGCAAGTCTATCAGCGCCATTTTTCCAACAGCATGTGCTTAGTTCATGTATCTGTGTCAAATTTTGGTAATCCTCACAATATTTCAAACTTTTTATTATTATATTTGTTATGATGATATGTGGTGAGTGATCTTTGATGTTACTATTATAATTGTTTGGGGGTGCCAAAAGCCACACCCATATAAGACTTTAAACTGAATTGGTAAATATGTGTGTTCTGACAGCACCACCAATCATCTCTTCCCCATCTCTCTCCCTCCCATTAAGTCTCCCTGTTCCCTGAGACACAATGTTAAAACTAGGCCAATGAATAACCCTACAGTGGCCTCTAGGCACTCAAGTGAAAGGGAGACTTGCAAGTCTCTCACTTTAAATCAAAAGCTTGCAATGATTAAGCTTCGCAAGGAAGGCATGTCAAAAGCTGGATAGGTTGAAAGCTAGGCCTCTTGTTCCAAAGGGTTAGCCAAGTTTTGAATGCAAAGGAAACGTTCTTGAAAAAAAATTAAAAGTGCAACCTCAGTGAATATAGGGATAAGAAGAAAGTGAAACAGTCTTTTTGCTCATCTGGGGAAAGTTTTAGCGGTCTGGATAGGTCAAATCAGACATATCATTCCCTTAAGCCAATGTTTAATCCAGAACAAAGCCCCCGTTCTCTTCTTTTCTATGAAGACTGAGAGACATAAGAAAGCTGCAGAAAAGTTTAAAGCTGGCAGAAAGCTGCAGAAAAGTTTAAAGCTGGCAGACACTGGCTGATGAGGATTAAGGAAAGAAGCTGTCTCCATACATAAAAGTGCAACGTGAAGCAGCAAGTGCCAATGTAGACACTGCCACAAGTTATCCAGAAGATCATTGATAAAGGTGGCTACACTGAACAACAGTTTTTCAGTGTAGACAAAATAGCCTTATGTGGAATGAGATGCTGTCTAGGACTTCATCTGACATGCTTTATTATGATAATCACTTTATTGAGGTGGTCTGGAACTGAATCCCCAATATCTCTGACATATGCCTGTAATTTGCAAGGGGGGAAAACAACTTTCTGCTATTACATTCAAAATGGATTTTGAAGGGGTCAGTTTTCCTTTTTCTTCCTTTTTTTTTTTTTGAGACGGAGTCTTGCTCTATCACTCAGGCTGGAGTATAATGGCACAATCTCTGCTCACTGCAACCTCCACCTCCTGGGCTCAAGCAATTCTGCTACCTCAGCCTCCCAAGTAGCTGGGACTATAGGCACATGTCACCGTGCCTGGCTAATTTTTGTATTTTAATAGAGATGGATTTCACCATATTTGGTCAGGTTGGTCTTGAA
Source organism: Macaca mulatta (assembly GCF_049350105.2). Lineage (NCBI taxonomy): Eukaryota > Metazoa > Chordata > Mammalia > Primates > Cercopithecidae > Macaca > Macaca mulatta. The sequence goes on from NC_133411.1 coordinate 9,590,006, forward strand.
CTCCTGATGTCGTGATCTGCTCACCTTGGCCTCCCAAAGTGCTGGGATTACAGGTGTGAGCCACTGCCCCTGGCTCAGGAATCAGTTTTCTATATCACTTGACTTTCTTTGCTCAGAAAGTTCAGCAACATGTTGCTCTAGGTCTTTGTTTAAAAAAATGCTATTGTGCCCAAATTATTAGAAACTTTCTAAGACTTAGTATCTGTTTCTTTATTAGAACTAAGAAAAAGAGAGATCACAGGTAGTGTCTGATCAAAAACCACAAGTATGCTGCACACTTGGCCCATTTAGGATTCAAGTTAGAAACTGTTAACCGAGAGATGTTAATTATCTTCTTTTTAAAGTTGCTTGTAGATCCCCTTTTTCAGCCCAGAATATTTCATAAAATGACACTGATATGTTTTGAATATATGTCCCCACCAAATCTCACGCTAAATTTTAATCCCCAATGTTGGAGGCAGGGGCCAGTGGGAGGTGTTTGGGTCATGGAGGCAGATCCCTCAGGCTTGGTGCTGACTTCCTGATACGGAGTTCCTGCAAGATGTGGTTGTTGCAAATTGTGTCACCTCCCCACTGTTTTTCTCTCTTGCTTCTGCTGGCCTTCCACCATGAATAAAAGCTCCCTGAGGCCTCTCCCAGAAGGCTAACAGATGCCAGCACCATGTTTGTACAGCCTGCAGAACTGTGAGCCATTTAAACCTCTTTTCTTTATAAACTACCCAGTCTCAGGTATTGTACTGTATTTCTTTATAGCAATACAAGAACGGACTAATACAGACATACCATTTTTTTGTGTGTGGTAAATTCTTCCAATTTCTCACCTTGTATTCCCAGCGCTGCCCTAACCGGACCTGGGGAGTTTCATCTTACTTCTTTCAATACAAAGATTGTGAATATCTATGAACTCTTTTAAGACAATTTGTATTCTGCCATCAGGCTTCCTAAGCCTCCTTGTGGATCCACATGCAACAGAATTAGAACTTTCAAGGCAGTCACCAAACATGTAATTGACAGCTTTTTAAAAAAATTTCAAAATGAGACTGACAAGCACCAAAGGTGTTATTCTCTTGTATTTCTTTTAGCAGCATTCCATCACTATGTTTCTTCCATTTCAGAAATCTGCAAAACTGCTGTAGAATATCAAGCAATTGTTCTTGTAAAGTGAATTGTTGTTTTTTAGCTCACTGCAAAACATCTATTCACCCATGTTTTAGTCTTTTGTTCATTCTCTTCCAAATATGTACTTGGGAAAACAACAGGACACCAACCAGACAAGCTCATTACCATTGTCTGCAGATAATCTTTTACAGTCGGTGTGAAAAATCTCACCCTGAACTATGGTGGCTATAGTGAAAAGAACCATGGACACAAATATGACTTGTGAACATGATTCATAAAGCACCCAGAGCCCCAGTGTGGCAACACCAGATGAATGAAAAAGGTTCTTCTACCAAGTTATCAAAATCATGTCATTCTCACTTTCCCTCAACAGTACCCAAATTTTAAAAAGAATATAAGTATAATGATGAAATACTACAAAAGTATCATGAGATCACACTGCACTCAATGAAAATTATCCATGTTTATGAAAATAAAGATCTGTATCCAAAAAAGATAGCGAAATGTCCACAATAAATTATAAACACCAGAACATCAAGGACTTTGATCCCTATATCCGAAGGCTTAGAAAACTGCCCAGCACCTAATAACAATATTAACTTTTGAACATTTCACCACGTGCCAGGCACAGTTCTGATAGGCTCCATGTTTTAACTTAAGGCTTACAGGCCACCAGTGAGTCTATAAAGTTTCAGTTTATATATGAGAACTGAAGCACGGGGTTAGATAATCTTCTGAGACAACACAAGTTAGTTAAACTCAGCCCTCGCATGTCTAAAATATGCACACTTACATGCTTGTTGAAAAAAACTGTGTTGATTAGGATCAGACTAGCTTTAGAAAATACAAGTTAAAAAAGGCAATAGACTTTGGCCAATTATTTGGGTAAAACGTCAAATGTCAGATATGTCGAGGCATGGGTAGCCTTCTAAGGAGCCATGGCTATGGAAGGAAAAAGTTTGACTTAACAAATAGGAAAGTGAGAGAAATAATGAAACAGTAAAATAACAGGATCGTGATGGGGCAGAGGTGGCCTGCCCAGACCTAAACGCCTCGCGGGAGACGAGCGGACGACTCAGCAGGACAGAAGGGAGGGAAGCTGCAGACGCCAGGGCCCTCTTCCAGATGAAAGAACCTCCCATCCTAAGTGTCTGACGTTCCAGGAACACCTTCGCTGGCTGAGCCGGCTCAGTGAGGCAGACCGGCCCAGCCTTCAGCCCACCTCAGGACCGCGCAACGCAGCAGCTCCGCGCACGCGTAACAGGAGGAGACACCGCCCACACGCTAGACGCGCTGTGATTGGCCCCAGCTACCGCCCGATCGAGATTCCTATTGGTCCCCGGTGCCGAGCATGCGCACTTTGGACGTGGGCGCGTGTGTGGATTGGGAGGAGGTCGCGCTGTCCATGGGCGTCCCTGGCCTGCGCCGCCCGGGTGAGCGCTCCAGAGGCTGCGATCCCCGGGTCCCGACCGCCCGCCTAGCACTGGCCCGATGGGGAAGCGTCCCGGGGCTGGAAGGGCAGCCGGCTTGCCCGCGTGGTTCCCACGCCCCTCGGGCTCGGGGGCTCGCTGCGGGTGCTGGCTGCGCGCTGGGTCGTAGGGGGGACCCCAGGAGCGTGTCCCTGGGCCCCGCGTCGGCCTCTGCCCAGGGAAGCCCCTGGGCGGTGTGAGGCCTCTCCGCCTGCCGCGCCTTTGGCTCTAGACGCTTCCCAGGCCCGGGGAAACCGCAGGCGTGGACGCGGCGAACGGGGGACGTGACGGGGAGGGGCGCGCCCCGGGGACCCGGGGAACTGCCGAGCGTCCACCTGGCCGGAAGCCCAGCCCGCCGTCGCGTAGTCCCTGGGCCTGCCTGGGCTGGGGCCTCCGCTGACAGGCGTGGGAAGCTGGTGCTGGGTTGTGGCTCTGTCGCAGGGATGAGGGGTTGATCTGGGAAGCCCTCAGGATGTATGTGGCTCCTGGTAGGTGACGCACATAGTTAGCTTCAGTAAGGTTTTCAACACCATGTTTTCGCAGAACTTGGTTATAATAACTATATCGCCTTCCACGTAGTACTTTTGGGGAGTTACTCATTTTAACAGATACTACGTGTTGAATGCCCTCTTGTTTGCCAGGTGCAGTTCTCATCGCTAGGGATGGAGACTTGAAGAAGATATATTCCGTTATTTTCTTTTTTAATGTGTGAGCTAACAATGATTTTATCCTTTGCCACCTTTTTTTTTCCTTTCAAATTTATTTATTTATTTATTTTTTATTATTATACTTTTAAGTTCTAGGGTACATGTGCACAACGTGCAGGTTTGTTACATATGTATAAATGTGCTGTGTTGGTGTGCTGCACCCGTTAACTCGTCATTTACATTAGGTATATCTCCTAATGCTATCCCTCCCACTTCTCCCCACCCCACGACAGGCCCCGGTGTGTGATGTTCCCCACCCTGTGTCCAAGTGTTCTCATTGTTCAATTCCCATCTATAGGTGAGAACATGCGGTGTTTGATTTTCTGTCCTTGGGATAGTTTGCTCAGAATGATGGTTTCCAGCTTCATCCATGTCCCTACAAAGGACATGACCTAATCCTTTTTTATAGCTGCATAGTATTCCATGGTGTATATGTGCCACTTTTTCTTTTTTTTTTTTTTTTTTTTTTTTGAGATGGAGTCTCGCTCTGTCGCCCAGGCTGGAGTGCCGTGGCCGGATCTCAGCTCACTGCAAGCTCCGCCTCCCGGGTTCACGCCATTCTCCTGCCTCAGCCTCCTGAGTAGCTGGGACTACAGGCGCCCGCCACCTCGCCCAGCTAGTTTTTTGTATTTTTTTAGTAGAGACGGGGTTTCACCGTGTTAGCCAGGATGGTCTCGATCTCCCGACCTCGTGATCCGCCCGTCTCGGCCTCCCAAAGTGCTGGGATTACAGGCTTGAGCCACCGCGCCCGGCTGTGCCACTTTTTCTTAATCCAGTCTGTCACTGACGGACATTTGGGTCGATTCCAAGTATTTGCTATTGTGAATAGTGCCGCAATAAACATGTATGTGCATGTGTCTTTGTAGCAGCATGATTTATAATCCTTTGAGCGTATGCCCAGTAATGGGATGGCTGGGTCAAATGGTATTTCTGGTTCTAAATCCTGGAGGAATTGCCACACTGTCTTCAACAATGGTTGAACTAGTTTACAGTCCCACCAACAGTGTAAAAGCATTCCTATTTCTCCACATCCTCTCCAGCACCTGTTGTTTCCTGACTTTTTAATGATTGCCATTCTAACTGGTGTGAGATGGTATCTCATTGTGGTTTTGATTTGCCTTTCTCTGATGGCCAGTGATGATGAATGAGCATTTTTTCATGTGTCTGTTGGCTGTATGAATGTCTTCTTTTGAGAGTGTCTGTTCATATCCTTTGCCCACTTTTTGATGGAGTTGTTTGATTTTTTCTTGTAAATTTGTTTAAGTTCTTTGTAGATTCTGGATATTAGATCTTTGTCAGATGGATAGATTGTAAAAACTTTCTCCCATTCTATAGGTTGCCTGTTCACTCTGATGGTAGTTTCTTTTGCTGTGCACAAGCTCTTTAGTTTAATTAGATCCCATTTTTCAATTTTGACTTTTGTTGCCATTGCTTTTGGTGTTTTAGTCATAAAGTCCTTGCCCATGCCTATGGCCTGAATGGTATTGCTTAGGTTTTCTTCTAAGCAATGGTATTGCTTAGGTTTTAGGTATAACATTTAAGTATTTAATCCATCTTGAATTAATTTTTGTATAAGGTGTAAGGAAGGGATCCAGTTTCAGCTTTCTACATATGACTAGCCAATTTTCCCAGCACCATTTATTAAATAGGGAATCCTGTCCCCATTTGTTGTTTTTTTCAGCTTTCTCAAAGATCAGGTGGTTGTAGATGTGTGGTATTATTTCTGGGGGCTCTATTCTGTTCCAATGTTCTACATCTCTGTTTTGGTACCAGTACCACGCTGTTTTGGTTACTGTAGCCTTGTAGTACAATTTGAAGTCAGGTAGCGTGATGCTTCCAGCTTTATTCTTTTGGCTTAGGATTGTCTTGGCAATGTGGGCTCTTTTTTGGTTCCATATGAACTTTAAAGTAGTTTTTTCCAATTCTGTGAAGAAAGTCATTGGTAACTTGATGGGGATGGCATTGAATCTATAAATTACCTTGGGCAGTATGGCCATTTTCACAGTATTGATTCTTCCTATCCATGAGCATGGAGTGTTCTTCCATTTGTGTCCCATTTTATTTCGTTGAGCGGTGGTTTGTAGTTCTCCTTGAAGAGTTCCTTCATATCCCTTGTAAGTTGGATTCCTAGGTATTTTTATTCTCGTTGAAGCAATTGTGAATGGGAGTTCACTCCTGATTTGGCTCTGTTTGTCTGTTATTGTTGTATAAGAATGCTTGTGATTTTTGCACATTGATTTTGTATCCTGAGACTTTGCTGAAGTTGCTTATCAGCTTAAGGAGATTTTGGGCTGAAACGATGGGGTTTCCTAAATATTATAATCATGTTATCTACAAACAGGGACAATTTGACTTCCTCTTTTCCTAATTGAATACCCTTTATTTCTTTCTCTTGCCTGATTGCCCTGGCCAGAACTTCCAACACTATGTTGAATAGGAGTGGTGAGAGAGGGCATCCCTGTCTTGTGCCAGTTTTCAAAGGGAATGGTTCCAGTTTTTGCCCATTCAGTATGATATTAGCTGTGGGTTTGTCATAAATAGCTCTTATTATTTTGAGATACATCCCATCAATACCTAGTTTGTTGAGAGTTTTCAGCCTTTGCCTTCTTAAAGGTTTAATTTGCCCTTAGGTGGACAGAGAAGCATAAAGTTAATTTTAACTACTAGTTGGTCGCAGTTCAAAAGCCTTATGTGTGGTTTGAGTTTCAGCTTAGATCTTTCCTTACATGTCTTTCCTGACAGCTCCTCAGATTTAGATAGTGTGAGGATCAAAACTGTATGAAGGTGCTTTACTCTTGATAATCTGTGAATGTCAACTAGGATAATTTTGAGTGTATTTGAAATGTTTTTTGAACTCTTTGAGAGTCTAGGCAATTTCACTTGGGTTCTATGATTAATTTGCTAAGTATTAGGATGAAATCAAGAAACCTGCAGTTTGAATTGCCTTTGATTTTGTTTCTCAAAAAATGGGACAACAAAAATACCCACTTAGGACTACTGTTTCAGGCACTGTCTAATTGCATTTATCAGATCTTCTTGTATTCATTCCATGAGGAATCGAAGACCTGTTCAGTCAAGCAGCTGCCAAGGTTACATGTATAATAAAGGGCACATTCCCAGATCAAGCCCATGTGGACTGATTCTAGATTCTGATTTTGAACTGCTCTATTTCTGAATTGGAGTTTAACTTCTCTGTTACCCCTAGATTAATGGTGAGTGTTTTCTCTCTCTCATCCGAGTTAATTCCACTAACTCTAATCAGAACCCTAATTTAGCATATTTCCAGTAGAGTTATCCTACTCTAGAGTTTTTGTGCTATGTCTTAACTGTATTTTATAAATGAAGGGACATATTCCTCTGTAACATATGGGTGTATTGTATAATCTTTGAACAGGCAAAGGCATTCCAGAGAAAAGATAGATGAATTTCATATATTTGTATTAAAGCAATTCATTTTATTAAAACATAGATAAATAGTGGATTATTTAGGCAAGTTGCAGTCTATGTAGGTTAACCACTAAGCTATGCTTCCTGTCTTTGCATGCGTGTGTGTATATGTGTGTTTTTCCTAAAGATGTATCGAGGCTTAGTACTTTCAGGATGAGTTTAGTCCTGCACTGTGCCTTGAAAGATGAAGGGAGGGAGTTAGAGACAAAGATAAATTAACTGGTTAGCAGGATCCCGGTCCAAGTCCTTAGATGCCTATTAAAGAGTTCAGGCTTCACCCTGGCGGGAAGTAGGAAGATTTTTGAAAGACTGAGTACTAGAAGGACGTGATCAGGTTTGCAACTTAGAACTATCACTGTGGCTGCAGATATAAGAGTAGATTAGAAGCGTGGGTAGAAAGGTTAGGAAACTACATTTTCCAAAGAAAAACATGGAAAGAACTGAAAGGGTGATCCTTGGAGTCAGAGCCAGGTAGAGAGTTTAGGGACTTAAGGAGGATTTGGTAAGAGATTTATTGTGAATCCTACATCCTAAAATTTTAATTTTTTTTTCTTTTCTAGAGATGATAAATAGCCAAAGATGTCAGTGGCACTCATGGACATAGTAAGCATAGTAGGAGCTGAAAAACTAGAAGCAATGAAAATGTCAACTATTTTGACCTAAAAGAAGCAGTGTCTTCGGAACATTTGGTCATAAAACCAGAAATTAAAGGATGAGAAAAACATTTTTCTGAAGCTTATACTTTCACATTTACTAGAGAGCATATTTGTATGGATGGGGTTGGGTAAACACTCAACAAAAGTTTCTTTAAAAAGAAGAAACCATCCTGGTTTGATGTTACATAATCACCAGTTAGCCACTGCTCCCTTCCCTCCCCAAACTGCCCTGTTGCTTGCAGGCTCACCTGAGCTGAGAGGCAGCCCTCACTCCCCATTGGCACCTCACTGGGGCCTTCTTTATACCCTGGAGAACTTCACAGGGAATCTGTATCTGTAACACAAAGGCTTCCTGGTCCAGATGTAGATACTAGGTCTGACTGGATATTTAAGTCCTGCGGACTTACTCTGCCACAATTATTTAATCATGTAAAAATAATTTATAATTCTTATAAAGTATCCCATTCATAAAATAATGAATGTTGGGGTTATTGCATTTACTTGCACATGTACAGTATACAAGATTATACATTAATAATAATGTTTTCAAATAGTTATTGTCAAAGCTGTTTTTCTTATGTTTATGAAAGTGCTTATGAAATTAATGTTTTATGAGGCTAGAGATGTATATTTTGTAATTTCATTCTGATATTTGTTAATACTCACTTCCACTGCTGGGTTTGGTTGATGAGATTGGCATTGTCTAATTTCAAGCTTTTTGAGTGTGTACTCTTTCATGGCAAGTATGAAATAACTAGTAAAAAATATACAAATATGCTTAACAATCAGTAGACTTTCTCACATTGATTACTTACAACAGCTTTAGGTGGGGTGAATCAGATGCCTGTATTACAGAAGCATCTAATGCAAAGCAAAATCAAATGACTTGTATGAGCGCACAGAGGTAGGTGTGGAAGAAAGTGAAACACTATTTTAGGTTTTAGTTACACTGTGCTGTGGTATGCTGCCTCATATTTGCATTAACCTGCAAATACTAGGGGTTATGAATTGTTTCTAAGTCTATTATTAAAAATAGCCTTGCTTCATTTCTTCCTAAAATGGAGACAAACGTGTATAGTGTCTATCTTACCAGTATGTGTAAGAATAATATCTTAATGTGTGTAACATGTTTATAGGAACCTGTATTTCAAAGAGCTATTTTTGCAAGTGAGACTAACCTTCTAAGAAACTTTTTTATTCAAACTTTTTTCTCCATTAATAACTGTTCTATTATTTCTTAATGTTCAGAACCCTTTTCATTATCTATAAGGCTAAGTTTTAGGTAAGTAATGAGAAAATAACAACATATGGAAAAGAAATGAATGAGGACTCAAGATGTCTGTCAATCAAGAATGAGTATGTCAGCCCTTGTATTATGATTTTACCTGGGAGGTGATAATTATTGGATGATGTAATGTAAGGGCAGTGATACTACCTGGTATGTAAGACTGTTAAAATCACTGAGGTAAGATATTACTTGAACTAAGCACAGAAATAGAGACAGATTTTTAATGCATTTAATTATCAAAATATCTAAATTAAAGATTTAGTGTGGCTGTTCACTGGAAACAAATGGCAGACAAACAGAATATTTCTTGGAGTCATAAATGACTTCATACTGTTTCCAACTTTCTGTGTAGCTTCTTTCTTCAGTTGGTCTTTGCTTAGATTTCCCTGTGTCAGAGAAGACTTCCCTGGACACCAGTGACGTTATTGATTGCTCATGCTATGAGCTCTTCCCATTTCTCAGCCCGCTTGCAGTAGGTGAGGCCATGATACTAGTTATAGCTGATTGCTTAAAGACTTTAAGGCGCCATATGTGACTTTCCAGCTCTTGTCCACTGCTACTGCAGCTCTGGCAGGACTACGGAGGTGCCCCGTGTTTCAGATAGGGCAGCCTCCATCCGCCTCTGTCCCTGAATGACTAGAGCACAACCACTGGTGACCTGTGGTGGACACAGAATGTGGGTAAGAAATAAACTTATGCTACACCACTGGGGTTCAGGGGCTAACTTGTTACCACAGCATAGTCAACCTTTTCTAGCACCCCATTCTGTCTAAATTTTGCAGTCCTACCCCACTCCATGCCTCCCCAACCCTTCACTCTGCTTAGTTTCTTTGTAGCACTGGTTACCGCATGACCTGTCTTTCTTTTACTTTCTCACATCACTTCTCCCTGCCTCCACGCACATGCACAAAAATTTAAACTCCATGCCTGGCCAAAATAAATGTTTGTTAAATAAATTCTGCCAGTTCTGTTTGCAATTTATCAGAAGCAAGGAAAGAAATCCTATATAAAGTGGATCTGTGCTTTGGCAATTTTCATTTAGGGTAATTGCCCTTTTTAAAAATGGCTGTGCATTTTTTATGATGAATATAAAGTATTTAGCGGAAATATTTTTTATTAAAATTGTTGAGCTTGTGGAATGACTCCAGCAGCCTGTGTGAAAGAAACACTATGCTAGAGAGTCGTCTTTCTGCCACGTGTAACCGTTACATTTAGCTCTAGTTCTCCATGGAGATCCATGCAGAGATGTGAAAATGGGACGTGTCTTCCTTCTTGAAAGTTGCTCCAGGTTTTGGCTTCAGGTGCCTCCTGTTTTCTGCCCTCCCTTTTCCCTGGGAGTTCCTTCTGTTTACTTTCATGAGGACTCTGGGCATAAAACGTATTTGTATACCTGGGTGTGTGGGAAGGAATTGAAGGCAAAGGTAGCAGTCATTTCAGGCTGAAGATGTTAAGTAGTCATCTAGCACTTGATTTTTGTAGAACCTCCTGTGGCCATCTCCACAGTGTCGTACTGGAAAGAAATCTTGTGTAAGAACTGGTCTAAGGGCCACTGACCGCGAATGATGGATGTGGTGACAGCATGGCCATTTTAGAGGCAGGCAGACCAGATATTGGTTACTTTGATTTTAGTTGACAAAGTTTACTTGCTTTTAAGTTTTAAAACAATACAGCAGTGTGAACTTTAAGTTGTAAACTTTCATTTAGAAAGTTCAAAATTTAGTTCAAATATAAAATATTCTGAATTTGAATAAAAACTTTAAAACTCATTCTTTTCAGTTGTTTTAAACACAAATGAATCAATAATATGATTATCACCAATTATTACATATTTATATTTCTGTTGTATACTGAAGGGAGTGGTAAAATGAATGCTGGAGGAGGATTTTGGTTGAGAAATTGGGAAGAGGAGGAAGTAGCAGCTAAGACTGAGACCAATGGCCAGTTAGGAAACTCAAGAATATTAAACAGTAAGAACAATAAAGTGTTTCAAGAAGAACTTAAGGGGCAACTGTGTCTATTACAATTGATAGGTCAAGTAGGAGGAGAACTGAGAAGTATCCATAGGATTTGACAGCATTCAGGTTATGGAGACTGAGGAGCGATTTTTGTGGAGTGATAGGCACAAAAACTTGACATGGGTGGTTGTAAGAGGAATCAAGGAGAATGAGAATCCATGATTATTAGGGGTGTTTCAGTTCAAGACATATTGAGGCTGGGCGTGGTGGCTCACACCTGTAATCTCAGCATTTTGGGTGGCCAAGGAGAGCAGATCACTCCAGCCCAGGAGTCAAGTCTAACCTAGGCAACGTGGTGAAACCTGGTCTCCACAGAAAGTTCAAAAATTAGCCAGGTGTGTAATGTAGTCCCAGCTACTTGGGAGGCTGAGGTGGGAGGATTGTTGGAACCCAGGAGGTCGAGCAAGCATGCAGTGAGCCATGATCTTGCCACGTACTCCAGCCTAGAAGATAAAGCGAGACCCTGTATTAAAAAAAAGAAAAAAGACATTGAAAAGTAAAGTAAAAAATCTGTTTAGAGAGCTAGATAAGAGAATAATGAAATAAAGCCAGTAGAAGGAAATAAATGAGAAAAAAAGAGGCAATGACATAATAGAAAAATTTTTAAAAATTATAAACCTAAATCTATTATTGAAATGACTAGTAAAAACTGAGGAAAAAGAGCAGAAATAGACATCATGATAAAAAAAAAAAAGGGGACATAACTATAGGTACAATAATTTTTAAAGAATCTGAAATAACATGCACTGCTTTCTGTGAACTCTTGGCCCTCGGCATCCATTTCTACATCATCGTGATGGGGGGACAATCAGGGTCTAGAGTCATGAAATAGGAACTGTGGCTTCTCAGAGGGGCGGTAGAGCATAGTGGTTTAAAAGCATAGACTCTTCCTTTTTTATGGCTGCATAGTATTCCATGGTGTATATGTGCCACATTTTCTTAATCCAGTCTGTCACTGATGGACATTTGGGTTGATTCCAAGTCTTTGCTATTGTGAATAGTGCCGCAATGAACATACGTATGCATGTGTCTTTATAGCAGCATGATTTATAATCCTTTGGGAATATCCCCAGTAATGGGATGGCTGGGTCATATGGTACATCTGGTTCTAGATCCTTGAGGAATCGCCATACTGTTTTCCATAATGGTTGAACTAGTTTACAATCCCACCAACAGTGTAAAAGTGTTCCCATTTCTCCACATCCTCTCCAGCACCTGTTGTTTCCTGACTTTTTAATGATTGCCATTCTAACTGGTGTGAGATGGTATCTCATTGTGGTTTTGATTTGGAAACCATCATTCTTAGCAAACTATCACAAGAACAGAAAACCAAACACCGCATGTTCTCACTCATAGGTGGGAACTGAACAATGAGATAGCTTGGACTCGGGAAGGGGGACATCACACACCGGGGCCTATCATGGGGAGGGGGGAAGGGGGAGGGGATTGCATTGGGAGTTATACCTGATGTAAATGACGAGTTGTTGGGTGCTGACGAGTTGATGGGTGCAGCACAGCAACATGGCACAAGTATACATATGTAACAAACCTGCACGTTATGCACATGTACCCTAGAACTTAAAGTATAATAATAATAAAATAAATAAATTAATTAATTAATAAAAAAAAAAAAGCATAGACTCTGGTGTCAGACCACGTGAGTTTGAAAACGTCCTGACCCTTGTTGGTTGTGACTTGGCTAGTGCCTCAGTTTCTCTTCTTTAAATGAGGATGATGGGAGTCCTTATGGCGTTATGTGAAAAAACAAGTCAGTTTGTGAAGAAGCACTTAGAATAGCTCCTAACATAAAGTGAACACTGTCTCGTGTGGGTATAATTGAGTACAAAAATTTGTTTTATATATATGTATATGTGTATATATATACTTTTTTTTTTTTGAGACGGAGTCTTGCTCTGTCACCCAGGCTGAGTGCAGTGGTGCAATCTCAGCTCACTGCAAGCTCTGCCTTTGGGGTTCACGCCATTCTCCTGCCTCAGCCTCGTGAGTAGCTAGGACTACAGGCGCCCGCCACCACGCCTGGCTAATTTTTTTTTGTATTTTTAGTAGAGATGGGATTTCACCATGTTAGCCAGCATGGTCTCGATTTCCTGACCTCGTAATCCGCCCACCTCAGCCTCCCAAAGTGCTGGGATTACAGGCATGAGCCACCGCAACTGGCCTGTTACATAATTTTTAACTCTACTGACTGAAATGTATTATACCCCCTTCTTTAAAATGCAGCCAAGATAAATTAGGATCATTAGTGGCAACTTTATTTTGATTCTGAGGTATTAGTAAATCCCTTATTTTATAATTTAAGCATTAAGTGAGCATTCGTAAACTTGAAAGGTTTAAGCTAGATCTACTCCTATCCAGAGCTAAATGAGTAGAAAATCAATACCCCAAGTTACCTGCTGACAGCCTAGTCACTGCCTTGTGTCCAGGGCCAGGTGTTCCTAAGTGCCTTCTGTTCTGAGTGATCCAGATTAGTCTAGGAAGCCTGTAAGTTGTTCTGTTGGTGCAATTTTGCTTAGAGTACCTACATATCAAAGTGGCTTATTACCTCGAAACCCTAAAAACCTAATTTAAGTATGTTTAAAATACCTCAGCTGACATGATAAACTTTCCCCATCTGCAGAGGACATTAACTCAATTGCTAATAAAAGACTTACATATGATGTTTTAAAATTATTTTTCCACATTTTTATCTCTGTTAAATGCTGACATTTTTCATTTTAAAGATTACTGGCTGATACTTAAAGGAAATCCAAATACTGTCTTTGACAACCCTTAGATATTCATGGCTAGAGCTTATGAATCATGGTTTTCTTGAGTTAGGAAACATGTTACTATTAAAATAATTTTTCAGAGTGAGAGAATGCTAACGTAGATTAGTTTATTTATGTCTAAACAACCTAACTTTAGCATTTATTGTTTTCTGTTTGTGTGTGTATAATCTATCATTGTTATCAGAGACATAGCCGAAGAGGTGAAGATCCAGCTCAGATGCTGTAAGGGGGTACAGCTACTCATGTGTGCTTGATCTGCAGAGTTTAGCAGAGGTCCTTATTAAGCGAGCTAAAAGTACTCACACAGGTGCTAAACACTGTGCCCAATATTTGTGTTGAAAGCAAACAAAAACAGCCCCTGACATCCAGAACTGATCTGACACTCACATTTAGACCTCAGTACAAGCTAGTCTGATGTTCATGGCCAGACCCTTGTGTTCTGCCCTTGGGCATGTACAGTCTCACAGAATGTCAGAAGTGCAGTCTGGAATCATAATAAAATGAGACAATAACAAGATCACTCTGCAACACAAAATTCTAAACATTCCCGTCACCAAATGAGTGCCTGCTGCCGTACCAGTTATAGCTGTATCTTCATGCTAGTCTGTCCTCCCTATGGATAAGATTTATTGAGACACCCAATTATAGGTTCACTTAGAAATCTGTAATTTCTGACACCCTCCAATCTAGAGCAAGCCCCCACTTCCTTAGATGCTCTGCCAATTCGCCCAACCAAAGCCCAGTTCCTGTAAGAAGCTCTTAATAACACCGTCTTATTGAGACATCTCTTGGTTCCCTATGCTGTGTCTTCTCACTAATTGCAAGGAGGAATAAACCCAACCTGTTTATAGGTCTGTTCCAGTGGGCTTTGGGTAAAGGGTGTTGATGATGTATATTGTCTATTGAATCCTCAAGGCAATTCCATGACTTAGTTCTGTCAATTGAGAAAAATGATGACACAAATCTCAGTCATTTTAGGAGATTTATTTGCCAAAGTTAAGGATACGTCTGCGAGACAGGTCTATGCCCTTCTCCACAGATGATTTTGAGGGCTCCAAATTTAAAAAGGAAAGGGTGGGAAATTGAGATGTACACAATTTTCATGTAAGAGGGGCATAGAGAAAAATAGTTAATCATGCCTTTGGCTCAGTGAATCTGCATTTTTACATAAGATGACATAAACAAATGGGGCAGAGAAAAATATAGGGAATCTGCATTTTATATAAGATAAACAGACAAAATGGGGAAGGGGAATAATCAGATAGGCATTTATGTCTGGTGGGCCAGGGTAACTGCACTTGTAAAGATAAGCTGTCAATTAACATTCTCGTGAAATTTTAACAGGCCACTAAGAATTTCCTTGTGGGCAAAATATGAGGAGGCATGTAGCTTTTCATCTTGTAGCCATCTTATTTAAAACCAAAACGGGGAGGTGGGTTTGTGTGACCCAATTCCCAGCTTGACTTTTCCCTTTGGCTAAATGAGTTGAGGGTCCCAACATTTAATTTCCTTTCACGGTTCTCATTATTCTCATTCTCCAGGGGAGGAAGCTGAAATTCAGAAAGCTTAAGTATCTTGCCCATGTTGATGTGGATAATAAATGGCACATCCAGGCTTCAGAATTAGGTCTGTTGTGCTCCCAATCCTATGCTCTTTAAAATTCAAGTTTTCAAATCACCATAATATTTTATACAGGTGGAAAATGAAATGTAACATACATTTCAGTTATGATACATATTAAAATGAACACACATGAATTTGCTACCCAACTTAGGAACAGGCAGGAATTTTAGATCTATCGTTGTATATTTCTTAAGGCTTTAAAAAATCCTATCCTATCTTTTTTATCTTATTTCCCAGAGCAAATCAGTTACCTATGTATTATGGTTATCATTGCCTTCCTTTTTTTTCTTGATTTTGTAAAATTTTGAAGGCAACTCAAATTTACAGAACAAAAATGCAGGTATAAAGTAACTTTTTCTTTTGTTTTTTTTTTTCTTCTCTTTTATCTCTTCATAAATAACTTTTTCCTGACCATTTTCAGGTAAGTTGCAAACCTGATGCCCTGATCACCCCCAAATATTTAGTATTTTCTACTAATAAGAACATTCTTCTGCTTAACGGCAATGCACAATCAAAATCATGAAATTAATGTTGATGCATAATTACCATACAATCCTTGATCTCCATTCATGTTTTACAGATTGTGCTCATAATGCCCTTCATATAAAGTAGAAGAGATCAGTTTAGAATCATACGTTAGTTGTCAACTAATCAATCAGCTAATCATCATAGAATCAATACTTAGTTGTCATATCTCTTCCAGTGCTTGTGGTGTACATTTTGATCACTTGATTAAGGTGGTGTCCTCCAGATTACTCTGCTATAAGGTTGTTTTATTTTCCTTTGTAATGAACAGGTATTTTGTGGAGAAGGTCTTTAAAACTATGCATGTAGTATGTTCCTCATGAAACTTTACATTAGTTGTTCATATCAATAAGATTCATGGTGGTTTATTTCATTCATTGGATTATAACCCATCACTATCATATATTTTGATGCTCAAATTCTTCCAGATTTAGCCCATGGGAGACTATTCGTGTACCCTTGTTTCTTTTAGTGAAGAATATTTTAAATCAAAATCTTGGCTGTAAGTGTGCTTACAGTTATTGGAGTGCCCTTGCTCTCATCTGAATGCATAGAGCAAGAGAATGTAGAAAACCCTCTTTTTGATGCTCAGGCTCTGATACACCAACCCCCATCCATGCCCACATCTATCTTGGGTTCTGACATTCCACACCAACTGATCATGGTCAGGCTTCTGACTTTGCTCAATCTTTGACAGTCATCCTTCCTTTGCATGGACATCTTCCCACCCACCTCAAGCTTTGACCCAAGTACAGCTGCTCCTTCTCATGGACATGCTCCTCACACCCTGTGGGCCCTGTTCTCCTATTGCCAGCTTAGATGATTTTCAGGAACGGACTTCTTACACTGGGCTTACCTATGAGATCATGCTTCTCTCCACAGGAATCCTCCATGCTTGTGCGTGTAATAGTTACCTAATTTGTTTTTACTGATGAATATTTTTCGAGGTATAAGTATGTCCAAATTTAAATGTCCATTTTTTGAAGATGCATATTCAGCTTGTTTCCAATGCATCCCTTTATGGACAACACTTCTTCATATGTACATTTGTATACATGTCTTCAGTATTCATACATATTCCTGTAGTGTGTCTCTAAGGACAGAATTGCTGGACCATAAGGTATACTGATGTTTCATTTATATTACAAGATAACATTATAATTTTTAAAAGCACATCTATTAACTTACTTCAGCCAGCATAAGCATATTGATACCTATGGTCACTAATATCTTGACATTTTCAGATGTTTTGTTTTCCAAACTAATGGTGGTAAGGTATCTAACTGTGGGTTTAATTAGCATTCTTGGTTACTAAAGTTACTTGGTTGTAAGTTTTAGCATTTTTTTCTACATTATGATAGGAAAATCATTTTTATCTCTTCAAAAATATCTTACCCATTATTGGTTCTTTGTTCTTCAATATACAACAAAAAAGTAGCTCATCAAGTTGTTCAAAAAACAGTTTTGGGATTTTGATTGGTGTTTTATTGAACCAATGAATCTTTTTTCCTTTTTTTTTTTTGAAATGAAAGCTTTATCATTTTTCAGCTTTCTGTCCTTAAGCAAGTTATAGCTTCCCATTTATATAGATCTTTCTAAATACCTTTCAGTACAATTTTACATGTTTTTACATAGGCTATATATATATTTGTTAATTTATTCCTAGATATAACATCTCTTCCGGTTTTAAAATTATATCTTTTGAAAAGTTCCATGTTCTAAATTATATTTACTAATGTATATAAATGTGATTGGCTTTTCTGTATTGCTATTGTATATTTATTAAATTTGAAACACTTGCTCATGAATTCTAATACTTTATCTGCAGATTACTTAGATTTGATCTATAGAAAATCATACTGTCTGAAAATATGAGTTGTATTTCTTGATTTCCAATCTTCATGTATACATTGTCTTTATTTTTTTAAATTTTACAACACTGTGTGGTACCTCTGGTATAACATTGACTGTAAGTGCTAACAGTAATTATGTAAATCTTATTTCTGATTTAAAGGATATTTATAATGCTATACTCATTGTATTATATCATTTTCACACTGCTATAAAGAACTGCCAGGGACTGTGTAATGTATAAAGGAAAGAGGATTAATTGACTCACAGTTCCACAGGGATAGGGAGGCTTCGGGAAACTATAATAACGCTGGAAGGGAAGCAAACAGATCCTTCTTCACATGGTGGCAGGAAGGAGAAGTGCCAAGCAAATGGGGGAAAAGGCTCTTATAAAACCATCAGATCTCATGAGAACTCACTATCACAAGAACAGAATGGGGGTAAACACTCCCACAATTTAATTACCTCCCACTGAGTCCCTTCCACAAATGTGGGGATTATGGGAACTGTAATTCAAGATTAAATTTGGGTGGGCACATAGCTGAACCACATTTGACCCCTGACCACTCCCCAACCTCATGTCCTCACATTTGAAAACACAATCATGCATTTCCAACAGTCCCACCAAGGTCTTAAATCCTTCCAGCAGTAACCCAAGAGTCCAAGTCCAAAGTCTCATCTGAGACAAGGCAAGTCCCTTTTGCCTATGAACCTGTAAAGTCGAAAGCAAGTTAGTCACCTCCTAGATACAGTGGGGATACAGGCATTGGGTAAATGCACCCATTCCAAATGAGAGAAATTTGCCAAAACAAAGAAGCTACAGGCCACATGCAAGTCAGAAATCCAGTAGGGCTGTCATTAAACCTTAATGTTCCAAAATGATCTCCTTTAACTCCATATCTCACATCCAGGTTATGTTGATACAAGAGGGAATCACGTATCCTTGGGCAACTCCAACTCTGTATCTTTGCATGGTACAGCCCTGCTCTTGGCTGCTTTCACTGGCTGGCCTTGAGTGCCTGCAGCTTTTTCAGGTGCATGGTGCAAGCTGTTGGTGGATCTACCATTATGGGGTATGGAGGATAGTGGCTGTCTTCTCACAGCTCTACTGAGTATGCCCCAGTGGTGACTGTGTGGCTCCAACTACACATTTCTCTTCTGCACTGCCTTAGCAGATGTTCTCCATGAGGGCTCCACCACTGCAACAAACTTCTGTCTGGACATCCAAGCATTTCCATACATCATCTAAAATCTAGGCAGAGGTTCCCAAACATCAGTTCTTGACTTCTGTGCACCTGTAGGCCCAAAATCACCTAAAAGCTGCCAAGGCTTGGGGCTTGCACCCTCTGAAGCAATGGCCTGAGTTATACATTGACTGCTTTTAACCATGGCTGGAGTTGAAGCAGGGCACCATGTCCCAAGGCTAGGCCTGGAAGGGGCCCTGGGCCCAGCCGATGAAACCAATTTTTCTTCCTAGGCTTCCTGGCCTGTGATGGGAGTGACTGCTGTGAAGGTCTCTGACATGCCCTGGAGACATTTTACCCATCGTTTTGATGATTAACATTTGACTCCTCATTACTTATGCAAATTTCTGCAGTGAGCTTGAATTTCTTCTCAGAAAATGAGTGTTTCTTTTCTATTGCATTGTCAGGCTGGAATTTTCCAAACTTTTTTGTTCTGCTACCTTTTGAATGCTTTGCCACTTAGTGATTTCTTCTGCCAGATACACTGAATCATCTCTCTCAAGTTCAAAATTCCACAGATCTCTAGGTCAGGAGCAAAATACTGCCAGTCTCTTTGCTAAAGCATAGCAAGAATCACCTATATGCTAGTTCCCAACAAGTTCCTCATCTCCAACTGAGACCACCTCAGCCTGGACTTCATTATTCGTATCCCTATCAGCATTTTGTTCAAAGCCATTCAACAAGTCTCTAGGAAGTTCCAAACTTTCCCACATCTTTCTGTCTTCTGAGCACTCCAAGAATCTAGAAAATTTCAAACTTTCCCACATTTTCCTGTCTTCTTCAGAGTCCCCCAAACTGTTTCGATTTCTAACTCTTATGCAGTTCCAAAGTCAGATACCCACATTTTTGGGTATCTGTATAGCAGCACCCCACTCTCTGAGGTATCAATTTACTGTATTAAGCTGTTCTCACACTCCTATTAAAAAAAACTGCCAGAGACTGGGTAATTTACAAAGGAAAGAGATTTAGCTGACTCAGTTCCACAGGGCTGATGCAGTCTCAGGAACTTACAATTATGGTGGAAGGGGAAGTAAACATGTCCTTCACATGGCAACAGGAAGGAGAAATGCCGAGCAAGGGAGGAAATGCCCCCTTGTAAAACCTGCCGAGCAAGGGAGGAAATGCCCCTTGTAAAACCTGCCGAGCAAGGGAGGAAATGCCCCTTGTAAAACCATCAGACCTCATGAGAACTCACTCACTACTAGGAGAACAGCTTGGGAATAACTGCCCCGTGATTCAATTGCCTTCCACCATGTCCCTCCATGAAATGTGAGGATTAGGAGAACTACAATTCAAGATGAGACTTGGGTGGGAAATTTCTCAGTTTTGTTATTGTAAGCTTTTAAAAAAATACACTGTATTTTTAATGTTCATAATTTTGAGAATAAGATTTACCCGTATATTTTTTCTATAATTTTCTTGCCTAACATTAAGCATATTTATGCCTCATGAGCTGAGTTGGGGAGTAAAACAACTTATTTAAATTTTTGGAAGAGTTTGTAAGATATTTTAATGATTCATACTTCGAAATTTTGGTAGAACTCAGTGTACAACTCAGTGTAGAAATTTCTTTATGGAAATCAGGAAGACAGCACTTCTCTGGTATGTAGTGCTTCACACGTGCTATCACAACTTATTCCTAGAGGAATCAAATGTGTCATCCTGTGTGACTCCACAGGGAGAGAACTCTAGGAAGCTTGCTCCTGCTTTCCCCTGGACTTCACTTCATGTGCCTTTTCTCTCTGCTGAATTTGCTTTGTATCCTTTTGCTATAATAAACTGTAGGCAGAAGTATGCCTATATGCTCAGTCCTGTGAATATACTTAGCAAGTCATCAAACCTGGGGTGATCTTGGTGACCAACACAGTGATATTTTCCCAGAAAATTTTTCATTTAATTTCAATTTTCTAAATTATTGTCATGTGTGTTCATACTACTTGTGTTATATTTTAGAATTTAAAAACTATTGTTCCTTTTTAAATTTAATATTTCAGGTTAAATGTTTTTTATTTAGATTTTTTTTCTTATTAGCCTATATTATTTTGTCCATTTCTTTAGTATTTTAAAATAAACTTCTTTTAGATGTGTTGATTTTCTCTACTGTATCTTTGTTTTCTATTTCATTGTATTTAATTTTATCTTTATTATCTTTCATTCTCTTTGGTCTCATTTATTTGATTTGTGATCTAACTTAATATGTATATGTAACTCCTTAGTTATCAGCTTTTTCTTTTCTAACATAAATATTTAAAACCATGTATTCCCTTCTTAGTGTTTATTTTAACATGTTCCACTAATTTTGATTTGTGATAAATTTTTTACTATTAAGTTCTAATTTTTTGACTACTAAATTAGTCAATTATCAGAATACATATGGTACATTTCTCACTATGGTTGACACAGGATTCCTTCTGTGCCACTTCACCAGATGGAAATCTCCGTGGCAATGGCACCCCTGCCTGGGCCTCTCTTGGCTCCATGCTCGCTGCTGGGCTTGCTTCACCTACTCTGCCTGGCAGCCTGCACTCAGCTCATGCTACCGGCCTGGATTCTGTGCTCAGCCTGTGGGTGGGCTGGGCATGCAGCAGCCTGCTTCCACCTTGGGTACTGGCATCTGGATGAGGGAATGTGGTGGAACCTGTAAACTAGTAGATGACAGAAACTGCAGAGCCCAAGCGGTGTTGTGGCTCTTGCCCACAGAGTCCCAAGGTGTGAGCCCCCAAGCACTTTTACTGTTCTCTCTCCTTCCCACCACCCACAGATAAGCAAATGGGGCTGTTGGGGGGGGGCGTGGGGGGGGGTTACAGATTGTTCATGTTACAGCTCCCATTTGTTCCTCCCAATTGGTGGGTTTTGGGTTCTTGTCCTGCATCCAAGAAAAATTAGGCTAGTGGACACTAGAGAGTGAGGGATGTAGAAAAGGGTTTTGTTAAGTGACAAAACATCTCTTGTCATGAGAGGGTACCTCTCATACACCACATGAGTGGGTGGCCCTCTGTGTGAGAGGGGCCCCAAAAGTGAATAGCCCCACATGTGGCTGAGTCTGGGGTAATTATGGGCTCAAAATGGGGGAATGTGAGGTGATTGGTCCATGAACAGGCCAGGGAAAAGCCCTATTTGATTGGCTAAAAGGCATCGAGGAAGTTCTCACTCTAATCACGGACTCTACCTGAACTGCCAGCCCTGTTTTCAGGCTTTAAATTGTCCTTGGTTTGAAGGTTGGGTTTTACTGGGGACCTTTCCCTGTCTGCCTAGGAATTTTTCTCCCTCCTGCTGCTATCAGTCTCCCCTCTGAAAAGGTACATCTAACTGACGTTCGGATAAGGACAGTTACTGCTCTTACTGCTTCATGTTGACGGGAGGCATTGTTTTGGGAAAATGAAGTCAGATTTCTCTCAGAGGTTTATCTAAGGGTCCCCAGTGAAAGCCATTACCCAAGACTCCATTTGCATAACCATTTGGAGTTTGATGGTCTCTAGGTGAGAAGAAACAAATTTTACAGGAAGATTAAGTATGAATGGGCCAAGTATTAGTATTATAAAAAGAGGAGCTAAGAGGAAAATTCTAGTGCCAAAGATAACAGAAATAAGAAGTAAAAGAGACTAATCATTCTAAAAACAATGTTGTGGCCAGAACTGTTTCACTCTGGTGAAAAATAATTAAATCTTTATGAGGGGCAGTTAAACTTTAGAGGAGAAATAACTGTTTATGGAAGTAGATAATCCCATGGGAATTCGGGATTAAGGGGTCCTTGGCAAACATGCCTGATGGTGAGGAACAGAACAAAGGTGATAACAGCAAGCATAGGGGAGGCCATAAAGAGGATATTCATGGAAAGTTAATTATTGACACTTACCTTTGTGATTGTTTGCCTGAGGCCTCCAATTTCTTCACACTGATATTTTGGGTGCTCTTCTAGGTCTATAGAGGTAATTCTGTCAGTTTCCCAGGCCTTTACTTGAGTATAGTGAATCCAGGAATATATTTCAGTGATCTTACTGTCATAGGAGTAGAAAGAAGAACAGTGTAAGGTCCCTCCCACTCTGGGCCTAGAGAGGGAGAAAGGGAAAGAAGTGCCTTTACCAGTACTAAGTCCCCTGGGTTGAATAGACATGGCCCTAGTTCACAGGGTTAGGCCTCCAACAATTGTTTCAGTTCCTGTTGTAAATGGGCCAACATAGTTACATGTTTAATTAAATCAGAGGTTTCCTGGTCTAGCAAGAAATCATTAGCGGGAAAAGACCATCCATACATCATTTCAAAGAGACTTAAACCCAGCTTCAAAGGGGTGTTTCTAACACATAGTAGGGCTATGGGAAGAAGAGTAATCCAGGGAAGATGAGTCTCTTGAGACACTTTTCTGAGGTGTCTTTTGATAATATCATTTGTCTTTCCTCCCTCTCCTGAGGACTGTGGTCTCCAATCACAATAAAGATGATATTGTGTGCATAGTGCATTTGAGACACCCTGGGTGACAGCCACCTTGAACAAGGGGCCATTATCACTCTGGAAGTACTCAGGGAGTCTAAAGTGAGAAATTATTTCATTAATTCATACTTTTATTACCTCAGAAGCTTTCTCTGATATAGAAAGGCTCCTACCTAGTTAGTGAAGGTGTCTACCCATATTAGGAAGTACTGGATGTCCTTTGTCTTTGGCATATTGGTGAAACCAGTCTTCCCCTGGGTAGCCTGTCATTCTTTGGTTTCCAGCAAGAATAAGTCAATAATTTAAGAGATTGCATTAGAGTAAGGGAGTAAGGTTGTCAAGATCATAAGAGGATTGTAGAGATACTCTGAGTTGTACTGAGTGCTTCCTCGCAGCGAATATGATTACATAATTACAGATATTTTTTGAACTTTCATTGCCTAGACTACTACCATATATTCTAATTAGCCACCATTTTTTATACAGCTGGCTATCGCACACAGCTTTCCTTCAGTGCACTGTCAGTGCATGGGGCTTTGAAAGCTACCATGGCTTTTGGCAGGAAAAGTCTGAGGTGTGCTTGAAGCACTCTCCACACCATTTGATTCAAAATATGAAAGTAATGCTGAGGGGGACAAAAGCACATTCACACAAATTTTTATTCATGTTCCAGGTCCCCTGCTAAACAATGTTTTTAAAAAAATAATGTATCATTTATTCCTCACAATTACCCTATGAAGCGGTTGCTACAAAGACCCTTCAGCTGTGGCTATTTCTGCTCATTCCGAGCCAGGGTTCTGATTGTACAGTCGTCATTAAAAGGCTGCCCCTTTTGGAAGATGTTTCTCTTTCACTGCTCATGTCGACTCTCCATGGGTCTTAGCAAAGGCTGGCATATTTGTCACGTGGGTGTACTGTAGAATGTGAAATTAAAATGAGACTTGCCTGAGAGAGGTTTTTGTTCTGAAGGGAGAACAGTCTTTTAGTACTTATTTCCATCACTCTTAGGATAGATGGACAGAAAATGTCTGCCTGAAAGAATTTGTCAAATGAAGCTGCCAAGGTTACAAGAAACATGGTGGTAGGAGAAAGAAGGCCAGGAAGCATTGCTTTTTAGGTCTTTATACAGAACACGAGGCTTGGAAAAAGCCATTCTTCCAGCAGCTTTTCTTCCTTGTGTTGCTTCTGTGGTCCAGAGGATTCAATTCGGGAAGGATATTGGTATTCTTTTTACCACATGCAATGCTTTCTGCATAAAGAATGTTTTTTTCTATATTTCCTTAAAACCATATCATTTTCTCTAACATTCTTTAATTTCTGCCAGTTACTTTCTCAGTGAGTTTTGCAATATCACACTTGTTTTTTTCTTTTCCTTACCTAAGATTTTTTTTTCTAAAGATTTCTTTCTCATCCATGTTTACATTTTTGGGTATGTTCTTTTTATCATCATCATTATCATCACCAGTATTATTCTAGATTGAACACAAAATTAACATATAAATCTTTGACAGTTAAGAAAAATGTGATTTAATTTAGTTTTGTGTAGTGGAAAGAGTACTTGAAATCACACAATCTCTATTTGAATCCTGACTCTGCAGTGCCCTCGCCTTCTGCCACATTGGATGAGAGCTTTGTATTCTCTCTAGTCTCCAATTTTCTCATTTGTGAGATGAAGAAGTTAAATCAAATACTCTCTAGCCCCTCTTCCAGCACTGCTAACACAAGGACCAGCTTTTTCCCAATACGATGCTGCCTCACACAGTGATTTAATTTTTCTGTTTATACCCACCTTCTTCCAAAAATTGTTTGAGGGTATCTGAAGGATACACAAGAAACCAATAACATGGGTTATTTTTGGGTGAGGGAACATCAAGGCTGGGAAACAGAAGTAGAAAAGAAGATTCAAGTCATCTGGATTTTGGCCAGATAAACCCGCTTTCAATTCCAACAAATAAACAAAATGTAAAGCTGTAATTAAGAGAAGTTATCTGAGCAGAATTTTTTAAATTCATTTTGGTCTATTCTGTGATTATAGTGACTCAAAATAATACTTTACTAAAGCTGTAAGGGTAGGAAAAAATCAGTAGAATTTCACTTTTTCTTTACCATTTTATTAGTAGAAAGAAATGCTAATGAACAACAAAATAGCCAGAAAAAATAAAAAATTTGAGTAATGTATTGAGACTTTTAGCACTGGAGACTTGCATTTTTGCAATATTTATTGGGTCTCTGTTTTATATTTCTAGACAAATCTAGAGCTAAGACTTGTGAGTCTAACATTCTCTGCACACACACTTAAGAAAGATGTTGGCCGGGCGTAGTGGCTCACACTTGTAATAACAGCATTTTGGGAAGCCGAGGTGGGCAGATCACGAGGTCAGGAGTTTGAGACCAGCCTGGCCAACATGGTGAAACCCCATTTTTACTAAAGATACAAAAAATTAGCCAGGCGTGGTGGTGTGCACCCATAATCCCAGCTACTTGGGAGACTGAGGCACCAGAGTCACTTGAACCTGGGTGGTTGCAGTGAGCCAAGATCATGCCATTGCACTCCCGCCTAGGCAACGGGAGAGACTCTGTCTCAAAAAAGAAAAAGAAAGGAAGGGAGGGAGGGAGGGAGGGACGGAGGGAGATGTTCCACAAGACCTTTACTCCCCCAGCTGTTATTATAGGCCTCAAACTTTATTAAGCAATTATACTGTTCTACACATGTTGATAAGGACATTTAAATATGGTTATTCATTTTTAGAAAAATTTAATATAGAAAATAAGTTATGTCCAGTTTGTGAAAATAATCCAATTAAACACAAATTTTAAAAGTTACAAAAATTACTCTGAGTAAATAGACACATTCAAAAACATTTTGTATGTCTTCTAACTAATAATCATTACCTTTTTTTCAGGTATGTTGGGGCAAATCAGTGTTTAAACACCTGTTCAGAAGAATTAACAGAATGTAGTATAGCAGAAGTACTATCCCTCTGGTCTTTACTTATTTTGGCACATAGGCATGGAAGCATTTTGTTTGCTCAAGGCTAATTAATCTGTATTGATTCTTCACAGAGAAATGAATATTAAAAAATTACTTTAAAATGTACCTTAATTTTTTAAAAGAGCATCCTTTGCTATATAATATTTGTTAAATCAAACTAAAATTTGGCCTGATAAAGACTTCATACTTGCATTCTGTATTAGCTCCTTCTCCCGCTGCTATGAAGAAATACCAGAGAATGGGTAATTTATAAATGAAAGAGGTTTAATTGACTCACAGTTCCCCAGGGCTGGGGAGGCCTCAGGAAACTTACAATCATGGTGAAAGGGGAAGCAAACACATCCTTCTTCACATGGTGGCAGAATGGAGAAGAGAAGAGCCGAGTGAAAGGGGAAGTCCCTTGTAAAACTATCAGGTCTCTTGAGAACTTACTATCATGAGAATAGCATGGCAGAAACCTCCTCTATGATTCAATTACCTCTCACTGGGTTCTTCCCACAACGTAGGGATTATGGGAACTATAATTCAAGATGAGATTTGGGTGGGGACACAAAGCCTAAGCATATCACATTCTTTAGTTATCCTGTACAAACTGCAATATATGCAAACTGAAAACCTAATTTAGGTGTGTGCTTTTGTGAAATAGCTGAGTTTCAGCCAAACCCAGCAACCAGACTTCATCCACTCAGAGGCAACCAACTGTTTATTGTTGAAATAAGGCTAAAGGTGAGTTGTAACTAATCCAATTGTTTCTGGAGGTTACTTCCATTTTCTGTATGTCACTTTGCTTTTTCTGTCCATAAGTTTTATCCAACCATGCAGCAGCCCTGGAGTCTCTTTGAATGTGTTCTGATGCTGGGAACTGCCCGATTCAAGAATCATTTTTTTCTTGCTTAATTAGATTCTGTTATATCATATTAAATTTAATTTGTTTAAAGGTTTGTTTTGGTTTATTTGATTTAACAGATCTGGTGTCAAAAGTGAGAATCCAAAGTGAAACTCCAGTGAACCTCAGGACTACCAGGTGACCAGGACGCAAGGTACTGTGGAACCCACTGTGCTCCTTGCTCTCTTGTTTGTAACTGGAGTTCATGGACAAGTATTATTGTGGATTCTGAGCTCTACCAGTTTGTGTTCTGAGCAATTTTTTAAGCAATGTTTATCTGGAATGAACTGGAGGATCAGATTGGATTTGATAGTTAACTAGTTCAGGTTTAGAGGCCTGGAACTTCAGATAGTGACCTTTGTGATAATGAGTTTGTCTCAATCAAAGGAGTTTGGAACTACAGCTTCTGGTATTCCAGCTAATTTTTTTTTCTTTTTTTTTGAGATGGAGTCACACTCTGTCGCCCAGGCTGGAGTGCAGTGGTGCGATCTCTGCTCACTGCAAGCTCCGCCTCCCAGGTTCACACCATTCTCCTTCCTCAGCCTCCCGAGTAGCTGGGCCTACAGGCGCCCACCACCACGCCCAGCTAATTTTTTGTATTTTTAGTAGAGACGGGGTTTCACCATGTTAACCAGGATGGTCTCGATCTCCTGACCTTGTGATCCGCCCACCTCAGCCTCCCAAATGCTGGGATTACAGGCGTGAGCAACCGTGCCTGGCGATTCTAGCTAATTTTATGTGTAAAATCAGGAACCCAAGAATGTGTGTCATTTTTAAGAGATGGGCTAACCTTACTAAATACAATGTAGAATTAAGATGGCCACAATAGGGAAGTTTTTTTGTTTTTTTGGGTTTTTTCCCCAAGACAATCTTGCTCTGTTGCCCAGACTGGAGTGCAATGGTGCTATCTTGGCTCACTGCAAACTCCGCCTCCCGGGTTCAAGTGATTCTCCTGCCTCAGCCTCCCGAGTATCTGGGATTACAGGAGCCAGGCACCACACCTGACTACTTTTTGTCTATTTAGTACAGACGAAGTTTTACCATGTTGGCCAGGCTGGTCTCAAACTCCTGACCTCAAGTTATCTGCCCGACTCAGCCTCCCAAAGTGCTGGGATTACAGGGATGAGCCACCACACCTGGCTGGAAGTTTTAATTTGAACAAAGTTGTGTATTTAAAGGCATATTATAAAAGGGGTGACCAAAAAGCCTGCAAAAAACAATTTCATGTATTCTTTAATTGGCATGTGAAGGCATCTAGAAGATTAAATGAATGAAAAATTGCTATTGCAAAAAAAGCAAACAAGTTTAAGCCACAGACTAAGGACGTAATAGAAGAGGATTGTACTCTTGATTGAACTAACCCCAACTATTCCTTCTCTTTATCCATCTCTACCTAAATTCTCTGAGTCCACTAACCTTTTTCTAAATGACCTTTTCACCTTGATGATGATGAGAACAGAGAAGTTAGACAGATGCCTTACAAAGTAAGACCTTCTGATCAGCCAGGCCTTCGGGCTGTTACCACCTTTTACTATGTGGTCTAAAACTGAACATAGAGTCATTGTAAAGAACTTCCTTGATTCAAGGGAACATCCTCAAAAATATATTGAGGAATTTAGAGTCATCATAGGAGCTTACGATCCACGGCTTTCTGACCTTTACTGATTTATTCCCATGACATCGGGACTTAGCAAAACTCAGAAATGGATGACAGCCTCTGATTGGGACAGACCTAAGGAGGATATTAAAGATCTTCCCACACCCCCTTATGAGAAGGACCAAACCGAGCTATGAAAATTGCTGAAAACCCTTTAGATTCAATTTCTACATATGTTTCACAGGAAAATAATTGGTTCATCATTCAATTTTGCAGAACAAAAAACAAAAACAAAAACAATAAGTTGACCCAGTTTTAGATTACAGAACTCAGAAATACTGTATTTGAAACGTTCTGGGCTCAACATACAGCAAGCAGTCTTTTCTGCAGGTACTGAAATGGGATTAATTAATCTGTTTATAAATAGATTCTGTCCTTAACAGTTTAATTTAAAAACATAAACTTAGATGGGTAGTGACAGATGTGACTCAATTGATAGCCTTAGCTGAACATTTTGAGAGGACATCAGAGCAAGAACAAAACCCCAGAAGTGTTACAAGCTTATGTCTGTCCTGTTACAATGGTTATGGAGTCCAAGACCAAAGGGGCTTTCTTGTTTTTATTTTAAATCACAATCAGGAGGTAGAGAATAAGAGATTCTGTACTCCAGGATATCTGCCTTTATTGCAAATAACAAAGACACTGGAAAAGAGATTGTTCAGGTTTATATCAGTCCACTCATAAATCTCCTCCCTTTAGTCCAGACTGTTTCTCCCTGAGAGGCAGCCTAAGAGATCTTAGCCCTGTGGTGATAATGGACATTGTGGAGGCCTTAAGGGATTCTCCTGTAAATTGCCCTTGCCCTGTCCCCAACTTAGTGTCCATTCTGCTCCACAATATCCTTAAGTAAACCTGAAGAAACAGGGTCAAAATAAATGAGCAATCCTGTACAATACTGGTGGATATGAGAGCCACATTATCTACCATAAACTCCACTTAAATCGTCAACAAATCCCTCTGAATAAAAAGGTCATTTCTGTGGTGGGGCTTTTAAATCAAGTTCAGGAGGCTTCCATATCTGAACAAATCCAATTTACTTTGCAGATATTTTCAGAAAAATGTACCTTTCTGCTATGTGATACTGCCCCAGTAAATTTGCTAGGGTGAGAATCATTTTCATTGCTAACAGGGCATATGAAATTCTTCTATGAGGGAGAAGTAATCTTAGCGTTTTTGACTCTCCTCAATGAGAACGGTTATGCTCTCTACCGGCAGAAATTGGTAAGATCAAAAGTCAGGCCTATAAACCTGTGTCCTTTCTAAAATACCTGAAGGTTTATGGGCCTCTTCCTTAACCAATATAGAAAGAATTAAAAGTGTGGAACTTGTAAAAGTCCAAATAGATCGTTCCAAATCCTTGCCTAAATTACCTCAGTATCCACTAAAACTCAAATTAGTTCAAATGCTCTCACCAGTGGTAGAAGAGTCAATTAAACAAGCACTTATAATTCTGTGTACCAGTCTTTGTAACACTCGAATCCTACCAGTTAACAAACCAGATGGACAAGCTTAGAGATTTACTCAAGATTTACAGGCGATTAATAAAATTGTAATACCAAGGTTTCCTGAGTCCCAGATACTGATATCTTAGTGTCTAATATGCCCACTGATTCAGTAGCAAACCTCTGCTCAGCCTTTTCTTAGCATTCCAGTTCATAATTAGAGTTAATACTTATTTGCTTTACTTGGAAAAATCAGCAGTACACCTGGATAGTAATGCCACAAGGATTAATGTAGTTTTCCCAGGCATTGCATCAGGACTTAACCCTATAGAGTGCTGGAAATTCTACTCATATTCAATATGTAGATGACCTGTAGTTATGCACTCTGCCACTAAAGAGTGCTCTGAAATTTACTCAATTTACCTTTTATAGCAAGTTGCATGTAAAGGTCACAAGACTTTGACCATAAAACTTTAGTTTTCAAGAGAAAAAGTCGACTGTTTTTGACACAATTTGACCGTTGAAGGGATTTCCTTCTCACCTGAAATAATACAGACTACCTAAAGTTTTCCTTGCCCTGCAACCCAACACAAGGGCTTTTCTTACGCTTATAGAATATTACAGATACTGAGTCCTGAATTTTTCCTTTATGGCCTCACCATTCTATGAACTCACTAGAACATAGTACCAGGGTCTTAACCTTGGAAAGACAGTCATGCACCAACTTTTAACCAAATGAAATTGGCCTTAAAACCGCCCTTAGCTTTAGAAATTCCAAGTTACAGTACATCTTTACCTTGTTCCCTTCATGAATGTAATGATCGGGTACTAGGATTTCTTACCCAAGAACATGGGGGAAACAGGGCCATGGCATAATATAGCCTGCAATTAGAACCAATAACTGAAGCATATCCTAATTGTTTAAAAGCAGGAGCAGCAGCAACTACTTGATAGAAGCAATTGCCTGGCTTTAAGAAATGAACTTAATTTGCCCCATACGGTGGAAAGTCTATTAAATTCCAGCCAGACTCAGCATTTTTTACCAAGTAGACTAACATCTTAGGAAATTCTTCTCTTGTCTCCTAACCTTTCATCAAAAATGCTGAAACCCACCGAAGCCTCTTGCTCTATTCCCTCTGCCTGGTCATGTGAAGACCACATTTGTATAAATGTAATATCAGAAATAGTGTCCCCTCCAGTAGATTTATGAGCTGCTCCACTGTATAATCCTAAATTAATACTTTTTGTTGATGGGTTCTATGCCAAAACTCAGAAGAAAAATATCAGTTGAGGTATGATGTTACCACCAACAATGAATTAATAGAGAAGGAAACTCTTACCTAACTTAAGCCATCTCAACCTGTGAAGCTTATTGCTCTCACCCAAGCTTGTCATACAGCTAAGAACAAGTCAGTATATGTTTATACAGACAGCAAATATGCTTCCGGGATCTTACATGATTTTGGCATGTTATGCAAACAATGGGGGTTTATCACCTCTACTACTACCACAGGATAGCTGTAAAACAGATGTTACAGCTATCGTGTTACAATTACAGATTGATGTTGTTAAGATTGAAGCTCACATGTGTAGAACTGAACCAGAATATCAAGGGAATGCCTTAGAAGATTTTTGTGTTAAATGAGCTAGTGTTGAAATTGCTAGAGTATGCAATTTGAATGAACTCCATCAGATTGATCCAAGTCAACTCTCTTATGATGACTTATTTAATAAACCGTGCAATGACCCTGATTTTTAAAAAAAGAACAAAATAGGTATCTGACAGGATATAAATTCAATGTTAGATGTGGACCCACAAAGGGTCTGGATGGTTGTATGGCCTTTCTTCAGTCTTTGAAGCTTCCATTGTTAAAAGTTCTGCACTCCAAAAATCATCACAGAACAGATAAAAGATTCAAATTATGAAAAAATTTTGGTGTGGTGACTTCCAAAATTACTGAAACAGTTTATAATCAATGTTTGGTTTTTCAAATTTATAATCCCTGGAAAACAATAAAAACCTTAGGTAGTATATTTCCACTACCTGATTTGAACATTTACAGATGGACTTCATTTAGACATGACCCTCAGTGGAGTATTAGTATGTTTTTGTAATATTTTTCATGTTATCTAGTTGGGTAGAGGCTCTTTCATGAAGGAAAACTGACATTGTGACAATAGCTAAACAATCACTAGAATATGTGTTTCTTTCATGGGACATCCCTGGAAAAATCTCCAGCAACAGTGAAACTTATTTTACTGGGCAAGTTATAAAGAAGTTAAATAAAATGTTAGGGACACAGTGACATTACCACTGTCCTTATTAATTTCAAATTTTGGAATGGCTGAAAGAACAAATAGTTTTTTACAACTGAAATTGGCAAAATTAACTGAGTCAATTGGGTTGCCATGGCCCAAGGTACTACTACTGGCTTTATTGGCAATCAGATCCATTGTCTTTGAAAAGCATTAAGTTTACCCGTCACGAAATAGTTACTGGAAGGCCTATGTCCCTAATAGTGGAACCTCCTGCATCTCTCACTCTTGTAAACTCTGATATGACTACATACTCTAAGGTTTTAATGCATTATGTCAAAGTGTATTTTCACCAGATAAAGGATGCTTTTCCTGATCCACCAACTGAGGAAAATCAAATATTTTATGGTCTAGAAATTAGAGATTGGGTCTTCTGGAAATGACATTCGAGGAAGACCACCATTGATCCTCCTTGGAAAGAACCATATGTGAACCCCAAAATCTGAGACAGGCCTTGGTTAATTTAGAAAGTTTATTTTGCCAAGGCTGAGAATGCACGCCCATGACACAGCTTCAGGAGGTCCTGATGACATGTGTCCAAGGTGATCAGAGCACAGTTTAGTTTTATACATTCTAGGGGGACAAGAGACATCAATCAACATATACAAGATGAACATTGGTTTGGTCTGGAAAGGCGAGATGACTCGAAGCAAAGGCAGGAACACTTGAAGTGAGGAGAGGGCTTCTAGGTCATAGGTAGATAAGAGACAAATGGTTGTATCCTTGAGTTTCTGATTAGCCTCTCCAATGGAGGCAATCAGATATGTATTTATCTCAGTAAGCAGAGGGGTGACTTTGAATAGAATGGGAGACAGGTTGGCCCTAACAGTTCCCAGTTTGACTTTTCTCTTTAGCTTAGTAATTTGGTGGCCTCAAGATTTAGTTTCCTTTCACACATATCAAGTCATCTCACCAGCCACACTACAGTAAAGCTTCAGGGCCTCGAAACTTGGGTCCACATTTCACAATTCAAAAGTGCCCCTTCAAACGTTTGGAACTGCACACCTGTTGGAGACTTTAAGGTAAAGTTAAATAGAAACATTTATCCCCAGAAGCAGACAGCATCCTAGCTGTAGACAGCTTTCAAGACTTTTGTCTTGACCAAAGACTTTTTAAAAAATTAACCTTTTTAAAAATTAGTGTTCATTTTATTCAGAGGGGCCTTACAGTTGGCACTAGTGGGCTACCAGTTCCATGGAATTTAATGCTAATTCATAAATTGGGAAAAATCTTAAATAATGTATCCAATTAAACCTCCCGGGGATTTAGATAGGTAGAAGCCACTCTCCAAAAGGCAGATGATAACACATGGATTTGACAAAATCAAACAAACATACAAAAGAAACAATGAAACATAGTGCAGCTTTAGATCTCTTTTATGCTCAAGGTTTGGGATTATGTTCCTTATGTTTAGTTTTGAACAAAACTGAATGTTTTACCTATCTGTCACCTGATTTTATTAGTGCAGAAAGCTTAACTTAAAAGTTGAGTGCTAACTATTGTTTTCTTAAATATTGCCACCAAGTACATTAAGGAAATCTCTCCAGAGAAAGAAGCACATCATACATTTAAGGGGGCAACTAACAGTTGGTTTTCAGGCATCTTAAATAATGGATGGCAAGCTTAGGTTTTCCCAAGTTTTCTAATTTTTGTATTTCTTCTAGTAGGTCTATAAGGACACTTAAAGCTCATTACATGTGGTACTCTATGGAAGGAAGTGTCAAT
This sequence comes from Macaca mulatta, assembly GCF_049350105.2. Taxonomy (NCBI): domain Eukaryota; kingdom Metazoa; phylum Chordata; class Mammalia; order Primates; family Cercopithecidae; genus Macaca; species Macaca mulatta. Next base: position 9,624,185 of record NC_133411.1, read on the forward strand.
GCTATGGAAAGCAACCCTGATAGAGAGAACATCATGAGAGCTTGGAATGACTACATTATTGGCAATGCCATCATTGTTATGGAAAAGCCATGAAAGCCATCAAGCCTGAAACAACAAATTCCTGCTGGAGAATTCTGTGTCTAGAAGTGCATGGCTTCACAGGATTTATGACTGAGCCAATCAACGAAATCGTAAAAGAGGTTGTGCATATGGCAAAAAAAAAAAAAAAAAAAAAAAAAAAAAAGGTGGGGGTAAAAGGTTTCAAGACATGGGTCTTGGATTAATTCAGGACCTAATAAATGCTACACCAGAGAAATTCACAGTAGGTGACTTGATGGAGATGAGTGCTTTCAAACCAGTGCCAGATGATGAGGAAGAAGTCATAGAAGATGCAGGGCCAGGAAACAAGGTGACTTTAGACACTCTGGGAGGAGGGTTCCAGTTATTCAAGAATGCTTTTGACTTCTTTTATGACACGGGCCCTTCTATGATACAGGCAATAAGATTAAAGCAAATGATAAAGAAATATTCGTACTGTATAAAAACGTTTTTAGAGAAATGAGAAGACAGGAATTCAGATAGAAATTATGGTGTATGTCTGTAAAGTTACACCAAGTGTGGCTGTTTCTTCTGACTACTCTTCCACTTCCTCCCTATCTTCCACCTCTATCACCCCGAGACAACAAGACCAACCCCTCGTCTTCCTCCTCCTCGGCTTACTCAATGCGAAGGCAACAAGGATGAAGATCTTTATGATGATCCGCTTCCACTTACTGAATAATAAATGTATTTTTATAACTTATTTTTGTAATAAGATTTTCTCTTCTGTAGCTTACTTTATTGTAAGAATACATTATATATATATATATATATATATATAAAAATAACATAAAATATGTGTTACTCAACTATTTATGTTATCAGTAAGGCTTTCGGTCAACAGTAGGCTATTAGTAGGTTAAGTTACCGGGGAATCAAAAGTTATATGAGGCTTTTTGACTGCAAGAGGGCCCTGTGTCTCTAACCCCAGCATTGCTCAAGAGTCAACTGTATATTTCATGACAATTTATTAACTACTTATATTTAGATTTAGTATAAACAGCAAAAACAACCAAAGAGAACCTTATTACAGCAAAAAAGTTTCACTGTGTTGCTTCCACCCAGACCCTCTGCAACCTCAGTACCTCCCACTGATTTCTGAGAGCCCTCATCACTCTCTGGAAGAAACAAAGTATTGACTTTTTGTTCAGGCTCAGGTAAGATAAAGTGAAGAGGATCATTATTTGGCTTTTGAAGAATAGATGATTATGAGTTTATATTTTAGGTTAAGATTGTTAAGAGATTGACTTAAATATGAGATTTTAGTATAAAAAAAGGTAATGAATGCTCACCCTTCTTTTTTGACCTTGGCTAATGCCTCTGCTCAGCTAGGGACCCTTATGTTAATGAGACAATATTATATTCTGAGCAGCAGGCCCTGCTTTGAAGTAGTTCCATTCTCTTGTGAAAGCTCAAAGCTGCTTTCATGCAAGTACTATTGATTAAAAAATTATTTCTTCACATGAAGCAAAAAAAAAAAAAAATTTCATAAGTATCAGCATTAAGAATGTTCAATTTTAAGAAAGTCCCCCATCCTGGATTTTCTAACTTTGAGGGTATTACTAATAACAGTAACCATTGGTTTTTTGCTTTATTTTTAATCACTATCTTATTTTTTCTGACTTCGTAATTTCCATTTCATAAGGATAACAGGTAAAGGGCATTTTTGGCCTTTAAATAATTAATCATAACTCTCTAGTGACAGATTTCAAAAGGCCAGGAGCAAATCAGTATTCACAATAAAAGCTGAAGAGTTGGGATTTGCCTTTCTAAATTCTCTGTTGTTTAGAAATATTTATGCATTGCCTGAACTTGGAAATTTAGCATAGAATTTGGCTTTATGATTTAGAGCTTTAGTTCCAGATGATTTTTGTGCCTATTTAACAGTGGTATTGCTTATGAGTGTTTAAGAATGATTTTTGCAGTATAATATCTCATTGATTAAGTACTACTATTGTCTGACTTCAAGAATGGTCCCCACAAAAATGGCTTGGGCCTATTCAAGTTCTACTCTACACTTGAATTACCCTTATAATTATTTTTGACTCCTGTACCAAGTGAACTGTATGCTGTTTATTTTTAAAACCCTTACAGGAGCAAATGATTGATCTTAAATATATTTGCATGGGTCAAGGGAAAGCTTCTCTTTGCCCTCTGAAGGTTTGCTTGAAAAATCAACTCCAAAAAGGAGATTAATATGACATACAGATTTATTAATGTGCATATGAGGAAGAAAGAATGGGAACTTGGATCATGGTAAAACAGATTATCGTGGTAAACAGATTCTGGGAGAAGGAGAGGAGGAAGCGTGGCTGGCCAAGGTGGTCTTGCTATGCAGATGAAACCTCACAGATTGCAGCTGTTAGACCAAATAGATGGTAAGTGTGTCTTTTAGACCTTTCTAGGTGTCAGACTGTCAGTTAACCTTCCCTACATCCAGACAAGAAAAGGCCTGGCTGCATCACTGCAGATTCTGCACAGAACCAAATCTCCCCTACCAAAGACAGCTTTGCAAGGCCACTTCTGTTGGCTGGTTCTCTGAACATTCATCTCAAAATATGTCTACAAAGTATATTTTGTGGTACAGTATTTTGATTTCTTTCATATTACATGAATAAAGGGTTAAGTTCCAATTTAACTTTTAAATATCTTTATTGAACTTAATTGAATTCAGTACTCGACATTGTCTTTTGTTGTCCCCACCACTCAATGTAAGAGCAAATGCAAATTAAACATAAGAGGGCTAATTAATTCTCCCTATAAAACATAAAGGGAGAAACAGCTCCTTCTTCTATTTCTTAGAGCATTCATTTTAGAAAACTCAAGATTATAGGTTCCTTCTCTGTCTCTTTGAAATGCATGTAAATTTTTTACAAGCTAAATAAATCTTTTTGTTAGTTTTATATTCTAGTAACATCTCTCTCAAAAAACTGGGAGCCATCCCTTTTAAATATAATTATCAAAGATAACACTCTTATCTCCATTTATCTGTGTGAGGGTAGGAGCCTAACTTCTGTGGACACCTGGCTCCCAGTTGTATAACTACTTCCTGTCATAAATATATGAATAGTTTATTTTTCCTTTGAATAAAGCCAATTAGCTAACACAGATGGTGACCACAATTACCAGGTGAATCTAGGATAAATTAAGTGTAACAAATGGTAGTGTCAAGTCCTCCTCCTTGAGGATTGGTTATTGTTTATCTTGAAAACATGTTTGTAATGAGTTATGTCTGTTTAGCTATAAAAACGGTAAGATTTCTTTGTCTTTGCCATCTCTCAGTATACTACTTCTGATATGCATCACATTCTGGTTTAATGCTTATCAATAATAAACCATTTTCTTTCTCTGCTACATTTGTATAGAGTTTTTTCTGAATTGGAAGAAATTTTGCTTTTAATTATATTTTCTCCATATCAGCAATATTACTCCCCTCATTTCCCATGTCCACACACACAATTCACACAATTCCTACGAAATAGCCTGCAACAAAACTGGGAAAAGCAGAAAGGAAAGTTTTGGATCCCTAATTACTGCAATAGTAACTTTTATTATTCCTCATGTTCATTTATAAAAGAAAGATAAGGACAATAGCTAAAAATCACATGTAAAATGACATAACTGTCCAATGAGTTCGTTTTGCCTGCTGCCTAAATAAAGCCAATTTATCAAGACAGGGGAATTGCAATAGAGAAAAGAGTTTAATATGTGTAGAATCAGCTAAGCAGACTTAAGCTGTATTAATGCTCAAATCATCCTCCCCCAAAATTTGGAGGCTGTGGTTTTTTAAAGATAGTTTGGCATGCAGCAGGCTTGGTAAGAGGGAATGCTGATTGATTGGGTTAGGGATACAAATCACAGAGAGTCAAGGCTGTTTTCTTGCGCTGAGTCAGTTCCTGGGTAGAAGCCATAAGACGAGATGAGCCAGTTTACTGATGTAAATGGCACCAACTGATCTGTTTGAATGCAGGGCCTGAAAAATATCTCAGATAGCAATCTTAGGTTTTATGATAGTAATGTTATCAACAGAAGCAATTGGGGAGGTTAGTGATCTTGTGGCCTATGACTGCGTGACTCCTGAGCCATAATTTTTAATCTTTTGGATAATATGTTAGTTTTAAAAAGGCAGTCTTGTTCCTAGGCAAGGAGGGGATTGGTTTTGTGGAGGAGCTGTTATCATCTTTGTTTAAACCATAAACTAAATCCCTCCTAATGTTAATTTGACCTACGTCCAGGAAAAAAATTAGGGCAGCTTGGAGGTTAAAGGTAAAATGGAGTCAGTCAGGTCAGATCGCTCACCATCATAATTTTCTCACTGTTATAATTTTTGCAAAGGTAGGTTCATTTACATACAGTGAGAATATGCATATATGGTTATCATACAAAGTAGAAGATAACTTCCAGTTTTCTGAAAATCACTGAATACTTATCAAATATGGTAGTTATGACCTATTGAAAACCTGAAGAGAAATAGAAAGCAGTACTTAGTCTACTGTAAAATGACTCAAACCAACATAATCCTTCATGATTTGTAGGTTTTTGTTTTGTTTTGTTTTGTTTGAGATAGGGTCTCACTTTGTCACCCAGTCTAGAGTAAAGTGACGTGATCTTGGCTCACTGCAGTCTCTACCTCCTGGGCTCACGGGTTCCTCCCACCTCAGCCTCCCAAGTAGCTTGGAATACAGGCGAATGCCACCACATCTAAAATTTTTGTTTATATTTTTTATAGAGACAGAGTTTTGCTATGTTGTCCAGGCTGGTCTCTAACTCCTGAGCTCAAGTGATCTACCTGCCTCGGCCTCCCAAAGTGTTAGTATTACAGGTGTGAGCAACTGTGCCTAGTGGATTTGTAGGTTCTTTCTGATATAAATTACCCCCTACCTTTAAACCACAGGGCTAGTCTCCTCCCCCACAACAAATTGTCTTGGCTCAATCTATTATAAGAGTCAATCAAAGATTCATTCTGGCCTCTGGAGACATCATGAGCTAGCAGACACACAAGCCTGTAGCCCATTCTGAAAGCATACCGAGTCCTTTCATTCTGCCTTTAAGGTCATGGACTACATCTGGCATGAAAGGTTCCGTGTGTACAGCCTGAAGGTAACATAATTATTATCAGGGGTATTCATGACCACTTTCCTCTGCTTCAGAGACAGAGAAGGAGTATTTGAGAAGTTGTAAAAGCTTAGATTTGAAGTCAGTCAGGGAGTCCTCTTGCTCTTTCTTTTCACTAAGTTGTGTTGTGTGCATACAATGACTTGGCAATAACTATCATGACTCACATTACTTGACAATTGGCCCTATGCTATGAGCTTCTAAGGAATTATTTTCTGCAATCTCACAATAACTTTCTGAAGGGATCCCAACTGAAGGTGAGGAATCTGTGGTATGGGGAGGTAGAGAGGCTGATCCAGAGCCACAGAATTGGTAGAATAAGACTGTAAGGAGGGCTTTGAGCTGACTGCAAACCCAGCTTAGTGACCACTGAGCCAAAGGCCTTGGTACAGGGATCCCATATGTGAATGTCTGGGCAGAGTAGTTGAGGGCTCTTCAGGTTTTATCAGGGCCTTTCCAGGTTGTACCTCATCTGAGTGCCAAGTTTCAGGTTGTCAAACTTGTGGATGGAGCTTTCCTTTCAGGATTCTTAAGGCCATGTAGATCCACCCCAATAAGAGTGGGGGTATTAAAAAAAAAAAAAAAAAAAAAAAACACAGAGCACATTCCTTGCTGCTATGGGGAAACACAGCTAGTGTCACAGCAGATGCATTCCTGTGTTAGGTCTTGTTGCACAGGTACTTAGGCATTGCAAGTGGGCCCAGCAGTATCCTGACATTCTTCAAAGTGAATGGGCTTTCTTTAGTGCCCTCTAAGTGCATCTTAGAGAGAAGGAGTTAATTTTTCAAAAGGCAAACTTGGAATAAGGATTTATTGTGGACATTCACTGGAAATTGGTGGTGAGATTTATTCTTTTTCTTTTTTTCTGGGACACCTAAAAGGAAGCACAACCTCTCACTGCCACAAGAAATGAATTGAATGTATGTGATTTTATATGCCTGTTTTTTCTTAAACTCGCTGACCTTTTTCTTCCATATAATATTGTTAACAATAAAAGTCAAGCTCTGTAAAATATTTGAAGAGATTTATTCTGAGCCAAATGTGAGAACCATGACCCACGGCAGAGACTCAAGAGGTCCTGAGAAGATGTGCCCAAGATAGTGGAGTTACAGCTTGATTTCATAGGTTTTAGGGAGACCTAGGGTATCAGTCAATACATGTGAGGTATACTTGGGTTCAGTATGGAAAGATGGGACAATTTGACTCAAGGGACTTACAGGTCAAATGTGGATTCAAAGATTTTCTGATTGGCTAGTTATTGCAAGATTTAAGTTATTATTTAAAGACCTGGAATCAATAGAAAAGAATATCTGGGTTAAAATAAGGGGTTGTGGAGACCAATGTTCTTATTATGTAGATGAGGTCTTATAGATGGCCATCCTTAGAGGCAATAGATGGCAAATGTTTTCTATTCAGAGTTTGAAAAGGTGTGAGACTCTCAGTTAATCTCTTCAGGATCAGAAAAAGACCCGGAAATGGAATAGGATTCTCTAAACAATGTAAATTTCCCCTACAAGAGACAACTTTGCGGGTCATTTCAACAGATGTCAAAGAAATATATTTTGGGATAAAATACTTTGATTTTTTTCAGGCCTGCTATCTCTCGTGCAATGCTATACAAGAGTCAGATTGCAATTTGATATCTTACTGCTACAATGAGTCTGTTATGTCAGTCTTAAGATCTCTATTTTAATGTCCATGTTGGTAAACTGTGCCTGAATTCCAAAGGGAAGAGAGTATAATGACTCATGTCTGACTCCCCTTCCCATGATGGGCTGAGCTAGTTTTTCAGATTTATTTGGAATCCCCAAGGCCAAGAGGAGGGGTTCATTCAATTGGTTGGGGGGCTTAAAATTTTATTTTTGGTTTGCAACATAATGTGCCCATCACTTTATAATAAAAAAAGAAAAATGAGCCCAACTGCATTTTCTTCCTGTTATTTTGGCAAATGTTTCTCATTTTGGCATGTATTTTTATAAAATTCTAATAAAAATATTCTGTGTGCACCCCAAGGATAAGAGTGATACCTGATCTCCACGTGGAAACTGCAATGTTTCTTGCCAATAACCTGAGTGTGCTAGGATTTGTGCGGCCGAAGTCTGTCTCACTAAGAATAGAAAGGGGGAAATATTACAACAAGCTGTTAATATGGGAAGTGTTGGGAAAGCAAGCGTAGTCACTGAGCAGAGTGAGCAACTGTTTCCCTTTACTGTGTACCTCGTAGGCTTGCTTTCTTTCTGTTTCTTTTCATGGAAGTCCATAGCCTTGATAGTTTCTCTTTTGGATTCAGTTTCAAATTGCATCTGCTGTTGTTAAACATTTTAAGGAAGACGTAATGATCAAAGCAGGTACTGACTAGTCTATGAAATTTTGAAATGGAACCTATTTAATAAATCACCTTACCCCATGATGAGCTCATCTCCTCCAGAGATGAAAATTTTCTGGAATAATGCCTGGCACTAGCTGCTAATGTATATTGTTAAAATAGTAAATAAAAGTTAAATATTTGTTTTACATTTAAGTTTCTCTTGTCTTCAATTTCCATATGAGGGTCATTCTGAAATGTGTGGTCAGGTAGGGACATATACTTTGAAATACTTTATTCAGAGAAGCCAATTAACTGTCATTTGGCTTTTAAAATATCACTATCACAATTAATTCTAGTATATATACTGTTCAAAAAATAAGGATGTTTGGAAATTTTTTACCTTTACTAAGCCATCTGGTTCTTATTTCCCAATAGAATTTCTATAGAAAAAGGAGTAGGAACACTATTAAATCTGAGCAACTCAGCTTACTCAAACTTTGAAGTCATGTTATCAAGAGATTTCAGCTCTTAAAAGTAATAGAAAAATGGTTACATACCATTCCAACTCAAAAATAATCTTTCATGAATATTTCATATAAATCACTGTCCTTAATTTAAGCCATAGCTTAATGTAGTGATTTCACTTTATAATAAATTTATCAGAGATTATTTCTGACAAAATGATGAACTTTAATTTAAACTTTGTAATTATAAGTTCAAAATTAGATTTATTGCCAGAGTTTTGACTCTGTTCTATTTTAATTAAAAAATAAAGGAATAAGCTCTGATACAAATGTCTCTATTTTTTTCCCAAATGCCAGAGTTATTGTGGTAGAAACAACATTACATATGAAGAGCTGTGCGTCCTTTAATTAATAGCTGTATATTTATTTGTTAATTCCAAATAACTAAAGTGACTAAAAGTCATTAACCACAAAGAACTTGCATTCTGTGTACTGTAATAATCCAGGAACTGCTGATATAGCGATGGCATATTGATCCTTAACCTTGAGAGTCTAGTGAAGGACAGACAAGCAGAGTGCTATGGAAGCCCAGAGGAAGGGTATATGAGAGGGGCTGCCCAGAGTCAGGGAGGGAAAAACAGTTAAGGTGAATGATGCAGGGCAGCTAGTCAGGCAAAGAGGAGAAGAGTGGAATCAGAGAGCAAGGAATTGCACAGAAAGGGAAATTGACAGATTCAATAGACAGCAAGGACTCCACAGAGAGAACTAGGGCTGCAGGAGGGCTGAAGGCAGAAAATAATAATGGAGGCATAGGCAATGGCCAGATTAAAATAGCTTTTCATGACATGCTAAATATCTATCCCCAGATTATGAAGGTTCATTTAACAGGTGTCTTAGGAATAATCATTTATTAACTCAAGTAACTTGTTTATAGTTGTTAATACATCATGATAATATAATATTTTAGAGTTTTTTACCATTTTAAGATGCTGTGTGTATTTGTGTATGTATTTTACACACACACACGCACATCTTTTAATCTTCAGAGTCAGTGATTTACACAATCTTTTAAGATATGTTGCAAACACTGAAAAGAAGTGTTGCAAATACTGAAAATACGTAAGTTGTTTTTGTTTTGTTTAAAACAGATGTAAGAAATTTCCATTTTGTATATACAACAAAGCTCTTTTTATCTTCTGCCTTTTAAAAAATATTTACCTAAGACTGAATCATAAATGGAAAACATTTTTATATCATCTGAGAGCTTTCAAATCTTCTCAAACTATACTTGTCACAATTACTGTTTTTTTTAAATAATGCATTAAACCAGGCTTAAGTAAAATGATAATGACTATTCAATAAGTCTGACTTGTGCTTCTCCAGCAACAACTGGGCTTATTCGAGGCAATGTTTGATGGCAAATGCTATTCCTTGCTTCCAGCACTGTCTACTGTGTGCCCATTTGAGTCAGCTGGAGGGCTTTTAACATAGCATGTAGAGCAAGCAAGAAAATAACTTTTTTTTTGGGGGGGGGATTGATGTTCTGAGAACAGAAATATAATTACAAAGTTGAAAGATCATATTAGCAAACTTAAGCTCTACTACTTGCCATTTCTGGCCTGTAGAATCAACTTTACTTTAGAAAACCTAAGGATCTAGAACTAGAAATACCATTTGACCCAGCCATCCCATTACTGGGTATATACCCAAAGGATTATGAATCGTGCTGCTATAAAGGCACATGGACACGTATGTTTATTGCGGCACTATTCACAACAGCAAAGTCTTGGAACCAACCCAAATGTCCATCAATGATAGACTGGATTAAGAAAATGTGGCACATACACATCATGGAATACTATGCAACCATAAAAAGGATGAGTTCATGTCCTTTTTAGGGACATGGATGAAGCTGGAAACCATCATTCTCAGTAAACTATCTCAAGATCTTAAAACCAAACACCGCATGTTCTCACTCATAGGTGGGAATTGAACAATGAGAACACTTGGACACAGGAAGGGGAACATCACACACTAGGGCCTATTGTGGGGAGGGAGGAGGGGGGAGGGATAGCATTAGGAGATACGTAAATGAGTTAATGGGTGCAGCACACCAATATGGCACATGTATACATATGTAACAAACCTGCACATTGTGCACATGTAGCCTAGAACTTAAAGTATAATAAAAAAAAAGAAAGAAAACCTAACAGATGAGTTGCTTGAATTATGATTTATTTACGCCAAGAACTAAAAGAAACTTTTAAAACCCCAGAAGCTAATAGCTCATATATTGATCTGTAGGATACTGAATGAACGGAATTCAAAGAAAATTTACAATTTAGCTGCGAAACCACATTTTACCTAACAAGGTAAATTTATCTCAAAGGCTCGCCAGGTGTAGGCAGCATAAGAATGAGGAACTGGCAGCTAGGCGTGATGGCTCATACCTGTAATCCTAGCAGTTTGGGAGGCCGAGGCAGGCAGATCACGAGGTCAGGAGATTGAGACCATCCTGGCTAACACAGTGAAACCCATCTCTACTAAAAATTCAGAAAAATAGCTGGGTGTGGTGGCACGTGCCTGTAGTTCCAGCTACTTGGGAGGCTGAGGCAGGAGAATCGCTTGAACCTGGGAGGCGGAGGTTGCAGTGAGCCGAGATCCAAGAGATGCAGAGAGCCAAGTGGGCTTTGCCTACAAGTAAAAATCTCATAGCTTGTGGTTCTGTAAGGGCTGGACGAATAGTAAATCCTAAAATACTTTTTGTGTTGCTTTGGTGTATCTAGAAAATATTTAATAATAATTGACAACGCTTATGATGCAGCATTGAGTAAATAAGGCATTGCTCAAAAGTGTATAATCTGTTTGAAATGCATTTTAAAAGTAGGCATGCATATCTGTCGAAGACTGTATTTGAAGCTCTCCACAATTCCTCTCTTAATTGTTTCTGGGGAGTTCAGGGATGTTAGTTATGCATTTGCCAACACTTGAAGAGTCTGTGGGTTGCAAAAACACTTAGAGTCCAAGGCACTATTTAAATATAAGTTTATTAATGTTTAAAGATGCAGTACAGCTAACTGCATTTTTACTACCAAGTGTACTGCATGTTAAGAGGGAGGTTAGGAATAAAAAGAGCCCACATCGATGAAAAAGAAGTTTTCTGTTACCTGCTGAATCTTGCCTCTTCATATATTATCAGGCTGAACTCCTGAATTTTTTCTCATTAATTTTTTATTTGTGCACCGTATATCACCCATTGCTCCTTTTATGAGTTCATAAGAAAGAGTATAAAACCGTGTTTCCTCGGGCACAATTTCCTTGAACAAGTTTTAATAAAACATTCATTCAGGTCTACGAGTTGCACCTGGTGCTGTCAGCACTTCCAGCAGCAGGTGCTTCTTGCCTGTGTTACTGATGTTACAACAGGAAGCATTAAGAGCAAAGTCTGGACATCGTGTCCTAACCCTGGAAACACCTTCAAAGACATTTTAAGCCTGATTCCCTGAATGTTCATATGTAAAATCACACAGTACAAGTAAATACCCATTCTCTTGATGATATTGACACACAGAAAATAAACAACCTCTCTCTGTCATCACTTCCAGACTCACAGTCTTCTTAAAATAGCAGTATGTTTTTCTGGACCTCGCTTGTAGGGTATCTGGATAATAAATGATTTAAGTAAATATTCTTCATCTCAGATCCATTTCTTTTTTTTGTCGTCTCCTGCCCTCTTGTCTATTGGTGGAAATAGGTCTGGTAAGTTTCCCAGACATTCGCAGGCAAAACAATAGTATACAAAACAAACAAACAAAGAAAAGCTACTCTGGGTAATGAAGTTGTAACAGATTGAGTACGAGTCATATGTCAGACATCATTCTAGTCATTTTCCATGCCCTTATTTTCACAATAGAGCAAATAAGTATGAGTGTCTCCGTTTTACAGAAGAGAAAACAGAGACTGAGACAAGTTGAAATAATTGGCAAAGAGACTTTCTGATTTAATCTGCTTTCACCCATATGGCACTGAATCTAATCGATCTTTATTTTGGAGACTGAGGATGAGGTAGTGAGATGGATATTGAATTTTATGTAAATATGGGTTTAATTGACCATCTTTCTACTGAGTTAGGCTACACAAAGGCAGGGATTGTGAATGACTGTTTTTCCACTGCATCCTCAACATAGGTAGGAGTTCTGGGACTTCACAGAGGCTTGCTCCATATTGAAGAATGAATGAGTGTATTGAGCTTTCAATTCTAGTAACATCTCTACTGAGAAGAGTGTCTTTAATAGGAATGTTTATCCCCAAAGGCATCGAAGATCTGCTTACTCTTCTGTCTTGCCTGGTTATTCTTATTTCCCAATTCCCTGACATAGTTGATCACTCCATCTCTATTTCAAAGAGTTCTGTTCTCCCATCTTGACCTAAAACTTGCTATAACAAGTTTTAGATAAACAGGAGGGTTTATCTTGCATTTGTTTTAAGTAAACCCCCTTGTTTGAAGCTCATTGGGTGTTGGTTTCATGACAAAGCCCACCCTTCCTTAAAAGCCTGTGGGCCACCCCCTTCACCACAATGGGGCCAGTCATAGGCTCCTCAGACCTCAGTCTCTGTCACACAATACTGCTCACTTGAAAACAGACACTGAGGCCCCCCCGACATCCTAGGCGGGCTCGCATGAGGTCCCATCACGCTCTTCTTACCCAAGGATGTAGCAGGCATGCCCCGTTTTGGGCCCAGGGTCCAGAGAGTCCCTAGTAGATAATGCACAAACGTTATCTATGGACAAACTTGAATACAGCAAGAGAACTGACCATGGTGAGAAAAAAGGACAACTCCACAGGAGTCCTGAGTGGGGTAGGGAGACCACCCTCACAAGGTGAGGACCCATCCAACTCCACAGGAATCTTAAGCGGGGCAGGGAGGCTACCCTCACAAGGTGAGGACGCATCCAGAGACAGACCAACCTTTGCTTCCTTTATTCCCCCTTCACCTTCAGATTCTACCCATGGCCTCTGGGGAAGACAGCAATGCCACCGTCCTCTGAAAACGAGTGTCACGTGTCTGTGAAAAAAAGCAAGGCCAACTTGAATGTAAAATTGAGTGGCATTAGTTCCGGATTCAGATGTATGATTGCCTGTACCATTTTATTGATCTTTCAGTGGAGAAATATGCTCAGCCAAGCATCTTTGCCAATGTTACTGGAAAACAGAGAGTGCTTTGTAAGGTTAAAGAGAATAAATAATGCCAAACCCAAATCATAATTTTCATTTTATACACAAAATAATGTGACATTGTAATTGTCCATTCTTGCATTGCTGTAAAGAAATGCCCAAGACTGTGTAATTTATAAAGAAAAGAGGTTTAATTGGCTCACAGTTCCACAGGCTGTACTGGAAACATGGCTGGGGAGGCCTCAGAGAGCTTTTACTCATGGGGGAAGGTAGAGCTGGAGCAGGCATCTCACGGCAGGAGCAGGAAGAAGAGAGGGAGCGGGGAGTTGTTACACACTTTTAAGCAACCAGATCTTGTGAGAACTCACTCACTATAAAGTGCCAAGGCGAGATGATGCTAAAGCACGAGATACCGCCCCCATGATCCAATCACCTCCCATTGGGCCCCACCTTCAACACTGGGGATTACAGTTGAACATGAGATTTGGGTGGGGACACAGATCGAAATTATATCAGATGTTGCCCTGATGACTAATTTTAATCTATTTTCTTAAGTTTTATTACATAATGAGCAAGGGACTTATTCACCAAATTGCTTTATAAGCCGTTTGAGCCCAACAGCAGTGGAGGGAAGAGGTGTCACAGAGTTACACTGGGAGAAGTTGAAATGATTGAATTACGTAATTATAGTATTTGCAGTGATGATATTTGACTTTTTTGATTTGGAAGTAATTTTTTTGCTTCAGTTTTGCATCTTTTTAAAAAATATTGTCTAGGGGATGACATTTGTTATTTGGCTTGCTCCTCTTGGTTAGAAACTCTCCCCTTCTGTGTAGCTGTTCTGTTGAAGGACTATGTGTCCTGCTGTATCTCTTGTGGCTTATTAAATCCAGGTGCTAATAAGCATAGTTATTGAATTTCTTAATTTTCCTGCCCCTCTCCTGAAGTGCTCCTGTAGTTTACCATGCTTAAACTAAGTCAGGTTAATGAGGTACTTGCCCTTTGAGATAGCTGTTATCACAAGGAGCAATTATCTCACTGTGGTAGGGTTTAATCTCCAGGTCATCTTTCACACCAAGGTAGGAAAGGCAATGTTGCTACTGAAGAGCTCCTTACAGGGACCTCTCTACATTCCAGTAGAAAATTAAAGCAACGTGTCAGGCTTTTAGTGCACATACTTCCTGTGTTACTTCAAACCTGATCCGTCACCATCTATTCTGCTTAAGTATCCCAAGACTCTTCTTAAATGTTTGCAAGGAGGACCTGGAGTCAGGGCAGGCCATGAACCTGCTACTTGAGCAATTGCACAGGGCCCCATGGCAGAAGGATTCCAGGCTTCATTTAATGCTCTGCTATTGTTACGTTGAGTCTTAACAATTTTTAAAGAAGGGACTCTGCATTTTCATTTTGCTCTAGGGCCTACAAATCCTATGGTTGGTTCTGTCTAGTTGAGGCCCAGGTAAGGGTAACCTTCTAAAGCAGGCTTAGACTTGGTCCTAATTATTCCTTCCCCTCTGACTTTGCAGGAATCTTCATTTCTCCATAATTCCTTCTCTGGAACTCGTGCCTTGCTTCCTTGGAGCCCTGCCTTCTTTGGGTGGCAGTGAGCTGGCAGGGGTGGGGGCGGGGGCGGGGGTTGCAGGGACAGAATCATCTAGGGAATGGGCCTTTGAGCAAATGTGCTATGCACTCTGGCTGTATGACGCTTTAGTCCGGAAAGAGCAACGACTAATGATAGCTAAATATAGATTTTCAGGTGTCGCACATTAATTAGCTGAGGTTTTTGTCTAGAGGAAAACTCGGGAGCCCCTAGTGGTGACTATCAACGACACCTCGCAAGTACCCACGTGCAGTAAATACTGTTTCCTCATTGCGTCCTTCCCTCCTCCTTACTCCACTTCCATCCTCAATCCAATGGGACCTTTTAGTGAGCCCCTGGACTATTTTTTTTTAAATAAATAAACGAGATACAAGTTGTCCAGGGTCTTCTGCAGAGTGTGGAAAGAGGGTTTTAGACTTCACTGCACAGATCTTGGTGGAGAAATCAGACAAGCAGCTCTGGCTTCTCCAAGGGCTGACGTTTACTCATCTCCATCTTCTGTTTCCTGCTGCTCTGAAGTCTTTCCTTTCTTGTAACCACCTGCTTTTGTTCCTCCTTCCTGTCAGCCCCTCTCCCCAGTATCCCCTTCTGGGACATCATTTTATTCCTCTCTAATTTCATCTATTCGCAAAATGTGGCTTTGGGCACCTCACTGACATGCTGGGCTGGAATCTTCACCTTCTGTGTGTGTTCCCGTACAAGCACTCACGAATGCCCTTGCCTTGGAACTCCCATCAAGGACTAAAAATTGTTTTAAATTTGCCTCCTGTAACATCTGTGTGACTGCGGCAGCTTGGTCAGGACATAGTTCCCTGTTAGCTCAGGCCTACCGGGGAGATAGCGCTCATATCCGGGCCTGGTTTCGGTATTTATTACTACTTACATGGACCCACGAGGAAGCATCCCTTGCTCCAGATTATTTTGGTGGTTCATTAAGGGATTTTTGAACAAAACAATGTACATTTTTGTAAGTTGATATTATAATATTTAAAGTGAAAAAACAGTCTCTATGCTCTTGCATTTAAACATAGGGTTGGAAGTGAGCACCTCCCAAACAAACTGCACTTTCTTTCGTTCTGTTTAAAATTCTGTGTAATCATCTGAGATTGGTGACTTTCTGATAAAACAGTCTACTTCAGCTCCAGTAATAAGTCCTTCATTTATCCTGATTAATTTTTAACGCTAAAGATTAATGTAAAATCTTGTTTAAACATTTGCCATGAGGTAAGAAAAATAATTTATTTAAAAGTCCATGGAGAAATTCATTTGAGGGCCAAATTCTCTGGCAAGTATTTGGCTTCTTCACTGATGCTGCGATTCTAGTCCTGAACACATGGAATCAATTGTCACAGTGAGGTGTGTTTTAAATGGGGGTGATATGGTTTGGCCATGTCCCCACCCAAATCTCATTTTGAATTGTATCTCCCATAATCCCCACATGATTGAATAATGTGGAGGTAATTCAGTCATGAAGGCGGGTCTTTGCTGTGCTATTCTCATGATAGTCAATAAGTGTCATGAGATCTGATGGTTTTATAAAGGGCAGGTCCCCTGCACATGCTCTTTTGCCTGACGCAATGTAAGATGTGATTTTGCTCCTCCTTCACCTTCCACCATGATTGGGAGGTCTCCCAAGCCATGTGGGACTGTGAGTCCATTCAACCTCTTTTTAAAAATGAATTACCCAATCTCGGGTATTTCTTCATAACAGTAAAGAAAATGGACTAGGCTGGGTGCAATGGCTCACACCTGTAATCCCAGCACTTTGGGAGGCCAAGCAGGAGGATCAACTGAGGTTGGGAGTTCGAGACCAGCCTGACCAACATGGAGAAACACCGTCTCTATTAAAAATACAAAAATTAGCCAGGCGTGGTGCACATGCCTGTAACCCCAGCTACTTGGGAGAGTGAGGCAGGAGAAAGGCTTGGACCTGGGAGGCAGAGGTTGTGGTGAGCTGAGATCACACCATTGCACTCCAGCCTGGGCAACAAAAGTGAAACTCCGTCTCAAAAAAAAAAAAAACACACAAACAAACAAACAAACAAACAAACAAAAAGGACTAATACAGGGGGTAAAAAGCTACACCCAAAGACCTATTTTACCAGGTTTTATTAACGATTATTTCTCTCCTGTCCTAAAACTCCCACAACTACTTGGTTAACTAGGTTTTATCTATGCAATGCATTTTTTAAAAATGACATATAACTATATAGCCAAGATACATGATTATTTTAAAAAGCATGATAGCAAGGTGTGTGGAGTTTTGGATTCATAAAATTTTTGAGAAATATATATATGTATAAAATATATATTTCCTGTCTCAAAAATATATATTTTCCAAACGTGTGTGTGTGTGTGTGTGTGTGTATATGCTTGCATAAAATGTTTTTTAGAAACATAGTAGTGGTTAATTTTGTGAAGAAGGACTACACTTGGAGCTTCTATTTTATCAATTATTGCTTTCTGAACTGGTTGAATTTGTAATCACTAGCACAGGTGACTTTTTTATTTTGACATCAATATGGGCTACCTCATATATTTGTCCAGGTTAAATTAGGCCAAAATAGCCCCAGCAGCTCAGGGGCTTCATATAATATACATTTATTTCTCACTCACAGAACATATTCACATGCAGTGGCAGGAGGCCTAATTCCTCACAATGGAGGTGCTGCCTCTGTATGGCATGAACTTCTCATTCTGGGGACAGAGGTAGAGAGACACGAGAACCAGAGTGCGCTGCTGCCGACTTCAGCCAGGAAGCGGGAAGGAGACATGGTACTCCTGCTCAGTTTCTTTTTTTCTTTTTTTTTTTTGAGACGGAGTCTGGCTCTGTCGCCCAGGCTGCAGTACAGTGGCCGGATCTCAGCTCACTGCAAGCTCCGCCTCCCGGGTTTACGCCATTCTCCTGCCTCAGCCTCCCGAGTAGCTGGGACTACAGGCGCCGCCACCTCGCCCGGCTAGTTTTTTGTATTTTTTAGTAGAGACGGGGTTTCACCGTGTTAGCCAGGATGGTCTCGATCTCCTGACCTCGTGATCCACCCGCCTCGGCCTCCCGAAGTGCTGGGATTACAGGCTTGAGCCACCGCGCCCCGCCTCCTGCTCAGTTTCTATGACCCAGGACAGTTCCAAGGTCTTGCCCAACTGTAAAGAGGACTGGGAATGATAAACATTCCATTCCAGTGGGAGAGGTAGAGAGACAGGACTTTAGAGACGTTACTATGTTCAACACAAAAGGGAACACTATTGATAAGAATGCAACGGCAACATAAAAATGTGTCTTGGGAGCACCTCTCCTAGCCAGCACTTGACTGTTTCTTTTTGCTATGTAACTGTTTTGGGTGCTGTGTCCTATTTGACATATGTCAGTGCGGATCCCTCCGTCTCTCAGGGTTGGCTCCTCATGGTTGCAAGGTGGTTGCCACCTTCCTTTGGTATCATATCCTCATGCAACTACATGAAAAGTCAGGAAGAAAAGATATTTTATTTACTGGTTTCTCTTTATGAGTATATTAATAAAGGTTAGGCTCAGAAGTATGCATTCACAATCTAAATTGCACAGTGGCTTAAATGCACAAGAAATAGTGTTAGCAGGTTGAGGGACGCACAGATGTTATTAGACTATTATGAATCAATTTATTATGGTTTTATGTTTCTTCCATTATTATACTCTTTAATCCCTAGGGTTTGGTCTTCATTGCATGGTCCATAGTGGTCACTGGAGGCCCAGTAATTATACTTTCATACAAGCAGGGAGAAGAAAATAAACAAGTAAGAAGAAAAAAA
Organism: Macaca mulatta; assembly: GCF_049350105.2. Classification (NCBI taxonomy): domain Eukaryota; kingdom Metazoa; phylum Chordata; class Mammalia; order Primates; family Cercopithecidae; genus Macaca; species Macaca mulatta. The sequence goes on from NC_133411.1 coordinate 9,642,731, forward strand.
GGTCTCTGTCTTGAGGAAGATTCTCAGGAGCTGCTGCTGACTCTTTGTTTACTTACCATTGTCCAGAACTCAGTGGTGTCATCTTACCTAGCTGAGAGTTTAACTGGGAAATGTACTCCATATCATGGGACTATTGTCCCAGCTGAAAATCCTGTTACTCTACAAGGAAGGGAGAGTGGGCAAGCAGATGACTCATCATTTTTGTCATAATCATGGAAGAAGATGTTTTCTGAAATCCCTTAGGGAATTTTCCCTCTGTTCCCACAGCCAGAATTGAGTCACATGCCTGTAGAAGGATAGCTAGATAAAATGCAAGAAGTTCAATTAAATTAAAACTTCAAAGAATATATATATAATTATGTATAATAATTATGTATAATATATAATTATATATAATATATTATACATAATTATATAATATGTAAAATATATTATATATTATACATTATGTATAATATATAATTATAATATGTATTATATAAATTAAATATAATTAATTAAATATAATTATATTTATGTATATATAATATTATAATTATATATAAAAATATATAAAATATATATTAAATATATATAAATATAATTATTATATATTTTATTATATATAATATATAATAATTTAATGTATAATAAATATATTTTATATATAACTTATATATTATAATTATAATACATAATTATATAATTATATATTATACATAATTATATATTATATTATATTATATATTATACATAATTATATATTATATAATTATATATTATATATAATTATATATTATATACATAATTATAATTATATATAATATTATATATAATATATTATAATTATAATATATAATAATATATTATAATTATATAATTATATATTATACATATAATATATAATATTTATATATTTATATATAAAATATGTAAATATGTATTTATATATAATTATATATTATATAGAAATATATATTATATATTATAATTATATATTATATATAAAATATATAAATATGTATTTATATATAAATTATATATAATTATATATGTAATTATATATAATATATAATTTAATTATAAATTAAAATTATATATATAAATATATATATGTATTTCTGGCAGAGTCTCACTCTGTTGTCCAGGCTAGAGAGCAGTGGCACAGTCTCAGCTTGCTGCAGCCTCTCCCGGGATCAAGTGATTCTCCTGCCTCAGCCTCCTGAGTAGCCCAGCCAATTTCTGTATTTTCAGAAGAGACAGGGGTCTCACCATGTTGACTAGGCTGGTCTTGAACTCCTGACCTCAGGTGATCCGCCTGTCTTCGCCTCCCAAAGTGCTGGGCTTACAGGCGTGAGCCACCACGCCCAGCCCTCAAAGAATGTTTTTTTAAAACTATTATTAATTTATTATTTTTAGAGAGAGGGTCTCGCCCAGGCTGAAGTGCAGTGGCATAATTATAGCTCACTGCAGTGTTTAACTCTTGGGATCACCTCAGTTTCCCCAGTAGTTGGGATTACAGTCCTGTGCCCCTGCATCTGGCTAATTTTTTAATGTTTTGTAAAGACAAGGTCTCACTCAGTTTCCCAGGCTGGCCTCAAACTCCTAGGCTCAAGAGATCCTCCTGCCTTGGCCTCACAAAGTGCTTGGATTACAGTTGTGAGCCACACCATTCCTGGCCAATGAGTAGTTAATTAAAATTAGGTCTCATGTAAAACCCATTGTTCATCTGAAATTCGAATTAATGGCGTGTCTTGCATTTTACGTTGAATCTGACAGCACTGCTGTGTTCTACATGCAAAGGATGTTGGGAAACTGAATGGCCTATTTATACTCTACTATGTTTGAAAGAAAAGGGAAAGAAATGTCTGAGAGAGATTGTGTTATCTTGTTCAAGGTCACACATACAAAGATATTGCAGAGCTTGGCTTCAAAGCCAGGTAGGATGATTTCAGAGCTATTACTCAGCCACGTTATCAAGAAATATGTTTCAAATTATCCACCTCCCAGATGCTGTGGTTCACAGATTAGTATATGTTTGTTTACAGGGCCCATTATAAGGCGTCCAGTCTTTATTTCACCAATTAGGGGTGGCATTTTTGGTTTTCATCAACAGTGTAATTGTGGCTTCTCCAGCTGGTGACCCTGGCAATCTACCAAGCCAACCGCTTCCTGATCTAAATATTCATTTTGAATTAATCAAGACTGAGGGTCTTTTATGTGGGTAGCCTTGCCAGGATGACAAAATATATCTTTATTTTAGAGTCATTACATGATTTAATTTTCAAACCAAGACACTTTGGAGAGTGCATGGGGCATTATAAAAAATTATATTTAAACAATAGTCCAACTGGAATTGTACTAGACCAAGTGAGGTACCTGGGCACCCAGTGGGTTGCCTTGATAGTTGAATCTCTAATCACTTGAGGCATTCTCTAAAATAGACAAATAATGCCTAGGCCTGTCAGTGGTGTGTTATGTTTATATTTTATAAATAAGTTTCTTGTTTATAATAGCCAAAAGTGTAAACAACCCAAATTTTTATAAAATGTGGAATCCATAAACAACATGCAGTATATTTATACAATTTGGGAATAAAATATGGCTTAGGAATAAAAAGGAACAAAGTGCATATTAAACACTACAACATGGATGAACTTCAAAAACATAATGCTAAACAAAGGAAGCCAGGTGCAAAAGGCAATGTATTGTTTTATTTCATTTATATGAAATGTCTAGAAGAGACAAATCTATAGAGATAGAAAGTAGATTAGTGGTTTCCCAGGACTGAGGATAGAAAAGGGGTTTACCTATAAGTGGTCATGAGGGATCTTATTGGAGTGATAAAAATAACCTGAAGATGAATTATGAGGATGATTGCAAAACACAGTAAACTTATTAAAAATCATTTAATTGTATACTTAAGATAGGTAAATTTTGTAAGATGTTAATTATACCTCAATAAGGGGCATACTCAAAAACCTACATCTCTCCAAATATGTATTTGGGTAGGAATTGGGAAGAACTCCATAGTATGTTGAACCAGAACAATCATTCATGTTTCTACTCACTTCCTACCTTCTTACCTGAGCATTCACCTTCATAACAACACAGACGTCACTTAAACAATGAAATTAGAGAGAAACATAAATAGATGTAAACCCAACCATGTTAGAAAAAGTTAAAAAGGAATGAAAAACGTTAAATGTCTGCATTAGACATCAACAGATAATAACACTTCATTTATCTAGGGACTAATTTAAAAACATGTCTATATTACCTGTAGAGCAGTTCAGGAATAAAGACAAGAAATGAGAAGAAGGGAAGAGAAAAAAGGGAGATAATGAAAATGATGAGGATCGAGCATGGATGGAAAGAACAGAAAGGACAGCAAAGCAAAACAAAAGAAACCAAAAAAAGGAACCATGTAGAAAGAAGCTGAAGAAAGAAAAGGGGCTCAACCGTTAAAAAGAGGATATTTTTTCTCTTTAGTCAACTTAGAGCAGATGTTAGATGAAATGTGTAAGAATTATATTTTCTATTTATGAATATGCAAAAACCAGCAATCATATTTTGATCTGGCTGCATGGCATAGAAGACAATGGAGATAAATATGTGAGGAGCATCTGTTTCAGTAAGATTTCCTTCACTATTTTGATATTAGATTGGCATGATATTGAGTTTTAAGGTCTCTTGGAAGATTTTGTTTTCTCTTTAATGAGGTTTAAAAATGACAATTCAGGGAGGTATTTATGTTTTTAAATATTAAGATAAATGAATAACATAGATTGGTATTGAGTGTGTATTTTCTCTTACCTACTGGAGGAGAGTGAAAAGTAGAAGATGAAAATCATAGCGTGATTAAAAATTTGTGAATATCTACATTATAGTTGTATCCAAAAGTTCGGACATTTCAGTTTAAATAGCATTTTCTTGTAGCCAGATTGCCATTGTGATAGTTGTTGTTATTGTCATTTATTTATTTATTTTAATTTTTAATTGTTATTTTTATTTTATTTTACTTTAAGTTTCAGGATACATGTGTAGAACATGTAGATTTTTACACAGGTATACGTGCACCATGGTGGTTTGCTGCACCTATCAACCCATCATCTAGGTTTTAAGCCCCACATGCATTAGCTGTTTGTCCTAATGCACTCCCTTCCGTTGCTCCCTACCCACTGACAGGCCCAGGTGTGTGATGTTCCCCACCCTGTGTCCTTGTGTTCTCATTATTCAACTCCCATTTATAGAGTGAGAACATGTGGTGTTTGGTTTTCTGTTCCTGTGTTAGTTTGCTGAGAATAATGGCTTCCAGCTTCATCTATGTCCCTGCAAATAATATGACCTCATTCCTTTTCATGGCTGCATAGTATTCTATGGTGTATATGTGCCACATTTTCTTTATCCAGTCTATCATTGATGGGCATTTGGGTTGGTTCCACATCTTTGCTATTGTCAATAGTTCTGCAATAAACATATGTGTGCAAGTGTCTTTAGAGTAGAATGATTAATATTCCCTAGGGTATATGCCCAGTAATGTGATTGCTGGGTCAAATGGTATTTCTGGTTCTAGGTCCTTGAGGAATTACTACACTGTCTTCCATAATGGTTGAACTAATTTGCATAACCACTAACAGTGTAAAGGCATTCCTATTTCTCCATAGCCTTGCCAGCATCTCTCGTTTCTTGACTTTTTAATAATTGCCATTCTGACGGTGGTGAGATAGTATCTCATTGTGGTTTTGATTTTCATTTCTCTAATGATCAATGATGTTGAGCTTTTTTAAACATGTTTGTTGGCCATGTGACGGTCTTCTTTTGACAAGTGTCTGTTCATATACTTTGCCCACTTTTTGATGGGGTTGTTAGATATTTCTTGTAAATTAGTTTAAGTTCCTTGTAGATTCCAGATACTAGACCTTTGTCAGATGGTTAGATTGCAAAATCTTTCTCCTATTCTGTAGGTTGACTGTTCACTCTGATGATAGTTTCTTTTGCTGCACAGAAGCTCTTTAGTTTAACTAGATCCCATTTGTCAATTTTGGCTTTTGTTATAATTGCTTTTGGCATTTTAATCATGAAGCCTTTGCCCATGCCTATGTCCTGAATGATATTGGTTAGGTTTTCTTCTAGGGTTTTTATGGTTTTATGTCTTACATTTAAGTCTTTAATCCATCTTGAGTTAATTTTTGTGTAAGGTGTAAGGAAGGAGTCCAGTTTCAGTTTTCTTCATTTGGCTAGCCAGTTTTCCCAGCATCATTTATTAAATAAGGAATCCTTTCCCCATTCCTTGTTTCTGTCAGATTTGCTGAAGATCAGATGGTTGTAGATGTGTGGTGCTATTTCTGAGGTCTCTGTTATGTTGCATTGGTCTATAGATCCGTTTTGGTACCAGTACCATGCTGTTTTGGTTACTATAGCCCTGTAGTATAATTTGAAGTCAGGTAGCATGATGCCTCCAGCTTTGTTCTTTTTGCTTAGGATTGTCTTGGCTATATGGGCTCTTTTTTGGTTCCATATGAAATTTAAAGTAGTTTTTTCTAATTCTGTGAAGAATGTCAATGGTAGTTTGATGGGAATAGTATTGAATATATAAATTGCTTTGGGCAGGTTGGCCATTTTCATGATATTAATTCTTCCTATCCATGAGAGTGGAATGCTTTTACATTTATTTGTGTACTTCCTTATTTCCTTGAGCAGTGGTTTGCAGTTCTCCTTGAAGAGGTCTTTCTTGTCCCTTGTAAGTTGTATTGCTTTGCATTTTGTTCTCTTTGTAGCAATTGTGAATGGGAGTTCATTCATGATTTGGCTCTCTGCTTGTCTTTTGTTGGCATATAGGAATGCTTGTGAGTTTTTCACACTGATTTTGTATCCTGAGACTTTGCTGAAGTTGCTTATCAGGTTAAGAAGCTTTTGACCTGAGATGATGGGGTTTTCTAAATATAGAATCATGTCATCTGCAAACAGAGACAATTTGACTTCCTCTCTTCCTATTCGAATAACCCTTTATTTCTTTCTCTGGCCAGATTGCCCTGGCCAGAACTTCCAATACTAGTTCAATAGGAGTGATGAGAGAGGCCATCCTTTTCTTGTGCCAGTTTTCAAAGGGAAAGCTTCCAGCTTTTGCTCATTCAGTATGGTATTGGCTGTGGGTTTGTCATAAATAGCTCTTATTATTTTGAGATATGTTCTGTCAATACCTAGTTTATTGATAATTTTTAACATGAAGGGATATTGAATTTTATTGAAGGCCTGTTCTGCATATTGTCATTTATTTTTGCTGCCAATTGGCTTCACACTTGTCATGTAACCTTGGGCCTCTGAACAATTTTCTTTCCAGAATATGAAAGTGATATCAATTTTCTTAAATATGGGAATCAAATGAGGTAACATGAAAAGTGTCTTGAAAATTATTAAGTTAAAAAGAAAACATTTATAATATCTGATTATATTTATAAATAAGCATAAGACATCAACTTTCTTGTTTTATCCTTTATTTTTCACATCTATCTCAGTGGTAAACTGGCTCCAGACTAGTAATTTTTTATAGGCTGCATTAATCAGCTCTCACATTGTTATAAAGAACTACCTGAGATCTGGTAATTTATTAAGAAAAGAGGTTTAATTGACTCATAATTCTGCAGGCTGTACAGGAAGCATGACTGTGGAGTCCTCAGGAAACTTACAATCATGGCAAAAGATGAAGAGGAAAAAGGCATGTCTCACATGGCCAGAGCAGCAGGAAGAGAGCGAAGGGGGAAGTGCCACACAGTTTTAAACAACCAGATCTCATGAGAACTCACTGTCATGAGAACAGCAAGAGGGAAATCCATTCCCATGATCCAATCATCTCCCACCACACCTGTCATCTAACACTGGGGATTACAGTTTTGCATGAGATTTGAGTGGGGACACAAATCCAAACCATATTGTAAGTTATGTCTTCCTCTAAAATACACAGAAAAGAACTGGAGTCTAGAGTCATAGGTCCTTAAGAATAGGGACTCTTGTTCATTCTTATATTTTAAGTACTTTAAATAAAGATTAGTTTTATTTAAATAAATTATTTTCAAGTTAATGAATTAATTTTGTCTTTGTGTATTTAATATGACACCTCCCAAAAAATAGTATCATAGTTCATCATATGAGAGAAACCAATGTTTTCAAGCAGTTGTCATTAGAATACACAAGGCTTATAAGACAGGTCCTCTGGAAAACTCTATATGAAATTAATTTGTGTTAATAAATTAGTTTTATCTAGGATTCTGTTCTTACATTATGTGCATTTTTCTTCCAGAATATAGCACTACTAATTATACCTCCTTCTTTTTATATACTTGAAAAAAACTTTTTGTTTTATTTTATTTTACTTTAAGTTCTGGGTTACATATCCAGAATGTGCAGGTTTGTTGCATATCAACAGGTCATCTAGTTTTTAAGCCCTACATGCATTAGGTATTTGTCCTAATGCTCTCCATCCCCTTGCCCCAACACCCTCTCAGGCCCCAGTGTGTGATGTTCCCCTCCCTGTGTCCATGTGTTCTCAATGTTCAACTCCCACTTATGAGTGAGAAAATGTGGTGTTTGGTTTTCTATTCCCATGATAGTTTGCTGAGAATGATGGCTTCCAGTTTCATCCATGTCGCTGCAAAGAACATGAACCCATTCTTTTTTATGGCTGCATAGTATTCCAGTGTGTATACGTGCCACGTTTTATTTATCCAGTCTATCACTGATGGGCATTTGGGTTGGTTCCAAGTCTTTGTTCTTGTAAATAGTTCTGCAACACACATATGTGTGCATTTGTCTTTATCTTATAAAACAAAAATACCCATTGTATGCAACAATCTAGATTTGGTCTTTAGAAATGTGGCCACATTTTTATTTCAATAGACTGAAATAATTGAAATACAATGGAACAAAATAACTTCAATCACATAAAGTTCATAAAATTAAATGGGCTCATCCTGTTCACATTCAGAGGAGAATCACTTGTGGGAATGGAGAAAGCAAAAAGACAGAATGAAATTCAGTTCAATATCCACTGTAAGCTGGCATGTCCAATTTTAATACTAATAACTAAATGTACAACCCACTGAAGTATATTTATACTTTTAGCAAAAATATTGCCGTTTCTTATAAGGAATGGCACATCCAATAGCAAAAGCACTGAAAATGTTCTCCTCATGGCCAGGAGAGTTTATAGACAGGTGAAGCATTCTTCCTACTCTGGTGTTCAGGTGAAGGTGCTTACACTGCAGCCTGGAGCTAAGACATCGTTGTGATCAGCTGGGATGAAGATGAGCAGTTGTTATTGGTGGTGGTGGTTGTGTTGCAGTGGTGGTGGTTGTTATTGTTGTTGTTGGTAGTGGTGATTGTGGGCTGTTATTTTTCACGGCGATGGTGGTGTTAAGGAATATGATGGTGATGGTGGTGGTAGTTGTGGTGAAGGTTGTGTGGTGTTACTTCAGCCCTATTCCTGGTATTTCCTACCTATGTCTACTAGACTGTTATAGTTGGAAGGAACTGGATCTCCCTTGGATTATCTAAGCTAAGGAAAGGGCTAGGAGATGTGATGAGTGGAGCTAGTATTGTTAGTAGGTATTCGAAAAATGGAAGCAGAATCAAGAAACTTTGACTTCACGCCTGGACATCTTGGAAACCCACACAAAGTTGTACAAGCATTTTCTCTGAAACACACAGCAGTTGTGCAGACAGGCCATGGAAAATTAAAGAATGTGGTTAAGTATGTCAGAATCACCAAAATCTCTTCCTAAAATTTACCAGGCACTCCCCATTCCACCTAGAATGAAATGTATGTGCCTCTGCTGCTCTCCTTGGTCCCACATGGTCTGTGGTCATTCCATCATCTCTCAGGCTCATCTCAGTCCACTGACTCTCTTCTCACTCTGCTCTAGCTATGTGGACTTTCTCAAAATCAACTTCACCAAAGCTAAGCAAGGGTCTTGCAGTGGCTGTTGTTTTCTACCTGGAAGGCTACTCCCCAAGTTGCCACTCTCCAGTCTCATGCTAAGGTCCTTATTTCACAGATCTCCTCAGTGCATCCTCTCCTCATCAGTCTTGTTAAAGTCTCCTGCCTCAGGCACTCACCTCTATGCATCTTCTGTTCAGCACTGTTCTCATCTAAAATTATCAATGAGTTTTCTTTGTAATTCACCAGAGCCAGTGTAGTCTGCAAGTGCAGGTATTTCACAACCTGAATGAAAAAAACATTTGAAAAAAAGGCCAGCCCTGCTAATGAAAGAACGTGACTGTAGCCAGCTCTTAAACAATTGGCTATACCATGACTATGAAACAAAATGGACGTTTAGCTAACAGAGTAAGTAAAACTTGGTATGTGCATAGCAGCTGCTTTTTGTGAAAACTGTCTGGCTAGACCACAAAAGTGTATGTGTGAAGTAAAAGATGTGACTAGATCTAATAATTATGCAATGATTAAGAAAAAAAAGCCATAACAACTACTGCATCCAGTGAAATCTAGATTTAATTAAAAAACTGCAAATGCACAGTAATAGATTTTATGGTCATACATTTATAGCTACTAAAAACATTATCAAGTGATTTCCCACAGAAAAAAAACTTTGTTTCTATGAGTTTGAAATGCTCTCCAAACTCCCTTTTCCTCCATTAAAAAAATGAATCTTATAATTTTATTGTTTTAACTTTTTATTTTGCTATAATTTCACATTTACAGAAAAATTTCAAGATTAGTACAAAGAACTTCTGTATACAGTTTACCCAAGATCAGAAATTGTTTATTTTGCCCCATTTACTTTTTCTTTCTCCCTCTCATATGTACATATATATATATTTATATGTATTATTTTGGAACCATTTTAAAGCAATTTTGAGACATAATGCCCCATTACCTCTAAATACTTCATTGTATGTTGTCTAACATAACCGCAATGATCAAAATCAGAAAATTTTGTTTTGATAAAATATTATATGATTCAACTCATTCAAATTTGAACTCATTCAAATATTCCAAGTGTCTTACTGATAGCATTTATATATATATTTTTTTCCCTAATCTAGGACGCAATTTGAATTGGATTAAGTGCTGCTAACATCATTCAATCTAGAAATGCCTTGGCCTTTCTTTGACTTTCTTAACCTTGTTATTTTTCAATAGTGCAGGCCAGTTATTTTGTTGCATATTTCTTAAATTCAGTACGTCTGATGTTCACTTATGATTAGTTTCAGCACTGTTGCCATACACCACTATAAAAATCAAGTCTAGCAAATAGAGTACAATATTTCTTTTACAGTATATTTAAGTAAAATTTATATATAATGAAATGAAGGAATTCTAAGCATGCAATGTGATGAGTTTTGACAAATGCATGCACCTGTTTAAACTGTGCTGTTATCAATACATACAACATCTCCATCTCCACAAAAAGATTTCTTGAGCTATGTCCTAGTGAATTCCTCTGCTCCAGATGCAGTCTAAGTACTGATCCTTCTTTCTGCCATAGATTAATTTTTACCGTTCAAAAATTTCCCATGAATGCTACTATGTAGTATGCACACTTTTGTACGGAGACTCTTTTGCTCAGCATGTCTGTGAGATTCATACACGTTGTTTTGTGCATCAAAAATGTACTATTTCCTATTTGATGAGCAGTTGTCCATGTGCGAATGGTACAACAATGCATTTATCCATTAGTTTTATGATGGCTTTTTGGGTTGTGTGCTAGTTTTGTATTGGTTGAGATTCATCCAAAGTAACAGAACCAGTAGGAGATGTATGAAGGGATTTGTTACAGAAAGGTGGCTTACAAAATTGTGGGGGCTGGTTCCGCAGATGTAGAGCTGCTATCTCTTCCTCTGATGGCAAAGCTAGAAGTTCATAGGCTATTTAGTCAGAAAGTGAGGATCATGAGTATGCGGGACTCACAAGCATGAGCTGGAATCCCATGAGGATGAACTCAAAGTGGTGTTTGTCTTGGTTATCTATGTCTGTGGTCTCACGCTGAGGTCCTACAGAATCCAGAGCCTTTCTTCATAAAGCTAAATGCACGCAAACATCTGGCCCAGGGGTTGGAGAAGCTGTAGGAGGATCCAGGGGAATGCAGAGCAATTGCAGATGAAGCTGCTGCTTCACATCAACAGGTAAGTCTGCAGATCAACAAAGAATGTGCTTTACAAATTGACCACCGTCTTCTCCCCCTTCCAGCTCTCTCAAGAATCTTCCTGTGGTCTGTCATAACTGGAAACATACAAGAAAGTGAATTCTGAGAGATGTAATCTAGTCTAAATTAACATACTTTAAAGCCATCACAGCCCATCCCTTGTCAACTTGACACCCATACGCTACTCCTTTAACCATACTTGCTCTCCAATGAAGGGCACCAATAAAGTCATACTTCTGTTTAACATATATCCCACCTGCAACTGAAAACATGCTCACCATTTCCCTAGAAAAGGTTGCAAAGTTTTGTGTTTCTTTTTTCCCCTTTGGGGTGATGTTTACTCTTCTCCTAGCTGATCCATACTACTTTGATGTTCTGTAACTAAAATACTGAGACATACACCTGCACCTGTTTAAAGTGTGCTGCTATCAAGATATACAATATCTCCATCTCCACAAAAAGATCTCTTGAGCTATTTCCTAGTGAATTCCTCTGCTCCAGATGCAGTCTAAGTACTGATCCTTTTTTCTGCCATAGATTAATTTTTCCTATTCAAAAATTTCCCATGAATGCTCCTATGTAGTATGCACACTTTTGTATGGAGACTCTTTTGCTCAGCATCAATATTATTAAAATATATTTTGTTAGATAATAAAGGTATGGGAAGAAAGAAACAAAAATATTTTATTTATATACATGCAAGCATATTTATATCAAAATAAAGACATATTCATTACACAGTTACTATTTTTGGAATTGTTTATGTGGTCATAGCTGGTATTTATAAATACCTTTTTCTGTAACCTGTTTTATATTTTCTCCTCAAGTACCTCAGCTTGCCAGGATTGCCTTGCCTGATGGGGTTACCTAAACCTCATTTTGGAAGGGCCTGTGCCATTAGCAGTCCTGCTCAAATTGGATTGTTTTAATTTTCCATTGACTTTATTTATTTTCAATTTTTTTGTTTTTGTTTTTGAGATTGAGTCTCGCTCTGTTGCTCAGGCTGGAGTGCAGTGGCACAATCTTGGCTGACTGCAACCCCCATCTCCTGGGTTCAAGCAATTCTCCCTGCCTCAGCCTCCTGAGTAGCTGGGATTACAGGTGCCCACCATAGTGCCCAGCTAATCTTTTGCATTTTTAGTAGAGACGAAGTTTTGCCATGTTGGTCAGGCTGGACTTGAACTCCTGACCTCAGGTTATCTGCCTGCCTTGGCCTCTCAAAGTGCTGGAATTACAGGTGTGAGCCACCTCGTTTGGCCAACTTTATAATCACAGCACATGAGAACACTAAAGGACACCCTGGATGATCCACATTTCAGACATACTCCTTACCTGCATTATGTAATAGCAACTCACTTTTCCCTTTGGAGCCAGGATTAACCAACCTAGCCAGTACCAAAACCTCCATCTTTACTTGTTGAATCAGAAGCACGAGGAGCTCAAACTGCCCAGCTGGCTGTCTCAACTTCCAGTTCAATGGAATAATTTATTTTTTTAATCCCCAGGTGAGACCATTCCTTCCTTTGGACTTAAGACTGCTAGACCAGCAGAATCTAAAGTCAAAGAAACAGGAAGCAAAAGTTTTCCCAGTGGATTAGAGGGGGTAATAGAGAAAGGAGTCCCTCTCATTCCACCCCTTGATTCCTGGAACAATTAATCTTGACTATAGGAGTGATATGGTTTGACTGTGCATCCCCACCCAAATGTCATCTTGTAGTTCCCATGATTCCCACGTGTTGTGGGAGGGATCTGGTGGGAGATGATTGAATCATGGGGGTGGGTCTTTCCTGTGCTGTCCTCATGATAGTAACTAAGTCTCATGGTTTTAAAAATGGGAGCTTTCCTGCACAAACTCTCACTCTCTGCCTGCCACCATTCATGTAAGATTTGACTTTCTTCTCCTTGCTTTCTGCCATGATTGTGAGACTTCCCCAGCCACGTGAAACTTTAAGTCTAATTAAATCTCTTTCTTTTGTAAATTGCCCAGTCTTCGGTATGTCTTTATCATTAGCGTGAAATGTACTAATATAAAGAGAAATAGCACCATAAATTAAATACTGATTTTGAGCATATGTTACACTTTGGAGTTTATTTCCTCCACCCCACAAGGTGTTGACACCCAGCTGACACCTAATTGAGTTTTGAAAAGGTCCATTCTACCATTCCACTAAGGCAGCTACTCAGGATGTTGGGAAACATGGAGATACCAGTAAATAACATAAACATGAAACCAGTGGCATGCATCATTTACTGGGGAATATGTTCTGTGGTCAGAAGTGGTCACTTGTAGAATACCATGATGATGGAGAAGGCATTCTGTTAGTCTGTGGGTGGTAGTCTTAGCAGATGCATCGCAAGAATGGAAGACAAACATACCCAGTGTCTCTTCTATTACAAACAAGAAACTCTATCCTCCGTAATGGAAATAGTCTGACGTAATCAACCCACCACTGGGAAGGCTGGCCGACCCTTCTGAAGGGTTATGCTTTACCACAGGCCAAGAATTGCTGTAATTTTACTATCTATGTTTGTAACTCAATACATTGTTACTATTACTACTTTAAACAAATAGGTATCTTTTAGATCAATTAAGAACAAGGAAGATTAAAGTTTTATTTGACTTTCACTTGTTCCTTCTCTGATGCTTTTCCTTTGGTTTATATATACATATGAGCCATATATCACTTTATTTCCCCTGAAAAACTTCTTTTACATTTCTGGCAGGGTAAGCCAGCTCATGGCTCTAGTATCTATGTCTTCAGTCAGGCAGATCTGAGCTCTGAATCTTAAAATTCAACTGTCTATCCACATTGCAAAATGGCAGTTTGCTTTGCAACCTAAGTTTTGTAATAGGCTCTGGAAAAGTCTGTATTCTGTCTGTTCAGCCTCTTCTTGTTGTAGGGATAAGTGATGACTTCCAAAGTCTTTACGTGTCAGAACTGTAAAAAAAATCAGCATTTTTATAATTTTAATTTTCCCTTCTATTTTGGCTTGATGGTTATAACTCTGTTTTGTTTCTTCCCAGCCTCAGATTCTTCACATGCATACATTACTTCATATCTAACTGAAGACGTGAGGGAGATCTTCTACATGCTTCTGGCCCTCTGTGTACCTCTGCTTTTCCCATTACTCTGCCTTGTGAATTACAAGCACCTCATTCTTCCCAGACTCTTGGTTCCATCCCTTAAACTCAGGAATCCACTGGACTCCACCCTCATTCCTGCCCCTATGCCATGGCCTGTAGACTCTCCTAGGCTAAAAACTGGGGTAATCCTATGGATTGTCTTGCTGGTTTTCCACTTCTCAGAGGTCACTGTTGGTGTTGTTTTTTATTTTACCTGGTGTCCAGTGTTTTAAAAACCACTATTTGCATATTTTGTCCAGTGTTTTAGTTGTTCAAGGTGAATGATTACATCTGGGTTAGGTTTTCTCATCTTACCTAGAAGGAGAACCCTATTTTAATGTATTTTAAAGTTAATTACAATAAGATATATTGAGACTGTTTTCTTTATTTGAAATATAATTTATTTATGTTATTTTTAAGTATTATAAATTAAAATTATACACTTGGATCACTTGAGGTCACAAGTTTGAGACCAGTCTGGCCAACATAGTGAGACCCGGTCTCTACTAAAAACACAAAAACTATCCAGGCTTGATGGTGGGTGCCTGTAATTCCAGCTACTGGGGAGGTAAAGGCATAAGAATTGCTTGAACCTGGGAGACGGAGGTTGCAGTGAGTCGAGAAAACACCACTGCACTCCAGCCTGGGCGACAGAGCAAAACTCCATCTCAAAAAAGAAAAAACAAACAAACAAACAAAAAAACAAGCATTCAACTATATCTCCACACTCTATCCAAGCAACTGTTTTAATTCTTTTGACTTTCTTCCAATTTTTGTGAATTAAAATATGCATGCTTTCCATATTGGTGAGTCACAATATGAAAACTTCTAAAAGAAAATTCACAGTTATGCTTCCTTTGCCAACAGCTCCTCTTTTTCACATTTATTATCTCAATTGTCCATCTCAGGTATCTGTTCCAACTGGTCAGAGATGTATTTTATCTGATAGAAAAAATAAGAACCAGTATTTGGTAGATCAGTAGGGTGACTACAATAATTTACTTTATATTTGAAAATAGTCAGAAAAGAATAATAGAAATATTTCTAGCATAAATAAAAGATACATACTTAAGGTTATAGATAGCTCAATTACACTGAATTGATCCTTACACATTATGTGAATGAATTAAATTAACACATATGCCCCCCTCTCCCAAAAAGAAAAGAAATAATAGAAGACTCTAGAAAAACAAAACTGAGACTTCATTAATTACTTCCTTCAGGAATATTCAAATTTTAAAAGATGAATATAAGTCAGTGGATAAGCATGCGTGGCACCTCAGCTGTATGTGTGCCTATGTGTATTTAGAGTGGGTGGTATGTGTGGGAGACTAGCTCATTTAGGAAATCTGTCTCACTGCTAGTTACAGGGATAAGAAATGAAAAAGGTTAATTTCCTCTTGTGAAAAATAATCCTTGAGGGAGATGATCCAGGGCTGATTTGGCATCTCTGGGACCACTGGAGATCTAAACTACTTCTGTCATTTCACTTTTATACCCTATGTGCAAAGCCACCATTTTCTTAACCCAAAATGCCTACTGATCTCTAGCCATCTGTGTTCTGGACAGTAGAAGGAGAAATGGAGGAATTTCATCCTTCTTGAGGAATGTTTATGTTTTGGGTTCACCCAAAATTCCTGCTTGTAATTCATTAGCTAGAATTTAGTCTCAAGGATTGCTGGGCACCTTGCTGTCTTTTAGCTGGGCACACTGCTGCCCTAAACAAATTTGGATTCTCATTAACAAGGAGGAATGAGCAAAGGATACTGGATAGATAAGTACAGCTCTCTTGTGAAGGTCTTCCCAAAACTTCCAAGTTAACCCTACAGCTTTTGCCCCAGACTAGGGTAAGGCTGGCCTTGTCCCCCATTGTCTCATCCAGCACTAGAATGTCTCTGGGCTTCAATCAGGAAATAATGTATGACTCACCTTCCACTTTGGGCTTTAGGATTTTCTTCTGATGTCTGTCGACAAAGAGGTATGTACTCGGACCTGCCTTAATCTTCCCTGCATTCCTGAAAACTAGGATGTCTCAGGTCACTCCATCATACCAGAATTGCTCTTTTCTGAAGTAAACCTAACTCTTCCCAGTGTTTTTCTTTAGTCCCATGGATGAAACAAAATATGTTTTGATCCTGGAGAATTACTCAAGCTAAACCCATCTTGAACCGCAAGTCAGAAAAGTAAACCGATGTCAAAGTCAAATTAAGGAGCACTTTTTACTATATAAGGTAAAGTAATGTATGTCAGGATGTAGTGATGTATGATGGTGATGAAATTCTCAGAGCAGTGACCCAGGAAAAGGCAGCACTGAATTGCAAAAAGCTACATGTCATGCAATGATTAAAATTAGTGGCTGCCATTTCCAGACAGATAAATCAATACTAATGAATGTAAGGTTTGCCTTCCAGGGATGAAACAAATGGTTCAGGCCACTGCAGTGATGTCCTTGCAGAGGAGTGTATTGAACTGCAAAGGCCCATGTGTGGAGTCGATTGTATTATTTTCGATGTTTATGCCCCAGAGACAGTTTCTGGAGGTCTCAACAAACAAGGAAACCCAGTGAATAAGGTACAG
The DNA here is from genome assembly GCF_049350105.2 of Macaca mulatta. Classification (NCBI taxonomy): domain Eukaryota; kingdom Metazoa; phylum Chordata; class Mammalia; order Primates; family Cercopithecidae; genus Macaca; species Macaca mulatta. The sequence goes on from NC_133411.1 coordinate 9,659,573, forward strand.
GGCATTTAAAATAATTAGAGTTCTGTTTCTTCTAATGTTTTTTCTTATGGCCAGGGAAGGGCATGGACAACACTTTTTGTGCCTAAGATCACTGCAGGCTCTTGATCAGGAGGCAAATGAGGACTGTTTAGATCCCTGGCTATCCATTTTTAAAATTTTATTTTTTATTTCAGTAGGTTTTTAGGGAGCAAGTGGTGTTTGATTACATAAATCCGTTCTTTAGTGTTGATTTCTGAGATTGTGGTGCACCCATCACCCGAGCAGTGTATACTGTACCCAATGTGTAGTCTTTTATCCCTCACGCCCCTCCCACCCTGTCCCTCAAGTCCGTAAAGTCCAATGTATCATTCTTATGCCTTTGTGTTCTCATAGCTTAACTGCCACGTATGAGTAAGAGCATACGATGTTTGGTTTCCCATTCCTGGGTTACTTCACTTAGAGTAACAGTCTCTTCCATCCATGTTGCACTCAACGCCAATTTCTTGTTTTGTTTTGTTTTTGTTTTTGTTTTTTGAGGCGGAGTCTCCCTCTGTCACCAGGCTGGAGTGCTGTGGCGCAATCTCACCTGACTGCAACCTCCGTGTCCCTGGTCCAAGTGATTCTCCTGCCTCAGCCTCTCGAGTAGCTGGAACTACAGATGTGCGCCACAACGCCCAGATAATTTTTGTATTTTTAGTAGAGACGGGGTTTCACCATGTTGGCCAGGATGGTCTTGGCCTCTTGACCTCGTGATCCGCCTGCCTTGGCCTCCCAAAGTGCTAGGATTACAGGCATGAGCCACCATGGCTGACCTATTTTGTTCCTTTTTATGGTTGAGTAGTATTTCATGGTATATGCCTACCACATTTTCTTTATCTACTCCTTGATAACTAGGCACTTGAGATGGTTCTATATTTTTGCAATTGCAAATTGTGCTGCTGTAAACGTGTGTAAGTATCTTTTTTGTATAATGACTTCTTTTCCTCTGATATATATCTAGTAGTGGGATTGCTGGATCAAATAGTAGAGCTGCATTTAGTTCTTTAAGAAAGCTCCACACTATTTTCCATAGTGGTTGAACTAGTTTACATTCCCACTACCATCCAGAATCCACAAGGAACTCAAACAAATTAGCAAAAAACAAACAAACAAACAATTCCATCAAAAAGTGGGCAAAGGTCATGAATAGACAGTTCTCAAAAGAAGATACACAAATGGCCAACAAGCATATGGAAAAATGCTCAACATCATTAATTGTCAGGGAAATGGAAATCAAAACCACAATGTGATACCACCTTACTCCTGCAAGAATGGCCATAACAAAAATTTTATTTTTTAAAAAATACATGTTGTTGTGGATGTGGTGCTTCTAATTTTTAATCCTTCCATTCATTTTCATTTTCTCACAGAGACCTGTATGTTTCTGTTTACCAGAGGGAGTAGCCAAAAATGATGGAAAACATCAGTAATAACATGACGTTCTGAATTACAAAAGAATAAAGCTGTATTGCCATACAAAAACAAAACACTGAGGAGTATGATAATGTGTATTCGTAGCCCTGAGAAAGGCAAAATCTGTGTGATTAAGAAAAGAGACCCAGAGATCTTGAAAACTGTTATTCTTTAAATTGAAGTTTTTATTGAGAAAAGTTTAGGTTTGCATGCAGTTATAAGAAATAATACAGATAGCCCATGAACCCTTAGCCCCGTTTCCCCCAAAGGTAACATCTTGTAAAATACCATATAATATCACAACAAAGATTTTAACATTGATTTAATTCAGTGATTTCATTCAGCTTTCTTCAGTGCATGCCTCTGTGTGTGTGTGTGTGTGTGTGTGTGTGTGTGTGTGTGCGTGTAGGTATTTAGTTCTACACACTTTTATCATGTGTAGTTGTTAGTATCTATATCACAGTTAAGATTCTAAAAGTTCCTTAATTATAAATCTCCTTTATATTGCCTTTAATAAATCCTCTTTGGCCAGGCACTGTGGCTCATGCCTGTAATGGCAACACTTTGGGAGGCCAGGGTGGGTGGATCACCTGAGGTCAGGAGTTCGAGACCAGCCTGGCCAACATGGCAAAACCCCATCTCTACTAAAAACACAAAAAATTAGCCAGGCATGGTGACAGGCAATTGTAATTCCAGCTACTCGGGAAGCTGAGGCAGGAGAATTGCTTGAACCCACGAGGCGGAGGTTGCAGTGAGCCGAGATTGCACCATTGCCCTCCAGCCTGGGCGACAGAGTGAGACTCCATCTCAAATAAATAAATAAATAACTATCAATCAATAAATAAATCCTCCCATGCATCATCCCCTAACCTGTGACAATCTGTGATTTAGTCTCCATTTGTAAAATGTTGCTATTTCAAAATGTTACATAAATGGAATCATGTGGTATGTAACATTTGGAGATTGGCATTTCTTGCTCAGCAAAATTCTGTGAGTATTCATCCAAGCTGTTGCACAGATCAACAGCTTGTTCCTTTATATTGCTGAGTAGTATTCTCTCATACATATATGAGACAGTTTGTTTAATGATATATCTGTTTAAGGGTGTCCGGGCTGACTATAGATTTTGGCTATTACAAATAAAGTTGTTAGGGACATTCACCTGTGAGTTTTTATGTAAGCATATATTTTAGCTTTTCTGAGATAAATTCCCCAAAGTGCAATGCATGGGTAGTTGCATGTCTACTTTTATTAGAAACTGCCAAATGGTTATTCAGAATAGCTGTAGCACTTTGCTTTTTTTTTTTTTTTTTTTACCAGCAATCTCTGAGTGACCCAGTTTCTCTATATTCTTCCTTATATTAGGCCATTCTTGTATTTTTACAAAGAAATATCTGAGACTGGGTAATTTATAAAGAAAACGGGTGTAATAGTTCATGGTTCTGCAGGCTACACAGTATGGTGCTGGCATCTGCTCTGCTTCTGGGGAGGCCTTGGAGAGTTTTTACTTATGGCAAAAAAGCAAAGCCAGAGTAGGCATATGACATGGCCAGAGCCAGAACAAGAGAGAAAGTGTGTGTGGGGGGGGGGGGGGGCAGGGGGAGAGCAGGGGTAAGGGGGTCCGTGGGGCGATGTTGGGGGTACATGCCACACTCTTTGAGACGAACAAATCTCATGAGAATCACTCACTATCTTGAAGAGAGCACCAAATTATGAGGGATCCATCCCATGATCTAATTATCTCCCACTAGCCCCCATCTCCAATGTTGGGAGTTACATTTCAACATGAGATTTACAGAGGACACATATCCAAACCATATTATTCTCCAAATTGACTGTTGCCACTATTTTATACTGTAGCCATTCTGATATTATATATAGTGCTATCTCATTGTGATTTTACTTTTTATTTCTATAAAGGCTAATAATTTTGTGCATCATTGCATGTGCTTATTTGGCTTCTGTGTATCCCTTTCGGTGAAATATCTTTTTTTTTAACCTGTTGTTCTTTCTCTAAATAGATTGTTTTTTAATTGCTGAGAGTTCTTTATATACTCTACATGCCAGTTCTTTGTTGTATATGTAATTTGCAGACATTTCCCATTACCTATAGCTTGTCTTTGTATGTTTTTAATAGCATCTTGAGAAAAAAAATTCTGTGATTAAAAAACAAAGTTTTTAACATTGATGAAGTCCAATTTATCAACTATTTTTAAGGATTTTGCAGACTGTACAGATTGTTCCTAAAGTATAAAATGTAGTAACTCTTGCCTAGCATCAGACCCTAAATATTTTCTATATTTTTCTAAAACTTTTGTAGTTTTATGTTTTACATGTAAGTTCATAACCCATTTTGAGTTAAATTTTTATTTATTTATTTTTTTGAGACTGAGTCTCCCCCTGTCCCCCTGGCTGGAGTGCAATGGTGCGATCTCTACTCACCGCAACCTCTACTTCCCAAGTTCAAGCGATTCTCCTGCCTCAGCCTCCCGAGTAGCTGGGATTATAGGCACCCGCCACCACGCCCAGCTAATTTTTTGTATCTTTAGTACAGACGGGGTTTCACCGTGTTTGCCAGGCTGGCCTCAAACTCCTGATCTTGTGATCCGCCCGACTCGGCTTCCCAAAGTGCTGGGATTACAAGCGTGAGCCACCATGCCTGACCGAGTTAATTTTTATATAAGGTAAAAGGTTTGGGTCAAGATTCATTTGTTTTCTACCTGTGATGTACAGGTATTTCAGCACCATTTGTCAAAAAGTCTATCCTATCTCTATTGAATTGTTTTTGTGACTTATCAATAATCAGGCAATGTTAAATAAATACATACAAAAAACAAGTTCTGTATATCAAACAATACATTCAATAGGGTGAAAAGGTAACCTGTGAAATCGGAGAAAATATTTGCAATCATATATCTTATAAGTAATTAATATTCAGAATACATAAAGCAATCCTAACATTCAACAACTACAAAAATAATCTGATTACAAAACGGGTTTAGGGGTGAGTTTTTTGCAATAAAAATTAAATTGTTATCAGGTTAAAATAAATTATTATAACGATAAGAATGTTTTTTGTAAGCCTCATGGTAACCACAAAACAAAAGCTTATAACAGATGCACAAAAACTAAAAAGCAAGGATTCAAAACATACTACTTGAGAAAATCCCTTAGCTGCAAAGGAAGATAGCAAAAAAAGAAAAAACAAAGAATTTACAAAACAACTAGTAATCAATAATAAATGGCATTAGTAAATTCTTACCTATCAATAATTGCCTTGAATGTACATGAATTAAAATCTCCAAAGACTTAAAGTGGATGAATAAATATTTCTAAAAAGTATTTTTTTTTCCCCAAGATGGCAGATTAGAGGATTCTAGTTTGCCTCAGCCGCTTGGAAATCGCACCTCAGTATATAAAGATAAACTCCATGAGCTTTTATTCAAGGAGAATGGGAATCCACCGGAATAGTGAAGGACACCTCAGATCTTGAGGAGGAGAATGTGGACACACAGCTTCCTTGGCAGTGTCTGTCTGATAAAAGTGATGAAGCCCCAGCACATGAGAGAGGCAGAGAACCTCCCTCTGTGATACCCCTTTCCCCTGGGGATGAGTGACACAGGTCAAGGGAGAGCACGCTGTTTCTCCCAAGCCTGGGAGCTAACTTGGGGATAGGCTTGGAGATGCTCTAAGGGAGCGACACCGGGAAAAGCTTCAGGGAGTTTCCTAGGCCTGAAACCAAGAGCAGGATGCCATTTTATTATTTATTTATTTTTGAGACGGAGTCTTGCTCTGTCGCCCAGGCTAGAGTGCAGGGGCGCGATCTCGGCTCACTGCAAGCTCCGCCTCCCAGGTTCACGCCATTCTCCTGCTTCAGCCTTCCAAGAAGCTGGGACTACAGGTGCCCGCCGCCACACCCGGCTTATTTTTTCTATTTTTAGTAGAGATGGGGGTTTCACCATGTTAGCCAGGATGGTCTCGATCTCGTGACCTTGTGATCCACCCGCCTCAGCCTCCCAAAGTCAGGATGCCATTTTTAACCTGAATGCATACTAAGTCAGCCATTCTTTGTCCACCTGGCAGCATGGCTGCACAGACATTCTAGTTTTGGACCAGAAAATGGAGGGGTTCCACAGTCTGAACTGTGGAAAACGCCTCAGCAATAGGTGCTGGAACTATGCTCTTCCCCCATCACAAACCTGAGTCAGGAGGAGAGCTGCTATAGATGCAGTTTGTCCTGGGTGATGAGACCCAGCCAGGACTACCTTGGCAGCTGAAACAGGTCTATATGTGTCATTTCTGGGTTCCCCAGGTTGGTCCCTTGAGACATGAGCAGAACTTCTCAAAAGAAGACATACAAGTGGCAAAAAAAAAAAAAAAAAAAAAAAAAAAGAAAAAGAAAAAGAAAAAATGCTCACCATCATTAATCATCAGAGACATACAAATCAAAACCACTGTGAGATACCATCTCATACCAGTCAGGGTGGCTATTACTATAAAATTAAAACAACAGATGCTGATGAGGCTGTGGAGAAAAGGGAATGCTTATGCATTGTGGGTGGGAATGTACATTAGTTCAGTCACTGTGGAAAGCAATTTAATTTTCTCATATAACTTAGGACTACCATTTGACCCAGTATTCCTATTATTTGGTATGTTTCCAAAAGAAAATAAATTGTTCTACCAAAAATACACATGCACTTGCATGGGCATCGTGGCACTAGTCACAATAGCAAAGTCATGGAATCAACCTAAGTGTCAATCAAGGGTGAATTGGATAAAGAAAATGTCATACATGTGCATCGTAGATTATTACACAGCCTCTGCAGCCTCTTACATCCTCTGCAGCAACATGGATGCAGCTAGAAGCCTTTTTCCTAAGTGAATGAACACAGGAACAGAAAAGAAAATACCACAAGTTCTCACTTATAGATGGGATCTAAACATTGTGTACTCATGACATAAAGACAGAAACAATAGACACTGTGGACTACTAGAGTGGGGAGGTAAGCAGAGACCAAGGATTGAAAAACTAACTATTGGGTATTATGCTGAGTACCTGAGTGATGTGATCAGTTTTAGCCCAAACTTCAGCATCACACAATATACCCTGGCAACAAAACAATTATATGCTGCCTTCAAAAAAGTCACTTCACTTGTAAGGACACACATAGACTGAAATGAATAAATGGAAAATATGCTATGCAAATGCAAACCAAAGGAGGGCAACAAGACCTACACTTATTTCGGATAAAATAGACTTTAATTCAAAACTTCAGAAAGAGACAAAGAAGGTTACCATGTAATGACAAAGGAGTCAATTCATCAATAGAGTATAACAACTGTAAATATATATATGCACCCCTACATCAAAGCACCCAAAAATATAAAGCAAATACTGATAGATCATAAGGGCGCAATAGACTGCAGTATAGATGTAGTAGGGGAATTTTAGCAATGGAAGGATCATCCAGACAGAATCAATAAGGAAACATCGGACTTCCACTACACTCTGGGACAGGGTTCCCCAAACCCTGAGCCATGAACTGCTACAAGTCCATGGCCTGTTATGAATTGAACCTCACAGCAGGAGGTGAGCAGTGGGCAAGCAAGCATTACAGCCTGAGCTCTGCCTCAGATCACATCAGGCACAGCATTAAATTCTCAAAGGAGCATAAACCCTATGTGAATTGTGCATGTTGGGAATCTAGGTTATGCACTCCATATGAGAATCTAACAAATGCCTGTTGATCTGAGGTTGAACAGTTTCATCCTGAAACCATTCCACCAATCTTCCCCATGGAAAAATTATCTTCAGTCCACGGAAAAATTATCTTCCATAAAACGGGTGCCTGGTGCCAAAAAGGTTGGGGATCACTGCTCTAGAACAAATGGACTTCACAGACATAACATTCCTTTTTTTGTTGTTGTTAGAATCTTGGGAGTTATTTTATTTTATTTTATTTATTATTATTTTATTTGTCCATAAGTTATTGGGGTACAGGTGGTATTTGGTTACATGAATAAATCCTTGAGTGGTAATTTGTGAGATTTTGGTGCACCCATTACCCAAGTAGTATACATTGCACCATATTTGGAGCCTTTTGTCCCTCGCCCCTCTCCCACTCTTCCCTCATGTCCCCAAAGTCTACTGTATTCTTCTTATGCCTTTAAGTCCTCATAGCTTAGCTCCCACATATCTGTGAGAACATACAATGTTTGGTTTTCCCATTCCCGAGTTACTTCACTTAGAATAATAGTCTCCAATCTCATCCAGGTCGCTGCAAACACCATTAATTCATCTCTTCTTATGGCTGAGTAGTATTCTATCATATAAATATACCACAGTTTCTTTATCCACTTGTTGATTGATGGGCATTTGGGTTGGTTTCACGATTTTGCAATTGCAAATTGTGCTGCTAGAAACATGTGTGCACAAGTATCTTTTTCGTATAATGACTTCTTTTCTTCTGGGTAGATACCGAGTAGTGGGATTGCTGGATCACATGGTAGTTCTACTTTTAGTTCTTTAGGGAATCTCCACACTGTTTTTCAAACACAAAACCACAATGCGATACCACCTTACTCCTGCAAGAATGGTCATAATCAAAAAAATCAAAAAACAGTAGATGTTGGCATGGATGTGGTGAAAAGTGAATACTTCACTGCTGGTGGGAGTGTAAACTAGGACATAATGTTCCTTCTAACAGCTGCAGAATGCATATTCTTCTCCACAGAACATGGAACAATCTCCAGTATAGGTATGTTAGGTTACAAAAAATATCTTGACAAATTTAAGAACATTGAAATAATATCAAGTATCTTTTCTGATCACAATGGCATCCAACTATAAATAAATAAAAGGAGGAATGTTGGAAACTTCCCAAACACACATAAATTAACAGCATGCTCATGAACCACCAATGGGTCAATGAAGTAATAAAAAAAAGTTAAAAACTTCTTGAGACTAGTGAAAATAGAAACACAATATACTGAAGCCTGTGAAATATAGTAAAAGCAGGTCTAAGAGGGAAGGTAGCAACAATAAATGCCTACCTCAAAAAAATAAAAGAAAAATCTTAAATAAACAAGCTAATATGGCACCTCGAGTAACTAGAAAAACAAAAAGCTAAGCTCCAAGTTAGTAGAAGGAAGAAAATAATTAAAATCAGAGCAGAAATAAGTTAAACAGAGACTAGAAAAATAATAGAAAAATCAATGAATCTAAAAGGTGGGCTTTCAAAAAGATCAACAAAGTCAATAAACTATAAGCTGACTAAGAAAAAAGACGAATAAAATCATAAATGTAAAAAGGAGGATTATAACTGATATAACAGAAATATAAAAAAATCATAAGGCTACTATGAATAATTATATGCCAACATAATGAATAACCTAGGAGAAATGATAAATGCCTTGATGCATAAAACCTACCAAAATTGAATTGGGAATAAGCACAAAATCTTCACAGTTCAACAAGTAAGGAGATAGAATCAGTAACAAAGAGTGTGTCATCAAAGAAAGGCCCTAGGCCTGAAGGCTTCACTGCTGAAAAATATTGAAAAGAAGAGAATACTTTAAAACTCATTTTACAAGGCCAGCAGCTTCCTCATATCAAAGCCAGATAAAGACACTATAAAAATAGAAAACAACAGGACATTATGTCTGATGAATATAGATTCAAAAATCTTCAACGAGGTACTAACAAACCTAATTCAACAGCACATTTAAAGATCATTCACCATCATCAAGTAGGATTCATCCCAGGAATGCAAGGACAGTTCAACACATGCAAATTAGTATATGTGATACACTGTATTAACAAAATAAATAATATAAAATATGTGATTGCTTCAATAAATGCAGAAATATTATTTGATAAAATTCTACATTCATCATAAAAATTCCCAAAAATTAGGTATAGGAGAAATGTACCCTAACAAAATAAGGGCTATATATGACAAACCCACAGCTAGCATCGTACTCAGTGGGGAAAAGAGGAAAGCTTTTCCTTTCAGTTAAAGAATAAGGCAAGAATGGCCACTCTCAAGATTTCTATTCAATATAGAACTGAAGGTTCTATAGCTAGAGCACTTAGACAAAAGAAAAAAATTATAGGCATCCAAATTGGAAAGGAAGAAGTTAAATTGTCTCTGTTTACAGATGACTTAATTTGATGTATAGAAAACCCTGCAGAAACCAGTAAAAAAAATTTACAACTAACAAAAAATCCAGCAAAGTTGCAGTATATAAAATTAACATACAAAAATTAATAGCATTTCTGTACAGTAACCACAAACTGATAAATTTTTTTAAAATCTCATTTACAATAGCTACAAAAATAAGATACTTAACAATGAACTTTACCAAAGAAGTGAAAGAACTGTACATTAAAAATTCTAAAACATTGTGAAAAGAAATTGGAGGCCGGGCGCGGTGGCTCAAGCCTGTAATCCCAGCACTTTGGGAGGCCGAGGCGGGCGGATCACAAGGTCAGGAGATCGAGACCATGGTGAAACCCCGTCTCTACTAAAAATACAAAAAATTAGCCGGGCACGGTTGTGGGCGCCTGTAGTCCCAGCTACTTGGGAGGCTGAGGCAGGAGAATGGCGTGAACCCGGGAGGCGGAGCTTGCAGTGAGCCGAGATCGCGCCACTGCACTCCAGCCTGGGCGACAGAGCGAGACTCCGTCTCAAAAAAAAAAAAAAAAAAAAAAGAAAAGAAATTGGAGACAGCACAAATAAATGAGAAGATATTTCATATTCATGAAATGAAATAATACTGTTAAAATGTCAATACTATTCAAAGTGATCTAGAGAATCAATGTATTTGCTATCTAAATAATAATGACATTCTTCATCAAAGTAGAAAAAATATACTGAAATCAAGTAGACAGAGCCAAAAAAGAGCCTGAATAGGCAAAGCTGTCTTAAGCAAAACGAACAAACCTGCAGGCATCACACTGACTCAATTCAAAATATACTACAAGCTATAGTAACCAAAACAGAATGGTGCTGGCATAAAACTAAACACATACCAGAAGAGAATAGAGATTTCAGAAACAAATCCATGAATTTACAGCCAACTGATCTTCAACAGTGGTCCCAAAAACACAAAACGAGAAAAGGATAGTCTCTTTGATAAATGGTGTTGAGAAAACAGGATATTTACATGCAGGAGAATGAAATTAGATTATTGTCTCACACCATATTCAGAAATAAACTCAAGATGAATTAAAGACTTAAATGTAAGAACCAAAACTATGAAACTTTAAATATGATCCTAAAAGCAAAAGCAACAAAAACAAAAATAGACAAATAGGATTACATCAAACCAAACAGCTCTGCACAGCAAAGGAAATGAACAACAGAGTGAAAGGACAATCTACAGTATGGTAGAAAATATTTATGTATTATACATCAGATAAGGAATTAATAAATTAATATCCAAAATAGTATCCAACACTACTATTATTATTTGGAAATAATATTCAACACTAAAACAACTAAGCAGCAAAAAAAGAGATAGTTATACTATAAAATAGGCAAAGTCATTTCTCAAAAGAAGATATACGAATGGCCAAATATAAAACAAAGTTCAAAATTACTAATCATCAAGGAAATGAAAATTTTGACCATAGTGAGATATTATATCACTCCTGTTAGAATGGCTATTACAAAAAAGACAAAAGATGACATGTTGGTGAGGATGTGGAGAAAAAGTTACCCCTGCACACTATTGGTGGGAATGTAGGTTAGCAGAGACATTATGAAAAATAATATGAACATTTCTCAAAACTTTTTTTTTCTTTTTTTTTTTTTTGAGACGGAGTCGCCCAGGCTGGAGTGCAGTGGTCGGATCTCAGCTCACTGCAAGCTCCGCCTCCCGGGTTCCCGCCATTCTCCTGCCTCAGCCTCCCGAGTAGCTGGGACAACAGGCGCCCTCCACCTCGCCTGGCTAGTTTTTTGTATTTTTAGTAGAGACGGGGTTTCACCGTGTTAGCCAGGATGGTCTCGATCTCCTGACCTCGTGATCTGCCCATCTCGGCTCCCAAAGTGCTGGGATTACAGGCTTGAGCCACTGTGCCCGGCCTCTCAAAAATTTTAAAGTAAAAATACCAGATGATCCAGGATCCCACTACTGGGTGTATATCCAAAGAAAATGAAGTCAGTATTTCAAAGAGATATCTGTGCTCCAATAATGATTGCAGCATTATTCACAATAGCCAAAATCTGTAATCAACCTAAGTATTTGTCAACAGATAAATGGATAAAGAAAATTTGATGTATATACTCAGTGGAATATTATTCAGCCATAAAAAGAAAGTCCTGCCATTTGCAAGAACATGGATAAATCTGGAGGACACTATGTTAAGTGAAATAAGCCAGGCAAAGACAAATACTGCATGATCTTACTCGTATGTGGAATGGAAAAAGTTGATCTCATAGAAGTGGAAAGAATGATGAGTACCAGGGGCTGAAGTGGTTGGTACGGAGATGGGGAGTTCTGGAAATGTTGGTCAAAGGATACAAAATTTTAGTGAGGTAGAAGGAATAAATTCAAGACATATATTCTGCAACATGCTGACTATAGTTAGTAACGTATTGTGTGAAAAATGCTAAGGGAATGGATGTAAATTGTTCTTACCACAAAACGATGACTATGTGAGGTAAAATACATGTTAATTAGACAGATTTAGTCATTCCTCAATATACATATACTTCAAAACATATTCTGTACACAGTAAATATGTATAATTTTATCTGTCAGTTTAAAAAATAAAGAATAAGAAACCTACAAAAATGTATTCTGCTTTTTTTAAAAAAGAATACAAAAAACTTATACAAAAAGAATACAAAAGGTGTATTCTTTTCCTAAAAATATAGGCATAGGACTTGAATAAATATTTCTCCAAACATAATATATTCAAATGGCCAAGCATATGAAAAAATGCTCAACATCATTAATCATTAAGAAAATGTAAATCAAATCCACAATAATATATTACCTCACACCAATTAGAATAGTAACTATAAACACACACACACACACACACAAAGCAAATTAGGACCCTTGTGCACTGTTGGTAGCAATTTAAAATGGTACAGTAGCTATGAAAAACAGTATGGAAGTTTCTCAAAAAACTAAAAATAGGATTACCATATGATCCAGCAATTTCACTTCTAAGTGTCTTGAAATTGAAATCAATTGAAAGAAGGATGTCAACGGGACATTTTCACACTCATGTTGATAATAGAGCTATTGAAATCTCTGTTAGGTAGGCAGTGCTAGCTGTTGTATCAGATAATCCTCACATTTCAGCAATGTAACACACTAAAATAGTGTATTCTTGCTCATGCAATAGTCCACATAGTTGCTCCTGGTTTTTTGTAGGGTAGGATTTTGAAGGATTCAGGCTGACGAAGCTCTGCATCTTCCATATGTGGTTTTTAAGGTCCCACTGAGCATTGACATTCAATTGAGATGGGAGAAGAGGGTGTGGAGAAAACAGGTCCATTCTTAATGATCTCAGCTTAAGCACATTTTATTGTTTTGGTGAAAGCTGTTTACATACTTCTTCCAACAGCAAAGAGGGCATCAAGATGGTGGATGAGGGTTGTTGGGGTTATCGGAGTGAAGTAAAATAACACCATCCAATGTACCAAGGTGAAAAAGATGGGTAGGAGGTGAGCAGTCTGGATCACCATTTTCTCTGGGCATCTTCTTACTCTCAGGCATAGGACCTATAAACTCTCATTCATTCCCTGTCATTAGGAATCAGTTTAGGGGTAAGTAGAATAGATTTCCTGTATTTGAGAGTTCAGAGAAAGTGCACAACATGCATTACAGCACCATGAAATAATAATTGCTGGGCCTAAGGGTGGCTAGGAAATTGTGCTAAACATTATGGGGTTTTCTGCAGAATTATTGAAGCTATCTTTGATTGCAAAAGTATATTCAGGGGAAAAGTAAAGTAAAAATAACAATGTTTTTTCTTTTATCACATAGCTAGAAAATTGCTCTTATATTATCAAATTAGATATTGTTCCTTAATCAAATATGGGATGGCCACAAAAAGACACTTTTGAATGTTGAACCTGGATGAGATTTTTAACAGGCAAGCAGAAGGTGCATCTGGATGAGATTCTGATAAGTAAAATAATCAAAGCAGACTCACTACAAATATCATGTTCTCTATAATCCACAGCTATTATATCCAGAGCCCTGACAATGCAGCGCTGTGTATAAAAACTCAATTGAAACCACAGCCGCAAGACAAAATAGCTTAGAAGAGCATCCAGATATTTATAAACCCAATAAAGGTATCCAAAGAATATGGTCATTACTAAATAGATCTGAAAATGTCAGTTCCGGTTTTCAATTTGCTTCACTTCCTGTCACTGCATGAAATCGCTACTCCCAACACACCCCTGAAGGCTAAGACTCTCCCCCACCTCTCATATTACTTGGCACATAGGCATTCATAAGTTTCTGTTGACTAAATTCCAAGGAATGGAATTCGATCTGGGGTGGAATGTGTAGATCCTAGGATTTCTTGACATTTAGTAAACAACGCAAAACCATTTTCTAAATCAATTGCATACATTTACTTTTTCATCAACAGTATATGAGAATTTTGATATTTACACATCATGATTAGCACATGGTTCTGTTTCCAGAACGTATTCATTTTCTCTGGGTTTTCTAGTTTGTGGTTACAGATGTTCATGATAGTCTCTGATGATCTTTCATCAGAGATCTTTCGTAATTAACACATGGTTCTGTTTCCAGAACGTATTCATTTTCTCTGGGTTTTCTAGTTTGTGATTACCGATGTTCATGGTAGTCTCTGATGATCTTTTGTAATTTTGTGGTATCAGTTGTAATGTTTCTCCACTTTTTTAAAAATTTAAGTTCTGAGATACATGTGCAGAACATGCAGGTTTGTTACATAGGTATACATGTGCCATGGTGGTTTGCTGCACCTATCAACCTGTCATTTAGGTTTTAAGCCCCACATGTATGAGGTATTTGTCCTAGTGCTCTCTCCCTTTCCTTGCCCCACAACCTTCGACAGGCCCTGGTGTGTGATGTTTCCCTCCCTGTGTCCATGTGTTCCCGTTGTTCAACTCCCACTTATGAATAAGAATATGCAGTGTTTGGTTTTCTGTTTCTGTGTTAGTTTGCTGAGAATAATGGTTTTCAGGTTCATCCATGTCCCTCCAAAGGACATGATCTTGTTCTTTTTTATGGCTGCATAGTGTTCCCTGGTGTATATGTGCCACATTTTCTTTATCCAATCTGTCATAGATGGGCATTTGTGTTGATTTCAAGACTTTGGTATTGTGAATAGTCCTGCAATAAACATACTTGTGCATGTGTCTTTATAGTAGAATGATTTATAATCCGTTGGGTGTATACTCAGTAATAGGATTGCTAGGTAAAATGGTATTTCTGGTTCCAGATCCTTGTGATCACTCATGATTTGATTCTCTACTTGTCTATTGTTGGTGTATAGGAATACTTGTGATTTTTGCACATTGATTTTGTGTCCTGAGACTTTGCTGAAGTTGCTTATCAGCTTAAGGAGTTTTTGGGCTGCGATGATTGTGTTTTCTAAATATAGAATCAAGTCATCTGCAAATAGACACAATTTGACTTCCTCTCTTCCTATTTGATTACACTTCATTTCTTTCTCTTGCCAGATTTCCTTGGCCAGAACTTCCAATACTATGTTGAATAGGACTGGTGAGAAAGGATATTCTTGTCTTGTGCTGGTTTTCAAAGGGAATGCTTCCAGCTTTTGCCCATTCAGTATGGTATTGGCTATGGGTTTGTCATAAATAGCTTTTACTATTTTGAGAAATGTTCAATCAATACTTACTTTATTGAGAGTTTTTAACATGAAGGGATGTTGAATTTTATCAAAGGCCTTTTCTGCATCTGTTGAGGTAATCATGTGGTTCTCTTTATGTGATGGATTATGTTTATTGATTTGTGCATGTTGAACTAGTCTTGCATTTCAGGATGAAGCCGACTTGATCATGATGGATAAGCTTTTTGATGTGCTCCTGGATTCGGTTTGACAGCATCTTATTGAGGATTTTCACATCGATGTTCATCAGGGGTATTGGCCTGAAGTTGTTTGTTGTTGTTGTGTCTCTGCCAGGTTTTGGTATCAAGATGATGCTGGCCTTATAAAATGAGTTAGGGAGGAGTCCCTCTTTTTCAGTTGTTTGGAATAATTTCAGAAGGAATGGTACCAGCTCCTCTTTGTACCTCTGGTAGAATTTGGCAGTGAATCTGACTGGTCTTGGGCTTTCTTTGATTGGTAAACTATTAATTACTGCCTCCATTTCAGAGCCTGTTATTGGTCTATTCAGAGATTCAACTTCTTCCTGGTTTAGTCTTAGGAGGGTGTGTGTGTCCAGGAATGTATCCATTTCTTCCAGATTTTCTAGTTTATTTGTGTAGAGGTATTTATAGTATTCTCTGATGGTAGTTTGTATTTCTGTGGGATCAGCAGTGATATCCTCTTTATTATTTTTATTGTGTCTATTTGATTCTTCTCTCTTTTCTTCATTAGTCTAGCTAACATTCTATCTATTTTGTTAATTGTTTTCAAAAAAACCCAGCTCCTGGATTCATTGTTTTATTCTGAAGGATTTTTCATGTCTCTGTCTCCTTCAGTTCTGCTCTGATATTAGTTATTTCTTGTTTTCTCCTAGCTTTTGAATTTGTTTGCTCTTGTTCTCTAGTTTTTTTTTTTTTTTTTTTTTTTTTTTTTTTTTTTTTTTTTTTTTTTTTTAATTGTGATGTTAGGTTGTCAATTTGAGATCTTTCCAGCTTTCTGATGTGGGCATTTAGTGCTATAAATTTCCCTCTTAACACTGCTTTGGCTGTGTCCAAGAGATTCTGATACATTGTCTCTTTGTTCTCATTGGTTTCAAAGAATTTCTTGGTTTCTGCCTTAATTTCGTTATTTATCAGGAGTCATTCAGGAGCAGATTGCTCAATTTCCATGTAGTTGTGCAGTTCTGAGTGAGTTTCTTAATCCTGAGTTCTAATTTGTTTGCACTGTGGTTTGCAAGACTGTTATGATTTATGTTCTTTTGCATTTGCTGAGGGGTGTTTTACTTCCAATTACGTGGTTGATTTTAGAATAAATACCATGTGGTGCTGAGAAGAATGTACATTCTGTTGATTTGGGTTGGAGAGTTCCGTAGATGTCTATCAGGTCCACTTGATCCAGAGCTGAGTTCAAGTCCTGAATATCCTTGTTAATTTTCTGTCTCATTGATCTGTCTAATATTGACAGTGGGGTGTTAAAGTCTCCCATTATTAGTGTGTGGGAGTCTAAGACTCTTTGTATGTCTCTAAGAACTTGCTTTATGAATCTGGGTGCCTCCTCTGTATTGGGTGCATATATATTTAAGATAGCTAGCTTTTCTTGTTGCATTGATCCCATTACCATTATCTCATGACTTTCTTTGTCTTTTTTGATCTTTATCGGTTTAAAATCTGTTTTATCAGAGACTAGGCTTGCAACCTCCACTTTTTTGCTTTCCATTTGCTTGGTAAATATTTATCCAGCCCTTTATGTTGAGCCCATGAAATGGGTCTCTGGAATACAGCACACCGATGGGTCTTGATTCTATCCAATTTGCCAGTCTGTGTCTTTTAATGGAGGCTTTTAGCCCATTTACATTTAGGGTTGGCATTGTTATGTGTGAATTTGATCCTGTCATCATGATGCTAGCTGGTTATTTTACACATTCGTTGATGCAGGTTCTTCATGGTGTCTTTGGTCTTTATATTTTGGTGTGTTTTTGCAGTGACTGGTACCAGTTTTTCCTTTCCATATTTAGTGCTTCCTTCAGAAGCCTTTGCAAAGCAGGCCTGGTCATGACAAAATCCCTCAGCATTTGGTTGTCTGGAAAGGAGTTTATTTCTCCTTCGCGTATGAAGCTTAGTTTGGCTGGATATGAAATTCTGGGTTGAAAATTCTTTAAGAATGTTGAATATTGGTCCCCTCTCTCTTCTGGCTTGTAGGGTTTCTGCAGAGAGATCCACTATTAGTCTGATGGGCTTCCCTTTGTAGGTCACCTGACACTTGTCCCTGGCTGCCCTTAACATTTCTTCCTTCATTTCAGTCTTGAAGAATCTGATGATCATGTGTCTTGAGGATGATCTCATGGAGTATCTTAATGGTGTTCTCTATATTTCCTGAATTTCAATGCTGTCCTGTCATGCTAGGTTGGGCAAGTTCTCCTGGATAATATACTGAAGTGTGTTTTCCCACTTGGTCCCGTTCTCCCCATCACTTTCAGGTACACCAATCAGACATAGGTGTGTTCTTTTCACATAATGCCATATTTCTTGGAGGCTTTGTTCATTCCTTTTAACGCTTTTATCTCTAATATTGTCTTCATGCATTATTTCAGCCCGGTGGTCTTCAACCTCTGATCTCCTTTCTTCCACTTGATTGATTCGGCTGTTGATACTTATGTATGCTTCATGAAGTTCTTGTGGTGTATTTTTCAGCTCCATCAGGTCATTTATATTCCTCTCTAAACTGGTTATTCTAGTTAGCAGCTCCTGTAACCTTTTATCAAGTTTCTTAGCTTCCTTGCATTGGGTTAGAACATGTTCCTTTAGCTCAGAGGAGTTTGTTATTACACATCTTCCGAAGCCTACTTCTGTCAATTCGTCAATCTCATTCTCTGTCCAGTTTTGTGCCCTTCCTGGAGAGGTGTTGCGATCATTTGGAAGAGAAGAGGTAGTCTGGCTTTTGGAATTTTCAGCGTTTTTGTGCTGGTTTTTCCTCATCTTAGTGGATTTATCTACCTTTGATCTTTGAGGCTGATAACCATTGCATGGGGTTTTTGTGTGGCGGTCTTTTTCATTGATGTTGTTGTTGTTGTTGTTGCTTTCTGTTTGTTTTTTTCTTCTAATAGTCAGGCTCCTCTTCTGCAGGTCTGCTGCAGTTTGCTGGAGGTCCACTCCAGACCCTGTTTGCCTGGGTATCACCAGTGGAGGCTGCAGAACAGCTAAGATTGCTTCCTGTTCCTTTCTCTGGAAGCTTCATTCCAGAGGGGCGTCAGTCTGATGCCACCCAGAGCTCTCCTGTAGGAGATATCTGTTAACCCCTCTTTGGAGGTCTCTGCCAGTCAGGAGACACAGGGGTCAGGGACCTACTTGAGGTCACAGTCTGTCCCTTAGCAGAGCTGGTGCGCTGTGCTAGGAGAATCCCCTTGTCAGGATCAGCTGCTCTCTTTCGAACCAGTATTCAGAAAAGATTAAGTCAGCTCACGCTGCGCCTGCAGCTACCCCTCCCCACAGTTGCTCTGCCCCAGGGAAATGAGCATTTGGTCTGTAAGCCACTGAATGGGGCTGCTGCATTTTCTTCAGAGATGCCCTGCCCAGTGAGGAGGAACCTAGAGAAGCAGTCTGGCTACAGCTGCTTTGCTGCGCTGCGGCGATTTCCCCCCAGACCAAACCTCCCATTCTCCTTAGCACTGTCAGCTGAAAACCGCCTACTAAAGCCTCAGTAATGGCAGATGCCCCTCCCCCCACCAAGCTCAATCGTCCCAGGTGGACTTCAGACTGCTGTCCTGGCAGTGAGGATTTCAAGCCAGTAGTTCTTAGCTTGCTGGGCTCCGTGGGAGTGGGACCCACTGGACGAGATCACTTGGCTCGCTGGCTTCATCCCCCTTTCCAGAGGAGTGGATGGTTATCCTCTCTCTCTGGGGCTCTACTTACTGCTGGGGTATGAAAATACTAGCTCGGTGCCTGCCCAAACAGCCGCTCAATTCCGTCCTTGAAACCCAGGGCCCTGGTGGTGTAGGATCATGAGGGAATCTCCTGATCTGTGGATTGCAAAAAACTGTGGCAAAAGTGTAGTACGGGGGCGGGTAGCACAGTCCCTCACCACTTCCCTTGGCTGGGGGAGGGAGGTCCTATGGCTCCTCGCACTTCCCAGGTGAAGCCACGCCCCACTCTGTTTCTGCTTGCTCTGCATGGATTGCACCCACTGCCTAACCAGTCCCAATGATATGAACTTGGTACCTCAGTTGGAAATGCAGAAATCACCTGCCTTCTGGGTTGGTCTCACTGAGAGCTGCAGACCAGAGCTGTTTCTATTAATCCATCATGGCCCCTCCCCAGTGACTCATACTTTCACATGGCTGGGAGGCCTCAGTAAACTTACACTTATAGCAGGAGGTAAAGGGGAAGCACTCACGTCTTACAGGGTGGCAGAAGAGAGTGAGAGTGAGGAAATGCCACACTTTACAACCATCAGATCATGTGAAAACTCACTCACTATTAGGAGAACAGCATGGCAGAGGCTGCTCCCATGATCCAATGGCCTCCCACCAGGTCCCTCCCTCAACAGGTGGCGATTAAAATTTAAGATGAGATTTGGATGGGGACACAAAGGCAAACTATGCCAATTATGTATACATTTTTATCTTAAGAGGCACTGTTAAACCATATTCCAGGAAGCTTGCATAAATGCTCACTTTTACTAGGTCTGCCTGAAAATGAGAATTACCCAATATTCTTACCTGTTACCCACTGAATATCATGAACCTTTTAATTTTCCACTATAGCAGGCAAAAATAGATAGCTTTTTAAGTTGCATTTTTATGATTATTATTGAGGTATATATTCTTTGATCACCTCAAAAAATAGGCTGCTTGATTTTTTTCTGATTGAATTTTGAAATGAATTATTTAATTTTCTTATTAGTATATAATTTTTCATAGATAAATATTAATCATACGTGACAAATTATAAATATTTCTGTACCTTAGTCTTGTTTCTTAATTGTTTATATTTTGTATGTGTGTGTGTGTAAGCTTTTGAATGTAGCAAAATAAATCAGTCATTTTTCCCCTTCATTCCTTCTGAACATTCTATTTTGAAAAATATTTCCTATTCCAAAGTAGAAATATTATTCGCTAATTTATTCTAGAAAATGTACTTCCTTTTTTTTTTTTTTTTTTTTTTTTTTTTGAGACGGAGTCTTACTCTGTTGCCCAGGCTGGAATGTGGTGGTGAGATCTCAGCTCACTGCAACCTCTGCCTCCTAGGTTCAAGTGATTCTCCTGCCTCAGCCTCCTGAGAAGCTGGGACTACAGATGCACACCATCATGTCCAGCTAATTTTTTTATAGAAAATTTACTTCTTAACATTTAAATCTTTATTTCATATGGAATTAATTTTTTGATGCAAATATTTAGTTTCTTTCAAATCAATAGTTGATTATTCCAGAACCCATTTTTCAATATGTAATAACTTACCCATTGATTTTGAAATGCTACACTTATTATACACACTTGAATCATTTTGTACATGGATTATTTGTCCTGTGCCAGGAATCTGGAACGCAAAGATCTCCAACTCATATTTGGAATAAAAATTATTGGTTATTTTAATTAACAGATTAATGTAGATCTAATTTAGAATTAGTTTCTTCAGTTAAACACATTATTCCTTTAGGTGATGACATTTTGTGAAAACTTGGACATTCATAGAGGAAGAGCTGATGTCTGTGTGACACTGTGATACCCTTGGGGCATTTTTATGACCTCTGAAATATGATCTTTTTTGGTATATATCTGTGCTTATTTTGTTGCAAAATATTTGTTTCTAAGAATTTTATAGTTTTATTGTTATTGTGATTTGGAAATGTTTGTCCATGTTGTAGATAAAGAAATCTATTTATATCTATTTCTAAATTGTTGTATATACCATAGATAAAGAAGAGTTATTGCTTTTGCTGTGTTTTTCTTATATTCAATCACCTTATTAAAGGTGATATTATATTTTTCTATTTATTTCCCTTAGATTTACTTAAATATGATAGTTTTCCCCTTTTAAGCATTCATAGCTTTATAAATACTTTGTAAAAGTTTTATTAAATTTGACAGAATTCTTAAACAATACCATCCAATCCTCCTGCCATTCCATTCTAATTCTCTTCCTCTGGACCATGCTGCCTTCTGCAAGGGAGTGGAATGCTGGCCTCATATTTTTCTTATTACTACAATCCATGCGAATTTGTTGCATGTAGAAATTATTTTATAGATATAATAGATTTTAATGTTTGAACAATGTTTTTCTGTTTATCTAGAGAAAGAATAGTAATTGTTGTTTACTTTAAATCCAATCAAACTGAGAAAGAGACAAAGACAGTGGAGAAAGATTGATTTACTCGAACTCAGCATCAGAAACATCTTACTCACCTCAGACCTACAGAATCAAATTCTCAAGGCTGGAGGCCCCGCATCGGCAGTTGTAACCAGATTTCCAGGTAATTCTGGCACACAGAGAAGCCAAAAACTCCTTCTCTAAACCCATGGGAACAACCGCAATTTTTAAAAGTTACATAATGATGTCAGGTTTTCAGTAAATATAAGAAGCAGGTGTGTTACCCATGATACTGTAAGGAATTGTATGTGACACTTGTAAACCTGTAAGATTCACTTACAAAAATGGGCTCTAACAACTTCAAGAGACTATGATCCAATAGTAGTGTGGAAAGGAAAATGAGATCAGGAAAGCTGAAAGAGAGAGCAAAGGCAAAAGCAGGAGTGAGGAGAGGCGGGGTGAGCGAAAGGACTGATTAGAAAGAGAGAAGACATATGTTTGTAACACAGCTAACCTGTGCAAATGGAGTCCTGATCTTCTCTTGGATTTCCTTGTGCCACCTCAACAGGGGACAGACTGCAGACTGACTTGCATCTTCTTCTGTTTTCAAGCTCACAAAGCCTCTCCATCATAAGTTTCTCCACATTTTAAAATATTTTATTATGATCCAAAAATCATTGGCCTGATATGAACAGGAATGAGCATATATTCTCCAGCATTAGTTTGTAGTTTATGCAGAAGTGTGTACTATATACAGTAGGGTCCCCCTTGTTCACAATTTCACTTCCTGAAGTTTCTGTTACCTGTGATATGATATGATATTTTGAGAGAGAGACCATATTAACATAACTTTTATTACAGAATATTGTTGTAATTGTTCTTTGTATTTTGTTTATTGTTGATAATCTCTCACTGTGCCTAATTTATACATTTAAACTTTATCATAAGTATGTTTCGAGCTCATTTCATAGTCTCTGCAAGCCTGTAACTAAGCCCTGGAACAGATGAAAAAATTCTGAAGAGAGAAGCATGATGCAGTTCATTATTTAATGAAGAGAAGATTCTCTTTCTCCGTGTCTTTGGGGTAAAAATGTAGTATATTTAGGGTTCAGTACTATTCGCAGCATCACGCTTTCACTGGGGAACTACTGCACATTAATAGGGTGCTATTATCTCCTTGAGCACAGAGAGCAGGCTCCTTAGAGTGCTGAGATCAGTTGGCAAGCATTTGCTTCTGTAGCTGACTTTGTGCAAGTCTACACTATGCCCTGAGACCCTGATAAAGAATCCTTTCTGTCCGTTGGAAGGGCCTGGTGAGCTGGATTGAGCGACTCAGAGCAAGTCCAACTGGAAAAATATATAAAAAAAAAACCCAAAGAAACAAACAAAAAACCAGAGACAGACAGAATAATCATCAAGCTGACCAATAAAAAGAAAATGAAATGCTGTACTGATGAACACTGCAGAGAGAGATTTGAGGGAATCCAGGCTGTTCCCTTAATAAAACAGCAATAACATACGAGATAGTTGCAAAAAAAAAATGTTTTTAAATTTAATCTACTGATTTTTTTTCTTTCTCAGTAATAGTAATAGAATAAGAATCATACAACCTCTAATGGTGATCTGGCAGTTTTATGGAAAGCTAAAGATAAAACAATTCTAAAATAGAAGTGAGAAGTGGATCGATAAATTCAGTCTTCTTCCCAGCTGGAGATCCAGGATAAGGAGGAACTGGATTAGCAAGCAAATGACAACCTCATCATTAGAGCTCGTTTCATAGTCTCTGCAAGCCTGTAACTAAGCCCTAGAACAGATGAAAAAATTCTGAAGAGAGAAGCATGATACAGTTCATCATTTAATGAAGAGAAGATTCTCTTTCTTCATGTCTTTGGGGGGAAAAGTGACATATAATTCAATGTCCTCCATTCCCAAAATCAGAGTTTCTAGTGTGTGGTCCCTAAATCAACCTCAGCATCCCTTGGTAATTTCAAAATGTAAATCTCAGCTCTTCCCCAGGCCTATTGAACCAGAAACTCGGGGAAGTTTCAGCAATCTGTGCTAATAAGTCCTCTAGGTATTTCTGATGCTCGAGAAAGTTTGAGACCTACTTCCCTAAAACATGTGTATTTTCCATTTTAAAGCCTTTATCAAGAATGCGTGTGATGGAAATTTTCACAGAAGTGGACTTGATGCATTCATGCTTCCATAGGCTTCGTTTCTTGGCTTATTTGGAACTATAAAGCTAAGAGATAGATGGACACGTTCCTAATACAAGAATGTTGGTATTTGCACAATGAGGTCCCGGGAGACTTTTTAAGACATTAAACAAATTGGTATGAGAAATAAGAGGGAGTTGCAGCATTAACTATTGTCCTGTTTTCCAGGATGAAGGAGGTCTTCCAGAACTTTTCTCAGGGGATCATCCTCTACATTGAGAAGTGGCACAAAGAGGAGATAATCTTAATCCAACTCATAGCACAGTGACATGAACTCAAAGACTGTAGCCTACTGGTTAACCTTGTGATTGGAAATTAGCTTATGAATTAATTTTTGCCATAGTGACATTGTATATATTCATTTGTGTCTTACTTATAACTTTTAATTGTTTTCTTAATTTGCTGACTGTTAAAAGGTTGGTATTTCTGAGAGTTTCCTTCTCTTTCCTCCAGCACCCCAATGATATCCAATAAATATTCCAGTTTATGTAAAAAAGTAATTTTTGCACTTGGTGAGCGCAATTTAACTTAACATCCATTTTAAATTGTGATAGATTCCATATACCATCAAATTATCCTCCTAAAGTACATGAGTCAGTGGATTTTACTACATTTACAAAGCTGTACAACCATCACCACTAATTCTAGACCTAGCAAATGCAGTAGTCTTCCCTGCTTCATGCCTCTGACATGTGTTGCTTTTCTTTAGTGTCCTCATGAGGGAGCCTCAGAGAGTGGAGAAAGTTCAGGTTCGTCATGATAGCACCTTGGCTATGAACTCACATGAACAGGTGAGTAAATCTGAAAAGCACAAGAATATTGGCTAGATGATAGCTTGAGTTATATTTTCTTCTTAATTCCTGGGGTAGCTGAACATAGAAATTTCAGTTTAGTTACATAAACTGTAGCATGATTTTTTATTCCTCTTTTAATATCTGTTATCAAAGATTTAGAAAAATGGAAGAAATAATAATCTATGCTTCACAGAAACTAGGAAAAAAATTAAAAGGCCCTTATTTCCTTCTTTTTCCAGATGTTAGCTATCATAACCCCTAAGAAAATATTAAAAGGCTATGACCTAGGCTGACTAAATTTATAGAAGCAATAAAAAGAAGCCCAACATATGCATAAATACCAGCTTTGGTGGGTGGGAGTAAGACAGTGGGGGATAAGAGAGCCCTAGAATAGCAGATACTAAAATAACCATGGGCTATCAAGCAAAAGGGACACCAAGAAGCAAGGGTGCCTTGGGAAGGGAAGTGTCCTGGGGCACAAGAATTGGGTCTGCATGATAAAGAAGGGAGCGCAGCTATCTCTCCCCTCTTCCTGCTGCCTGATTACCCCACATCCCTCTAGAAAGTAGTGCTGTGGATCCACGCTTCCATCTGTTTGCATTCAGATCTGTGATCTTGCCAAGTCTAATCTGACCTAATTATTGGCAGCTTTGCATCCTACACAAGTGACTGGGGACCTTTTCTCTGAATCCAGATGAAGTGAGCCACTTGGAAGAATCCTGCAAAGATAGTAAAACTTCTGAGCATTTATTTCCCCAGTCCTCTTGGAGGCTATTCAGCTAGATACTGTGCAATACATCCACCTGGGAGGCCGCAGCAGAGGAGAGATCCACATTGATAAAACACAGAGAAAGGGGATTTTGATGTCAATATAAGGGAACTTGGAGAGCTGTAAACCAGGGCAGACTGCACTCTTTAGCTTCTGAGGCATAAGTAAGAGCCATTACTTCAAGCTGCTAGTTCAGTACGCTGAGCTACAGGGTCAACCCAGACTTCAGGAAGAGCCAGGACACTCAGCACCTAGATTCTTATTCTAAAACTAGGAACTCTAGCTGCTGCTGTGTGAGAGCTGCTTGAGAACTGTGTGTCATGTTCTGGGCTTTTCTCTTGCAGGGATTGCAAGGCCAGGACCCTCAGGTCATCCTCAGAGACCCTGAGGATGCTCCAGGGAGCTGGGTCCTTCTTCCTGAAAACAGAAGAGAGTTTCAAATGAGATTGGACCATGACAACAGTGACTATCATTATCTGGATGACAGTAGGTTTAAAGAAAATATTCAAGTTTTCAAACTTGGTGAAAGAGAAAGCATGGTGAAAGAGACACTTGGTGAAAGAGAAAGCATGAATTACAAACTCAGTATTTAAAAATCAAAAGCATTATTCAGACTCAAGTATAAAAGCCAAATGCCACTAATTACTTCCAAATTCACATTGTTTTTGAGATATGACTGATTAAAGTTATATTTGAGGATGCATTTTCCTAAGTGACTTTTGGTTTA
This sequence comes from Macaca mulatta, assembly GCF_049350105.2. NCBI lineage: Eukaryota > Metazoa > Chordata > Mammalia > Primates > Cercopithecidae > Macaca > Macaca mulatta. The sequence continues at coordinate 9,685,667 of NC_133411.1, forward strand.
GGAGTCTTCTTCAGATAATCTTTTTCTAAGAACTAACTGAAAGGAATTTATTTGTTATCCAAGAATTGTCATAACTGTTTCTTCATTTAGGCACTTATTTATTAATTCACAGGTCGCATGCTGTCTGACCTGTCCTGGTTGGTGGGAGGGATGGAGCCTGGCTTCCTGTGTAGGGTGCCCAAGGACTGGCCGTGGAGGCTGCTGGGCCTAAATGCTTTCCCCCAGCTTTTTCCATGGACTGACTTCTGTGTCCCAAATGATTGACATATTTATTATTGACCCTCTCTGACAAAAGACAAAGAATTATGGATCTACATTTTTCTCTCTCAATCTCAGGAGCCAATATATTCAGTGTGAAAGCTCAATTTTCATTTAGAAGAAAAAACAATTGGCTCAAGAAAATTGTTTTTCCATAAGTCTAAATTCTAAAACTTTGTTTCAACCCACAAGAAAGATGTGTTATTATCTATCTATCTATCTATCTATCTATCTATCTATCTATCTATCTATCTATCTATCTGTTTTTGTCCTTAGCTCCTAGCTCATAACTCCCCTAGCTCTTGTTAAAATCTTTTGTTGTAATATTGGGTGTGTTAGTTCGCAGGAGCAGACCTCAGGACACTGAACCTCTCTACTGCCTTCTTTCTCCTACCCTAAGGCAGGACTCTAATCTTCTCTCACCTTTGTGATAATGGATCTTAAGAAATTTCCCTGAGAGGGCTCCATCCTGTACCCTATCCTGGGGGATGGAATGCTGATGTCACAAAGCTTCCATGAAAACCCCAAAGGACTGGGTTAAGGGGGATTTGTATTGCTGGACATGTGGAGGCCGACAGGAAGGTGAAGAAGTCATCTGTGTGTTGTGAGGGTGGTGCACCCCAACTCCATGGGGACAGAAGGTCCTGCATTTAGGACCCTTCCAGACCTCACCTCATCCACATACTGTGAGGGTGGTGCACCCCAACTCCATGGGGACAGAAGGTCCTGCATTTAGGACCCTTCCAGACCTCACCTCATCCACATACTGTGAGGGTGGTGCACCCCAACTCCATGGGGACAGAAGGTCCTGCATTTAGGACCCTTCCAGACTTCACCTCATCCACATACTGTGAGGGTGGTGTACCCCAACTCCACGGGGACAGAAAGTCCTGCATTTAGGACCCTTCCAGACCTCACACCTATGTATCTCTTCATCTGGCTGATTACTGACATCCTTTCAAGGACCCTTCTTAGTAAACTGGTAAACGTTAAGTGTTTCTCTGAGTTCTGTGAGTCACTCTAGCAAATTAATCAAAGCCAAAGAGGGCGTCCTGGTGACCTCAACTTGAAGCCAGTTGGTCACAAGTTTCGGAGGCCCAAACTTACAACTGGGAGGAAGAAAGGAACAGTCTCGGGACCTGAGCCTTCAACTTGCGGGATGGACACTCTCTCTAGGCGGACAGTGTTGGAATTGAATTGGGGGACACCCAGCCACTTGGCGGTGGGGGAGAATCTGCACACATTTGGTCACAGCAGTCTCCTGGGGTGATTGTTGTGTTGTGAGAGTGGAGGAGAAACAGTTTGAGAGTTGTTTTTCTGATACAAAGTGAAAATATAATTTAAATACATTTGGAAAATAGATATGTCTTTATTAACCCCATTCTCAATTTGTCAAATTTCCGATGAAAGAAAGGTCTGTTTTGTGAATATAAGGACTTAAGCCCAGGCAATAATAGATTTAAATACAAAAGTGTAGAGGTGTCATTATTATACATTTTCTTCCTAAGTGAGTATGACGAACTTTATTGGTTGAAAGATCACTGCTGAGAGTCAATGGCACTGAGTCATATTTTAACCTTTAGAATATGACAGAATAAACCATTAGCTATAATCTTATTCATATTGTTTCTGTGGTTGTCAGAGTCTGCCACAAAGTCCCAGTACCTGCCTTTGTCATTCCAAAACATCACATTTAGTCTTAATTTCTACGACCACTTCATCTGAGATAGGACTCTTTGGTCTGTGTTAACACTGACAGGTTTTCAAACTGTCTTTTTAAACATTAGACTTTATATTTGTAAGGCCCCTTCCCACTGCTAGCACCACTGGAATTGCACTTTGAAGTTTGCATATAATCCTTTAATAGTCTTAATACGTGAGGATCCTAACTATACACTAAGGCATAAAGAATTCCCTCCATTCAGACAATGTCCCCAATCCTACGAAGCAGGGAGTGAACCCGGACATGAAGCAGGGAGGAGGAAGTAGCTGGATGGTCAGATGGAGCCATTCCTCCATGATGTGTTCAAAATGATTTCTTATACCTCCAGTGAATTTATAGGAATCCTTGCTGATTGAAGTAATAAACTTTGTCAATGATATAAAAAAGAAATTTTGGAAAAACAGGCTGAATGTCAGATATAGACACAATACCACCACTGATTATGATGTTAACTTATATGGGGTTGCCACACATGTCAAGAGACCACTGGTCTTCATCCACTGTTAAAAGTCACCCTAATGGATAGTCTTTTTGGCATGCAAAGTGGTTCAGGACGTTTGTATTGGCTATTTGTCTTAGAACTAAACAGATTTTCCACAAGCCTGGTCTAAGAGTTAGGATGTGTAGTATGAACCGTGTAGGAAAATTTATTGGATACTATTTTGCACTGTTTGGCTCCATACTGAATTTGTTATGTCAGAGGCTTTCACTCTGATTTTTTCCCCTAAGTTTTAAAATCCATAAAATGTGAGAAAAGAACAAAATCTTTTTGTAGTCTACAACTGCTAACAATCTCAGAAATCCCTTTGAATACCAACGTAAATGTGACCTACATCAGTGTATATGGACTCAGGTTCTATTGAGCTCATGGATGTACCTGTGTTGGATACTGAATGGATATTGCATCTCTGTGAAACCTGCTCTGGCATCATGGTGTTTTAACATTAGTCACAAAAAAAGTTATTTTTATTTTCTGCTGAGCTTTTAATTTTACTGGCAATAGATGCATTGCAAAAGAAAGGAGCTCTTTGAAAAACTGAAAATTGAATAGGAAATTTTATTAAATACATCATTTTGATTTGCAACCTTATTATAAAATTCGAAAAGTTCATATTCTACATTTGAATTGTCCATATGTTTCCTTAATAAGCTGCAATAAAAATAGAATATAAAAAGTCTGCAGTTTCTCATCACTTTTATCTTTAATTTAATTAAACTTCTCTGGCTTGGTAAATCATACAAAATCATTAATATTGATCCTAGTATGTGTGGTTTTTATCCTAGCTATTTGTTGAATTCTATTATTTTTAAAATATGCTTTCTTATTAATTATCAAAAACTACTTGTATGTCTCTTTTCATTCTAGTTTACTCATATTGTTTTGTAACAAGAAAAGAGATTACATTTGCTGATATTAGGGGGAAGTTTTGTTTAGGTTAAACAGGGGGTAATTTGAATTGAAGATAAAATATATAACCATTCTAGATATGGAGTTCTGACCTCCGCTGATTAGTAATTGGGACTGAGGTGGAGTTGAGGTAGGGACTGTAATTCCACAGTTCTTTGGTAGACCTTGACCTCCAGTGGGTGAGATAAAGGAAATGCAGTATTCTTGCAGTGCAGGAAGCCTGACTCCTATTCATGTGCATAACCCCATCTAGAACAGAAGCAGTGTTGTTTATTTTGGATTCAGGTTTCTCAGTGTATTTTCTGAATAAATAATGCAATTAATTAGTTATAATTTTCAGAATTTTTCCATTTGCTTTAAAAATATTTGTGCGTGTGTGTGTATATGTATATATATGTGTATATATGTACATATATGCACACATATATGTATATGTATGTCTATGTATATATACACACACACAAAATTCTTTGGTTTAGGGAATTTATTTTCTTGTACACTTATATATAGTATAAATTGGTCTTACTTTATATTTGGAAACTGCATAAATTCAGGTAGTTGCTTGTCACAAAAACTGTTCTTGTTTTCTTTAACCTGAACTGGAAATTCAAAAGCTTATTAAAATATTAAGGCAACTAGTGTTCTCAAAGTAATTTCTCCCTACTCAGATTTTAGTCCAACAACAACCTGCCCGTAATGAGTTAAATTTGTGCTTTAAGAAAAAGAAAAGCAATCGTGCTGAGGAATCCTACTTGGCCCAGGAGGTTAGAAAAGGCACGTTGATTCTCCCTCTACAAGTCATCAATTTGATTCGGTCCAGGTTGGCAGTTTCTCAGAACATCTGTCATCTGATTGCTCTTTAGTGGTCAGTAAACAAGAAGATCCAGATGTTCTTAGTTTAGTAGAGATCCATCATCTAAAATGCCCCAAAGTCCTGTACACTTCTATGTGCCTAAAGGTCATATTGAAATGGACTAGGGATCACTGAGAATCCTTTCTCCCGGGCATTACTTCTAAGTGGTGGGCATGCTGTCCTCGTGCCTCCCTCGCATGGCCAGCGGAGGAGGACCTTGCCCTACCTCTCAGACTGCAGCCCTGAGCCACCTTGGAGGTGGGGAACACCACCCATGAGTACAGCTCCCTGCAGTGCTGGGGAGCAGGGAGAAATAAATCTGCCTTCAGTCATACGGTTCTACCAATCTGAGCACGCGTAAGTGGTTTTCTGTGTTCTCTTCTTCCAAGCAAATGCTTTCTCCTTAGAGTATTTTTTTTCTTTAATGTAATCTCATCCAGAGGAGGAGATTGTTTTGTGATCACTCTGTGTAAGTCCTATCAGCCTCCCTCCCTAAAATGTGGTTCAGATGTCAAGATTGAAAATGCTACACATGCAATAAGAGAGGATGCAAAGATTTATTACAATATTGATGCTTTCTGGGGAGAGCATCATTTCGTAAAGGGATGACTTAGCCATGGTCACTCATGCCGACATCCACGATACATAGTTACAAAGGTGTAAGTGTGATAGATCTTGTTGACTTGGGGCTTGGCTTGTAGACATATTGATTTTATAGGAATATTTACATACAAAGTTTTCAAAACTTAAATCTGTAAACGCCAATTGTTCTTATCACTGCAGTGCAGGTGTGTGTGACTGGGTGGTATTCTGGAAAAGGATCTGGGAAAGGATGGTCATGTGGGATGACTGGGACAATTAACCAAGTATAGGAGGGGATACTTAACACTGATATTATTTTGCTATTAGTATTTTGTCTACACACACTATACTTCTATTTATCAGAGTAACAGGGAGTTTGTTGGAGGCATTGACAAACACTGTGGGCATTTTTTCCATATGCAGTTCATGTTAGAGTTTGGGTGAAGTCTCTGGTTAAAGAAAAGAGGTACCAGGGAAGTTTGGCCTGTAAGTTGGAGTCGCAGCAGTAAGTGGAAAATAAACGTCCATGTGGGTCACGGCTGTACCCTGTAACCATGAAAGTGGAGGCTAAAGGTCCAGCTCAGGCCATTATAGCTAAAGAGGTATGCTCTAAATTTGCCCAAGAACCCTGACTTTCTCATAGACAGAACTGAAAGTACACCATAGGTTGACAGATCTTCGAGGGGAAGGTGTGTGTCCGAAATGCCAAGCTCGGATAGGAGAGAGACCTCCTGTGTTCTAGAGACAGCCCTAGATCCTCCCCAGCCATGGTGTTCGGATGGGCAGACACAGGCTGCTCAGCGGTGTTCAGAGATGGCTTCAAACTAGCTGTCATTTATCTATGCTCTGATCAAGGGCATGGGTTATAAAATTGTTGTAAAACCAGTCCAGTTGGGAAAGACATAGAATGCACCCTTCTCCCCATCTCAATGTTCCCCTGCCTGCCAGTGCCCAAGACTCTTGTGGAGCTGCTTTGCCCCTTTTCTTCCTGTGCTTTAGCCTTTATGGCACGCCACCAGGCATATCTATGTGTGTGCGCATGTGTGAGCATGCACTTGCAGGCTGGATCATTCTCATAATTTATTTTTAATTATTAAAATTTGTGCATACAATCATTACATATATTTTTATTTTACTTGTATTAATTTAAAATATATTCTAATATTTAAACTTCATTTTAAATTTTGTTTTGTTTTATGTATGTTTATTAAAATTCATTTTAAATATTAAAATATGCTAATATTTAAAATTATTATATTGCCCAACCTTTAAAGAGTTCAGAAATTCACCACAACATATACCTCATTCTTTCTCCCTAAAGGAAAATATATTCAACTTTTTTCGTTGATTATTTTGGGGTTTATTTCCACATCATTAATAATTATGTTTATATTGTTGTTTCTTAATTTTTGAGTTTTAGCTGTAATCTGTTTACTCCCTACAATTAAAGGTGGGAATTTACCTCTCTTGTATGAATCGTTCTCCCCTGACCTCTTGTTTTTTCCAATACTCTTTTCTTTAATCTTCCAAATATACTTGCATCATAATTTTGTTTAGACCAATATTTAATATTTACATTATTATTATATACATGTTGTTCATACATGTTTGCATAGTTTATTATAATGAGTTTATCTTTCTTACATATGAGCTGGTATTCCTGTCACTGTTTCAGCACCAGCCTCTCCCTCCACTATGTAACTTTTGTCTCAGGATGCTCCATCGCACCCTCACGCTCACCACCCGGTGTGAATTCCTCCCAGCCTTCTGGCTGCTCTGAGCTGCCTGGAAGAATTTCTCTCTAGGCCCGCTGGCCGCCCCCCTTTCTCTGACCCCAGCTTCACTATCATCTTGGGAATCCTTGTATCTCTTTTAATGGTGGATGTCAAATTTCCTTATCTTTTATTTCTTTTTTTCTTGGATTATTCCTTGGATTTTGTTGGTCATGTTTTCTAGTAGCTTCCTGAGATAGGGTGCACAGGTTGTAAAATTTGGGGGAACATATATATTTGAAATGTCTTTTTTTCTATCCTTGCATTTTATTTGTAGTTTGACTTGCTTTAGAATTCTAAGGTGGAAATCATTTATTTATTTATTTTGCAGAATATGGAAAACTTTTTTTTTTTTTTTTTTTTTTTAGAGACAGGGTCTCCCTCTGCTGCCAGACTAGAGTTCAGTGCTGAGATCACAGATCACTGCAGCCTCAAACTGCTGGGCTCAAGGGATGCTCCCACCTCAGGCTCCCAAGTAGCTTGGACTACAGTTATGAATCACCATGTTCCGCAGTTTTTGTAGAGATGGGGATCTCATTACGTTGCCTCAGCTGATCTTGAACTCTTGGCCTCAAGTAATCCTTCCACCTCAGCCTTCCACAGTGCTGAGCCACCGCATTTGGCCTCAATCCTTTATATAAAAACTGTTTTCCTCTTAGGAAGCTTGCTGCAATTTCTGTTTGTTATATTCAGTGTTCCGAAAATGTGTGATGCCATCCCTTGGTATGGCTCTATGTTTCATACATTACACTCAGCAATCAGTGATGCCTTTCAATCAGGAAACCCACATTTCCCAAGTCTAATCTTATTTTTTTAACCGAATTTTCTTCTCTTGTTTTCTTTGTTCCTTCAGTCATCTTTAATTGAAAATCTGTAATCTTTGTATTATAATAAAATGTGTAGACCTTTTTTTATTAATATCTTTAGAACTAGTTAATTTATTTTAACTACAGTAGGATGTTATAATATATAAACAGATCTTAGTTGAATAATACATTAATAGACTTTTAGATTGCTTCCCTTTTGAGATTTTATAAATAATACTTTAATGAACATCTTTGTGAGTGTATTTTTGTGCATGTGTACAGAATTTATGTTATGTAGAAAATGGCCAGAGGAAAATGTACATTTAAACTTTATCAGACATTTTTACATGTTAAGTGGTGGTATCATTTACATTCCTAGTTATGATCACTGAAAAAACTTTCTCTGCATCCTCATCAATGCTTGATACAATTATACCTTTAAAATGTTGCCAACATGATGGATAAGGAATTGTTACTCAATTGAATTTGCAACTACAAAAGTTAGAGATACTTGCATTATATTAATTCAACATGAAAGTTTCCTCTTCTATGAATAGCTGATTCATATATTTGTCCATAAATTCTAAACTAAATTGAATTTCTAAATATGACAAAAAGCATACCTCAAAATATAAAAACAATGCAAAATCTGAATTACACAGAAAATACTTGCGTTTTGCTTAATAGGATTCCATAATAGGAAAATATCTAAATTTGAAGGATCCATCCGAATGAAATTTATTCATAATTTTTATATCACTTTGTTATTTCATACAAGGAGACCATTCCTTTTTAAAAATTAAAATAGCAAATGAGTTATGAACACTGATTTGCTTTTTATATATTAATCTTGTTGGCTGTTTTCATCATTTATGGACCATCGCTAATATGCCTTATTTGTAAGCTGATGCATTTTTTAAAGTTACAAACAAAAATATATATTAAATGTTTTTCCATGTCCAAAATAGAAGAAAAATTAACCATAATCCTGAAAATATATATAATCAATATTAATTTATATATATATTTCTCTCCTCTTTTTATGCCTGTATAACAGTTATATAGTTTAAATGTGAATATTTTGTGCAATTCACATTTTTTTCAGTCAATATCACATGAGGAACATTTCCTTCTCCATTATCAAACATTATTTTACAACAGTATTTTAAATGGCTGCATAGAGTTCTGTTATATGGATATACAATAATTTATTAAAGCAGTTTCTCACTTTTCTATTGAAAAATTTAGCATGGTAATGTTAAATGTTCCTGGTGAATGCCCAGTATATATTTTTACTCCTACTTTTTCCCATAACATTATATGAATATCATTTTAATTTATCATTCTAAAATTATTACAATAATTCTGTACTTCATTTGTTAAAGATAGCATACACATGTACACACATGCACACACACACAGGCACTTTCCATGTCTTTTGGCAGAGAGATTGATATCCTGGTAAATGAAATCAAGTTTGGTGCCACAGGAAATTAGAGACCTTGCGTGCTATGTTAGACCAGTTCTGTGATCCATCAGGAAAGTGTTAACCTAGCTTAGTTCCCTTGCGTGGTTATTATTAAATAAATCGATATTGATACTGATGTCCAGTTGCATGGGGTGGTGTCTTAATAAGTAATTCATTGAACTTATCAGAACATCACAGGAATTTCAGATTCACACCCCCGATTTACATGATTAAAAGTGCCACCATTAGCAGAGCAAGAAAATGAAACACTGGCTTCCTAAGGAGCTGTTGAGATGACCATGGAAATACCTGAGAACCATATTTTACTGAATCACAAATGCGTATTTTCATCCAATTTTAACATGAAAAATGTGAATGACCTTACAGCCAACTGTGCCTTAAAACGTAGCTGGTGGCAGTTTTGCTTTCTTAGTGGCATGCACATTACGGCACAGGTTGTACTTGGTGGCTTCTTCCATGCTTGGACCCACAGTCTACCAATGATGTGATAGATACCTTTGGCACAGCTCCCATCATCCCCACATTCTCGTGGTTAAACACTGAGCAGGCCCCTCCCCTTGAGCATGGGTTGGAGCCAGTGCACAGAGCACTGCCAAAGGGATGGGATGCCATTCTGAAATGAGGTTATGAAAGACTATGAGCTCTGTCTAGCTGGCAACCTCTCGGTGGCCCTTCTTTCATGCTTGTTCTGATGGGCAGGATCACCTGATAAGGGACTGAGGATGGCTTCTGACCTGGAGGCATCAAGGACCTGAAGGCGGTAACCATTTCAGAGGACAGCCACAGCTCTCAAATTACAAACATCTACAATGTCTATTAACTGTTAAATGGATATATAAATTCTGATGTTTTATACAATGGCATACCCTACGTTAATGAAGATGAGTGAATTACTTCTGCATAAAACAATATACATGCATCTAACCAATATGACCCTGAGTGAAAAGAGACATCCATAGAAGAGCACAGCTCACCATTCAGGAGGTGAATAGGCCAAAAGAATCCGTGGTGTTAGAAGCTGAGACATTAACTCAAAGATAAGAAAAGTAATAATAAAAATTGGGAACTGGTGATGAGGGGTTTTTTGGTTAGATAACCCTTCTGGTAATATTCTATTACTTTTCATCTGAGTGATGGTTATCAAATTGTGTTTATTTTTTGATACTTTAGAAATTGGCAAACTTACGATTTGTGTAAATTGTCTATGCAGTTTTTATGTCACGACTTTTTTGTCACTGTGGCCAGGTGAGAGCTGGAGTGTCATGCATCAATTCATTATTTTTTTTTTTTTTCATTTTGCTTTAAGTTCTGGGATACATGTGCTGAAAGTGCAGGTTTGTTACATAGGTAAACATGTGTCATGGTGGTTTGCTGCACCTATCAACCTGTCATCTAGGTTTTAAGCCCCACATACATTAGCTATTTGTCCAAATGCTCTCCCTCCCCTTGCTCCCCACCCCCTGACAGGCCCTGGTGTGTGATGTTCCTCTCCCTGTGTCCATGTGTTCTCTTTGTTCAACTCCCACTTATGGGCGAGAACATGTGGTGCTTGGTTTTCTGTTCCTGTGTTAGTTTGCTGAGAATGATGGTTTCCAGATTAATCCATGTCCCTGCAAAGGACATGAACTCATTCTCTTTTATGGCTGCATTGTATTCCATGGTGTATACGTCATGGATCAATTCTTAAATATTTTGAACCAAGAGAGATAAACTTCTATGTGCAGCCTTTTGGCCAGACAGTGCTAATCTTAAGTCTCTGGCTAACTGCATGAGGGCTAGGGATTGTGAACATGAGTGTGACCAAAATAGAAAACCAGAAATAAGCAAAGTGTGGGAATGTCTATTATATTAAGTTTTTTCCTAAGGTCACATAGCTGTTAAGTGGAAGAGTCAGAACTGTAGCCCAAGAATTGAATTCTAGAATCTATTCAACTAACACACAGTAGACTGCCTAAGAGAAAAAGTGGTTTGTTGAAAACTTATATAGTCATAGGTTATGGTACTCAAATTCAGGTACCCCTATCTTAATTTAGTGCTCCTTTAATTGTATTATATACTTTTCAATTTTTATTCATCAGTTTATACACTAAACATTTTAAGAAATTGTTTTATATCAGGCAATGTATACTAATCTTGGAGATTCAAAATGTTTAGGAAAATATCCTTCCCTTGGTGACTTCATGGTTAAGAAAAGTTTATGGATACAAAATCAAATTAACTTAAATTTGACAAATATTTACTAGGGCCATCAACTGGCAAAAGGTGATCTAAGCAGTAGACATTCAAAGATGAGTAAGACAGGCCGGGTGCGGTGGCTCACATCTGTAATCCCAGCACTTTGAGAGGCTGAGGCGGGTGGATCATGAGGTCAGGAGATTGAGACCATCCTGGCTAACATGGTGAAACCTTGTCTCTACTAAAAATACAGAAACAAAATTAGCTGGGCATGGTGGCGGGTGCCTGTTGTCCCAGCTACTCAGGAGGCTGAGGCAGGAGAATGGCATGAACCCAGGTGGCAGAGCTTGCAGTGAGCTGAGATCGCGCCACTGCACTCCAGCCTGAGCAACAGAGCGAGACTCTGTCTCAAAGAAAAAAAAGAAGGGGAACATCACACACCGGGGCCTATCATGGGGAGGGGGGAGGGGGGAGGGATTGCATTGGGAGTTATACCTGATGTAAATGACGAGTTGATGGGTGCAGCACACCAACATGGCACAAGTATACATATGTAACAAACCTGCACGTTATGCACATGTACCCTACAACTTAAAGTATAATAATAATAAATAAATTTAAAAAAAAAAAAGAAAAAAAAATGAGTAAGACCTAAAGCATGCTCACAACAACCTCACTGTTTAGTGGAAGAGATGGGAACATTTTGAAAAATAGCTGAGGTCAGTGAAATATAACATGAAACACATGTGAGGCTGAGAACTGGGTGAGCCCAGCTGGCCATGTAAGGCTTAGAGAGAGGGTGAGATTTTATCTGGGCTTGTAAATAGAAATGAACTTTGTCAGGAAGATATGGAAATATTTGAAGGAGAAAAAGCTTATTGTGGGAAATGTCTGGTGGCAAGGAATTGCTTGCCATGGCTTGGAAGTGAAGGAGTGGCCAGTGTGAGTGGTCTCAGTTTGCAGGAGACAGGGCTTTGCTAACAGCCTTGTGCCCAGCTACAGAGCACTTAGCAGTCAGAGGGTAAATGAAGTTACCATAAACTTGAGCTAGAAGGAAATGGTTCAAGAGAGAATTCAGAAACACGTTCCATTGCTGGGGTGAGAGAGAGGACTCAGGGATGACGCAAGGTTCAATGTTGAACAAGTGGGTACAGCTCACAGAGATAAAGAAGAAAACGATTGTAGAAATTGCTACTGCTTTGGATTATGATACGTTGGACCCATTCAGTCTAAGTTGCCTGTGAAATATTTCGGGAGAAGAGTCCAGTACATTTCAGCTAAGTAATATTTGTATATTCTTACATCTATACCTTTCTATATTATCAAATGCTCTTTGCTCTTTCACTACTTATACAGGGAAGAAATTCAAATGAAAATGTTATGAAAATATCCAAAGACTAAAAATCCACAGCTATCACTGAATCGAGGATGAATGTTTTTTGGAGCTATCGATTTGTGAAAATTGTAAGAGAACTTATTTTATTAAAGATCATTTTTAAATCAAGGGTAAGACTTTTTGTGGGGCCAATTTCATCAATAAAGTTAGTAAAAAGTGATAAGCGAATTGATCTATCAGTTTTTTGTTTGTTTTTACCTTAGAATTTTAAGTGTTATTGAGATGTAATTAACATACCACATAATTCACTCATTTAAAATACATAATTTGTTGATTTGTAATACACAAACTTGTGCAATTCTCACAAAAACCTAATTTCAGAATATTTTCATTATCACTAAGGAAACTCTTTATTCATTAGCAGTCTACAAGGTTCTTTCCATAATTTAGTAAAAGCATACTTAATACTCTAAGCAATTGCACTATTTCAAAAATATGTATTATAAGATATATAAAAGAAGACACTGCTTCACTATTTCAAACATAATTCTAGTATTATAGCTTCTAGATATACCAACTAAATCTAATTAAAAGTCAGTGATGCAAACCAATCATAAAGTAGTAGATCTGAATGCTAGCATATCAAGCACATAGATTGACAGAATAAACTTAACAAATTAATAAACCAACTATATGCTATCTACAAGGAACTCACTTCCAATATAAAGATATGTGTAAGTAAAAGGGGAAGAACAGAAAAATGTATGCCATGCAAACACAAACAAAAGCTGAAGTTATTATATTAATGTCAGATCAACTAGACTTCAGAGAAAAATATTCCAGAAAAAATAACATTAAATAATAATAAGAGTGCTATTCACCAAGAAGATGGAACAATCCTACATGCATATGCACAAAATAACAGAGATACAGAATATATAAAGTAAGAACACTCTGCTTCTAGGAGTTAAAAATTCATGGAATCAGAGAGTAGAATGACGGTTACCAGAGGCTGAGGGGTGAGGAGAAGAATGGAGAGATTTTGATCACAGGATACAAAATTGCAACGAGACAGGAAGAATAAATGATAAGTATTTAAGATGAGGGGTAGGTTAATTAGCTTAATTCAAACATTCCACATGGTATGCATATATCATTTTAACATCACTATGTATCCATAATTATATATGATTATAATTTGTCAAAAAATAAACAAAATAAAATTAATAAATCTGAGAGATAGGTAAATTCACAATTATGATTGGGCACATCAATAACCCTCCTCTCAGTAATTAAAAGAAATGATAGGCAGAAAATCATAAAATATACAGAAGAACTGAACAATAATGCCAATAAACAGAATCTGGTTAATATTTATAGAACTCTTCAGTCAACCAAAGTAGAATATACATTCTTTTTAACTGCCCAAGGGGTACTCACCAATATAGACATTATCAGTTCATAAAACAAACTGAAATATGTTTAAAATTTTATAAATAATAAAAATATACTTTCTAACTATAATGTAAATAAATTAGAACTCAATAACAAAAAATGAGGTTCCAGTTATTCATAATTTTCCCATTTTTCAAGTATCCCATCAAATAATTGGAAATAAATTAGCATATGTCTAATAACACATGGATCAAACAGGAAGTCTCAAAGGAAATATACAAACATATTGAACTCAATGACAATGAAAGTGCAACATATCACAGTATGTAGAATGCAAATAAGTTGTGCTGAAAAGGAAAGTCATAGCACTTAGAAATGAAGAATGGTCTGAAGTCAACACTTTAACTAACTAGAAAAGAAGAGCAAGAACAAAATAAAGCAAAATTAGGAAGAAGGAAGAAAATAAAAATATACAGCAAAAAATGATAAAAATTAAAGAAAGAAAATAGAGAAAGATTAATAGACTCAAAGTGGTCTTCAAAACGATCAATGAAATGGATAAACTTCTCGCAAGCCTGATAAATAAAAAAAAAGAGAATATCCATCTTACAGAAATCTGAAATGAAGAGGGGATATCACTACCATCACTATTATTTGATATCAAAGATAGTAAATAATCAGAGATACAAACAACTCTATGCACTTACGTTTGACAACTTAGATAAAATGGACACTACTTGAACAGCACAAACTACCAACACTGGTCCAAGATGGAGCAGATAATCTGAATAGTCCAACTATAAAGAAAATTGAACTATTATTTAAAAACCTTCAAAGCAATAAACTTCAGGCTTAGATGGTTTCACGGGTGGAGTCTACCAAACTTTGGAGAATAAATAACAACTCTACAAAGTCTCTGAAATAGAAGACATATCTCTAAAATTATTTTTGAGTTTACTATTTCCCTGATACAAAATCAGGAAAAGATATTACTTATAAAAAAGAAAGAAAATTATAGACCAATATTCCTCAAGAACATACACACCAATATCCTGAACAAAATATTAACCAACATATGTTTGTTAATAATACACACACACACACACACACACACACACACACACACACACACACGCACACATATATATTTTTTCACCAAAAGGGGATTTATTCCTAGGGATGAAATGCTCATCTGGTATTCAAAAAAAACCAATCAATATAATTTTCCATATTAATAGTGTAAAGAAGAAATGCCATACAATCATATTGATTGATGGAGAAAAAGCATTTGACAAAATATAACACCTTTCATGATAAAAAATATCTCAGCAACCTAGGCCTCAAACTTCCTCACCCAGATAGAGATTATCTACATAAAACCTACATCTATCATCATATCACATGCATGTCAAGAGGTACAGATGCCATGTAAAAGAGCTCTCAGTGGCCAAAGCTGAAACAATTTGAGCTATAACACGCATACATATATACATTTCTATATAAAGTAACATAACAATTTTGTATAAAGCCAAACACATCTTTCCTATGACCCGAAATTCAACTCCTAATTATTTACTCAAGAGACTTGAAAACAAGTTCACAAAAAGGTTTTTCCAAGAATGTTCATAGCAGGTCTATTTATAATAGTTAAAAACTGGAGAACATCCCAGGGATCTTCAATAATGAATGAACAAACAAATTGGAATATTCCCACAACGGAACACTACAATAAAAAAGTAACAAATGTTTGGTGAATGCAAGAACATGGCTGCATGACAAAAGCATGCTGAACAAAAAGCCTCCCACATGTGAGAACATAGGCTCCATTTCGTTTAAAACACAACATTTTAAACAGTCAAAACTGATCTCTATTGAAAAAACAAATCCGAACAATGGCTGCCAATTTGGGTGTAGCGGAGGGGTAGAACTGGAAGTGGCATAAAGAAACTTTCTGTGCTAAGTGTAATATTCTATATTTTGATAGGGGTTTAGGTTATGGTATATGTATTTGAAAAAAACTCAGTAAATCTATACTTACTACTTATGCATTTCATTGTGTATACATTTTAATAAAAATCTATAAAGAAATATTGAAATCATACTAATGTATGCAAGCTTAAGCATTTGAAAAGTTGTGTACTGATGTCTGCAATGTACTTGACAGCATTTCTAAAAATAGATTAAATGTTAAATGGATGTATAGATTTGATAAATCAAGTATAATAAAATAGTGATAAAATCTAGGTGGTGGATATTTTCAAACTCATTGTAAACTTCTTTCAGTTTGCAGTGTGCTTGAAAACTTTCATTAGAAAATCCTGAAAAAATTAATGCTACCCAATTCTTTATACAGATGCCATTTTCCCACCAGATTAGAAGATAGGCTGATGCACAAATGCCTTTAAATCAACTAAATAAGGTCGCTGAATCCATTGTTTGACATTTTATATTTTTAGTTTTTAGATTCATAACTTTTCTTGTGTCTCTTTACTGCTTCGAGCCAACAATGAAATTATGTGCTCTTAAAGTTTCTGATATCCCAACAGACTTCAGACCTGCAAACCTAATTGTTTGAACGGCTCTTATTGACCGACCTACATTTATGTGCATTGTGATTGCTGCCTGTGGGGTCAGGCATGCAAACATCAATAACCTTCCACCAGAAGGTACATTTAAATGACAGACGTTAGGGAAGCAAAGGTTTACAGGGTTTGCTCCAGCAAGTTCCTTATTCATTTTAGGGTTTTCCCCAAGATTTGTGAACCCCAAATACAGCAGAGAGGCCACTTCCTCATCCAGTGCTGTGAACTTGTTCATGTAGTAACATTATATCATCTTTTATCCATCTTCATTCATCTTTTGTAAATTAACGCAGTATCCACATTCTTGGAATCACATAGTATCCACGCTCTTGGAATCACATTGAAAAAACACGTAGTATCCAAGCCCTTGGAATCAAATTGAAAAAGTTTGATAAAACTAGAGAGAAAAGTGATTTTTGTGGAATACTCCTTGGAATTAAGCTGAGGAAGAATGTTCTAAAGAAGATGACCCAGGAGGACACACAGCAGCAGAAATGAGGCACAGGGATGATTAGAGAATACAAAGATAGAACCTGGAAACTGTCCCATCTCCAATTTCCTCATTAAAGCGTGTGTAACTGCAGCCACTGGCCTCCGGCTCTGGGATCACATTCCTCTGCTCCCAGGTAGCACTGTCAGATTAGCAGGTTTCCTTTGAATTTCAGATGTTCTAGGCTCATTCCTGTGCTCAAACATAGCAGGCTTCATCTGAATTTTAGACGTTCTAGGTACTTTGTCAGAGGTGAATTTGTCAGCATGGAGAAGTAAAGCTTTCATTATTTCAAGGAAAGGGGATTCTACATGTAATAAAACACTTGCCACTCAGATGTGTCTGTGGGTACATAAGAATTGCTGCAATCATATCTCATTCCTGTGGAAAGAAGAGGGTGGTATGGAAACAGACACTGAGAAAAAAAAAAAAAAAAGTCTATATTAGTCTGCTTGGGCCGCCACAACAAAATATCAGACTAGGTAGCTAAAACTGGGTCTTCACCTGGTTTTCCCTCTATGCATGTCTGTGTCCAATTTCCCCTTCTTCTAAGATCACGAGTCGTACTGAATTAGGACTTACACGGTTGACCTAATTTGAACCTGATTACCTTTCTAAAGACCCTGTTGCCAAATGCAGTCACTTTCTGGAGTACTGGGGGTCAAGACTTCAAACAGAAATGTTAGGGTGACATAATTTAGTCCATAGCACAATCCTTTTCCTTAAAATATTGTAAAACTTTTAAGATAAGAGTATATCACCTTGGGAGGCTGAGGCAGGCGAATCGCTTGAACCTGAGAGGTGGAGGTTGCAGTGAGCCAGGAGTGCACCACTGCACTCCAACCCGGGTGACAGAGCAAGACTCCATCTCAAAGAAAAAAAGAGAGAGAGAGAGAGAGTATATCACTTCAACAAACTGTAACATGCAGGGAAGGGAGTGATAGTTTTGTGCTTTGCCACAGACATAGACTTTCATCATTTTTTTTTTTCGAGACAGAGTCTTGTTCTGTCACCCAGGATGGAGTACAGTGGCGCGATCTCGCCCCACTGCAACCTCCACCTCCCAGGTTCAAGCAATTCTGCTGCCTCAGCCTCCCAAGATTCTGGGAGTACAGGTGCCTGCTACTGTGCCTGGCTAATTTTTGGATTTTTAGTAGAGACGAGGTTTCACCATGTTGGACAGGTTGGTCTTGAACTCCTGACCTCATGATCTGCCCACCTAGGCTTCCCAAAGTGCTGGGATTACAGGCGTGAGCCTTGTCATCTTTTAGTGACAGGAAGCAGGCTTGCTGTGCACCTGAGTCCACTATGCTTCCATAGGTAAGTGCACATCAGTGTTTGTCCTGCTGTGTTGGTTGCATGATTTTATCACAGGGGTCTGATTCCAGCCTGCTCTGTTCCCTTGTTACCTGGCTTCCCTTTCAGTCTGACCAATGAAAGGTACAGGCAGGAGACAGAAGGACAGAAGGGAAGGGGTGCCAGGGTATCTCCCCGTCTCTCTCCGGCTTCGCGAGTGTTTCCAGTAGCAGCCACATCTTCCTTGCTGCTCAGGTTCCTAGAAAGCCCTGAGCTCCATGGTTCCGACTTTTACTAGGCAGTCCCCAGTATAATGCTAGCCCCATCAAAATGCCTCTTGTATTTGGTTACTTGAAACCCTACTGCTTCCTACTGTTGGGACTGTAGCTCCTTCACGCAGTTAAATTGCCACGCTAACCTGTCTGCCTTCTCATCTTCCCATCACCTATGTAACTGATCTTTATGTTAAACTCCCTGTATTTGGAAAAACTAGAGTAGTGTTTGCTTCACTGCCTGGATCCTAGCTGATAGGATCCTAGCTGATAGGTGGTCTGCTGACCATTGGATTTGATTTATACACGCACACACACACACAGACACACGCATAGACGTAAACATATATATCTCTTTTCCTTTGCTCTTCTCTTTCAAAACTTAAATACTTTATATTGCCTAATTTGAGCTCCAGTTTGGAATTTGTAGATGCTCAGATTTCTTCTGAAACATATTTCTTTGCAGAAAATAAAATTGAAGTCTTTAGGAAAATCTAAAGATGCTACGCTAGTTTATTGTAGTAAAGAGAATGAAGGAGAAAAATAAGAGCTGTAACAAAATTGTAGAAGCAAAATAATGTTGTCAGATTTAATTAGGGGGTATATTATGGCAAGACGGGGTAGGAGAGAAAAAGAATCCATGCTAAAGTTGAGTAAAATATGGAAGGAACATTTGTATTCCTTGTCAAAATCATTACAGATTTAGAGACGTCTGAAAAGGGAGGACCTGTGAACAAGTAATTGTAGGGAGTGCGGCTCACTATCTAATCTAAACTTTGCAAATGCCATGAGAGACAGACAATGAAGAGACTAAAGGGCTTGAGACATAAAGGAGATGGGATTCATTCTGGATCTTCAGGCATTATTAGGGTGTTGTAAGGAGTAGGGGACGGGTCCTCTGGGCAGCTGCAACAGGGTGTGCAAATTATCAAGGTGCCCCGAGCCTCAGTTGGTTAGGGCGTGGTGGAAACTGTGTGTGCTAGGAGCGTGGGGTACATGGGCTGGAGAGAACAGGAATGAGATTTGGGCTCACACACCCATCAGTCTTGAATAGGCGGGAGGCCTGACCACCCTGGTAAAGAAAAATGTGAGAATAACAAGGTTTGAATAGTAGTCCTGGGGCTGACCACAGACTGCCAGAGTTCCAGTTCGGAATGGAGGGAAACGATCTGAGGAACGGAGTTTCCTTTAAGGACGGGGCCACAAAGCTGGGGTGACCTTTCTTGTCATTCTCTAGGCTCCTCACCTCTCCTCTGAGATAATGAGAACCCAACTTTCACTTCAGGGGCACTTGAACAGAACGTACTGTTAGTGGCCATGTCCAAGTTCATTCTGCCTGCACACAGTAAATCAATCACTGTGACATGGGCTTTGCAAAAGAGAACAGACGTATTCACAAGGTCACAGAGCAAGGAGGCAGGAGAACAGGTCTCAAATCCTCCTTCCTGAAGATAAGGCTTATGGATATTTATGAGTTAGGAAAGCAGGGTGTTCTAAGGTGAAAAATGAATAACAGGTTCATTCTGCATAAGCGTAGTCAGGCTTCATGGAATTTCACAAGACATACGTACAGAAAACAGTAGTGTCACCATAATCTAAGGAGGGAGCTTTTAGACCTCCAGCATCAAAACGGCACTGGTAGTTTGGGGTAAAATATGGAAGGTCCAACTGCTTGTAGGGCATTTGCACAGCCTCAGTTGAAGGGTTCGTGGTCTCAATCAGTTTGAACTGGAGGGAAGCTGGCTTAAGTTTCTGAAAAACAACTGAAGCCACCATTACCATGGTGACCTTCGAATGTTATCTGTAAAGTGTCCAGTGAAGGTTAAGTTTCAGCGTTCAGAGGCGAATCCTTCTGCTACTGCAGCCTTCAGCTGCATGTAAAAAGGAAAACAGAAATAATGATAACACAAGGTAAGTGACCAAAAGCAATCAAGGCAGGCAGACCTGATCGGATTAACCCCTCAGTTTCAGGACACAGAGACAGCGCCTTCAAATCCACAGTGCCTGGAAAGAAGAGAAAGCGGATAGAGTGACAACTAGCTGAACAAAGAGATAAGCACAAAAAGGCACGTCCACGTGCCTATGAAGTGGCAGCAGAAACAGGAGCATCCGTGCCAGCAGTGCCAGTGAGGGAGAGAAGAGGGGCCTGGGTGGGGACAAGGCTGGGACCTGCTGTGGGTGACCAGCTGACCTGTCTCTCCTGGAACCCCTGCCTGCAGCCTCCCCTAAGATAACATGCTCCACTCTGGGTGCTGTGTAGAAACTTCTGGACCTCTGGGAGGACATTTTTACAAAATCGTTGTAAACTATTTGGGAAAAATAAATTATTTTATTCAGTACAGTTATTTCAAAATAAGAGCATACAGATAGACACTGTCATTAAAGCCTGTCAGGGAGGTACATTAAAGATCTTCAGGGAGTTAGAGTCTCTTATTTGAAAAACTGTTGCAAAACTACAAATTAAATACCCACAGCCTTAGAAGTAGAAGTTATATTTAAAGATCGTCACATGCGATGGTAAAAAACACTGTATTCATATGAAGCTTTGGATGAACCCATTATTAATGAGAAAGATAATTTTAAAATTAATTACCTCCTTATCAAAGATACAGTGATTGACTGCATGAAAAGGCCCTTTGAAATGAGGACCACTCATGAATCCACTCTGGGTTTCTTGTACCGCCTTCACAAGTTACAGGAACTGCCAGAGAAATCATTAAAATATAACTGTGTACATTTAAATTTAAGATTAAATTCAGTCTCAAAGTTGATGTGTATGAAGAGTTAAGCCTTTTCAGATAATTGTTCCACAAGAATCATCATCTTTAGATGCACTGAAATTTATTTTTCAAAAGACCTCGTTAGGTATTTATTCTAATGTTGTCATAGCCAATTTAATACTCTTCAGGAACAGTAGGATCAGGATTTTGAGTCTACTCAAAATTTAATATAATAAAAATTATTTGTGATCTTACATTTCCCAAGAGCAAGTGACATTGTTTTTAATTATATCAATAGAAAATAAAGTTGCTAAGTGCATATGTTTTAATGGCTTAGTAGAAGTATTTTCAGAAAAATTTAGCCATCGAAATCTTATGCTCTATCAAGGTATCACATTACTAAAGTATTATTACTTATTTATTATATACAATTATTATTTCAAAATATTATGTGTAATTTAAGATTGTGGTGTTATGTACAAAATTACTCTGAGATTTATTAATGAAAACATTTTTAATCAGAGTAATTTTATATATTTAGGATTGTGGTGTTACTTATGTACAAATTACTCCAACTATTATTAATGAAAAATATTTTTATTAAAAACTTAGCTGGGCTTGCTGGTATGTGCCTGTAGTCCGAGCTACTAGGGAGGCTAAGGCAGGAGAATTGCTTGAACCCAGAGGCGGAGATTGGAGAGAGCCAAGATCACACACTGCACTCCAGCCTGGGTGACAGAGTAAGACTCCATTTCAAAAAACAAAAAAAACAAAAAAACTATTTTTCTATAAAAGGGTCTATATTTGAGCATCTGTAACTGAGCTTATTTTTCTTACTTTTGAAGAGGAGGCCTCATGTTTGCATTTAAGAATATTTACTGAAGTTCTATATATTTAAGGTATGCAGCACAATGTTTTGAAATCCATGTAGTGAACTCATGGCTGCTGTCAAGATAGTTAACGTGTGCATCTCTTCACAGAGTTACCATTTCTTTGAGTGTGATGAGAACACTTAATGTCTACCCTTTTAGTATATTTCATGTATATAATACAGTAGTATTAATTATAGTCTCCATGCTGCACATTAGAACTTATTCATTCCACATAAATTAAAACTGTAATAAGATATCACCTCCCATCTGTTAGGATGGCTATTATCATAAAGACAAAAGATCACATATTGGGAATGATGTAGAAAATCTTATCCACTATTGATGGGAATGTAAATTGGCACAGCCACTATGGAAAACAGTATTGAGATTCCTCAAATAATTAAAAATAGAACTATCATATGATCCAACAGTCCCTTTTCTGGGTGTATATCCAAAGAAATGAAATTAGTGTGTTGAAGAGAGATACCTGCATTCTCATATTTATTGCAACATTACTGACAATAGACAAGAAATGGAATCAACCTAAGCATCCAACAATGAATACATGAATTAAGCAATAGTGGGATATTAACAATGGAACATTACTCAGCCTTGAAAAAGGAAGAAAATCTTGCCACTTGGGACAACGTGGATGAACCTGAAAAACATTCTAAATCAAATAAGCCAGATACGGAAGGAAAGATATAGCATGGTCTTACGTATATGTGGAATAATAATATAACAATAATAATAATAAACTGCAGTGCATTCATAGGAACAGAGTAGAATGGTGGTTACCAGGGACTGGGGAGAGGGGCAGGGATGAATAGGGGTTGGTATAGAGTTGTTGGTCAAATGACACATTTTCATTTTTGCACTGGCTTCACAAATTGTGTGACTGGTTTTGCTTATAAGTGTGCTAATGCCATAGAATGTATTTGTTCATCTCATGTATATTTTCATTTCCTTTTGTTGGTATTTTTAAGCTTCTTAGCCACCTCAGCATTACTAATGTGTTTTAGCTAATATTATCTTTCAGATTAATTACTTGAATGAATTGCATAGCCTTATACAGTAAACAAGTTTAATAATTTGTAAACTTCCTCCAGACTGCTGTGTGCTTTACTGTTTCTAATTGAATCTGTCACTTTTATTTATTTGTTCATGTTTGTAAACATTTCTCCTTCCCAGTGAGTTAAGGAACTTTCAGTTCATCAACCTGAGCTGAGTGTCACCTAATTCCCAGTTATAAATATGAGCTTGTAGAAGGGTGATACAATTTGGGTGTGTCCCCACCCAAATCTCATCTTGAATTATAGTTGCCATAATCCCCATGTGTCATGGGAGGGACCCTGTGAGAGGTATTTGGATTACGGAGGCCGTTATTCTCATGCTGTTCTCATTACAGTGAGTGAGTTCTCACGAGATCTGGTGGTTTTATGAGAGGATTTTCTCCCTTTTGCTCATTCTTCTCTTTCCTGCCATCATGTGAAGAAGGACATATTTGCTTCCCCTTCTGCCATGATTGTAAGTTTCTCGAGACCTCCCCAGCCGTGTGGAACTGTGAGTCAATTGAATCTTTTTCCTTTACAAATTACCCAGTCTCAGGTGTGCCTTTATTAGCAGTGTGAGAATGAACTAATACAAAAGTGACACTGGTTCTCCAGGTACCCTCCCCATAAGTGGTTATTGGGTACCCCAAAGAAGTTTACCTCTAAAGTCTGTGGGCCAGGATACTGAGGAGAACTTCCTTAAATACCATGCAGATACTCGTTTTCCTCTGCCTGCGGGAGATACAGTTACGTACCTACTAATGTCAACCAGGCCTCCATGGTTCTTAGGACCCGGCACCATTGTTCCTTCAAATTGTGCAAGGATGTGCCTCAGGCTGGGCCAGCAGCATGGCTCTTTCCGGGGAGCCATGGAGGAAGCACCTGGGGAAAGTTTAACAACCAACTTTCCGGTGTGCTAATAAAAATTCTGATTGATTAGTATTGCTATTATTTTAAGAGAAGGAGAGAGATGCTCTGCCATGTGGTGTAGGATTTTCTCGAATGGGAGGCAGTTTCTGAATCCAAGGTATAATGTTGGAGAGGAAAAGAGATGGTGCTAAGAATGGCTTGGTGGGATAGAGTCCTCCCATAATCTCATACTCACTTCCAACCCAATACATGCCTAATGAGCCTACAATATGAGAAAATCAAAAGCAAAGGATGTTTGCAGAAAAGCATCCCTGGCCCTTCCTTTTGTCTAGACTGACAAAATCTCCTATAAACCTCCAATTCTAGAGCCTCCCCCGAGGTAGAGGATGGATGGATGGAAGCGGTGGAGGTAGGTGGTGCGATTTCATGGAGAAGTACAGGCCCTGTTGCCCCATGCTGTGGAAGGTGTTGAGGCCAGGTACAGAGGAGGCAATTTGTTCACAGCATGGTGACCTGGTGGCTTTTTGGCAATCCAGCAGAGATGGAGGTGTCAACATGACCACACAATATTCACTCAGCATGAGGTTCATCTACCTCCCAGACATGATTTGGCAGTCTTCTCACTCTTTTCTGTATTCTTTCAAGAAAGAACTGCCACTCTGTTGTCTGCATTGCATGATTAACTTCAGATTTTTTAATTAACAATTGTCAGTGTCTTCCTTTGTTTGACTACATACCATGTACAAATTATTTTTAGCACATCTCTCGTATTATCCCTTATTAACTCTCTTAGCTTTAATTTGTGACATATAACACATCATAGTAACTTCTACTCAGTGTTCTAAGCTGGTATGGAGTTTCTTCATTTAGCAACATGTTAAAGCTTGTGTGTGTGTGTGTGTTTGTATGTGTGTGTGTGTGTTTTAAAAGAACATTGATTAGATGTGACCTATATGATGAGCCTGTGGTCACCTATATGATGGACCTGTGGTCACCTCTATAGCATTTTGCCTCCAGGTAGGGGACTGACTCCTCTAATTGGTCAATCTGGGGAGGGTAAGGGCTCATGGTCAGGTGGCCTCTATCTTCTGTCTCTTCAGCAGGTCTGTCCAAGGAAAATATAAGTAGCCTTGGCTCCTCCACACTGCAAGTCTTACTATGCAGGCTTCCAGCTGCAGCAACATCACTCCAGTGCTGAGACTGGATAAGAGAGTTGATCTAATTCTGGAATTTATTGAAATTTCACATAAGCTACATCCTGTGATTTAGCTCTTATCAATAGCACAGGTTATATTTTGACCACTTCTTTTCCTTTCTTTTTTTTTTCTTTTTTTTCTTTTCCTTTCTTTTTTTTGATCTTTTCTTGTCTTTTCCTTTCTTTTCTTTCTTTGCTCGCTCCCTCCTTCCTTCCTTCCTTCCTTCCTTCCTTCCTTCCTTCCTTCCTTCCTTCCTTCCTTCCTTCCTTCACTTTTTTAGAGCTGTTGGCAAGGGCAAGTAGAAGGGTGCTATTCATTGGGATACACATGGGATAATCCAATCTTTGTTTTGGTTAATATAGTCAGTTGAACTCCCCAACTTCTTTATCACTGAACATTAAAATTGTCTCTATTGGATCAGATTAACTTTCAATCACTTAGCTTGTGTGTGTGTGTGTGTGTGTGTGTGTGTGTGTGTGTGTGTGTGTGTGTTTCAAGATTATTTAGGTGAGAAGTATAATTTACATGCATCCCAAAAAATCCCTGAGGATACTTCTCAGACTAGGTAATCTTTGAAGATGAAACATGGGATGGTGATCCTTTCTGTACAACTCAGTTATTAAAAAGGTATTCATCCCAATGTCTTGCCTATGGGTCCTTCCTGCTTGAAAAGACTCTGGCAGAAATGTACAATGACGAACCTGCTATTTGTGGACTGGTAATTGCTAGGTTCAAGTGTACGCAGTGACCCACACATCATCCTTGCAGGGAGTTGCTCTGATACTTAGGGGTTGTCATTATTGCATTTTTTTCACCTCAGTATTTCAGAATCAATCCAAGATTCATCTAAATGCAAAATAGGTGATAATGTTGCAAACGGGCAGAATACTGAAAGGAAATAAAATACAATGACCTTAAGAAAGAATGGGTCGTGAGATAAGCTTTTGATGAATTATAGAGCAGTCTTGGCAGTAATGCCATGATCAATGAATTAATCATTTGTTGCTGCACGGTTACATTGTTTTTAATCTGATAATGGAGGGGATACATTTTCAGTATAATTTATCCTATGTTGAGCATAGATGGGACCTTCAAAAAGTGCTTCTCGGTGAAGAAAAATCACCTCCGAATTGGAAACACATAGAATCTACACTTGTTGAAAGAGAAACTTCAAGTATAAGAAACTTCTCCGAGAGGTAATTTCCACTTCTGCTGATGAAATCAGGGTGTTTATAATTCAATCAAGAACAGAAGGTTTTCAAAAAATGGCTGCAACATTCTTGTATTAGTTTCCCACTTATGTGCAACCAATTACTAGCAACTTATCTTGGCTTACCCAAATATTCTGTTTAGGGTCTCTCCAGGACGTAACCCTGACGTCTGCTGGCTGCATACTCACCTGGAGGTTTGATTAGGGAGGGGACCTGGTCAGTCTCACTCGGGTTGACAGAACTCATCTCCTTGGACAGTGTGACTGAGAATCCTAGCTTTCCCAGGTTGATGGCTGGAGACCACCCTCAGGTCCTAGAAGACACTCCAGTTCTCCGCCACATGTGCGATCATGACACAGCAGTGTGCTTCTTCCAGATTGGGAACAAAACTCTTATTTACCCGTAAAAGTTCCCAGTTCTCTTTTAAGGACTTTCATCCAGTTTTAAGTAAGATCCAGTCAAGATAATGTCCCTTGTACTTGCCAAAAAAAAAATAATATATATAGCTTATCTGCAGTCTTAGTTGCCTGAAAATCTTATCACTTTTGCCTTAAAATGTACTTAATGAAAAAAAGTGAAATATGTGTTCATTTTGCTAAATAACATAACCCAATCAAAGGAGACTGATCCCATCTCGTTTTTCATATCCAGGTGCTTAGAAACAAGTCACAGATTCTGCCCTTCTCCAGAAGCAGAGATGATCTAAGGCTTTAAATCCTTGAGGGACATTTTAGAGTGTGTCTGCCACAACTTTTATTAGTTTATCATATTTACTGTAATTTTCACATGACAATTTGAAGAGATCCTGGAAAAGGGGAATTAAAGATGACAGATTAATTCAGTCCACTGCAGAAAAGTGGGAATTTGATTCTAGGAGCATTGTACTTATAACCTGGACAGCTAGATAGTCCTAGATTAGTGGAAATATCCCTCAAGACAGTAACTTCCCTCCATGCTTTCTCTTTCTGCTCACCAAACACCTTTGTACTTTATATTTTGGTCTCCCAAGTGAAATTGCCACCACAAAAGGGTGTTCTGAAAAAAACATACCACCAGTTTTAACCCTATTTGAATGATTAGATTCTCATTCTGTATGAGTAGACATGGGACTGAGCCAAAAAAAATAAAAATAAAAATAAATTGTCATTCCTGTTTCTCTTCATCCTAAAAAAATTTTAGCAGAAATTTCTTCATTGATTTACTGCTTGCCTGGAGCTTGTTCCTGTCCCTGTAATGTTGCTCACTGTCTGCAAGGAGATTGAGATCTGTTTTAGTTCCTATGATTCTTCTGCCCTGAGGCCAGGTCAGGGGTATCTTCTCCTAGGATGAATTTCTTCCTTCTTGCTGCCCATAAGCCCACTATGTTTCTCTGCAGCCAGGAACCCCTGGGAAGCATACCTGTTAGCTGCCATGCTCACACTGGAGCTCAGCCTTGGGCCTCTTTTGCTGACAACTCCACTCTTCCAAGGAGGCCAAAATCTGGTGGGATCTGAGGACTCACCCTGAGCTGCTGGGATCACAGGAAAGACCCTGCAGCCTTTGCTATGTGATCTGGTCCAGGGACCCTTTGCAGATCCAAAAAGATAGCCATCCTTCTTTGTCAACTGAGGAGAGCTAACTTTCATTCCATCGAGACATACACAAAATCTGTTCACTGGACAGCTCTGCCTAATGCAACCAGGGGATTTTCTTCTTCAACGTCTGTCTGTCTGAAGTGCCACCCTTGTGCATGAGGATGATCATGATTTTCCTGATAACACTGCTTCAGAACCCAGATTCTTCTGTGATGGCAATGGTCCCTCAAAAGAGGCTTTTAGTGATGAAAACAGCTTCCAACACAGAACTATCTCTAGGCTGTGATTAAATGCGGGCATTTGATATAGAGCCAAACACCTGAGGAAGATGAAGTGTCTGGATCTGGCTTTAGAAGTACATGGTGTTAAGACTTAAGGGGAGTGTGTTTCTCTGTCTGGTGTCGGCTTCCCTTTTGGGAAGAAGAGCAGCAAGGTCAGTCTCCCTCCACTCTAGAGAAATCACCATGAGGGTCATGGCACTCTTGAATTGTGAGCTATGGAGATGGGGTGACTCTTCCACGTTGCTACTGCGCATCATAGTCCCCCTTGAAATTCATAAGCATGTCAGGTCCTGAAATCCTACGATGCAGGAGGGGACCCTTCTCCCTTTTGAAACACAAATTCCAAGTGACCAGTCCTCAAAGTAGGTTATGCTTGGGTATAGTTTTAATTTAATCTCATAACACTTAGCGTGAGAACTGACATGCCGCATATCTCAAATAATCATCTGAATTCAGGTTTTGTCAAGAATGAAGGATGAAGAAGAAAAATCACCAGAGGATCTTTTGGCTTAGCTTAGGGAAAAAATAATTGACTAGTAGGTAATTACATACATGACTTTCACTACCAAGACTACTTTTTGTGTGGCTAAAGATTATTTAATTCTCTTTTTTCTTTTCTTTCTTTTTTCTTTTTTGAGACAGAATGTCACTTTGTTGCCCAGGCCACAGTGCAGTGGTGGGATCTCAGCTCACTGCAACCTCTGCCTCCCAGATTCAACCAATTCTCCTGACTCAGCCTCTTGAGTAGGTGGAGTATGTATGTAATCACCTACAAGTCAATTATTTTTGCCCTAAGCTAAATAGGAATGGCTAACTTTTAACTTGTGGTCATGTTTTCTACCCTATCTTTTATGACACTTCCCCTGTTTGAAGTTAATTTTATATATATATATTTTCTTAAAAACTAGTATATAATGACTTTGGAGCCTGGTACTGAAAGCATTTTCTGGTATAGAAGTTTCTGAGGTTGTTTTCCTCTGACAGAGTCATCCATAATCAACCAAGCGATGTGCCACATTCAAGGAAGCCCAAGTGTCAACCCAGGATAGACAGAAGAATTTATTACATGGAATACAGAGTGAAGCTTAAGCCAAAAGATCCTCTGGTGATTTTTCTTCTTCATCCTTCATTTTTGACAATTAATTAATCAATGAATGAATATGGATTGAACTGTCATTATTAAATATCTTTTATATTCTTTACTTGTGTTGAAGGTTTCATATGCAACAGAAGATATATTGATGGGATATACATATTGATGATTGCATAATAGTCTCAGAGATAGTGCAATAATGACCACTTCTGCAAATGATTTTTCTTTGATGTACTAGAAACTGTTAACTGTTCTAGATGCTTAGCAAAAATTATCTGAAATTCTCACTGGGGAAACTGAAATGTGGGTAAAGCTAGCCTACTTTAAAAATTAGAAAAGCAAGCCTCAGAGTAAACTTACCCAAATCTCCACATAAATAATGAATGAACAAGAAAGCATTACTATTATGATTATTATAATATTAAATATGAACAGTTAATTGACAAGAGTGTCTTATGTGGGTTGGATTATCTCAGAATGAGAAGAGTACTTGGTGAGTTGCAGTCACAATGGAGGCATAGGATTGAATTAAATGGTTCATTTTTTTTCTGGCTATGATTGATTATTTTACTCCTCAGAATTGAAAATTAGGCTGGCCACGGTGGCTCATGCCTGTAATCCCAGCACTTTGGGAGGTCAAAGCGGATGGATTGCCTGAGGTCAGGAGTTCAAGACCAACCTGGAAAACATGGTAAAACCTTGTCTTTACTAAAAATACAAAAATTAGCCAGGCGTGGTGGTGGGCACAAGTAACCCCGGCTACTTGAGAGGCTGAGTCAGGAGAATTGGTTGAATCTGGGAGGCAGAGGTTGCAGTGAGCTAAGATCCCACCACTGCACTGCAGCCTGGGCAACAGAGTGACATTCTGTTTCAAAAAAGAAAAAAGAAAGAAAAGAAAAAAGAGAATTAAATAATCTGTAGCCACATAAAAAATAGTCTTGGTAGTGAAAGTCATGTATGTAATTACCTACAAGTCAATTATTTTTTCCCTAAGCTAAATGGGAATGGCTAACTTTTAACTTGTGGTCATGTTTTCTACCCTATCTTTTATGATACTACCCCTGTTTGAAGTTAATTATATATATATATATTTTCTAAAAAACTAGTATATAATGAAGAACAGAACCCATTGTAGGTCATTTTCTAAGAGAATAAAGAGTAAATGAGGCAGCTATCCTTTCTAAGCTTCAATCTTCTCATCTGTAGAAAAGAGAAAATAATACTCTATTATTATTTGTAAAGTATTATTTATTAATTTTTATTATTTTCTATTATTATTACCATGTAATATAACTTCCATGATTTTTGTGAAAATTGATAAAATAATATTTGTAAAATGCCCAGTAACATTGAGGCACATAGAGAGATAATTAGTACCTATTACCGTTGGATAGGAAAATTAGCTTTTGGCTAATTGCCATCAAAATCAGCCTTCAAACCAAAAGCCCTTGGGTAGTTTCTTAATTCATTTTCCTGGATAGATGTACCCCAAAAATAATTCCAGAAATTTCTAAAAGAACCAGCTATGTTATCCAGTGAGCCTTTCATCTAGTGCAAATTTCAGCATATTCAAAGTTCTTTGGGGATTTCCAGGTTTATAAACTATTGCTGGTATTGAAAAGTTTTGCTTTGGGTGGTGCTTTTTATAATCAACAAATTTAATGTTATTCACCATTAGAAGTTCTTGACAAATAATATCCTAAACACACAGTAAAAACATAAGAAAGAACTAAAGCTTTTCATGAGCTCTAAAGACCTAACCAAAACTTAAACTTCCTTTATATTCTAACTCCCACAACATCTTTTCAGGCTGTAAATAATTATCACCTCATTGAGGAAGAAAATAGAATAAAATCTTTGCATTCTAGCATCTCTTCCTACTTATACCTTAAGAATGAAATGTTGGATCCTGGTTATTACTGACCCAGAAAGTCAGTCAGAAAGCTTTTGTACTGACCCAGACTGATAGGACAGAAAGCTTTGGTACTGACCCAGACTGATATGGTTCTCAATCAAATGCAATCTCCTTCCTGTACTACATAAAATTCATGCTGCCTACCTGTTCACTTTGGATTTAGAGAGCAAATTGAGAAAGTAAACAGTGTGTGGAATGTTTAAGACGTAAATTATTCTAAAGGATGAATCACAAAGATGCAAAATGGTACAATCAACTTAGAAGAAAATTTTCCAGTTTCTTACAAAACTAGATGTGGTCATACTATATGATATAGAGATTATGCTTCTACATCTTTATATGACAGACTTGAAAATTTATATCCACACAAAAATGAACAAATGAATATTAACAGCAGCTGTATTCATAATTGCCCCCAAATTGGAAGTAATCAAGGTATTCTTCATTAGGTGAATAAAATGCAGTAGAACCAAACAATGGAACATTTTCCAGTGGTAAAATAATGAGCTGTCTATCTATGCAATGATGTGGATGTACTTTAAACACATATTGCAAGTGAAAAACTGGGCAATTTGAAAAGGCTACTTACTAAATAATTCCATATATATGACATTCTAGAAAGGCAAAACTATAGATACGGTAAATAGATTAGTGGTTACGAGGAGTTTGAGGCTGAGCTAGAGTTGATGAGGTAAAGCCCACTGGATTTTTAATGCAGTGAAAGTTTGCATATATGGCAGTGAGTTAATAATGCTATGTTTGTATCATACATAGTACTTGATAGCACAAAGAGCAACCTTAATCTATGCAAGTTTTTTAAAAAAAATCATTTGGGAGGTCAGGGGATCCCAGAATGAAACGTAGATTGTGACAAAAGAATCTCTGTACACATGTATGGAACCTCACTGATTAGCATGGTGGGGAAAGTGTTGACCTAACCCACATTGGGAATTAGTGGAATCTATAAGATTAAAGGCAGTGGAAACCGCACATAAGCACTGTACTCTAGTTGATAAGGTTGATATGCACAGGTTAACAATTGTGAAACCACTGTACATACATACTGGAATGGAACAATTACAAAAATGGGTGCCAGATGGTAGGAACCGGTTTTCTAAGTGTTGAATTGGAAGTTCATAGAAAAGCAAAGAGAGAAGGCATGAATGATCCATGTGGTAATGAATTAGAGTTGGAGACATCAATATGAGCTCATGTTTAGCTATGTGTGTGTGCACATAGATGCATACATAGAAGGATATTTATAGATATATGAATATGCACAGTTTAGAATACACATATATTTCCCTGTTCTATCAACTGAGAGGGTCTAGAAGCAATGACACTCCAGTAGCAAAACCCACACTTATCACCCAGATTTTGTTTTCTAATTCTATTATGAGATAAAAAGATGCAGCATAGTTGAAAAATTTGCTGGTTCTAGGAATGGTGCAGGGAACAGGCTAGATGATCCTGGAACTTCGTATAGTGCCATGAAGTGAAGAAATGTTTTTAAAAGTCCACAGTCATGAGGGTATGTCAAGGAGACACATGAGACAACTGAAAGAGCTCCAAATAGCTGAAGCTGGAGCAATTAAAGCAACAAAACTAATAAGGAAGTATTAAAACCCAAAATATAAGTTAAGTATCCATGATTCCATACTGATATAAATTAATGATTGTATAAGAAAGCAGAATTGGAGAATATAAAAACTTTTTTGGAGAAAAATTCCACATAATTTATGTAGACATTTCAGTCTCAGGGAGATAGAACATAACTCCACACTTCTTAAGTGTGGGATGTGCACAGGGCATTCTTTCCAAAGGGTACTGTACAGAAAGGAAGGGAGAGTAATTTTACAGTAGAGGAACCTAACACACACTATCTCAGGAAGATGATCAAGATGAACAACAGTGGTGAGTTGATTTGGTTTGGCCACGTCCCCATTCAAATCTTATATCTTGAATTCCCATGTGTTGTGGGAGAGACCTGCTGGGAGGTAATTGAATCATGGGGGCAGGCCT
Source organism: Macaca mulatta (assembly GCF_049350105.2). Classification (NCBI taxonomy): domain Eukaryota; kingdom Metazoa; phylum Chordata; class Mammalia; order Primates; family Cercopithecidae; genus Macaca; species Macaca mulatta. The sequence goes on from NC_133411.1 coordinate 9,718,910, forward strand.
TTCCCATGCTGTCCTCATGATAGTAAGTCTTACAGGATCTGATGGTTATTTCAAGGGGGAGTTCTCCTGTACAGGCTCTCTTTGCCTGCTGCCATCCATGTAAGATGTGACTTGCTTTACTTTGCCTTCCACCATGATTGTGAGGCTTCCCCACCCACATAGAACTGCAAGTCCAAATAAACCTCTTTCTTTTGTAAATTACCCAGTCTCAGTTATGTCTTTATCAGCAGCATGAAAATGAACTAATACATAAGTCAGGGTCAGAGTATGTACCCTTGATGTGATGTGATGGAAATGGCTAAGCCACTGCCATTTTCAGGCACAGCAAAGAGGAGCCTAAAGAGAAATAGTGATTAAAGGCATGTGGTGTTCTGAATGGGATCATGTGTCAGAAAAAGAATAGTAGGTAAAAACCAAGGAAATCCAAATAATATATATACTTAGTTAATAAAAATGTATCAATATTAGTTAAGTAATTTTGGCAATTGTACTTTACCAATATAAGATGTTAATAATAGGAGAGATTGGGTGCATATGGAAACTCTGTGTACTATCCTCACATATTTTCTGTAAATTCAAATATATTTTTTAAAAAGTTCACTAACTTTTTTGCAAACTTGTAAAAGGCATTGCTTTTTTAAAAAATAAAATTATAGGCCAGGCGTGGTGGCTCATGCCTATAATTCCAGCACTTTGGGAGGCTGAGGTGGGCAGATCACAAGGTCAGGAGATTAGGACCATCCTGGCTAACATGGTGAAACCCTGTCTCTACTAAAAATACAGAAATTACCCAGCATGGTGGCGGGCATCTGTAGTCCCACCTCGGGAGGCTGAGGCAGGAGAATGGCGTGAACCTGCAAGGCTGAGCTTGCACTGAGCCAAGATCGTGTCACTGCACTCCAGCCTGGGCAACAAAGTGAGACTCCGTCTCATAATAAAATAAAATAAAATAAATAAAATTATAATTATTTCTTGCTCAAAATCATTTGGATTTTTTATATTAGATTTGTGTTTTGTGACCTTGCTATATTTACTTATTGTTAAGTAATAAGTAAATATAGGATTGTTAAATATTTTTAGCTTCTTTGATATAGATTCTTTGAGATTTCCCCTGTAGATAATCATGTCATCTTTGAATAAAAAAAGCCATATTTCTTCCTTTGCAATCTATACACCTTTTATTTCTTTTTTGTGTCTCGTTGCACTAGCAAGACTTCTCTTATTGGATAGCAGTAGTGATAGAGCACTTTGTTTCCAATCTCAGGGAAAATGTCCAGTTTTTTACTATCAAGTATTATGTTACTTGATTTTTTTTGTAGGTTTTTAAAAATTTTTACTTATGCATTTATTTATTTATTTTTAAAATCAAGTTGTGAAAACTCCCCTGTTACGAAGTCAGCTGACAGTTTTATCACATGTGGGTACTGTATTTGTTATCTGCTTTTCCTGCATCAATTGACAAAGTCATTGTAAAACGTTCATTAACCTACTTATAGATGGATTACATTGACTAATTTCTGCATGTTAAATTAGACTTGCATAACTGAAAAAAAAAACTCCCTTGGTTATGATGTATAGTACTTTATATATATTGTTGGATAAAATGTGATAATATTTTTTGACAATTATTATGTCTGCATTCACGAGAGATATTGGTCTGTAGTTTTCCTTTTCATTTTACAAGACATTTTTCTTTTAATGTCTTTATCTTATTTTGTTAGAGTAATGCTGGACTTTGTGAATTAAGAAATGTTTCTTCTGTTTTTATTTTTGGGTAGAAATTGTGCAAAATGTGTGTTATTTCACCTAGTCCAAAGGCAGAAGCAGCCATCTGAGGTACTTGAAACTTTTAATGAGATTCATTGTATATTTTTAGTTATAGCAGATTCTTTCATAATAGACAAGCGTTAGCCTCAGGTCTCATGGTTTTCTGAAAGGTTTTGAGATTGTTAAAATTAGAAAACCAGTGTCATTTCCCTACAGGTTTTAGAAATATGTTTGTCACAGGGAAAAATTACTCAGGTTAATCTAATCTACATTCTGTAGTTTGGCACAGAAAGAATAAAGACAGGACCTCTGCCCAGCGAAGTCACAATAGAGTGAATTTTCCTCCTGATTTTCCCAGTAGAGTCTCATCCTGCCTATTGTCTAACCAGCTTTTCCAGTTTTGAATTTTTCCTAGATCTTTTATTTTTTAAGTAACATGATTAATCACTGCATGAAAACAAGCTATGATGCTTGAGTCAGCCTCCCATGCCCTGCATGAAGCTCCTCTCTAGTTTTTACCTGCCCATGTAAACAGACCTATATTTCTACAGTGATACTAAACACTTTCTAAATAAACAAGTCCTCTAAGTTTTGCTTGTTTTTTTTGTAAAAAATCAATTGGAAATATTTAATCAAATATTAAATAAAAAGTAAATAAAAAGATAAGCTTTTAAACCTTTGAATGAGTTCCAGTACTCGCACACAGAAAGCATTTATCCCTACAAAAACATGGAAAAAACAAAGATATACAATAGGCATTCCAGTGTACATAGTTTAGTGTTTAAATTAATAATTGCACTTTGGAATACCTCTTCTCATGAGAAGAATATTTTGGTGGAGTTTACATTTTTAATTTGATATTAAAATGCCACAACAGAGCAATACTGAGATACCTGTGAATTTTTAGCATCTAAACTCGGCAAAACTTTTAGAAGCATCATAAAGATAAAGAAAAGTACTCTGGATAACTGAATGGTGCCAGTACATAAGAAATATTTACACATTTTATTTTAGAACTAATACACAAAATATTTTAGAACTGAGACTCTCTATTTAGCAGATTTTGCTCTCAGGTTAGCAGGTACTACAGCGCTAAGAGAAATAATATTTTCCCTATTAAAAGTATTACGATATATAGAAAAGGATCAATTAAATTGTCGATAATTTCAAATACATTGACTATAACCTGCAATTTAGAAAATTAAAACTAATATGACCATATTTGCTTTATCTCTCTCTTTCTCTATCTCTGTTTCTCACCCTCTCCCTCATGCATCATAAAGAAGAACTGTTGATGTCAACCAAAAATGTTATTTGTTTGAAAGTAAGTTTCAGTTTTGGTAGAGGTATTAGCAGACCAGTTCCAGTATCTGGTCCGGGAGGGTGGGTTAGGTACTGCTGTTGGGGCTGGGAAGAGAAACTATAGCTCTTCTCTTGGGTGCACCATTGTTTTGAGTCTGAAAATAGACAATACAGACTAAGAGAGAAGATTATTTACCCCAAGATGGGGGGGGGTGATCAGATATTACATCCCTTCATGTGAGGTAAGCAGACTTTGTAGAAACAAATAACTTTATGATTTCATCAGCTACACAATCAGAAACAATATTGGTTAACTGAAGGGAGGTTCACACCTACTTCCTGTTTCTACCTGTTGTCACACAAATACATTCCTTTACCACCCTCTTCTCATCCTTCCTTGAGAAGACAGAAGATGGGGGTCACCCTTCTTTCAGGAGCACTACGATTTAGCAAGAGGATAAAACACGGTAACTAAAAATTTAGAAATACAGGCCTGGCACAGTGGTTCATGCCTGTATCCAGCACTTTGGGAGGCCAAGGTGAGTGGATCACTTGAATCCAGGAATTCCAGACCAGTCTGGCCAACATGGTGAAACCTTGTCACTACTAAAAATACAAAAAATCAGCTGGATGTGGTGGCGCACACCTGTAGTCCCAGCTACTTAGGAGGCTGTGGCAGGAGAATCACTTGAACTCAGGAGGCAGAGGTTGCAGTGAGCCGGGATTGCTCCACTGCACTACAGTCTGGGCAACAAGGCAAGACTGTCACAAAAAAAAGAAAAAAGAAACAAAAAGAGACATTTACTCAAATAGAGGTGGCATTTAATAATTGTATTATACTACAAACTCCTTGAATATCTTCATTGCCTTCTGTCTACTCTCTAGAGTAAGCGGAGGTTGGGTGATGACAGCAATAGTAATGTTGTTTAAAATAAGCAAAATTGATAGTAATTATTAGAATAAAGCCTATTCCATCTCCTTATCGCACTAGATTAAGTATTTACTCCAAAAGATATTTACTCCAAAGGATTTACTCCAAAAGGTAAATGGTATGAATATCCACCCACATTCTAATGTCAGATAAATCAGAATCACCCTTTACACGCCCTTATTCTTGTTCTCTGCTAATTTTATTTTCTGTCTACATCCTGGATGTGCTAACTTCTCTCCAACACTTCCAGCATCACACTGGTCCAAGCCACCATCAGCTCTCACCTAGACTAATGCAGTTCTTCCTGTCTCCATTAGTCTCTTCTCCAGTGGCTGTATTGCAAATAACAATCAACATAGCATTTAAAAGCAAAACAACAACAGCAAACAAATGGTAAGCAAACTACCAACCTAATCATTCCTTCTCTTAATTATTTTGAAGTGGCTTATTCAGAAAATAAAATCCAAATCAGTTGTATGATCTAACTGTCCTGTTAGTGGCATGTATCTACTGCTTCAGGCTTAGTGTCCACCACTCAGTCAGTTGCTCAGTATACCCTGGGTTCCCCCTTTTTTCTATTTTCTGAAACTCCAACATCACCTCCCTTCTCTCAGTACCTTCATATCTTCCCTCTATCTGGATTGTTCTCTACCATGCTTCCTCTAGCTACCTCCTCCTCATCCTTCATGCATTAACTAACTGTCATTTCTCTCATTTTCCTACTCTTGAGTTTCCCCAGATCTGAACTGATTCTAGTAAAATTTGCTATTTCTCCCTTGCCAAAATTTGCTATTTCTCCTTTGCCAAATTTATTATAATTTTAGTTAGATTCATTTTGTTATTCTGTGTTTCATATCTATCTTGCCTCTAGACCATATGTATGGCAGCATGAAAGAGATTATGCAAGCTTTGGTGACTAAATACTTAAAAATCCCTGAACCAGATGAAATCATCAAGATTGTCATTTGGAAAAGAAAAACCTGAGTGTTTCAAGTGTTGACAAAAGCCATGTCCACTCACACCCATGGGAGCCTCTTCTTTCTTATTGGTTTCATCACTTCCTATAATTCATCTCTCTCAGCTTCTCCAGAGCCTGACATAAGCTGATAGAGTCATGAATTTAATAAACTAGAATAATGTGACTCTGTAGACTGCAAGAAAACCTACCATCCAGAAGATGAGGATTGTATTCCCAGTTTTGCTATTAATTTTCTCTATGAACCTAAGCAAAGCACTAAGCATTTCCATGTACAACTTCATTGCTTCAGCAAAACACCGAATTGGTTCCTTAGAGAAATAAAACATTGCAATTCATCTTGATTTTTTTAAAAAATTAGATTGAAATGCTAAGCAATTACTTTCTTATGATATAATATTGATCACAATGCAGCTATCTTATTGATTCAACAACATATTAATTATTGATGGAAATTGTCTGCCTGGTATTCTAATTCAATTAAATGTTACTGTCATCATCATCATGGTAATGCTGCATTCATCATCAGAACTGTTCACTGCTAGATAATTTGAATTCCTCCCCCCCTCCCCGCCCGCCCAGTATTGCTCTGTGAGTGGATTGCTTCACATCTTAAAACAAACCAGGCTTGATTTTATTAAAGCCACACACTTCAATGCTTCACTAGATTTCTCCCAGAATGTGACATACAGAGTAACTATTAAGGTATCTTCTTCCAAACATATGAAGAAAAAAACTTTACAAATTTTTTTTTTCACTCAAGATAAACATTCTACCTCCCCCAAGTTTCTACAGGCACACATCTCTTTGGGATTTAACAGAACATCACCACTTAGCCAAGCAAACTGCATGCTAAATAGATGCAGCTGAATAAATTGGACCACTTGATTTTTTTTGGTTTGGTATTTTCTCATGTATCCAACTCTGTTAACAGAAAATACAGTGCTACAAAATCATTGCTATGATATAAGAAATCAAAAAAGTCCATGATTGCATAGGTATATAACTAAACTTATGGTTAAAAAATACCTTTTTGAGTTGAACTTTCTCATGTACCATTACAATTGACTTATTTAACGTACAGAAGATTAGGTTTATTCTTGTGGATTTTGAAAACACTGGGACCTATTTACAAAAATTATAGAAAGCCACATATTGGTTTAATAAAGAGAGGGTCTCTAATGACTGGGATGGTCCAAGAATGAGGTGGTCTGGCTTGTGTCCTAGTAAATTAGTGGTCAGTGAGAGTACTGGCCCGATGACCTCTGTCAGATAAAACTCCCAGATGAAGTAGAAGGTTGTACAGAGGACATCTGATAGCATCTCCACCTTCAAGGTTTCCAATGTTGGCCATAGTCGTAAGTTCTCCCTTCAGACAACACTCGCAGCCAAATTTCATCCTTGACTATTATTATGTTAGTCATCCACTGGAGAGTTCAGGTTCAGGGTCTCCTATGAGGTTATAGTCAGATGGTGCCTGGAGCTTCAGGCATCTGAAGGCTTAAATAAGGTGGGGGGTCCACTTAAATGGGGCTTTCTTGGATGGCTAGCAAACTGGTGCTGGCTAATGGCCAGGAGACTCAGCTCCTCTCCCTGTGTGCTTCTTCACAGGAACACCTGAGTGTCCTTGTGGTCCTCATCCCTAAGGTGAATAATTCAAAATAGCAAGGCAGAAGCTACAATGTCTTTGTAACAGTCTTAGCCATGTCTTGCCACTCGAATAGAAGTAGAAGGGAACTAAACAATGGCATGAATATTAGTGGGCAGGCGCACTGGAAGACATTGGAGACCAGCTATTATAGTCCACCTCCTTCCCCCATCGTCTCATATGTATTTCATATGCAACGTATGCTTGTGCTTTGTTGGGAGACAATTCCTCATGAGTCTCATATTTCTCCATGTCTTGTAACCAGAGAGTGCCTATTGTTTCACATTCTGTTTTCAAAGATGGTTGTATAATGAACAGCTCTGGAAGATACAATTTCTCCCTCGAGAAGAGAAGACGGGTCTTATAGCTGTAAATAGAATATGTCCCTCAGTAGCAAAGCAGAAGCAAGCTTACCATGCAGTGCAATAAAGGATAACATCTTTCTCCAGACTAAGGACAGGCAAGCTTATTGTTACAAAACACTTGGGGTTTCTAGGTTCAGTATTCCTTTCCTGTAACGCAATCCAGTCTGTGTACAGGTATCTGTCCAGGTCTCACTGCATTGTCCTCACGGTACTTGGGAGACAGGGGAACTGACATGTGATGTTCATACTGACTGCTATTCTCAGAGTAACAGAAAAATTCATTTTCTTCGACCAGGAGACATCATGTTTTCTACCAGCGTTCTTGAAACTATGGCAAGCTAACTAGTTATCAGGTAAATGTGGTAACATATCAGACCCTTCTCAGCTCTTGACACTGTCTTCCAAGAAGACCTCCATCCCCCACCCAAGTCTCACCCCATTGTAGCATCAGCTTGAAGCCCAGATCTTAACATTCCAATCAGGTCCATTTCAGAAAGTGGCTCTTCCCATGCAGCTCTGTGAGGACAGCGCCTTGAGTGTATCAGCTCTTTGAAATCTGAATGCCTGTAAACCAGAGAAGCAAGTTATCCACTTTCCATGTGCCTAACACATAGTGGTGAGACTTGTGTAGAATAACTGCTACAGCACTTTGGGAGGCCGAGGTGGGTGGATCACAAGGTCAGGAGTTTGAGACCAGCCTGTTCAATATGGCACAGGCCTGTAGTCCCAGCTACTGGGGATGCTGAGGCAGAAGAATTCCTTGAACCCAGGAGGCGAAGGTTGCAGTGAGCCGAGATTGTGCCACTGCACTCTAGCCTGGGCGACAGAGTGAGATCCCGTCTCAAAGTAAATAAATAAATAAATAAATAAATAAATAAATAAATAAATGGATAGATAGATAAATAAAAGAATAACTGCTACAGACCCTTCTATCCTCAAAGGGGGAATAGAAAGCACACTTAAGTCACTTCTCCATAGTAATTCTAAAATCCTTTTGGACACGTCAGGCCAGTTTCTTGATGAGGGCTCAGCATCACTGTCTGAGATCTTGGCTCCAAACTTTGGGCTTTCGGTTCCGACTTCTGTGTCATTCTACCTTTCGGATAAAAAAGTGGTTCGTGTTTGCATCTAAGTAGTTTTTTTTTTTCAGTTTGCTTTCTGCTCATAATAGTTGAGAAGCCCAAGGCCTCTTTGCATTCTTACTGACTCTTTCCCTTTTCATCCAGTCTGGTGGTGTTTCATCTATTACAATTATATAAAATGTGTGTAGGTCTTTCGTAAATTTTGCAAGGATTCACTCCATTGGAAACTAGACACACACAAATCTCATCAAGATCATCCTTTTACCTTTTGTTGCCCATAAGGCCTTTGAAGCACAATGCTCTTAAGGTTCTTAGGAGTAATTTTTTAATAATAAAATGTGTGGTGCATACCGGTTGCATCCTGGAAAGGGCACTGATCTGTTTGAGGCTCCGTCTTACATGCTTCTGATGTCATCACAAACAGGCTTCACAGTCACACCTTTGACCCCACCTGTGAACCAGTTTTGACTCACAGTGTTCTGAACTTGATCTTCATCTGGAAGCCTTTTCTTTAAGATCTTTTACTATTTAGAGAGACTGGAAATGATAAACAGTTTTTAGTTTTGAACCCAAAAACCCTGGTTCCTTTATATAGAACAGCTTTTTTTTTTCTTATAATGTTTCTCTTTGTCTCTCACATTTTGCTATGGGTGCCAGAGAACACAAGACAGTGCCTTCAACACATTCGGTAGAAATCTGTTTGATAGATCCTCTAGGTGATCAGGTACATTTTTTCCCTGTATTTCATCTTACATAGGAAAGAGTGTTGTTCTACTCTATACCACTTTATAATTTTATAAAGGGGCCCTCTTTCCCCCATTTTCCTCAAATGAATGCTAAGCACTCACTGCAGCCTACGTGGAGGGCATCAGGCTTCTGCCAACACTCTCTCCAAGTGCTGTAGGATTTCACTAACACACTTCCCAGCCACTTCTCTAGCTTCTGCTCATGGCAGGGACCCAATGCCCATCCCATGTCTTTTAGAATTTCTGTTATTGCAGCAATCAGAGTTGGCCCTGTGTTATCAATTCCATTCTGTGGAAGTGTGGCTATATCATAAAATGCATGGCCGCTTCCATCTTGTTTTCTTAAATCACTTTCCCTGCGGTAAACGAGACACAGTTCCTTAAGGATACTCAAACGGCCTCCTGGACGGGTCACATGGAGAGCAATGGAGCTCCATAGGATGGTCCGCAGGATGGCTCACAGGATGGCCTTCATTTTTATGTACCAAAATCTGTTCTAGTTCCCTATTTTTGTGTAACTAAACATCCCAAAATTATTGTTTAGAATAACAATAATCATTCCTTATCTCTCATGTTTTCTGTGGGTCAATAATTTAGAAGCAGCCTGGTAGGAAAGTTCTGGCTCAAGGTCTTTCATGAAGCTGCACTCAGGTGCTGGCTGGGGCCAAAGTCGTGTGCAGGTTTGGCTGGTGCTGGGGGAACCTCCTCCAAGGCATGTTCCTGACATTGTGGTAAAATAGGTATGGCGATTGAGCAGAACCTGCATTTCTCTCCGTGTGGGCCTCTCCATGAGAGTGTTTAAATACACTTACAGAACGGTGTCTAGTTTACCACACAGAAAGTGATTTAAGAAAACAAGAAGGAAGCCACCATGCTTTTAAAGATAGAGCCACAGGTCCACAGAATTTAATTGATAACACAGGGCTAACTCTGATTAAATGTGAAGATGGACTGCATGCAGGCATGCAGACTGCAAATGGCAGTGAGGACCGCTGGAGAGCTGCTTGCAAGCTCACCACCACTGTAGCCAGTCATGAAAAGTTCTACATAATTAGTAAAGAAGTAAGAGGTCAGAAAAATCCATTGATGTACTGGGTGGTGTTACTCAGAGTAATATGGTCAGACTCCAGTGTTTGTGGGAGACTTAAGTGTGAAAACAAGGAATACTTCAAAATTGTGTTACTAAATTGGGATGTAGGTGTCTATGCATCTGTGTGTCTGTGTGTCTGTGTGTCTATGTGTCTGTGGGTCTGTGTGTCTGTGTATCTATGTGTCTGTGTGTCTGTGTCTGTTTTTAGTTACTCTAAAATGTGAATTTTCCTGAACATTTTTAAAAATAAGCTTTATATTTTAGAATAATTTAAAATTGGCAGAACAATTTTAAGGATAACACAGAAAGTTCCCATGTACCTTTCATCCAGTTTCTCTGTTAACATCTTATATAACTGTAGTATATTTTCCAACACTAAAAATGAGCACTGGTGTATTACTATTAATTAAACTCCATACTTTATTTGGATTTTGCCAGTTTTCCATGGATGTTCTTTTCCTGTTCGGGGATCTGATCTGGGAAACCACACTATATTTAGTTAGTACAGTTGTTAACTATAATATCTTACTCAGGAATCACAGTCTTCCACATTCTCAGCTCTTCTACTCCCTTTCTCCCACCAGAATCACTTCAGAGATCATTGAGATGACTAGTCCATGATCTCTTTCCTTACCCCCATCAGTCTCCTTCAGTTTTGACTCAACTTTCTCTTCATTTGGACCACACAGTTCGCAACATCGATAGTCATTCAAAAGTTACTCTGTCAACTCTCTGCCTTCCATTGATTTTCACAGCCCTTCATCAAAAAACCTCATTTCTGTGTAAGTGAAATCTCCAAAGCTTCTCCCTCTATTCTCACATTGGTGATGGCTTACAGTTTAGAATCTCTAAAAGTTCATGGTGTCCAACCTCAGTTTTCTCAGGACCACCTGGCTATCCTACTGTGTATTCCTCATCACTCCCTGACCAGTCCCTATTTAAACCTGTTCTAAGATGTAATCGCTGGTTTATACTGTGTATACTATACTGTTATGCCTCCCCATTCAGAACACTACCTTCCCTTTCCCCACTTCCCCATAGAAATACAGGAATCACGAAGGACTTGCAATCTTCTTCCACAGCTGCCCCCGTCTCAATTAATGACACAATTTTTTGGCACCTGCCCTCGTCATTCCTTATCTGCTCAGTGGAGGAGGCTCTCTTGATCACGGACTGTCATCCGCCTTGTCCTTGCACTGCATACACCTTCCACTCCTTGGGGACCTCACCCCATTAATTACCCAAACTCTGCAGGTGTCTTTAATCTTTCCTCGCTTGCTGCTGTTTCAGTTTATACATGGCTTCATGTACATTTCCTGCCTTAGAAAAACTTTCCTCCAAACCTACTTCCCCCTTTTGCCCACTGTCCAAAGCCTTTTCTTCAGTTTTTAAGTGCCGTGATTCCCTTTGAATCACTCACTCCTCAACCTTGATAATAGAGCGTATGCCTCATTACTCCATGGAACTGGCCTTGCCAAGGATGCTAACAGCCACTCCCCCATTCAATGATACTGAATCTTATCACTTACTGTTCCTCATCTCACTGCAGGATTAGACTTGAATGACCTCATCTTCCCTCCAAAACTCTTTTGTGCCTTAATATCCAGATGACAAGTATTCTGTTCTCTCCTGCTCTTGTACGTTTTTTTCCCCTCTGAATGTTCTTTCCCAATATTCTTTGTAAGCTGCTTCTTTCCTATTTTTAATATTGGGGTCTCATGAGGTTCCAGCCTGGTTTATGTTCTTTATTCTCTCTTCATGGTTAATGAAATGATCACATCAACCCTTCCTGCAAACTACCTCCTTCCTAGCTCTAGACTGAAATGTACCAGATTTAGGCGTTTTCACACCTGATTTATTCAGGGAACATTGGAATTTTAATAATCTATTATAACTTGTTTATTTATGAAACATGCTGAAGGTCAATAACAAATATTCAAAACTCCTTTGTTATATTTTACTTATCCTTTCTCAGAACTTAATAATTATAGTTTGATGTTATTTGAATGCTATTTTCTAAAATACAGATGGGGTAGAACTTTCAATACTCATCGCTTCTTTGTTCCATTTTCATTATTTCCTTATGGAAATGTAAGATATTTTTTCCTATTTATGTTCTTCCAAGTGTCGTTGCAGATTTTGAAAGTATCATTAAAGTCATGCCTGAGCCTTAAGTTTTACACGTATTTTCTATGCCAGAAAATTTAGCATTTGTATAATGCAATACTCTAAGCTTCTGACTGATTATATAAATTATATATAATATATAATAATATATAATATATATAATTTATATATAATATATAGTGTATATATAATATATACATATTTTAAATATATATTTAATATAAATATATATAATATAAATATATATAATATATAATTATATATACTACATAAAATATAAATATATATTATATATATTATATATATAAATATATATAATATATAAATATTATATATATAAATATATATAATATATAAATATTATATATATATAAATATATATATATTTAAATCTCTTTTGGTTTGAAGTTACTCTAAATCAATATTAAAGGCATATTTTAATTGATGGAGAAAAATGAGATGGAGGAAAAATACTGAAGTTCTTCATATCAACAGGGGGAAAAGAAAATGGAAAATGAGTGTTAGAATTGGGAAATTGTTTACACGAGTTATTTACTAAGAGTTTAATCAGAAGGTTTATTAAACGAATAGGCTTTTAACGTCTAAGAAGCAGTTCATGGTATTTGTGGTTTTACATATTCATTGGATCTCCTTCCTTTATGTAGCATGGTGGGTAATTCTTTTCCATGAAACACGATGAGGGAAAGAAAAGAGAAAGGCTTCCCAGGGAATATCACCGGGGAGTCCAGCCGCCCCATGCAGCAGGACGGGCAGCAGGGACAGTGGTGTGATGTGGCTCCTGGCAGGGTTTTCTGTTGGTAAAGCAGGGGATGCCTGTGGCTCAAGAGACTGAAGAGGAGCATCCTGCTCAGATTAATAGCTCACGGACAGAATGTCATCCACAGGAAACTGTTCTGGGAGAGAGGAAAGGAGGCCATGGAACTGCAAACCCAATCACTCCCCAGGCCCAGCAGAGGCCCTTCAGGTTCAGTGCGGTCACTGCCTGTAACCATATTCCTTCACCTGTGCTGCGTCTGCTTCTGCTTCCAACAGACTTTGAAACTATAAAGACAAATCCGCCAGTCTTCTGTGTTCTGGATTTAGCCACTTCCCATTATAAATGAAGGGATTTTCAGGTGGAATGTCAGCCATGTTCCTCTCCTTATCTAACGTTTTCTGCTCTGTGCTTGAGCCCCAGCAGGAGATCTATGCAGGAAAATGGTCTTATAAAGCAGACAATCCAAGGAAGAACAAGGAACATTATCTTTATTTGCATAAATGAGGTATTACTATAGATGTCACCAGCAGGGAATATTGAAATGAGAGAAATAAAGGTAGGCTGAGTAAGAGATTCTGCACAGAGAAGAGGAGTTGCATAGGTCCTGAAGGACAAAGGAGAGTTCAGGTTATGGCAGGATCAGAGTTCCAGGAGGGCAGCAAAAGTATTGGGCTATTCATTGCTCTATTGCTGTATCTGACACAATCTCAATAGGTGGTTTTTAAATAAATGATAGATCCAAAGCACTGAGAATTTCCCAGTAGAAGCCTGAGGTTTAGGGTTCACTGAATTTTGCAAGAGACGAAATAATTCTGTTTCTGAATAAAATTTCAAGAGCAAGTATTAGGTGGTTTGCCAAAAAGTACATTTTATCTTGATAAACTCTAGTGTTATAAAAGGGCAAAAAAAAAAAAAAAAAAAGACCGTGATGACCATTTCCGAAGTAATCAATGTATACACAAAGATGGATTGTTGAACTGGGAAATTACAAAATTTGGATATTAATGTTAAAAATGATACCTTTTTTGACCAGCTATCATAAAATTGTAAGCACTTAATTTTAAAGGGGAAAAACTTACTCTATGAGGACTTTGACATGGCTCAGGGACACTAAAAAATGACAGTTGTGGCCAGGTGCGGTGGCTCATGTCTGTAATTCCAGCACTTTGGGAAACCGAGGTGGGTGGATCACTTGAGGTCAAGAGTTCAAGACTATCCTGACCAACATGGTGAAACCCCAACTCTACTAAAAAAAAAAAAAAAAAAAAAAAAAATAGCTTGGGATGCTGGTGGATGCCTGCAATACCAGTTTCTCCAGAGGCTGAGGTGGGAGAATAACTTGAAGCCAGGAGGTGGAGGTTGCAGTGAGCCGAGATTGTGCCATTGCACTCCAGCCTGGACGACATGGTGAGACTACTTCTCAAAAAAAAAAAAAAAAATGACAGTTTTAAAAATATGCCAACAGGAAGTCACACCATTATAAATAACAACCTGTCACTAAAAACATATTTAATATATTAAAAATCAAGCCATATATTAGAGTTTAAATTAAAAAGGATTCGTGCATGCATTTAACCCTTCCCCTCAACTGACCCAGTAACACTGTCTGCAGGTAACCATTTAAACAATTTTCCTATCTCTTCAGATGATGACTCCTATAAATTTAAATCATCAAAAAATAAATTAATATTTAATGCTGACATAGTAATATATTCTTACTTATCTATATGATGATTGTCTCTTTTGAACACAAATCATTTCTCATACTAAAAGGGAGGGGGAGAAAGTGGATAAAAGGGAGAGAGATTAAAGGGAGGGGGAGAAAGTGTTCATTATATGTAAGCAACTTCTGGCATTTCAAACATTTATCCATTGTGCTTGAGTACAGTGCCAAATAACTTACAAATTACAGCTCAAATTAACTCTAATCTTTCTCAAATTGAGACTTTAACATGGAGCTAAATAAACATTATTATTCTGAGAAAGCAATGGTCTAAGTGGCTCAAAATCTGGAGCTTTCTTGCTTGATGGAAAAAAAATATTACAAATCAAAGTCCAGGAAATTTAAACTCACAAAGGCACGAATTTAAATACCCCACATTTTCAGGGCCTCCTTTTCTTTTCTTTTTTTCCTTTCTTTTCTTTTTCTTTTCTTGGGCAGTAGCAATACATTCTGCAGAAATTCAGGACTGATGTTACCTTCTAAAAGTAGCTGGGATCAACAAAATTGATAGACCGCTAGCAAGACTAATAAAGAAGAAAAGAGAGAAGAATCAAATAGACGCAATAAAAAATGATAAAGGGGATATCACCACCGACCCCACAGAAATACAAATTACCATCAGAGAATACTATAAACACCTCTACACAAATAAACTAGAAAACCTAGAAGAAATGGATAATTTCCTGGACACTTATACTCTCCCAAGACTAAACCAGGAAGAAGTTGAATCCCTGAATAGACCAAGAGCAGGCTATGAAACTGAGGCAATAATTAATAGCCTACCAACCAAAAAAAGTCCAGGACCAGGTGTATTCACAGCTGAATTCTACCAGAGGTACAAGGAGGAGTTGGTACCATTTCTTCTGAAACTATTCCAATCAATAGAAAAAGAGGGAATCCTCCCTAACTCATTTTATGAGGCCAACATCATCCTGATACCAAAGCCTGACAGAGATACAACAAAAAGAGAGAATTTTAGACCAATATCCCTGATGAACATCGAAGCAAAAATCCTCAATAAAATACTGGCAAACCAAATCCAGCAGCACATCAAAAAGCTTATCCACCATGATCAAGTGGGCTTCATCCCTGGGATGCATGGCTGGTTCAACATACACAAATCAATAAATGTAATCCAGCATATAAACAGAACCAAAGACAAAAACTACATGATTATCTCAATAGTTGCAGAAAAGGCCTCCGACAAAATTCAACAGCGCTTCATGCTAAAAACTCTCAATAAATTCGGTATTGATGGAACGTATCTCAAAATAATAAGAGCTATTTATGACAAACCCACAGCCAATATCAAATGAATGGGCAAAAACTGGAAGCATTCCCTTTGAAAACTGGCACAAGACAGGGATGCCCTCTCTCACCACTCCTATTCAACATAGTGTTGGAAGTTCTGGCTAGGGCAATCAGGCAAGAGAAAGAAATCAAGGGTATTCAGTTAGGAAAAGAAGAAGTCAAATTGTCCCCATGTGCAGATGACATGATTGTATATTTAGAAAACCCCATCGTCTCAGCCCCAAATCTCCTTAAGCTGATAAGAAACTTCAGCAAAGTCTCAGGATACAAAATTAATGTGCAAAAATCACAAGCATTCTTATACACCAGTAACAGACAAACAGAGAGCCAAATCATGAATGAACTCCCATTCACAATAGCTTCAAAGAGAATAAAATATCTAGGAATCCAACTTACAAGGTATGTAAAGGACCACTTCAAGGAGAACTACAAACCACTATTCAGTGAAATAAAAGAGGACACAAACAAATGGAAGAACATACCATGCTCATGGATAGGAAGAATCTATATTGTGAAAATAGCCATACTGCCCAAGGTAATTTATAGATTCAATGTCATTCCCATTAAGCTACCAATGAGTTTCTTCACAGAATTGGAAAAAACTGCTTTAAAGTTCATATGGAACCAAAAAAGACCCCACATTGCCAAGACAATCCTAAGCCAAAAGAACAAAGCTGGAGGCATCACACTATCTGACTTCAAACTATACTACAAGGCTACAGTAACCAAAACAGCATGGTGCTGGTACCAAAACAGAGATATAGACCAATGGAACAGAACAGAGACCTCAGAAATAATACCACACATCTACAGCCGTCTGACAAGCCCGACATTTGACAAACCCGACGTTTGACAAATCCGACAAAACAAGAAATGGGGAAAGGATTCCCTATTTAATAAACGGTGCTGGGAAAATTGGCTAGCCATAAGTAGAAAGCTGCAACTGGATCCTTTCTTTACTCCTTATACGCAAATTAATTCAAGATGGATTAGAGACTTAAATGTTAGACGTAAAACCACAAAAACCCTAGAAGAAAACCTAGGTAATACCATTCAGGACATAGGCATGGGCAAAGACTTCATGTCTAAAACACCAAAAGCAATGGCAACAAAAGCTAAAATTGACAAATGGGATCTAATTAAACTAAAGAGCTTCTGCACAGCAAAAGAAACTACCATCAGAGTGAACAGGCAACCTACAGAATGGGAGAAAATTTTTGCAATCTACTCATCTGACAAAGGGCTAATATCCAGAACCTACAAAGAACTCAAACAAATTTACAAGAAAAAAACAAACAACCCCATGAAAAAGTGGGCAAAGGATATGAACAGACACTCTCAAAAGAAGACATTCATACAGCCAACAGACACATGAAAAAATGCTCATCATCACTCACCATCAGAGAAATACAAATCAAAACCACAATGAGATATCATCTCACACCAGTTAGAATGGCAATCATTAAAAAATCAGTAAACAGCAGGTGCTGGAGAGGATGTGGAGAAATAGGAACACGTTTACACTGTTGGTGGGACTGTAAACTAGTTCAACCATTGTGGAAAACAGTGTGGCGATTCCTCAAGGATCTAGCACTAGAAATACCATTTGACCCAGCCATCCCATTACAGGGGATATACCCAAAGGATTATAAGTCATGCTGCTATAAAGACACATGCACACGTATGTTTATTGCGGCACTACTCACAATAGCAAAGACTTGGAATCAACCCAAATGTCCATCAGTGACAGACTGGATTAAGAAAATGTGGCACATATACACCATGGAATATGATGCAGCCATAAAAAAGGATGAGTTCGTGTCCTTTGTAGGGACATGGATGCAGCTGGAAACCATCATTCTCAGCAAACTATTGCAAGAACAGAAAACCAAATACCGCATGTTCTCACTCATAGGTGGGAATTGAACAATGAGATCACTTGGACACAGGAAGGGGAGCATCACACACCGGGTCCTATTGTGGGGAGGGGGTAGGGGGAGGGATAGCAATACGAAATATACCTAATGTAAATGATGAGTTAATGGGTGCAGCACACCAACATGACACATGTATACATATGTAACAAACCTGCACGTTGTGCACATGTACCCTAGAACTTAAAGTATAATTTAAAAAAAAAAAGTAGCTGTCAAAAATTATGCTCCCATTAGTCAGCACCCATTTTGGGGTGCCAGGCTGAAACCTGTGATCCATTCCCAATGAGATCACATGGAATATACGTCTGTCTGCTTTATGCCAACAGTTGTTTCAGGTGGAGTCTGACATCCCCGATGGAACGCATGTTTGTGCTTCTGTATCTAGGCTTACCTGGGCCCAGCAGCCTCCTTCTTGATATGATTCCCAGGTCCTGAGTGGGTCCTGTGGCCTCCCCCAATGTTTCCGCTGTTTCTGGATGCCCCAAATATCTTACTATTCCAGCTATATAATCTAATAATTCACAGAAAGTTATGGTTGTGTAGATCATTTGCAAAGGTCAGGGTGGGAACCAGTGCTTCTTAGTGAATGTTGCTGTAGTTGGATATTTCCCATCCTTTCAGGTCTCAGTTTTCATAGTACTAGAGCTGGAAATCAATGAAATTCTGGATGCAAAGTTTGTCTCAGAAGGTGAAGGAGGGTGGAATGATAAAAGATTGGGCCTATGATGTACCAAGACACAATTTTTCCTTTCTGAATTTTTTTCCAAAACCTAGCTCTAGACACCTCCAGAAGTTCATGGGGTAACACATGAAATCTGCTCGCAAATTAGTCCAAAAGCCCATTCTCTCATCCTATTGAGAAAGGAGTTGAATTTCCTTCTGTGTAACACATATGTGGGAAAAACGACTGTGCGTTTGGTCGTCATGTTCACTTTGCAGACACTTCTACTGGTAGAAAGTGCGTGAGCCATTCATCCCTATGATGAGGGCTTTGGCTGATTGAGATCAAAGCTGGACATTCTGTTTGCTCAGGTGGTGCTGGGCGACATTTCAGGAGAGGGCTGTAGATCATGAGAAATTGAGGTTTTGTGTCATTAATTTGGATTTAGAAGTGATTGGGAAAATGTCCTTCACTGTTGGTTGTACTGCCTTCTGATGCTGCTAAAGCCGATAATTAATAACATTTTTTCCTGAGCAAATTTGATAAAGCAATTACTAATGACAATTGGTTAGGGTTGACATTAAGATAAAGTATAATAAAAAGAACAGAAAACCAGTGGTAATTATGGTCTTTGTTAAATTCCAGTAATCCAAAAGCAAGCAATACATTTAGCAAGAGACCTTAAGATCAGTATGTGCAAAAGGCCTGTCCTAAAATGTAGAATAATAGTGATAGTAATAATAATAATAACCTTTTATAATCCACGGAGACCATGAAATCACAAAGTTTGTCTTCTAGCCCTAAACTATGTATTTTTCAATAATTGGAGGATTTTGTGAAAGCATATTATATGCCTTTTCTCAATGGAGATCTCATAGTTGTTTTGGTTATGGCTTCCATTTTAATATGAAGCAACATTTGCTTTGTTTTGTTGCTATAGGATTTAATTTAGAGTGGGCGGTTTCTTAAATCGAGAAGATTAGAGAGGGAAACGAATTTGGTCATGTTCCCCTTCAGGAGAAGAGCACAGGCTGCAGTGAGAACTGGAGACACTCTTGAGTGACCTGTATTCTCTATGCTGAGAGGAGAGCAGGTTTGATAACTGTGTCATGTTGCTGTGTAGAAAAGGCTGCCCTCACATGAGACCCAGGCCACAGGACAGAAGCTGTCCAAAGAAATCCTACCGTGCAGATAATGGCAGCCCTGGAGGGGGAAAATTTTGCGTGCAAAGCATGATCCTTGAGTTAGATTTTCTTAGTGCCAAGATCTCCCTGCACGCCCCGTCTCCACATTCAAATAATTCCTCATGTTCTTTTTCCTTTGGTTATTTCTTCCCTTCCACCCGCTATCACGCTGATACTCACTGTCATACCTAGATCATTCCAAGTGTGCCCGAAACAACCCCATCTTGACTTGTATCCCTGCAGCTTCTCTCCCAGCCTCTTCCTTCCCTTTTTGTCTAATTCACCATTATCCAACCTGCTACAGTCAGATCAGAATGCCACTGCCACCACCACATGCCCTCCACGTTTCCAAAACGTGGAGATTTTGCACTCCACATTTATAGTGGAGTATATTAATAGTCCTAATAAGGATTAAGGACTATGTATAGTACAACTCCATCATTTATTTCTATCTTTCTTTCTAACCCTGCACCAAATCTCTGCTTCAGGCTCATTGATTAACCTGTGGCCCTTCACGTAGGCCAGGTGATTTTTATTAATCCTATTTTCTATTCCTTGGTGTCTTTCTTCTATTATTTTGTAACTTAATCTTATTCACACTTTGCAAGTTTATCCATCCTACAGATCCCTGTTTTCCTAAGCCTTCTTCACCCTCCTCCTCTGAACTCTACATATGGTCTGCTCCATTAACTAGGATTTTTAATCATGCCCCCGAGTTTCCTTAGTTCCCATAGAACTAAGGATAGTCCTTTTTCTTGTGCAACATTCAGTGGCCTCAGATTGTGCTGCACCTCATTAGCTTAGCATACATTTATTAGGCTCCTGTTATGGGATGGGTGCTGGAATTATAGAGTAAATAAAGGAGAGATGCTGGTCCTGGAACACTCATAGTGTAACAATGACAATAGCGGCATGCATAAAATTAGACAAACATGCTCCAGGGGAAGCAACTGAGTGGAGTGTGCACAGTGTGCTCAGATAATACATTCGGATTTTCTGGGTTTAAATCCCTACTCTCGCGCTTATTATTTCTGCCTCACATACTACCTGTGTCCAGCTCCTCCCCTGTAAGAGGAAATTAACAATAGCTTTATCATAGGAATGTCGTGAGAACGAACGTGATAATCTGACGCAGCACTTTGTCCAGCACCTGCACTGCAGACAAGCCCAGCAGCTGCTCCAGCTTGTTCTTGTCACTCAGCTGGGTCCCAGGGAAATGGCCTGGTGCTGTCTGGGACGTGGAAAGGAGGAAGGAGGTGTACCTCATGGGGGAAAATGACATTAGGGAAAAAAAGTGAGATTTTAAAACTTAGAAAATGCCTTTTTTCTGCTATTATTCTGAGTACTTCTCTAGAATTAAAAAAAAAAAGTCAATTCCATGGAAGAATCTGATACGAAATATAACAAATGGAAAATCATAAATTAAAATTTAGTTTCGGAGCATGTAGTGTATTTAGGCAGCTATATTAGTCTGTTTTAAATTGCTGTAAAGGAATACCTGAAGCTTGATAATTTGTAAAGAAAGAAGGTTTATTTGGCTCATGGTTTTTCGGGCTGTTTAAGAAGCATGCCGTGAACATCTGCTTCCAGTAAGGATGTCAGGAAGCTTTTACTCATGGAGAAAAGTGAGGGGGACCTACCCCGGGAGCAGGAGTCAGGGAGGAGGGGTGGGAGACGTGCCATGCTCTTTTTTTTTTTTTTTTTTTTTTTTTTGAGATAGAGTTTCGCTCTTGTCCCCCAGGCTGGAGTGCAGTGGTGCAATCTTGGCTCATTGCAACCTCTACCTCCTGGGTTCAAGCAATTCTCCTGCCTCAGCCTCCCGAGTAGCTGGGATTACAGGAGCCTGCCACCGCACCTGGCTAATTTTTTCTATTTTTAGTAGAGACAGGGTTTCACTATGTTGGCAGGCTGGTCTTGAACTCCTGACCTCAGGTGATCTGCCCTCCTCGGCCCCCCAAAATGCTAGGGTTACAGGCATGAGCCACTGCGCCCGGCCGGCACCAAGTTCTTTTTAACAACCCACTCTCCTATAAATGAATAGAGTAAGAACTTATTCATTACTGCAGGGAGGGCACCAAACCATTCATGAGACATCTGCCCCTATGACCCTAAACATCTCCTACCTGGTTCCATCTCCAATATTGGGGATCATCTTTCAACATGAGTTTGGGAGGAAACATACCCAAACCATCTCAGCAGCAGTGTCACAGTCTGGCTGTATTATTTTGTGGACTCTTCTATAGTCCTGTGTAATTCATCCTTAGAAATTTTAAGGAACAAACTTGGATCACTCAGTCTATAGAACTTCCTGTAGTATTTCGAAAAGCTACTCAACGCCTCCCATCTACTTATCACAGCAAGACCACTATGTGGTGACAGGGTGGAAATCAAAGAGGGGCACATCCTCCTGAGGCCAAGGGAATTGTGGGAAGTGAGGGAGAGGAGACATTGGTTCGGCTTCTCCCACCCCTAGCAAAGACCAGGCAAGGAACCTCTTCTCCCAACACTCCAATGAGGTGTGAGCCAAATATCCTCCCTGAAACCAGGACTGCTGCCAAAGACAGAATTCGGGGATGGTCAGCTTTTGGACAGACTGAGCAATTTCTGAGTGAATTAATTAAATCCTTGATAAAATGAAGATTTAAGTTGCTTTGTCTCAAAAATGTTTTCCCATCCCCTAATGGCTAAGGGCTCAAGCAGATCAAGAGTTCTGTTTTGACTGGAATCCAGGGGTCAGGAGCATGGCACGTTATGTCCTCCATCACAGGGTCCTGCCAAGCTTGTGAACCCTCAGGCAGTGACAAGCACTTAAATGATATACTGAGAGTCTGTGATTTGTGCACCCAAATGCTGAGCTGTATTTATTTTTATTTTATAACTTATTGACAACTGGATAGCCTCCCTAAAGTGAAAACAGCCTCCTTTGTCATCTTGTCATGGTTTGTTTCTTGTCCAATATTTTGTTTGATAGTTTTGTTTCAGACATGATCTATTAGGAAGCAGCCAGCATACCACAGCAGTTCAGGGACACAAATTACTGGAAGGAAAAAGAACATCCACTCAGAAAGAAGATGAAAGGAAGGGAGAAGTTGAGGCAGTTCTGATGGTGGTCGTTTTCTAATGAATAAATCATGGTGGGTTCTGAAATACTGTTGTAACCACTGTTCTCAATAGGAAGGAACTAGGAGGAGAAAGCTTAGGGACAGAAACCAGGGGAGACATTCTGACACAACAAGCACCCCACACTGGTGCTGCTGCAAGACCAGTTGAGAAAAAGTGCTGTGGGCTTATCACTCAAGGATTTCCTACTAAAGGCAGGGTGATGAAAGAAACATCCTTTCATTAAACAGATTAGACTGTGATTGCTCAATGGTTCTTAGGCAAAACTGTGGCCTCCCGGGTACAAGAATGGCAGTCAATCACTGGCTTACCACCAGGAAGATGTGATGTGGACTGGGCACCCCCAAGCACAGGCAAGAGAGGATGGAAGCCTGGACAACTGAAGACTGTCACCGTCACCTCCCTCCATCACCTTCCCCTCCAGCCTGGCTCATTTTTCCCTTAAGGAAAATCTACAACTTAAATTAGCTCATAGTTGGATCCAATATTCAGGGCAAAGGCAAGAAGCACTTCATCGGCATAAATTAAACATCTTTATCTGTCTTTCCAGAATTTTTCATCGTTTTAGGAAGAAGAGCTGAATAAAATGAGCAGTGGTATTACTTTGGTCCATGTTTCTGAGGCAGTGTGGAGTTTAGATTATACTATGCTAATTTTAACATGGATCTATTATGCAGCAAAAATCAGAATTGTCATTTTTCATTATTTTCAGAGTTAAGTGATTACTGTCTAAGCATTTAAAGATAAACAGCGATTTTAAAAAAATAGTAATCCTTTTTCTCTTTCATACCATGTCTGTTTTCTCAGTGATAAGCTGTGGATATAACTCTTTTCTGCAATGATGGTCGCAATGAATCAACAATGTTAACGCATGTGGAAGCATCCAGGGCGATGCTGGGCACCTGTCAACGCTTCCTTCCTGCTTCCATTTTTTCCTTTCCCTCTTTCTCTTCTCTTTCATGTCTTTCTCTTAGGAAAAATAGTAAATAATCAAATAGTTCAAATAGTTTATCACTGACGTTCTTTAAGATTTCCTAAATGAACAAAAACTCCACAGAAAGATGATTTTTTCTTTCTTGGTGAATTTTGTGGGAACATTCTCTAAGATCAAACTACCCCTTTTCCTTGGCAGTCCTGGCTTACATATTTAACAAATACAAATCTTCTCAGAGGCAGCAAAGTCTCTGTGTAGCTTAATGACTGAGAGGAATAAAAACAGTGTGCAATGCAATCCATGAGTGATATAAATTAATATACATTTAGTAGGTGGTTTTAGCACTCAAATTTAGGATCTTAATGTGCTTAAGATCCTTTACAAGGCTAATGTTACAAGGTGTGTGTATGTACCTGACCATGAATGAATATGTGGGAAAAGAAAAAAAAAAACTACATTTTTTTCTTCTGTATCATTCAATTATTCTTGGTTAAATTCAGATCTGTTAAAAAGTGGTTTCCATGACTTCTGTAGAATTTTCCATACACTCCACCTTCAGCACGTTCATTTCTTCCTTATGTGACCTATGTGCAGTCGATGTTGCGTCATTTTGGTCACCTTGTCTGAAGAAGGGTCTAAAGGTACAGAGGGAATACTTCATAATTTAAATCCAGCCACCAGTTCCCAAACACACTTGGTCCAGGTATGTTTGCTTATTTATCATGCACAGTTGTTTTGATTTCTTAATCCAGTAGTAAATACAGAGACAAATCTCTCAGAACATTTGGAGATCAAAACCAAAATATACCTTATAAATACGGACATTTGATTTTCTATTACAAAAGTAATACCTATAACATGGCTTTGAAAAGAAATTGTGTAAAGAACTCTCAGAACTCAGTAAAAAAAGGAAAATGACCCGTGTATAAATAGGCAAATATGCAAATAGGTATTTTCCAGTGAAGATATACAATAACCAATACGCACATGAAAAGATGTATGACAACTGTATTTAAAATTTGCGGGGGGCGGAGCAAGATGGCCGAATAGGAGCAGCTCCAGTCTCCAACTCCCAGCGCGAGCGACACAGAAGACCGGTGATTTCTGCATTTTCAACTGAGGTACTGGGTTCATCTCACTGGGGAGTGCCGGACGATCCGTGCTGGTCAGCTGCTGCAGCCCCACCAGCGAGAGCTGAAGCAGGGCGAGGCATTGCCTCACCTGGGAAGCGCAAGGGGGAAGGGAGTCCCTTTTCCTAGCCAGGGGAACTGAGACACACAACACCTGGAAAATCGGGTAACTCCCACCCCAATACTGCGCTTTAAGCAAACAGGCACACCAGGAGATCATATCCCACACCTGGCCGGGAGGGTCCCACACCCACGGAGCCTCCCTCATTGCCAGCACAGCAGTCTGTGATCTACCGGCAAGGCAGCAGCGAGGCTGGGGGAGGGGCGCCCGCCATTGCTGAGGCTTAAGTAGGTAAACAAAGCTGCTGGGAAGCTCGAACTGGGTGGAGCTCACAGCAGCTCAAGGAAACCTGCCTGTCTCTGTAGACTCCACCTCTGGGGACAGGGCACAGTAAACTAAACAAACACAGCTGACACCTCTGCAGACGCAAACGACTCTGTCTGACAGCTCTGAAGAGAGCAGTGGATCTCCCAACACGGAGGTTGAGATCTGAGAAGGGACAGACTCCCTGCTCAAGTGGGTCCCTGACCCCTGAGTAGCCTAAATGGGAGACATCCCCCACTAGGGGCAGTCTGACACCCCACACCTCACAGGGAGGAGTACACCCCTGAGAGGAAGCTTCCAAAGCAAGAATCAGACAGGTACACTCGCTGTTCAGAAATATTCTATCTTCTGCAGCCTCTGCTGCTGATACCCAGGCAAACAGGGTCTGGAGTGGACTTCAAGCAATCTCCAACAGACCTACAGCTGAGGGTCCTGACTGTTAGAAGGAAAACTATCAAACAGGAAGGACACCTACACCAAAACCCCATCAGTACATCACCATCATCAAAGACCAGAGGCAGATAAAACCACAAAGATGGGGAAAAAGCAGGGCAGAAAAGCTGGAAATTCAAAAAATAAGAGCGCATCTCCCCCGGCAAAGGAGCGCAGCTCATTGCCAGCAACGGATCAAAGCTGGACGGAGAATGACTTTGACGAGATGAGAGAAGAAGGCTTCAGTCCATCAAATTTCTCAGAGCTAAAGGAGGAATTACGTACCCAGCGCAAAGAAACTAAAAATCTTGAAAAAAAAGTGGAAGAATTGATGGCTAGAGTAATTAATGCAGAGAAGGTCCTAAACGAAATGAAAGAGATGAAAACCATGACACGAGAAATACGTGACAAATGCACAAGCTTCAGTAACCGACTCGATCAACTGGAAGAAAGAGTATCAGCGACTGAGGATCAAATGAATGAAATGAAGCGAGAAGAGAAACCAAAAGAAAAAAGAAGAAAAAGAAATGAACAAAGCCTGCAAGAAGTATGGGATTATGTAAAAACACCAAATCTACGTCTGATTGGGGTGCCTGAAAGTGAGGGGGAAAATGGAACCAAGTTGGAAAACACTCTTCAGGATATCATCCAGGAGAACTTCCCCAACCTAGTAGGGCAGGCCAACATTCAAATCCAGGAAATACAGAGAACGCCACAAAGATACTGCTCGAGAAGAGCAACTCCAAGACACATAATTGCCAGATTCACCAAAGTTGAAATGAAGGAAAAAATCTTAAGGGCAGCCAGAGAGAAAGGTCGGGTTACCCACAAAGGGAAGCCCATCAGACTAACAGCAGATCTCTCAGCAGAAACTCTACAAGCCAGAAGAGCGTGGGGGCCAATATTCAACATTCTTAAAGAAAAGAATTTTAAACCCAGAATTTCATATCCAGCCAAACTAAGTTTCATAAGTGAAGGAGAAATAAAATCCCTTACAGATAAGCAAATGCTTAGAGATTTTGTCACCACTAGGCCTGCCTTACAAGAGACCCTGAAGGAAGCACTAAACATGGAAAGGAACAACCGGTACCAGCCATTGCAAAAACATGCCAAAATGTAAAGACCATCGAGGCTAGGAAGAAACTGCATCAACTAACGAGCAAAATAACCAGTTAATATCATAATGGCAGGATCAAGTTCACACATGACAATCTTAACCTTAAATGTAAATGGACTAAATGCTCCAATTGAAAGACACAGACTGGCAAACTGGATAAAGAGTCAAGACCCATCAGTCTGCTGTATTCAGGAGACCCATCTCACACGCAGAGACATACATAGGCTCAAAATAAAGGGATGGAGGAAGATTTACCAAGCAAATGGAGAACAAAAAAAAGCAGGGGTTGCAATACTAGTCTCTGATAAAACAGACTTTAAACCATCAAAGATCAAAAGAGACAAAGAAGGCCATTACATAATGGTAAAGGGATCAATTCAACAGGAAGAGCTAACTATCCTAAATATATATGCACCCAATACAGGAGCACCCAGATTCATAAAGCAAGTCCTTAGAGATTTACAAAGAGACTTAGAGTCCCATACAATAATAATGGGAGACTTCAACACTCCACTGTCAACATTAGACAGATCAACGAGACAGAAAGTTAACAAGGATATCCAGGAATTGAACTCATCTCTGCAGCAAGCAGACCTAATAGACATCTATAGAACTCTCCACCCCAAATCAACAGAATATACATTCTTCTCAGCACCACATCATACTTACTCCAAAATTGACCACATAATTGGAAGTAAAGCACTCCTCAGCAAATGTACAAGAACAGAAATTATAACAAACTGTCTCTCAGACCACAGTGCAATCAAACTAGAACTCAGGACTAAGAAACTCAATCAAAACCACTCAACTACATGGAAACTGAACAACCTGCTCCTGAATGACTACTGGGTACATAACGAAATGAAGGCAGAAATAAAGATGTTCTTTGAAACCAATGAGTACAAAGATACAACATACCAGAATCTCTGGGACACATTTAAAGCAGTGTGTAGAGGGAAATTTATAGCACTAAATGCCCACAAGAGAAAGCAGGAAAGATCTAAAATTGACACTCTAACATCGCAATTAAAAGAACTAGAGAAGCAAGAGCAAACACATTTGAAAGCTAGCAGAAGGCAAGAAATAACTAAGATCAGAGCAGAACTGAAGGAGATAGAGACACAAAAAACCCTCCAAAAAATCAATGAATCCAGGAGTTGGTTTTTTGAAAAGATCAACAAAATTGACAGACCACTAGCCAGACTAATAAAGAAGAAAAGAGAGAAGAATCAAATCGACACAATTAAAAATGATAAAGGGGATATCACCACCAACCCCACAGAAATACAAACTACATCAGAGAATACTATAAACACCTCTACGCAAATAAACTGGAAAATCTAGAAGAAATGGATAATTTCCTGGACACTTACACTCTTCCAAGACTAAACCAGGAAGAAGTTGAATCCCTGAATAGACCAATAGCAGGCTCTGAAATTGAGGCAACAATTAAAAGCCTACCAACTAAAAAAAGTCCAGGACCAGATGGATTCACAGGTGAATTCTACCAGAGGTACAAGGAGGAGTTGGTACCATTTCTTCTGAAACTATTCCAATCAATAGAAAAAGAGGGAATCCTCCCTAACTCATTTTATGAGGCCAACATCATCCTGATACCAAATCCTGGCAGAGACACAACAAAAAAAGAGAATTTTAGACCAATATCCCTGATGAACATCGATGCAAAAATCCTCAATAAAATACTGGCAAACCGGATTCAGCAACATATCAAAAAGCTTATCCACCATGATCAAGGGGGCTTCATCCCTGGGATGCAAGGCTGGTTCAACATTCGCAAATTAATAAACATAATCCAGCATATAAACAGAACCAAAGACAAGAACCACATGATTATCTCAATAGATGCAGAAAAGGCTTTTGACAAAATTCAACAGCCCTTCATGCTAAAAACGCTCAATAAATTCGGTATTGATGGAACGTACCTCAAAATAATAAGAGCTATTTATGACAAACCCACAGCCAATATCATACTGAATGGGCAAAAACTGGAAAAATTCCCTTTGAAAACTGGCACAAGACAGGGATGCCCTCTCTCACCACTCCTATTCAACATAGTGTTGGAAGTTCTGGCTAGGGAAATCAGGCAAGAGAAAGAAATCAAGGGTATTCAGTTAGGAAAAGAAGAAGTCAAACTGTCCCTGTTTGCAGATGACATGATTGTATATTTAGAAAACTCCATTGTCTCAGCCCAAAATCTCCTTAAGCTGATAAGCAACTTCAGCAAAGTCTCAGGATACAAAATTAATGTGCAAAAATCACAAGCATTCTTATACACCAGTAACAGACAAACAGAGAGCCAAATCAGGAATGAACTTCCATTCACAATTGCTTCAAAGAGAATCAAATACCTAGGAATCCAACTTACAAGGGATGTAAAGGACCTCTTCAAGGAGAACTACAAACCACTGCTCAGTGAAATCAAAGAGGACACAAACAAATGGAAGAACATACCATGCTCATGGATAGGAAGAATCAATATCGTGAAAATGGCCATACTGCCCAAGGTTATTTATAGATTCAATGCC
Source organism: Macaca mulatta (assembly GCF_049350105.2). Classification (NCBI taxonomy): domain Eukaryota; kingdom Metazoa; phylum Chordata; class Mammalia; order Primates; family Cercopithecidae; genus Macaca; species Macaca mulatta. The sequence goes on from NC_133411.1 coordinate 9,748,202, forward strand.
ATCCCCATCAAGCTACCAATGAGTTTCTTCACAGAATTGGAAAAAACTGCTTTAAAGTTCATATGGAACCAAAAAAGAGCCCGCATCTCCAAGACAATCCTAAGTCAAAAGAACAAAGCTGGAGGCATCACGCTACCTGACTTCAAACTATACTACAAGGCTACAGTAACCAAAACAGCATGGTACTGGTACCAAAACAGAGATATAGACCAATGGAACAGAACAGAGTCCTCAGAAATAATACCACACATCTACAGCCATTTGTTCTTTGACAAACCTGAGAGAAACAAGAAATGGGGAACGGATTCCCTATTTAATAAATGGTGCTGGGAAAATTGGCTAGCCATAAGTAGAAAGCTGAAACTGGATCCTTTCCTTACTCCTTATACGAAAATTAATTCAAGATGGATTAGAGACTTAAATGTTAGACCTAATACCATAAAAATCCTAGAGGAAAACCTAGGTAGTACCATTCAGGACATAGGCATGGGCAAAGACTTCATGTCTAAAACACCAAAAGCAATGGCAGCAAAAGCCAAAATTGACAAATGGGATCTCATTAAACTAAAGAGTTTCTGCACAGCAAAAGAAACTACCATCAGAGTGAACAGGCAACCTACAGAATGGGAGAAAATTTTTGCAATCTACTCATCTGACAAAGGGCTAATATCCAGAACCTACAAAGAACTCAAACAAATTTACAAGAAAAAAACAAACAACCCCATCAAAAAGTGGGCAAAGGATATGAACAGACATTTCTCAAAAGAAGACATTCATACAGCCAACAGACACATGAAAAAATGCTCATCATCACTGGCCATCAGAGAAATGCAAATCAAAACCACAATGAGATACCATCTCACACCAGTTAGAATGGCGATCATTAAAAAGTCAGGAAACAACAGGTGCTGGAGAGGATGTGGAGAAATGGGAACACTTTTACACTGTTGGTGGGATTGTAAACTAGTTCAACCATTATGGAAAACAGTATGGCGATTCCTCAAGGATCTAGAACTAGATGTACCATATGACCCAGCCATCCCATTACTGGGTATATACCCAAAGGATTATAAATTATGCTGCTATAAAAACACATGCACACGTATGTTTATTGCAGCACTATTCACAATAGCAAAGACTTGGAATCAACCCAAATGTCCATCAGTGACAGATTGGATTAAGAAAATGTGGCACATATACACCATGGAATACTATGCAGCCATAAAAAAGGATGAGTTTGCGTCCTTTGTAGGGACTTGGATGCAGCTGGAATCCATCATTCTTAGCAAACTATCACAAGAACAGAAAACCAAACACCGCATGTTCTCACTCATAGGTGGGAACTGAACAATGAGATCACTCGGACTCAGGAAGGGGAACATCACACACCGGGGCCTATCATGGGGAGGGGGGAGGGGGGAGGGATTGCATTGGGAGTTATACCTGATGTAAATGACGAGTTGATGGGTGCAGCACAGCAACATGGCACAAGTATACATATGTAACAAACCTGCACGTTATGCACATGTACCCTACAACTTAAAGTATAATAATAATAAATAAATTTAAAAAAAAGAAAACAAAAATAAATAAATAAATATATAAAATTTGCATATGTTATAATATAGTTTAAGATTAAAAAAAAAAAGAAAAGATGTATGACATCACTGGTCATCAGGGAAATGCAAGTCAAAATTGGAATGACATGCTAGGTAATTTCCATAAAGATAGTTTCAGAAAACCAAAGAATAACAAGCATTGACAAGCATGTGGAGAAATTGGAGCCTTCATCCACTGCTGGAGGGTTTAAACAGAGAGAGTTACCATGAGACCCAGCAATTTCACTCCCTAGTATATGCCTAGGATAAATGAAATGTATGTCCACACAAAAGCTTGGACCTGCATATTCTCATTAGCATTATTCACAAGAGCTAAAAAGTGGAAAGCATTGAAATATCCATCAACTGAGGATAAATAAACGACAATAGATAATGAAATGTGGTATATTCATTCCACAGACTTTTATTCTGCAATAAAAAGATATGAAATCCTGTGCGTGATACAACGTGGATGGACCGTGGAAACACCATACTGAGCGAAAGAGGCCAAAAGGCAAAAGACATATTCCCTACACTATGGGCCTCATGCCTGTGTCGTAATGGCTGGTCAGGGGGAGATCTGCATTGTTTGTTGGTTTTTAACTTAACCATCATAATGCAGTGGAGAAGTTGGGATAGAGCATTAGAATGCATAAAGTCACAATGGAAATAAGAGGAAATAAGAGAAAGTCATTTTTATTTTAGGTCAATTGATCCTTTCTTAATTTTAAGACTTCCTACAGTTATATTTATTTCTTATTTTCCTGGATTTTAAAAAGGTTTATTTTTCTAAATTTTTATCTCTGTACATAAAATCTCTAATGCTTGATTTTGATCCAAAAGCAATTATGTTCATACATTTTCATGAAAATCATAATATAGCTGTAAAATGACCAACTTACAGACATTTATGGACAGTCTGTCAGACCAGGCATAAGCTGTCTTTGTTAACTTTAGATACTAAGAAAAGGAACTTTCTGCAAGTATAAAGCTTCACATTTACATGGATACATGTGTATACAAGACATTTATATAAATCAAATTGAATGAACGACCTGAAATGTGTTCTTAATAGCAGAAACAGAGTGAATGTAATTATTTCTTTTGGATTTCCTGTAAAAAATTCATACAGGATGTGGTCAAGTCACCTTTATCATGGTTAACACAAAATTAAAAGGCTGCTCTCTGAAGTGTAGATCAAACTCAGGTGCACCAAAGAATGAATTCTGGGCATCTCAGGACACAGCAATTCTGAGGGAAATCTACTGAATTCTCAAAAGCGTGTTGCAAAATCTCCATTCTACACTCAGCTTTTGCTTCCAAAGTTCTGCCACCTAGGACCTCAGTCCCTCATTCTGAGCAGTGGCATAGATTCCAGCATGGAATATGCCCTCTAACAGAATAAAGTATGCCCTGGCAGTTGTGTGCAGGGCCAGCTTCTACCCACCTGTGAGTTTTCAGGGATTTGTGAGCTGGTTGACATTACTGGTAGCTTGAAACCAGAGGCAGTGGGAGAATAGTATACACCACGGAAATTGGAAAGGACAATTTCACATAGAAATTCCTCAGACAATGTTGAAGAAGCCTTTCCAGCTTGCTTCTGGGCCTCATGTACGCCCTTCTAAGAGAGGGAGACTTGTGAGTCATGACTTTTCATGCTTGCCTTTGGTCCTCTGGACGTGGCCTCTTTACAGTTCTGGGGCCTCTGGAGGCTCCTGCCCGGAGTGTCTTTGGCTTATTCAGGGGTTGCCTCTGGTCTGAGGCTGTGGAGTCCTTCCTGTCACTTGTGCATAAATTTCCTTCCTTATGAAATATAAGAAGCCCATGGTGGCCACACATCAGCTAGGCTAGCATGAACAATGGTACAGGTGGTGTCCATAGCTCCCACTCCTGGATCTGTCTTCAGTTGGTGCCAAACTGAGAAGGGCAAGAAAACAGCCTCAAAGTCCCCCAAAGTTAACCCTCAAAGTATTTTAAGTCTTCGTATATATCCCATTTTCTCTTCACAGGTTTGTTAATAAAATGTTAAACTTATGTTGTAATTAACATTCTCCCAAATCTACCAACTCCCCCACTAAACCTTCAAGTTGATAAACTCAATTTCCTTCTACTTCTTCTCCATTATAAATACCATTTAAAAAACATTCTTCAAAATCTCAAAGGCCTTGCCTCCAGTTTGCTGAAATCTGTTGCTCACAACATGTAATTACTTTGTGTTACACTTTCAGGCATTTCCTTGGATCTGAATCATCCATAAGCATTACCCCAAAATCACGTCCTTTCCTTTCATTTTGTCTTGTACATTTTCCAGGTTCCACCTTTTGTATGGGAGCCAGATTGTGATGGTTAATCTTATGCATCAACTTGGCTTGACCAATGTGCCCACATACTTGGTCAAACATTATCTTGTAAAGGTGTTTTTTTTTGTTTTTGTTTTTGTTTTTCTGAATGAGATTAACGTTTAAATTAGTGGACTGTGAGTAAAGCACATTACTCTCCATAATGTGGGTGGGCCTCATCCAATCAGTTGAAGGCCTTTCCTAGAACAAATACTGACCTCCCTGAGCAAGATGAAATTCAGCCAGAAGAAGCCTTGGAACTCCAGCAACTCTTCTCTGGGTCTCCAGCCTGGCTGCTCCCCAAGGTTTTGGGGAGCAAGCCTCCACAATACACAAGCCAATTCTTAAATCAATCCTACATATCTATTTCTCTCTCCCTCCCTCTCTCTTTCCCTCACTTTTCATCCTGTTGGTTCTGTGTCTCTTGAGAACCATGAGTAATACACATAGATGCTAGATCTTCTTCCCCTTTTCTCCTTTCTCTGTCTCCCTCAATATCTTTGGGACCCTCACTGTACCACTTTCTCTCTGACCCCGGGAAGTAACATTTCCCAGTGGGGAAGGTTTTAGAGAACCAGCCCCACATTCTTTTTGCTAGCTCAGGAACCAGGTTCTCCCTGCAGCTCTTCCTCACACCTGCCTTCTTCTCACACCACCCACATCCTCATACTGACCCCCTCCTAGCACCTGTCCCCAGTACCTGACCCTCTCCTTCCTCCTGATCCATTCTGGTTCCTTGCCCCCCTCCTCCCACCTGCCTCCCTCTTAACACTCGTCCCTCCTTAAACCTGTCCCCTCCTGGCACCTGCCCCATTCCTCCTACCCAGCCCCTCCTAGAACCTGCTCTCTCCTCACCCTTCTCCCCTCCTCATACCCGCCCCATTCCTTGCCCCTGCACCTCTGCTCATGCCTGCCCCCTCCTCACACCTGCTGCTCAACTCTAACTCCTCTTCCTCTCCTTTCATTCCTCTTCCTTCCATCACTTGGCATCTATCCTCCTTATCTATCCCACTCCCCAGCTAATGTCCCTGCCATTTTGGGGCACATGCAGCTCAGCTGGCTTCATTTGGCTGCGAATGTGGGTCTACTTTCAACCCTGCAGCTGTGTAGTTGCTGGGAGTCCTTGGGATAAAGCAGCTCCCCTCCCTCTTCACAGGTAACTTGCTGGGCTCCTGTACTCCTCCCAGAGACAGGTGATGCTGCTCCTGACTACACATGCCATGTGCACAGTTCCTTATTGTTTCTATAGCTTTCCTTGGCTGTGCACTGCCATGGCTCCAACACATCTCTGTTTCTTCACAGAAAGCACAAGAAAGGCCACCTCCATCTGCCCCTTTAATGAGGTTATACTTCACACACTTCCCAGGCCCTGCCCATTGTGACTGTGGAGCTGTTTGCTCTCCTCTCCCCTGGTGTCCGTCTCTTCTGTAGTCACTATTTCCCATTAAGGGAGTAGGGGACGTAGGCCCTAGATATGAAATCAGCACTAAGTTTTGGTCTTTAATGATCTTAGATTCCCTGCTTCCTATTGACTTGTTGCAGAAGCAAATCTCAATTCAGATAGCTAGCTTCCAGGAATAAATCCTACAGTAATTATGTTCTCAGGGATTAATTAATCAAACAGGTATTCTGGTCTTCCCTGCATATTATTTCTCAGAAGCCACCTCATGTTTCTTCTAAAATCCCTCAGCTTCATCTTCCCCTGAAAGATTTCCCTACTGCATGGCTCTCCCACCCATCCTGTTTCCCCTAGGCTGTGGGGGCCATGCACCCAGGGAAGGGTTTGCTGTCTTCTACTGGCTTCCCTCCACTTCATTTTTTACCAGCCTGTCTACTCTCCTACTAAGCATTCTCATCTTCCAATGCTCCAATGAGCACTCTGATTTCTCTGGTCAAAGTAGGAGAAAGGGTTTTGCTGTGTGCATTTTCAGATTCATACACACTCTACAGTTACCATCTCTGCACAACCTACTCAGTAGCCTCTGCAATGGTCAGTTACATGTGCTACCATTCAGTGACCACTAGAGATTGCTCTGAAGAGAAGACACTGAGATGTGCTAGAAGATTCCAGGCTGGTTTCTCTGTGTGAGGATGGTTGTTGCAGGGGCAGTGATGGGCTGGAACTGGTCAGATGCAGCTCAGCACTGATTGTGAATGTTGAAGACTTTTACAAGGCAATTGTTAAACCATCGGCAACTGCCTTGAAATTACCCAGGGTGGAGGTATTGACATAACAGAAATCACTAAACCTACAAATCTGTTTTTGGTTTTGCGCTATTGTTTTCTAGAAAGCTAGTCTGCCAGCACATGAGTGAGGGTGAGTGTTCTACCAGTTTCTGGTTCTTTTTACAATAGTGATGTTTCCTGGGTTCTCCATGTGAGGCAGAGAAAGAGATAGAGAGAGAGAGAAGTGAGGGGTGGAAGGAGAGAGAGAGAGGGAGGAAAAGAGAGACAGGTCAGACAGAGGAAGAAGGATTGCTAGTTTCTTGGACATGTACTACAGCGCAGTAGTGACTGCACCCTCTTCCTCCCTTCCTAACTAGGGCTACTGATATGGTTTTGTGTCCCCACACAAATCTCATCTTGAATTGTAATCTCTACATATCCAAAAAGGCACCTGGTGGGAGGTGATTGGATAATGGGGGCAGTTTCCCCCATGCTGTTCTTGTGACAGTGAATTCTCATGAGATCTGACGGTTTTATAAGGGGTTCTTCCCTTTTCTCTTGGCACTTCTCCTTCCTGCCACCTTGTGAAGATGGTGCCTTGCTTCCCTTTTGCTTTCTGCCATGATTGGATGCTTTCTCAGGCCTCCCTGGCTATGCTAAACTGTGACCCAATTAAACCTCTTTCTTGTATAAATTACCCAGTCTTGGGCAGTTCTTTATAGCAGTGTGGAAACAGACGAATACAGCTACTCCGCCTGGTCAACCTCCTTCCATCATTGGGACAACCTCTTCTCATCAAGGGTAACAGACCCAGAGCCTGTCTACCCAAGTCTGAAATAGGGTCATCTCCCTGTTTAAGTCTTGGATATGCTATGGCAGCCATACCATAGCAGTGATACCATACCACTGTTTGCACATGCCCGTCATCACATGCCCTATGATGTGAAAACATGTTTACTGGTGTGTTTGCTTTAGTTGATTGTCACCACTTGACCAACTTGGAAGCCGAAACCTAATTTTATTTACTTTGAATATGTACAGCCTCACTCTGTGTCTAAATATCACAGACTGTCATTAGATTTTATTATTCATATGAAGAAACAAGAGAAGAAAAAAAGGAGAATCTCCAAAAAGGAACGAACATCTGGGGAATAATAAGAGACTGAGGAAATTCTTTAAGCCCAACAGGTCCAGAGCAGTGAGAACAACGACTACCTCAGCAGGAAAGTAGGAGCAGAACATGGGGCAGGTTGGAAGAAGCCAGCCTGTCTCTGGAACCAGGAAGGGGCAAAATTCACAGGCTACTTTAAGTTAGAAAATTTCCAGACTCCTTGTGTTAGAAGAAATTGTTGATCTAAATTAAGTTCATCTCAATTTGTTTAAGGGATTACTTTTACATTGATTAGATATGTTTAATTTAAATGGGCAAGTGATCTTTAAATGCCTTACTATTCTGCAAGCAAAATTGTCATTAAGCAGTCCTGTCTTATAACAGTGTAACAGGTTGTAAAGGGATGGAGCCCTGCCAACTGCCTGGACATTACTTTCATGCACAGACAGACACTAACTACACTGTATTGGGTGGACCTGCACAGTTACCTACAGCATGAATGTGTGGAGGCTGTGTGGGAAACAGAGTAGTGTGGTGTCCTAGGTGTGTAACTGTTTCTTTCTCTTTCTCCCAGAGGGTTCTCAGCTTGGCCTGCCCATAGCCCACTGTCTGCTGCTTGGGGATCCTGGTTCTACCACAGGCTTTTAACTTGCACAGACAACTCCCCTTCATTACATAAACACACACACACACAAACACACACATACACACACACACACACACACACAGTGATAGTTGATACTCATTTGATCAATGTTAATTCTAGAAAAATTGACATAATATTCCCCATTCAGTGGATAAGAAAACTGGGGTGAAGACTTACCTCAACTTCTATGACTAACCAGGGTCAGAATTGGAAATACCGTGTTTGTCCTCTTGCTCCCAGATGCACCTGTCTCTGAGCGCACCAAGGGTGTCTCCATTTGGGCCACTGAACTCCAGCCTCCCAGGGTGAAGTCCCTGTCTTGAGGCTGAGTGGGTAATAAGAGGATAATTCCCACTTCCAAGTCAGTGAACAAAACCTACTGCCCTGCATGACCCAATGCTCATGATTTAAGTGGATTAATTACAATTGTCTGTGTGTTTCTGGCATAAAATGAACAAAGACTGTAAACAGATTTCATGAGAAAAAATTTAAAATTTAGATATATCAATATTTTTTCCCAATTTGGAAATGATTTCCAATGTAGTCTTTCTCAGCTTCTATGGTTGTGTTTTTATTATTAACTGATGGTCTATTTGGAACTAAATTATTGTTGAGGAATTAATTGGACTTATTATAATTTTAAATGAGTACATTTGAACAAAAATTAGTTTGTAATCAACTAAGTATGGAAATGTATAAAAGAGTGACATCCAACTGGGACCAGCCTAAGGTGCCCCAGTGGTGGAACCCATCTGCTTTTAAAAGTTGTATGTTTTCTGCAAATAAAAAGAAATGTGGAAGTATAGTTCAAAGGTAAAAATGTAAATTTACACTAATGCATAGATTTTAAGATAGAAAATCAAAGCCATCTGAATACAGAGTACATATACATGATCATACACACAGCCACTTAGTCTTATGTATATAACTCTCTCTCTCTCTCTCTCACCCACACACACACCCCCACACCCACGCCCACACACACACATACACATACACAGAGAAACACTCAGTGGGGCACATACATCTGTATGCACATGCACAAACTCCAAACACCATTCTCTTACTTTGTGGAGAAATACTAAATAAAATATTATGAAAAACTAAAAACAATTTTAAAAATCACAACTCTAACAATATAAACATAGCCTAACATTAATTCTGGTGCAACTTCTATGCCCTGATGTTGACACTGGTGGACAGAAACGTGAGCTAGGAGGCGCTGTCTTCGCCAAGGATGTTTTTACATTGCTGTATCTGTCAGCCTCTTTGAGGATCAAGCACAGTTATTTTTTTTTTCCTTGTCCTTTTTATCTCAATTCTACATTTCACATTAGAAAATAATCCAACCTAATGTCTGCCCCAGGGAAATCTCTCTAGATTCATACATTTATTGATAGAGTAGGTCACATGGAAATTTAATCTAATATAGGTTTAAGTGGAAAGAATAAGAACAGGCACATTTATTATTTCTATATATCCCCAAACCAGCCAAGCTGATGTTATTTTGAGATCTCTGCAATGGAATTTTTTAAAAAAGAGTATTAAGTAAAACGGAGCCTGCATCATAATTTAATGATTCTGCTAATGTGCTTCTTGATTTTAATCTACTATACATCCATTGCAATTATGTAGTGGAATTATTTAATGTGATTTTGCCTGTCTGAATCTATTATTTTTCCACAAGAAGCTGTCTGGAAAATACCAAAACGTATATCACCTGACAGGCAAATAGATTTCCATTCTCAGCAAAGTATAATATGTAATTTAAATTCATTATCTGAGGATGTGAGATCACATTAAATATATAGAAAATAATCTTTCTGGTCGGGGGCAGCTGAATTTTTACTATCAAAATAGATCAGATTTCCATAATATTAACAGTTTCATTATCTTGAGAAAAGAAGAAAAGTGCTATTTTTATCAGCCCACTTGCATTGGTTGGATTCTAGTATGTATTTCAAATTTGTCCACAGCTGTTTAGCATTAAAACCAATGAGACTGATTACATTATAGAAGGTTCCCTCCTTCTATACCTTGGAACATATTGGCTGCAATGGTCTGAATGTTGATGTCCTCTCCCCCACATTAATATGTTGGAATCCAATGTGATCATATTAAGAGGTGGGGCCTCTGTGAAACGATTAAGTCATGAGCTCCATCCTCATAAATAGTCTCCTTCTCGCCCTTAGGAAAGAGGCTCAGTGCCAGCGAGCTCCCTTGCCCTTGCCCCCTTTGTTTTGTTAAGGCACCAGCAAGAAGGCGCCATTTTTGAAGCAGAGAATAAACTCTCACCAGACAACAAATTTATATTTTTTTTCTCAATTCTGATGTACTATAAGAATATAAATACTCCTTGCGTGAGACATTAGAATTCTAAATAGGATTAGTAGGACATCCTTTTTTTCTTTTCTTTTCTTTTTTTCCCTTGGGACCCCAGGATGTGCCCATCCTCAGGCCACAGACACTAGCCTTAGCTCAGGTCCCAGCCTCTAGGTGGGGTCCTAACACAAGCAGGCAGCCACCCCCAAGCCGTGACTGTGGTTCTCACTTTGGAATTTCATCAAACTGCCAGAGATATAGAAAGCTGGCGTCAGGTCCAGCAGGGTCAGCTGCCCCTCCCAGGGACAATGTGTTGCTCCCACCCACCACTGCCCAGGCCCGCTGTCTCCTCTGCCTCACTGACCCCCTGCCGAGTCTCCCCGTTCCTGAGCCAGCACTGCATTCATCCGGCTCTCTTTTTTAAATTATTATTATACTTTAAGTTCTGGGATACACATGCAGAATGTGCAGGTGTTTTACATAAGTACACACATGCCATGGTGGTTTGCTCCAGCCATCAACCCATTATCTACATTAGGTATTTCTCCTAATGCTATCCCTTCGTTTGCCCCCCCACCCCCCAACAGGCCCCAGTGTGTGATGTTCCCCTCCCTGTGTCCATGTGTTCTTATTGTTCAATTCCCACTTATGAGTGACAACATGTGGTATTTGGTTTTCTGTTCTTGTATTAGTTTGCTGAGAATGATGGTTTCCAGCTTCATCCATGTCCCTGCAAAGGACATGAACTCATCCTTTCTTATGGCTGTATAGTATTCGATGGTGTCTAATTAAACTAAAGAACTTCTGCACAGCAAAAGAAACTATCATCAGAGTGAACAGGCAATCTACAGAATGGGAGAAAATTTTTGCAGTCTATCCATCTGACAAAGGGCTAATATCCAAAATCTACAACGAACTTAAACAGATTTACACGTTAAAAAAAAATCAAAAAGTGGGCAAAGGATACGAACAGACACTTCTCAAAAAAAGACATTTATGAAGTCAACAAACATAGGAAAAAAGCTCATCATCACTGGTTGTTAGAGAAATGCAAAGCAAAACCACAATGAGATACCATCTCATTCCAGTTAGAATGGTGATCATTAAAAAGTGGAAATGACAGATGCTGGAGAGGATGTGGAGAAACAGGAATGCTTTTGCACTGCTGGTGGGAGTATAAATTAGTTCAACTATTACGGAAGATGGTGTGGCAATTCGTCAAGGATCTAGAACCAAAAATACCATTTGACCCAGCAGTCCCATTCCTGGGTGTATACCCAAAGGATTATATATCATTCTATTATAAAGACACATGCATACGTATGTTTATTGCAACACTGTTCACAATAGCAAAGACTTGGAAACGACCCAAATGCCCATCAATAATAGACTGGATAAAGAAAATGTGGGACATACGTTTAACAACTCTAAAAAGTAACTTTAATTTTAAAAATATTTACAAGCATTATCAACCCTATTCTCTGCAGCAGGTTTATTGGAGGTGAAGCAGTGGAAGAACAAGACTTGGAGAGCTTTGGTTGTGTCTCTCTTACTCTCCAGAAGTATGAAAAAATAAATTTTCATTGTTCAAGCCGCCAAGTTTGTGGCACTTTCTTACAGCAGCAATAGCTCACTAATACGCAAGCATGTTTTTATTGCAGAAAGAATTTTGTCTTATAAAATATCAGAATTATGTTTGTATAGGTTGTGATTTAAAGAGCTATAATGTGTATTGAAATCTTCAGCACATTCATAGAAAACACATGAGACTTAATGTAATCATTCTCTTAAAATATTTAGTAGGGTAGGAGACTTTTAATCTGAACTTGGCACTTTAAAATTCCTGGATTATATTGTTGCACTAGATATAGATAGATAGATAGATAGATAGATAGATAGATAGATTTAATTCATTTTGCATACAACTATCTAGTGGGATATATGTAATGTAATAGGCAAAATATAGATAGTATACTATATATTATAATTTATGCTGTATAATAGATATTATATATATATACATATATATTCATATATTATGATACATATATGATACATATGATATGATACATATGATATAATATATATGTATCATATTATCATATATGTATATTATATATCATGTTTGTATGTGTGTATTCCATCAAATATTAGTATTTTTAGACAAAATGAATAGGCTTGCCTAAAATTTTATCTTTAAAATATCTTGGTTTTAATGTCAATAATTTGTTTGCATCATTCATCCCAAATTTAGTTTTAAGGAAGAGGAACAGGACTAGTCAATTCAATATGGGTGTACCACAGAAAAATCATATTATGATGTATAATGTTGTTGAATGTGGCCTTGGGAAATAAGAATTGTTAAACTATTTTAATCCTTTAGAGAACTTTGATCCTTTAGAGGCTATCAGTAAATATTGCATAAAATATAAGCAACTTTTTTAGTAAAATAATGAAGACATCTTTTCCAAATTGAATTTTAGTGAGTTTTTGTACACATCAAATGTCCTAAGGAATTACTGGGATAAAAATTATTACATTAATCATATTGCTAGATCTCAATATTAAAATATTTCTGCACTATAAATTGTCATGAACACTCAGCAAAGTCAGCATGGACTGACACAATTTGGTTCAGATGTTGAGATTGATGGTTACACACACACACACACACACACACACACAAAAACACACACACACAAAAAAACAATCCAAGAGGTATGATAAGGTTTATCACTTACATAATTGAGGCTTTTCTGAGTATAGAATGGCAGATCCACTCAGCAGTTCCAAAATCTCCTAGGAGAATAAGGAAAAGAGAGTAGCCTGTGGCTATTACTATGGTTAGAGGTTGGGGTCAGGGTGATGGTACTTAACACAACAGGGGCTTCTGTGAATTGAATATCCCCATTGCACTGGCTGACTCCAAAGTACAGAGAATCTTCCTTATCAGCTTTCTTATCAGCTTGCCCAGATGTGTGACACAAAGAGAAGACAGAGGGGTAAGGCTCAAAATCTGTCAGCAGCCAAATGTCAAAAAGTGAAATCAGACTCCTTATAACAGAAACATAATGTTAACTTAGTTACGAGATCTAATCCATTTACTATACTCTTAAATTAGACTTGTTAAATATTTTATTTACTAATTTGAAATCTATATTCACAATTGATAACTATGTTTTACTTTTTATTTTAGGAGTACTATTTCAAGTTTTGGAATTGGATTGTGTAGGCTAGCTTCATAAAATGATATTGTAAATTTCCTTTTATTCTTCTTATAGTAGAACAGTTAAATAAATTAGTAATTATTTGTTTATTGAAAGTTTTGTAAAATCCCAATTCCAGAGTTCTTTGATGGCATTTTTATATCTTCCATTCCTGCTAAGTAATGTATTTAGATTTGACATAGTTGACTCTCTATGTGTGTTCGTATGTGTATGAAAATATGCACATATATATGGATATAGATGTATGCTTGATATATAGAGATAGAGAAATACACACATAATTGTTTTCTAGAAATTTTCAAATTTATCACACAAAGTTCTACACTGAATTCTTTTAAAATGTTTTCTTGTTATATTGCTTTCACTGGTCTTACTATTATTTGTTCCAACTTTTTTTTGATAGTTTTTTGACTCTGAGAAATTTACTTAAACTTTCTAAGCCTCAGTTTTCTTATTTATAAATTGCGACGGATAAAACCTAAGGTGTGAGTTTTCTTTTGTTGTGTGTCAAATTACCACAAACTTGGTGATTTAAGACAACACACTCTTATTATCTCACCATTTCCATGAGTACAGTGTCTGGGCACAGCTTAACTGAGTCCGCTGTGCAGGGTCTCACCAGGCTACAGTCAAAGTGTTGACCAGGGTTGGCATCTCATCTGAGGTTCAAGATGGTCTTTTAAGCTCATGTGGTTGGTAGTGGAGTTCAGTTCCTTACAGTTGAAGGACTGAGGTGGTTGACTTCTAGAGACTTCTCCCCTCACCCCAATTTCCAGCCATGTGGCAGTCTCCACAAAATGGAACTTTCCTTTTCCATTTTGGTAAGAAGCCAATTCTTGCCTCTTACCACCACCACTTCATCTGAAAGGCTAAACTGATTAAGACAGGCCACCCAGAATAATCACCCTTTGATTAACTCAAAGTCAACTGATTAAGAACCATAATCACATCTGCAAAATGTCTTTACCTTTGCCATATAATGGCAGCAATATCCATCACACTCCTTCTGCACACAGTCAAGGAGCTGGATTACGGGAAGTGAGAACATCAGGGGGTGGGAGTCTTGAGGGTCATCTTAGAATTCTGCCTACTGCACCTACCCAGAAGGGTTGATGATACTTGTCAGTGACTTACTGAGGTAATATCCATAAAGATGCAGTGCACCATCTCAGCAAACTGAATACACTTCTCAGGTTCTGACCAATTCTATGCCCTGAGAGATCTCTTTATGCAGCACCTTTCCTGTCTGACCACAGAAGGGCTATGTGGGTGCTGGGAGTGTGCAGGGCCTTTGCCAGAAGAACATTGGAGGCTCCCTTGTCTCTCTTGCTCTTCCGTGGCACAGACTTTGGATAGATTAAGTCCTGGTCACTCTTTTATCCTCATACACCATGATCAGGGTCTGATTTCAGCTTAGGTCATTTTTCTACTTGCCCAGAAACTACAACCTGGATGTGACCTGGTTTCCTCCATAGAGCACTAGATGTACCCAGGAAGATCATTCAAGGTCCAGCACCAACCAGGCCTGAAACAACACTCCAGAGAGGGGCAGAGCTGTGCCCTGGAGCCTTGCAGGACGTCAGCCCAAGGGAAGGATTTCTGAGCTGCTGGGTTTTGAGAATTTCAACCCTTAGAATTACTGCAGCAGCTTACTGAGGTCATACAGCCTCTCAGTCTCTTTTTTGTATACTAAATCTCTTTTTCTAGACATAAAGGGTCTTCTTCAAAGAAATTTTAGCTGAGCCATTTCAGTCAATTTACGCTAGCTTTTCAAAAGTAAGAAAAATTCTTGAACAGATCAAACTTGCAGAAGTGAAAAGGAACCAAGCACAGGAGTTTCAGTAGGGTTAAAACCTGCTGTTAACTATAAATACTTTCAAATTTTATTCCCTCCCCTAGTACAGAGCAGCTCTCCACATAGATCCACAAATTTTATTTTTTCATCACATAAGTGTTCAATAAACTTTGTGTCTTCCTTAACGCTATGCTGTTCTGGTGGACTGAACTATTGACTAGCCATGTGGCATGTTAAGTCAGAGCCTCCTTCTCTGCAAAGTCCTCTTCATTTCTGGTCTTATTTTTCCTCACACACCTGGGAGGAAAAAGAACTAACTGCAGGTAGACCTCTGCCCAAACCAGCTCTTTCTAGTTCCAAGGCCTCCTGCAAATCCTTTAATTCTGCTTTCTAAACTCGCATAATAATATAACCACTTGAGGACAACACAACTATCTGATAGTGATGCAACCACATCCAAAACCTATTGCAATGTCCAGCATACAGCTGAGGCACTTGAGGCTCTGAGAGAGGGAATGATCTGCCTAAGCCAGCCCTGGGCAGAGCTAGGACTGAACACAAGTCCTCCTCCTCCAAAGTTGGGAGTTTCATAGGGGACTGTCATGGCCCCTTTCCTACACTAGTCAAATTGGGATCAGCCCAATTTATAGGATCAGCCCATTTATGTCTCATGTCCCCATTATATCTCATGGGTAACTTGGTAGTGGTAGTCCCTAGGACATTATTCATATTTTATGAAACGATGGTGACACATTTCATTGATTCTCTTGGAAGAGCAAGGTGTAAGGATGGAAAGATGAATTCTACTCAGACTGGCTGCCCCCAAAGAGACAAAGAAACAGACTTTAGGCCAGGGTCTTTTTCTATCTTTTCTACACTCAAGCAGAGAAAGTTCTGTGCTGAAAGAAAGCCACAGCCACTTAGAACACAAGACCCAGTAGCCAAGGATTTCCTATAATATAAATGAATAAATGCTCCTTGTTTTCACTCAGTGCAGGTGTGTTAGCAATCTATGCATATTAAATACACTTACAAATGTATTATATCCTTTATACTAAAGAAATTTATGACTCTGCCTAAATTATGTGGCCTTGCAAATGTTCCCACGCATTCTGGCTCTTGGCTTTAATAAAATCCTTTGCCTTTGCTGTCATCCACACAATGTAACAGTGGGTTATCTTCTATTATTTTATAATTGGTTTTCATTGTCCTATAATTGATTTCTGTCTGAATCTTACCACTAAAATTATGTTGGAAATCACCCCAGCAACTTAAAGGAAAAAAAGAAAATCACCATCTTCAATTAGGTAATGCTTATAAACAAACATTACCGACCTTGCCAACATCCTACTTTGGTTGCCCTGGAAAGGGGAAGAAGACGTGGCTGGAGAAGGAATAAGACCAGGATGAATGGCCTTGGTTTTCCTTGTTCTAATTCTTGTCCAGGGAATTCTTGGATTGAGACAGAGAGAGAGAGAGAGAGAGAGATTGTATGTTGATATTTTATATATATGTGTATATGTGCATATATATATTTATTTGCTGTCTTTGTTGTCATTAGAAATGGTGCTTGCATTGTTATAAATGAGAAAGACAAACTAAAGTCTTCCCTTTAATTGATTAAAGTTAAATAACTTTAATAATAACTTCAGACAGAGAGATAAACTACCAATAATTTAGAGAATTAAAAGGTAGCTGATGATCAAGACAGTATTAAAATCTCCTTCACTTTGACTAAAATTTAGATAGGTCTTCCTAACACTAGGTCCCTGACCTCCCCCTCTTTTTAGAGCATTTATTAAAAAAAAAAAAAAAAACCACACACTTCTAATTATAAACTCTTACTTTGTTCCTTAGAAATTTAATTTAATTTTTTATATGAAAGTTGCCAGAATCAAAATGGAATCACTAATGTTAAATAAAACTCTGACAAATAGAGCCAGGGAAACCATGAAGAGAAAGTTTTGTTTGCATGCCTGATAATGAAAAAGACTATAAAAAAGAAAGCCTTGCACAAAGGCCATCACAACCTTGCACAAAAAATACTTCTGCAAGGACATCTGCCCAGCAACTGCTTGTCCAACCTTGCACTGGAGTCACCCTTTTATGGATCATGGTAGCCAAGGATAATGATGTCGTGCTTCTCATTTTTTCTTTAAAAACCTTTGCCTTTCTTTACCTCCCAGAATAGGATACATACAAATACATTTATACAGCCCAAGTATTCTCATTGTAATGCTCTATTTCCAAACAAACATCTTTTTCTTTCAGGGAGACTCTGTGTTTGTAATTTAGATTGATGCTTAAAAAGCCCCTTGAGAGTTTCAAAATCTAGAAATGTCTTTCTCAAGGACCTGGGAGCACTCCCTCTCACATGCAATCATCCAGGGAGACAAGGCCCCCCTCTCTCAGTCTTTGTGAAGGGTGGGAGCCTAAATTCAATGGGGCCCCTTACTCCAAGTTGTAAAGTTATCTCAGGTCATGAAGATGTAAGAAAGTTTACCTTTCATTTAGGTTTGGCCAACTGGCAAACACAGATGGCCTATGGTCATCCCTGACTCCAGCTGTTAACAATGCTAATGCCTCTTGCTTCAGCAGAGTTGAGTTCAGGCTATGATCTACTCCCCTATCGCAACAGCCTTGGATAAAGTCTTACTTACCTGTTTTTGTCTGGTGTACTTTTTGTACTAATAGTAGTAAAAATATATTTCAAGCTTTCAGAAAATATTTAAAATATAGGCCTGTAATCCCAGCACTTTGGGAGGCAGGCAGATCACAAAGTCAGTAGATCGAGACCATCCTGGCTAACATGGTGAAACCCCATCTCCACTAAAAATAAAAAAATAAAAAAAAATTTGCCGGGTGTGATGGCGGGCGCCTGTAGTCCCAGCTACTAGGGAGGCTGAGGTAGGAGAATGGCGGGAACCCGGGAGGCGGAGCTTGCAGTGAGCCGAGATGGCGCCACTGCACTCCAGCCTGGGCGACAGATCGAGACTCCGTCTCTAAAAATAAAAAAATGAAAAAAAAATGAAAAAATAATAAGTAAATGAATAAATAATAAAATAAAATAAAATACAGGAAAGTAAAAGAATATTAGAGCCAACACTATGAAACCACCACAAATATTGAACAGATGTTGACATGTTGGTAAAGATCTTTGGAACCCTTTCCCACTCTCCTCCCCAGAAGCAGCAACCATCATGGACCTGGTGTGCGGTTGCTGATGCCAGTGGGAAAGGGGAGAGACAGAGACTCAACCAACAGACCATGGCAATGGTGACCGGCTGAGAGCAATGTCTATGTCCCACTGGGTCAGAAGAGCAGGACTTACTGCCCTGGCAGAGGAGTGAGCTCTGGATGGTGATTCTGCACACTGGAACCCCCGCTTTTATCCGTCATTCCCCCAAGGACTTTTTGGAGAGAAGGAGTGGGGAGCTGGCCTTTCTGGGGCAGCTCCACTTAGAAACCAACTCCTAGGTTTGGGGACCTCAGAATTATTCTGGAGTTTAAGCAACACCTAGCATTAGTTTGCAGCACAGGCCAGGTGTCTTGAGAACGTAGTTCCTGTGGAGGTGGAGTTGGCTTTCTGTCGATTTGCATTTGGTCAACTCAGTTAATTAGAGATCAAAGCCAGAAAGAATGTTCCTGGGCTGAGGTCAAGTGTGGGATATTCTGTTTCTTATAAACAGCCCTAACTATGTGCCCACATCCACGAATTTCAGTTTAGTAGGCATCTTTTTCTCTGCCTGAAGGCAATTCAAAACTACAGAGTCTGCACTTTGCCCATAGGTAGAATCCTAGGGAAGGGCATGTGCAATTCTGTATTTATCAGACAGGGATGGGAGCCTGGGAGAACCAGACATAGCGCAGGTCCCCTGCTCTTCTTCAGCTGTATTTCCTGCCCCTAGGACTCAACTGACACCAATTTTAGTTGAGGAGTGGGGGAGTCGGGTTTTTCCAACATTGAATACTGTGCTCACGATGACTATCTTAGATTTTTGATCCTAGGGAGAAAGCTCCTCTCTCAGTAAAGCTGCGTTTTTCTCCTTTGCTAATTTATTTTCAATGCATTAACATTTTCCTATCAAGTCCTGTAAAGTTCAGCCACCATAAGCACTTGATGTGAATCCCAAGACACAACAGAAAACAATTTAATAAAATCCTTCCACGTCATCGTTCCTCTGTTTCTGGAATAAGAGTGAAACGTAAAGAACTTTGACAACCTCTACTAATCCTGCCTCAGCTGATCCCATAGTTAGCACCTCTCACTTGTCTTGCTGAAATCCAGGTGCCATTTTCTGGACCAGTTAGAGATTTTGGGGTACAAGTGACATAGGCTCGCTGGTTAATTCCAGTGAAGAGGAGACTCGTTGAACTGAGTAAGGGTAGCTGAACAATCAGTCCTCAAAAGTATGAGGCCCACAGAGGCTAGAGGCCCTGGGAAGTGAGACCCAATGGACAAGCCCTTCCAGGTGCAAAGTTTCAAATATTTCTGCTTTCCTGAAGAAGTGTGCACACTGTACACCATTGGGATGTTTGGTAGAGCTGGACTTGGTAGCAGATGGAGATCCTAAAGACAGCCTCTTTCCCTGCAATTGTAGCACACTTAAAATAACGTTTGAATTGTGAACCTCTTCCCCGGGTTCCAAGATATTTTAAGAAGATGTAGATTTAGAGTGATCAAACCTAACAAGAGACAGTTATCCACACTGTAGCTTTCAGGTCTTCTATTTATTAAGGAACCATTTCTGTAGGCTAGAGGATTAAGAGTGAGAACAGTCAATCATTGCTTCTGTATTTGCTACTTTGAAATCTTCTATATATCTCTGAACAAAAGAAATCTGTGTAGTCATCAGTCTGTATTTTGTTGGTAATTATTTATAAACTTTGCACAACAGCTTCGTGAAATTGCAATGTTTTCTTTCATATGTGTGATGTGTTTGATCTTAGCAAAACACTAGTGGCAACTGGAAAATCCAGGATGTTTGCCTTTAAGATTATATTAAAGGCAAAAATCACTTCTTATCCTCTAAGGCTTCTATTTAATTTCAACCATTGCCGTGTTTAATTGCAAAGAGAATTTGAAGATAAATCACATCATGTAAATCATGTAAAGCTTTAGAGAGTCTAGCTATATTGGCTTTAAATTATTGCATAGATTTTTTTTAACCTCACAACAGTGTTGACAGGTAGATCACAATGAATCAGTCTTCCTACTGTAAGTTCTCATTATTTAATATTAACACCTGCCCCAGGGGCTTGTAAAGTAATCATAAAGTTTTCCTAATGGATATTACATATAAAAGAGACTTTAGCACACATTTCTCTCTTCATTTCATCCAAGTGCATTACATCTTTCCTGATATGGTTTGGGTCTATATCCCTACCAAATCTCTTACTGAATTGTAATCCCCACATGTTGAAGGAAGGGCCCAGTGGGAGGTATTTGAGTCATGGGAGCAGACTTCCCCCTTGCTGTTTTTCTGATGAAGTTCTCATGAGATCTAGTTGATTAAAAGTGTGTAGCACTTCCCACTTCACCCTCTTTTCTGCTCTGCCATGGTAAGACGTGCTTGCTTCCCCTTTGTCTTCTGCTATGATTGTAAGTTTCCCAAAGCCTTCCAGCCATGCTTTCTCTACAGCCTGCAGAACTGTGAGTGAATTAAATGTCTTTTCTTCATTACCCAGTCACAGGTAGTTCTTCATAGCACTGTGAAAACATACTAATACACTTCATTTCTTCTTTCCTTTGTTCCTTACACCAAATCTGGAAAACTTCAAATAAAAACTTAGATACTATCTTCTTCTACTCCTTCCATAGAAAAGAGAATTATCAGGACCAAAAAAAATTAAAGTGACTTTCTTATAGTATAATGAAATTTAAGAAGGTGATATTTAGTCTCTTATGGACGAATAATAGAAGAAAATTCATCCTGAGAACTCTGTGAGAAAAATGTGGATCGAGGAATAGTTTCGTATCTATAATTAAAGGTATACTGTTTTAAGAAAACAAACAGTGTTTAATATTGACCAGAGAATATCAAATTGGTGGTATCATTAGTCTCCTAAGCAAGAAGTCAACTTCTTGCTTAGGAGACAGGAAATCCTAGCAATTTTATAGACAGCTATTTAATACAGAGTCCCTGCACCAGAGTTGGGGAAGCTGTCAAGCCACCACACGTACCAAATGGGATGATACGACTGCCCTCGTAATTCCATTGCAAAGCACAGTCTGCCATAAGCACATGAATTTGTGTGGTTAAGTTTTAGCTGGTTTGCTGTGATACTGGATGACTGTGGCCCACTGTGGCGATGATGTTGGCTGGGTCATTTAAATTCTCCCTTTTTTGATTCCTGATAAGGGAATTACAGCAATCTGTCACTTGTTGCCAACAGAGAAGATGCAGATAGTGGTGTGACTCCCTGCCAAGTCTGACTTCTAGAGAGCAGGCTGCCTCTCTGAGTTGGTTACTGTCAATAATGAGTTGGTGTCCTTTGCAGGTTGCTCCAGAATTTTGGTCTGATTTCTGTTTTTATATGGTCTGACTGTTGCCTGTATATTCAGACTCTCAGCGTGAAGACTATAGAGGGTCCACAGGCACAGAAATGGGATCTGACATGAGTTACAACCACAGGTTTCATCACTGCACCTGGTGTGCATCGTGGTTGCTCCAAGCAAAGCCATGGAACTTTCCAAACTAAGAATTTAAGATCTCAAAACTTCTCTTGACAGGTTGGAAAACACTGTTCTATACAAGTATTTCTCATAAAAGGTATCACTGTTAATCTTGGTTCTGTCTATGGAAATGGAAAAATAAAAACGCTGCATTTATTGAGAGATTAAAAAGATAATAGACAAAAGTTTTCCTTTCCCTTTGAAACTTTGATGAATTTTGCTATAATCTTCAAAGTCAACGCAACAATAAAATCTACACTTGGCAATGAAGATCAGACTTACTTCATTTCTAGCATAAGAAATAAAGCTGATGTATAGGTTTAGATGTACATAACCCTCACCTCCTGAATGTCTTAATCTCATTACGCATAGAATTGATTTTTTTTCCCCGACTACAAAAATAACAAGACATTGATTAGTTGTCCAGTTGTCATATCAGTGTGCTTTGTCGTTATAAATATAGTGAGGCTCACAAGTGTGGTGCTTTGACAAGATGTTTGACTCTGAATCCTTGTTCGCGCTCATTACTGGCTTGCTTCTGCCCGAGTTTCAGTGATTTGGATCTTAAGAGAACGCATCGTGGGCAGTAGTTGAAGCTTTGCTAGGCTGTGCATGAGATCAGACGGGCCCCAGAGTTGACCTTCCTGAGCTGATATCCTGCCTTTAGGAATGTGAGCACAGAGAACATCTCTGAGACATATGTTCCAGATTCCTATTAAACATGGGATATAAGTTTGTGCATAATGCTCACAATCCTGAC
The DNA here is from genome assembly GCF_049350105.2 of Macaca mulatta. Taxonomy (NCBI): domain Eukaryota; kingdom Metazoa; phylum Chordata; class Mammalia; order Primates; family Cercopithecidae; genus Macaca; species Macaca mulatta. The sequence goes on from NC_133411.1 coordinate 9,770,842, forward strand.
TCACCTCCTTGGTAATGTGGAAACTGTGCCACTGCCTTTTCTGGGACAGAGTGTTTATAACTGTAATATCCACATAGGTTGATATGGAAACTTTGTGTCTTCTGATCCAAAGGAATGATCATGGTGCTTTGTGAGGTGGCTAAATGAGATTTATTGGTATTTTCCTTTGGGCAACTCCCCAAAGTCACATTTTGCTCTGAGATATAATGTTGGAAATTCATTTATCTGTGATTTGCACACTCAACTGGCAGTCTCTTTACAAGGACTTTCTCTTGGTCAGAGTATCGATCTATGGAATAACTCTAGCAATAAAGCTGGTCTGAGAAAGGAGGTGGAGAGACACAAAGCAACAGGATGAGAAACATCGTGGAGGAGAAACGCGGTTCTTCTATGTAGAGTGAGAACTAGTGTATAGACGTAGGGGACAAGATAAACAAATGAAGTGAGGGCGGAGCTATTCAGCATGAGGAAATACGCTGATAAAAACGCTTTATGAACAAAAAATCTTCAAGGCAAATTTGCAAGCCTCCGAATTCCATTTCTTTGACTCATTCAGAAAATATCTCAAGTAGCAACCACCGTGTATGAGGACCAGGTAGGCGCACACCGAATGTGCAAGCCTTCACAGTGAGAGAGGAGAAACTCGGGTCCAAATACCTTCTCCAAAGGCAAAGTAGTAAATTCTGGAGAATGGGTGTAATGCTTGTTTTAGAATTCACAAGGACAAAAATTCAAGAGAATGCCCAGGAGAGATATTTGAGACAGGTCTTGAAGATAAAACAGATTTTAGTAGACAGAAGGGAGGGAACAGTCGGCATTCCGAAGAAAAGGAATGGAATGAGCAAATGCAAAAGTAGGTGCAAATGTGTTGAGTTTGTTAAACTTCAGGTAATATGTAGGACAAGCATGAAGGTAATTCCCACTTATCAAATATTTGAAGTGGCTTCAATATTAGAACATTTCACACATGGTATTACAGGTTCTGGTGAGCTTTCAGACCTACACTAAAGCAGTGCTACTTTTTTTTCTCTCAACCCTTACAACTTGACTCTGATTTTTTATACTTCTTTTGTTGAGATAAAAATTTAATACATTGAAATGCACACATCTTTAAATCGAGTGGTTATCTTACTGAGTGGTCAAAATTCTTTCAATATTCTGGATACAAGTTGTTCATCTGGTATGTGCTTTGCAAATGTTTTTCGTCTAAACTCTGGCTTGTTTTTTTAGTGTTAAAATAATTTTTCAAAGATCAGAAGTGCTAAATTTTGATGAGCTTCAATTTATCTGAAATATATATGTATATCTGGTGCTTTTTATAGCTTTTATAAGAAAACTTTGCCTACTGCCATGTTGCAAAGACATTCTTCTATGCTTTCTTTAAAAAGGTTTCAATTTTTAGTTCTTATACTTAGCTATCTGATCTACCTTGAATTGATTTGTATGTATGGTGTGAGTTAGAAGTTGAGGCAACTATTATCCATATAGATAGCCATGTTTCTTGCACTATTTGTTAAAAAATCTTTTCTTCATTACATATCTTGGAAATCTCTGTTAAAAGCTAATTGTCAAAGTAATGTGAGTCTATTTTTGGACATTCTATTCTGTTTCTTTGACTTTTCTATACTTTTCTTGACTCTTGCTTTAAATGTTTTATTCATCACAGTTACTCAAGACTATATTCCAAACAATGCCTAAAATGTCTTTTGGGTCACTCTATTTATTTCTGATTGCCCCTCAGGTTCTCGACTTCTCAAAATGGACATAGATGATAAACATGCGATAAAAATGATTTATGAACAAGATCCAAATCATCCCAATGTGAAGCTGAAGTTTAACTTCTGCATATTATGAAATTTACTATTTTTTTCTTACCTATTGTTTTGAATGGTATGTGACCATGTATTTCTTTTTCATTTCCTTTCTCTAAGATTAAGGAGTTCTTTGACCACATATTTCTTATAGATTTCTCACAAAATTAATTGAGTTAAGTACATACACCTCAAGAAAATGTGCCTGGTGGCCGCAGTTGGTGTGTGGGAGTCAGAGACAAAATTGTCCTTGGGATGAATGAGAGAAGGAGAGCATTCTTACAGACAATAGAAGATGCCTGCCTAAGATTTGCGCTGACCTGTGGTGAAAACAACTCCAGATGTTAGGAATGACTTTTGGTCTTAAAAACCTGAAATGATTTTGCCTTATTATAATATTTCAAACGTGAAATCCTGTAGTCTCCCAATATCCTAACATTCATGTGACACTCCAAAGTGACTCTAAAAAATTACCAACTCCATGGTCCATCTGGATTTCAGGGCTGGCCAAAGATGCAATGCAATCCCTGCCCTTCTGCTGGCTGAAGCAGGTGCCCTGAAACTGCAGGCTCTGCCCAGCATGTCCAGGTCACCCTGCCACTGCTGATTCCTTGTAACAGCTTTTGGCTGAGAGGTTTGGCTGGGGCTTACATTCAGAAGTGAAGTTACTTATTTGTTTTGCTTACTTTTTACACAAATTACACATAATTGTAAGACAATGGAAAGTATCAAATTTATCAGAGATCTCAGAATAATGACACAGCATTTGGAAACAATGTGTCAATAAGCCTCCTGGGGTGTTGGGGTGAGACTAGAAAGAGAATGTTCAGTGTGGCCTGTGTATTGCCTTAGGCAGGTGTGTCCTGTCAGTTGCCACCTAGTTGGAATTTGAGGAAAAGTGACTTTCTGTGTATTAAAGATGTTGAGGCAAAACATCTGAACACTCCATGAGGTGACAGGGTGATGACATAAGATGTGGGTGCCTAGGAAGAGGGTTTTGGAAGAATGTGATCAATACAGATATCAACACCAACCTCTGTGCTGGTTGATTTTCCATGTCAACTTGGAGGGTGCTTTTAGATGACAGTGACATTTAAATTGGTAAACTTTGGGTAAAGCAAATTGCCTTTCGTAATGTGGGTGGACCTCATTCAATCAGCTGATGTCCTGAATATAACAACAAAAAAGACTGTCCTTCCGGGATTTTATCTGCACCATTGGTTCTGCTGTGTCTTCAGCCTGCAGACCACCCTGCAGGTTTTGGACTTCCCAGACTCCACAATCACATAAGCCAATACCTTATAATACATCTTTTATCTTTTCCTCTATCGCTATCTCTCTGTGTATACACGTATCTATTGTCTATCTTTATTTCTGTCATGTTGGTTTTACTTCTTGGAGAATGCTGACTAATACAACCTCCTAGATCCTCCTTTAAGCAAGCACTTGCTGCTCAGCTACAAGGAGTGTGGATGGCAGAGTGTGGGAGCCAGTTCCTTCAGGCTATGCCTCAGCTGTGGAGATAAGCCTTGCCCCATGTCTACTTTTCTGGGGCAACCCCAGTGATTGAAGAAGGCAGTTACATGGAGGTCTACCAGTTAGGCCTGAAGGTACTACTGGTTTCAGAGTTCCTGGCTGTGTTGGGTAAGGCTTTGTCAATCTTCTACAGATCAACTTCTTCTCCTGCCCCATCCTGCTACTGCCCCATTCTTTCACAAGTTGGACTCCTAATTCCCATTTGTGCCCCAAACTCCAACTCAGCATCTGATTCTCAGAAACCAAATTGCAACAGGAAGATAAATTTGCTAGGTAAGGTTTTAAAATGGAACTTTTGATGAAAACCTTTTACTCCATCTGTCCTAGAACAACGTTGCTATCAGTTACCTCTCAATAATGCTTTGGTCAAATGACCCATTCTTTTGGAGGGTTGTTCTCTCTCTCTCTGAAGCAGACAGGTGAACAGTATGTGCAGACATCAGAGCTAGTGGATGAGGGACCGGGTGGCATCTGTGTTATCAGCTTTGACTCATTGTTCAGCACCGTGCCAGACAGTCTCCCTCCATGGTTCTTCCGTGAACTATTTTAGAGATGTGCACTACACTTGGAGTCTTTGCAATTCTTTCCCAATTTTATTTTAAAATGTATGTTTGCTAAGATTGTAGAAATTTTCTGAAGATGAATGACAAACAAGACTCCTGTTTTTCTGTCAATGATTCACTCTAGTATGCCAAAATGTCTCTTAGATGGTGACTGCCAGATAGTTACCTTCTCTATAATATTGCCTTTGTGTCAGTCTAGAAGTATTCCAAAGAGAAGGGAGAGAAAAGGCCATGAGTAATGTCAGCTTCGTCTTTCTTATGAGGATTGACCCAAAGTTCCACTCTCCCTGTGAGACAAGTATTCTCTATGTTCTGATAACTCTGCCATTATCTGTCCATCAGACCCACAGCACTTCCAGTACTTGAATTCAATAGACACTTGATGAGCCCCTCTCTGTGGGAAATGTCTCTTTCCCCACAGGGGTGCAGTCCAGTGATAAGATAAGCCTTGGTGGAAAATGGAATCAGAAACTTAACAAAGGGCTCTCATTAGAGTACAATGAAGATCACAAATACATGCTGTGAAGACCTGAAAGAGGGAAATTTCAGGCCAACCAACCGGAGAATTAGATCTAAACAAGAGGATTTGTTTTTCCTCTTGGATTTGTTTTTATTTTGAGTTGTTTTATTTTTAATTCTCAAACCATTGACTAGAGAACACTGGAAGACTGCAGTTTTGGCATTTTGGTGACGGGTTCTAAACTTAAATTTAGATTAATTTTGGAAGACACCTTTTGAGGGGTGATGTGGAAGGAAGATAAAAAATGAATCCTCTGCCTTTGGCCATTCGAAGGGCATGAGACTCATTAGAGATATCTCTGGTGGATGACAGTGTAAACTCAAACATGTGACTTTGCGGGTCTCAATAATGAATGTTCAGTGGTTGTGGAAAGGACAAGTGTCAGTGTCAATCCAGATGGAAATGAAATATAGATAGATAAAGTGAGGGGCTGGTTTTCTTGGTCTGAATTCACTGCTCAAGTAATCTATCTTCTGAAAAAAAACAACAGAGATTAAATCTTTAAGACTTTTAGGTAGCAAGGAAAATAAAAAATCCTATTCTGATGGTCTAGAAAGTTGGAGAGGAGAAAGTATTTCTCAGTCTATAAACTTATTTTCCCAATTCTCATATTTCCTTAAATTAATACTGAGTACTAGAAATCATGATTTATGTGTATTTGCACTTACTTTTTAGCATTGTATGGCATAACAGTTGATATCTTTTACATTTTCACATGTAACTGATTATCTGCAAAATATTTAATGTTTTAGAAAAGTATACTTAATTATGCTGCAATGCACAGTTAGTCCAAGCTGTTCTTGTTTGTAAATATTAATTACTCATACTGTGTTTTAGGTTTGCTACCACAGTCCAGAATACGGAAGGTGGGTTTTTTGTAATTCAGGAATAGTTAATGCTGCTAGTAGGTGAGTGTGGGAGATGTCGCTTCCCTTCACAAGAATCTTCCTCATCTAAAGTGAGGCTGCATTAAGAAATGTGTCTGGGCCGGGCGCGGTGGCTCACATCTGTAATCCCAGCACTTTGAGAGGCTGAGGTGGGCAGATCACGAGGTCAGGAGATGGAGACCATCCTGGCTAACACCGTGAAACCCCGTCTCTACTAAAAATACAAAAAAAAAAAAAAAAAAAAAAAGCTAGGCATGGTGGTGGGCGCCTGTAGTCCCAGCTACTCGGGAGGCTGAGGCGGGAGAATGGCGTGAACACAGGAGGCAGAGCTTGCAGTGAGCCGAGATCGTGCCACTGCGCTCCAGCCTGGGCGACAGAGCACGACTCCGTCTCAAAAAAAAAAAAAAAATGAAGTGTGTCTGAAGTTTCACACAGGAGGCTGGCTGAAGACAAGGTGGAAAGCCATAGTGTAGTCTATTTTCACAGAAATTTAGCATTTCTCATATTGGGTTACAATCATTAGTTTCTAGTTGCTCCATGTACATTCCATGTTCTGGAAACATTAACTTGTATTTCTGGTATGCTTTCGTGAGTGTGACTAGAACTGCAGGCTGTGGCTTCCAGCCTGTATCCTTCATTGAACTAAGAAGGTATAAATAAGTGATACGATGCTGTGCTGATAAATAAGGATGAAAAGACAACCTTGTTGGTGTCACCAATGCTATGAACATTTCAGAATCAAGTTCCATCTTTAAATACTTGCTATTATCCTTATGAAAGTTAGTGAGAACCATGCAGAGCCATATCAGAGCAGATTATGGTTCTGTTTGGATTTTTAAAAAATAACTTATCAAAAGATTGAATTCTATTTTCATCATATTCAAATTAGTGACTTTTTCATATTTCTATATAACCAATGATATATATAAAGGAAATAAAAGTAATAAGAAGAGTATAACAGTGGTTGTCAAGGACAGAGATATGGGGGTGCGGCAGGGGGATGGAGCTCAATGGGTACAAAGTTGCTGTAATGCAGGATAAGTCTTGATTTCTAATGTACACCATGGGGACTATGGTTAATAATCCGTATTGTGTACTGGAAATTTGCTAAGGTAGTAGACCTTAGATGCTTATTCCTTACTAACAGAAATAAGGTCGCTATGGAGGCAATGGATGTGCTAATTTGACTATTGATCATTTTACTATGCATTATGTTGGTGCAAAAGTAATTGCAGTTTTTGCCATTAAAAGTAATGCAAAACAACAATTACTTCTGCACCAACCTAACATATCAAAGCATCGTATTTTACATCTTAATTATATACAAACTATAAAAGCAATTATACAAATTATTATGTTACCATATATTATGGACTGAATTATGCCCCCCATTCATATATTGAAGACCTAACCCCCAATACTATAGAATGTGACTGTATTTAGAGCTAGAGTCTTTAAGAGGCAAATAGGTAAATGACATTATTAGGATGGGCCCTAATCCAATATGACTGGTGTCCTTATAAGGAAAAGAGATTAGGAGGACCCAGACACACAGAGAAGACCACACGAACACGCAGGAAACAGTAGGCACCTACAAGTCAAGAAGAGAGGCTTCAGGAGAACCAAACCCTTGATCTCTGACCTAGTCGCCAGAGCTATGAGAAAGTACACGTCTGCTCTTTATAGCCCTCAGTCTGTAATACTTTGTGATGACAGCTCTTACAAACTAATGCAATAGATCTGTCTCTTGGAAACCAGTAACACAGCTCCCAAAGCGAAGCAAAGAATGGAATATGTAGTCTCAACAACCACCATTCCTTCTTGACAGTTTGCTAGGAAAATGAACAGGATTGGCAATGATTTCACAACCTGCATATTGAATTGTGTCACATAAGATTTTTAGTGTGTTTAATTTATTTGTTCATATTTTAATTAATATATCTTTCAAACACATTTAGAACTAACTAAAATTTAAAAGCATCACTACTATTTTTCTTTAATTCTTGTATTACGTCTTCCTAATCTGATCTCCTCTTTATTATCTAGGTTGCAAGTTTACATTTTTGTCAAACCCTTGGATTTCAGAAACGCTTAAGCAGGAATACACTGTAGAAACCACAGTCTCAACTAGTTGTACGTTTGCAAACATATAGCTTATAAAGTAAGCTGACATTCAAAGTAACAGAGATCATGAGGGTTAGCAAGTTTATTTTGTCTTCAATTCTTTTCTAATATTGAGCATTCAAATTGGCCACAGGAAGGAAACTTTTGAATAAGAAAGGAATAAGTTGGAAAGAGGCAAAAGTAAAATGACGAAAAGGCACTTTGGTACATGTATTTTAAAACAAAGGCAATTTTGGACAATAATTTTCAGAATGACTTTCTTTATTCCTTCATTCGTTTTAGAATTCCTAAAATATTTTTGTCATTGAGATATTTTTACATATTTGGAAATATTCTGTAAACATTTTTTCATTGTCTCCATAAAAACTGGTTTTTAACCATGTAGAAGCTTTTGCATAAAAAAATAGAGGCAAGATGGATTTTTAAACAACATAAGCTACAAACATTAAATATATGGCTCACTGATTGTTAGTTGTAATTTGTGGATCATATGTTGATTTTTGCCTATGAGATTAGGAAAGTAGTAGGTAGCTCATGTGCTATTGATTACTTTCTTCAAGTAGTTTTTATTTTTCAATTACTTCTGAGTTGTACACTTTTTTCTGACCTTCAGAGTAATTTATAATCAATACCTAGTTAGCAGTAAAAAAAAAAAAAAAAGTCCCTGGATATTTAGTGTATAATAACTTCAGTGTTCAAAGTCAATTAACCATTATAACATGACCCAGGGCTAAATGAAGTGTTAGAAAAAAGGATGTTAGTCCAGTTTGTTAGGCCTGTTAACATGAGTAGTTTTCCCATTAAAATGGTTCTGTGAGCTTCTAAATTATGAAGCCTGCCACGTGCTGTTTCTTTTTCTGATAGCTGCGTTTTTTGACAAATAACAATTAATTCTGTAGTTTTATCTTGGCATTATAAAGGGCTACTATTACCACAGATAAACTGTATTGGACAAACCAGTTAAAACTTATAAATTTATGGGTCATTTCTAAAATGAAATAGATCGTATTTATATTTTTCTAGATTTCCATTGAGTAAAATAATATTCTATGTATATTTAATTGTAAAACATGATTTAGGGTATTATTAAAATTCTACATTTTTATTTTAAAAATGTCTTCTTGAATTTTGAGTAGAAATTTTACATTTATTTATATTCATTCATTCAATAATTTGTTTTGAATGCCTACTACATAACAGGTTGTCTTTCAGCTTCTAACATTATCATTTAATTATATAAAATTCCATTAAAAACTATTTAAATTGAACTAAAATAAGTATTTGATCATTCATCTAAACATTAGACTTCTTGGATTATTACAATGGGTCCCTAATGAACCAGTTGATGTACCTCAGTTTTACCTCTGTCGCAGATATGTAATAGCTCCAATATTGATCACAGATCAATAAGGTGGATTACTGGAGAAGAACCTGATTTAGTAAGGACATGGCAAAGTGGCTTAATCCATGCAAGCATGTGAAAAGATTTTTTTTCCCAGAAAACCATCAGCACTGAGGGAACAAAAGAGACTTACTAGTTCCAAATTTACGTAGAGTATTTTAGGATCAGAAAATAGACCTGAAAAATAATTTTTAAAATACGTATTATTTACAAAGAGAAAGGTACATAATCAGATTAGAAAAAACTGGGCAGAGAATATGGGAATGGGAAGAGGTGTCATCTCAGTTTTTAGAATAAAAATATTCATATTTTCAGGGTGTAATAGAGTACTGTCGACTACAGGTACAACATCATACAGCAGAGAGCTAGAACTTATTCGTCTTGTTTAACTGAAACTTTATGCCCTTTCATTAGTAACTCCCCTTTTCTCCCTACCTCTAGGCACTGGTGACCTTTATTCCACTTTTTAATTCTAATTTCATTACTTCAGTTACCTCATGTAAGTTGAATCAAGCAGTAGTTGTCTTTCTGTGACTGGCATTTTTTACTTACCATAAAGTACACAAGGTGCATCCATATTATGACACATTACAGAATTCCTCTTTTTTAAGGCTGAATAATATTTCATTGTGTGTGTGTATCACACACATATGTAGTATATTTTATACTGTATATATACAGTGTATTTATATATATAACTATATATTTGTAGCTATATAGATATACATGTATATACACACCACATTTTCTTTATTTATTCGTCTATTGATAGACATTTACATTGTTCTCACTGGTCAACTATTGTGAATAACGTTGCAATAAACATAGGAGTGCTGATATCTCTTCAAGATCCTGACTTTTATTCTTTTGGATAAATACTCAGAAATGGGATTACTGCATTATGTGATAATTCTATTTTTAATTTTTTAAAGAATCCCTGTACTTTTTTATATAGTGGCTGCATCATTTTGCATTTTCACCAACAGTGTACAAGACTTCCAATTTCTTCACGTACTTGTGAACTTTTAGTGTCTCTCTCTTTTTCTATGATAGCCATTTTGACAGGTGTGAGGTAATATCTTTGTAGTTTTAATTACAAGATCTGAAACTAACAGTCTAGAAGGAAACATAGGTGAACAGCTTTCTGAAATTGGTATTGGCAATGATTTCATGGATGTTACACAGAAAGCACAGGTAGCAAAAGCAAAAAATGGACAAGTGGGACTACATCAAACCAAAAAGTTTCTGCCATAGCAAAGCAAAAAAATCAGCTGATTGCACAGGCAATCCATGGAAGGGAGAATTGCAAACCATGCAATTGATAAAAGATTAATATTCAAAATATATAAGAAACTCCTACAATTCAACAGCAAAAAACAAACAAGTAATTAAAAAATAGGGTAAAGACTTGAATAGACATTTCTTCAAATAAAATATACAAATAGCCAACAGGTATTTAAAAAAAATGTTTGAGGTCACTAATCATCAAAGAAATGCATTTTTAAAATAGAAGTATTTCCACTGAATGTCTCACATGAGTTAGACACAGTGACAGGGGCTAAGCACCCACATTAAGTGACACATGGCCCTGAAATTCAAGGAGTCTCCATGTATGTTTCTCACTTCACATTTTTAGAAAAATGAAATAAAATTGGATTGTAAAGAATATATTTCTCAAATGATATTTAGTTCATTGCTAGTTTATTTACTGAGGAAACTTTCTAAGATGACCCCAAGACGCAAGCTGTTCTGTTCTTAGATTCTAGCTCTGATTTCCTGAGGTGCAAAATTACTCTTCATACACAATTGCCACAAAACCTGTTGACTAAAAGGCCAAAATGCAGATATTAATAGGAATTTTAAAATATGTATTAAATTTTGTGAAAATCAAATACAAATTGAAGAGAGAATTTATGTCTGAGTACCTCTCAGATCTACCCACGTGTACAGTGAGTGTTCTGTCCTGGGTACACCTATACCACACATGACCAGATGAAGCCATGGAAAAGTTGGGTGTACACTGTGGTTATTTACCAAAACTATACTATCTTATTTTATTGCAATTATTAAAAATAATAGTCCAGTAAAGAACAGCTCTGGAACACACAGTAGGGTGGACTGAACCTGTGAAAGTAGGCATGAGAAGGACCTTGTGGACAGACTTGGGATCATGGTGTCCCTCAACATCCCTATGCAGTGATTGATGTTCCTGTCGGGAGTCTTGCCTTGTAGTCTGACCTTGAACTTGTGTGGACAGGCAGACAGGTGGTTTTGATTTTGAAAGTTTTGTGTGAGTAAATATAAGCAAATGTGATCTAAAATTGTGCTGTTTACATAGGTATAAGGCGAGAAGACTTTGGTCTCCTGGTTTCTTGAGCTGTGTGGTGACCATCTGTTTGTGCAGGGCTTGGCTACTCTTTCCAGGGAGACAGGGTTGTGCATAGTAGGACTTAAGCAAAAGCACACAGGCTGAACGCAGCTGATATGCATAAAGAGGTGGAGTCGGAGGTTCTCTTCAAAGGCATGGGGGCCATGCAACCCTCAGCTGGTGACTGGAGTTCAGGAGTTGGGAGCAGAAGGCAGAGACAAATGCCAGACACTCAGGCAGCCTCAGCCAAGCAGTCTGTTTTGTTTCTTTCACCTGAGACAATCACAGTGAATGCAAACAGAAGATAAACACACAAAACAAACAAAAACAGACTCCAATCTACTCAGAGTTAGACTTAGAGGAAAGCATAAGACAGCCTTAATAAAAGAACTATTTTCCACCAGGTAATAGAAAATTTTCTCAGAAATACACTAGAAGAAAATTTCACAGATGTCCTGAATGAACTGAATCTACTGACTAAAGAACCCAACACATAAGAGGGGAGGCCCTCCTGGTTGGTAGGAAGAGATCAGCTGACGGTCTCTGAATTCCAAGCACGGTTAAAACACTATAAGAAAATAATTTCAAACTTTATGTTTATGATAATCCTGTTTCTTTTCAGTATGTATTTTTACTAAATTTATGTAACTGCCTTGGAAGAAGATAGATAATGAAAGGAAAATATAAGCAAAGGAGGAAAAAATGAAGCCTGCTGTGAGAGCTAAAAGCAGTTCAGTTGGTCACGAAACTAAATGTTAGTAAGTCTCATTGGCATAGCCTGGCTTGCAAGGTGGGCTGCAGAGAGATTGTGGAGGACTTTTAACGTCAGGTCCACAAGTTTGTTCTTGATTATGGGACTATCAAAAGTTTCAACTGGTACAATCTCACTCATTCAGTCATTTGTTAAATAACCTTTTGCTCAACTTTTTTTTTTTTTCACAACATGGAGTGAGGACAAACGGAAGAAACTCAAAAGTCCCCACTCTCGTGAAGCCCTGAGTCTAGAAAAGGATACAAAAAGGTGAACATATCGCGAAAGTTCATGTGTTCAGGATTAATGTGCAGACGAGAATAGGAGCATTGCGTGGGTGGGGATAAGCTCCCCAGAGACTCATCTGAATGACATGTGTCCTGTGCTTTCCAAAAGTAGCCCAGACCTGTGGCTTCAGGTATATTGACTCATTCAGCCTGCAGAGCGCCCTGTGTTAGACAGAATTCTCCAGAAAGACAGAACCAATAGAATGAATGGCTGATTAGATAGATGATAGATAAATAGATAGATAGATAGATAGATAGATAGATAGATAGATAGATAGATAGATAGAGTGGGGGTTTATTAGGGTAACTGGCTCACACAATTATAGCTGGGAAGTTCATGGCAGGCCATCTGCAAGCTGGAGAACCAGGGACACCAACAGCATGGCCCAGTCTAAGTCTGAAAGCCTCAGAAACCAGGGAAGCCAATGACATAATGCTCATTCTGAGACTGAAGAACTGAGGATCCAGGGGGCCACTGGTGTAAATCCCAGAGTCCACAGGCTGTGAAACCTGGAGTTGAAGATAAGGAGAGTATCTCAGCTTCAAGAGAGAGACAGAGAATTCTTCTCTCATTTTCTGTTCTATTTGGGTTCCTCAGCTGATTGTGTGGTACCTGCCCACACTGAGAGTGTATCTCCCCCGCTTAGTCCACTGACTTACGTGTCAATCTCCTCTGGAAACATGTCACATACCACACACACACACCACACACACACACACACACACAGACACACACACACACACACATACACACACATAAGTCATGCTTTGCCAGTTCTCTAGGTATTCCTTAATCCAGTCAAGTTCACACCGAAAGTGAGCCAGCACAGGCCCCGTGACCCAGCTGAGAGAACATCACAGAAAGGTTGGGTGACTTGCTCAGGATGCCTCAGCCAGTCAGCAGTGCAGATGGACTCTGAACGTAGAATGCACACAGTAGACCCAAGCGCTTCTCGTGTTCATTCTGTTTCACATTGCATATTAAATGTCAGGTAACTGAAGAAATTTAATTCACGTTAATATGGAGAACTTTGATTGTAAAGTGTAAGTTTTACAGGTGCCGGTAAAGATAAATTTGACAATTTTTGATGGTATATATGCTATAGTCAGAGGTCAACAACCACTTTTGAGGAAAATATTAAGGAAAATAAAACTATCAGAGTCGAATTTTTCCTTCAATATTTAATATCTCTTTTGTTTCCACTGTTGTTTTGAAAGAATTGAAATTCAAAGCTATTTGTAAAGATGCAAATTGTTTGTTTTTAACCAAATACATTATTATTTATTTCTGTTGGATATATCTAAAGCTCTTTGAAGACTACATATGTTTATGTATAAAAGAAGGAGATATGTGGATCCGAAATTGGTTACAGTTTTTTGAAAAACACTAACATTTCCACTGCTGAGACCCACAGTGAATCCAGACAGTGGGTGCTGAATCAGAGGAAAAGACACATGGCCTGAAGTTTCAGGGGGAGAAGTTGTTGGGTTTATAAAGTGCCTGTTCCCAAGTTATCCTATCTGCTTCTCTTGTCAGTCCTACAAAGTACAGGATTCAATTTCATTACCTTTACATGACAGATGTGGAACAGGAAATTCTGAAGGACAGAGTTTTTGGTTGTTGTATTGTTTTGTTTTTTCCCCAGATTGTATAGCTCAGTAAGGGGCATGGAGACAGAGACAGGGTTGTGGAGAGGAGCCCCTGAGAATGATGCCAGCCCATAGAACACGCTAATGAGCTAAGTCTGGCCCACTGCATGCAGGCTGCATTGAAAATTCTACCGTGTGCTTGTATGTTTATTGCGGCACTACTCACAATATCAACGACTTGGAACCAACCCAAATGTCCATCAATGACAGACTGGATTAAGAAAATGTGGCACATATACACCATGGAACACTATGCAGCCATAAAAAAGGATGAGTTCATGTCCTTTGTAGGGACATGAATGAAGCTGGAAACCATTATTCTCAGCAAACTATCGCAAGGACAGAAAACCAAACACCGTATGTTCTCACTCATAGGTGGGAATTGAACAATGAGATCACTTGGACACTGGGTGGGGAACATCATACACCAGGGACTGTTGTGGGGTAGAGGGAGGGAGGAGGGATAGCATTAGGAGATATAACTAATGTAAACGAGGAGTTAATGGGTGCAGCACACCAACATGGCACATGTATACATATGTAAGAAACCTGCACATTGTGCACATGTACCCTAGAACTTAAAGTATAATAAAAAAATAAAAAAGAAAATTCTACCATGTGCTAAAGAACTTCTGGTTGAAAAAAACACATTGTATTGTATTGTATATTTTATTTCTAAACTTTTATTTTAGTTTTGAGGGGTACATATGCAGGTTGGTTCTATAGATAAACTGCGTGTCATGGAAGTTTATTGGACACATTATTTCATCACCCAAGTAATAAACATAGTACTCAATAGGTAGTTTTTCAGTCCTCACCCTCCTCCTACCCTCCACCCTCAATTAGGTCTGGTATCCATTATTCCCTTCTTTGTGTCCATATGTACTCAATATTTAGCTCCCATTTACAAGTGAGCATATGCAGTCTTTGGTTTTCTGTTCCTGCATTAGTCTGCTTAGGATAATGGCCTCCAGCTCATCCAAGTTGCTGCAAAACACATTGTCTCATTTGTTTTACAGCTATGCAGTGTTCCTGGGTGTATATATACCACATTTTCTTTATCTAGTTTACCACTGATGGGCATTTACATTGATTCCATGTTCTTTGCTATTGTGAATATTGCCGCTCGGCCACTGTGGAAAGTAGTTTGGTGATTTCTCAAGGAACTTAGAGCTACCATTTGGCCCAGCAGTCTTGTTATTGGGTATATACCAAAGGAATATAAATCATTATATTATTTTGAAATACCAATTAGAATTTGTAATTACAAGACTTTGGTCATTCTTTTGGAAAAGAAAGTTACGGATTAACACCATTCAAATATTATAATTTATTGTGTCCAAACTCCAGTGTAGCTAGGTTATACTATATTACAGGCTTAAGGAGAGTTTTTAATCTCAGCCATAGCAGAGAATGTGTTTCTATAAATTGGACCCAAGCACGATGTTTAAAGACCAGTGTATGTTTTTGTAACAACTTCACAAATTTAAATTCTGCACGCTAGTGTTTCATACTGGCTTCAAGGGAAACAGTAGCATTCAATAACTGGGATACATTCTTCATAAAAATTGCTCTTCATTGTGAACATTTCTATTAATTTGGCCTCCTGTTCATTACATCCAGGGTATTTTTCTCAGACATTGGCTGCCTGGATGAATTTTGTTAGGCAGATGCAGAATCAAAATAGGCTAAACAATACTGAAGGGATTTATGCTACAGGAGATGTTTCTGTACATAGTTACCCAGACTTCAGTCATGGCTCATGTGGGATCTAGTAATAAAAGTAAGAGTTTTACAAGTGAGCATCTGCTACATACCTCCTAGGTGGGAGTAACTCACACTGTCACAAGGAGTCACATTCGTGACCCTCACTGGCTGGATCTCATAGCATCCTTTGATATTACTGTAGTCTAGGTTGAGGAAATATTTGAGAATATATTTTGTCTGAATATTAAAACTATTTTGAAAATGGAGCTTTTTGTATTAAAGAATCATCCAATATTTTGTTGCATTAGATAGAAAATCATCATCAATAAAATATTCACTAAACTGGCACTTGAATTCCTACTTAAAACCTGGCACATGTTATTATCTAATCTATTATCCCGAGTAATTTCAATCGCAACATAAATACTAACAAATAATGATCGACCAGCAACTACCCCTAATACAGCCCATAACTGTACAAGGCAGCCACATCCAGAGAATCTTCACGCAATAACCCTGCCCCCTCACCTTCAAAAGTCATCCAACTCTCTATGCTATTAAAATCAATCATGATCCCCACTCCATCGTGCTCAATTACTGACCGAACCAGCATCAACTCCATTAATAGTCCTAATAATAAAGCTCCTCAGATGTTAATACTTGACCCTCGTGTTTCAGGATGCTCCTCAGTAGCCATCGCCATAGTATAGCCAAAAACAACTACCATACCCCCCAAATAAATCACAAAGACTATCCCACAAAAGCTCCACCAAAATTCAACACAATACCACAACCCACAGCACCACTAATAATAAGCCCTAGACCTCGGTAAATAGGGGAAGGTTTCGAAGAGAAACCTACAAACCCTACACCAAAGAGACACTTAATAAAAATATAGTACATGCCATTATTCCCACATGGACTATAACCGTGACTAAGGACATGAAAAGTCATTGTTGTATTTCAACTATAAGAATGCTAATGGCCAATATCCACAAAACATACCCGCGAATAAAAAGTATTAATTACTCATTCATTGATCTTTCCATACCATCTAACATTTCTATATGATAAAACTTCAGCTCACTTAGTGCCTGCCTAACCCTCCAGATCATTACCAAACTGTTTCTGGCCATACACTACACATCAGACACCTCTCTTCTCTGCCTTCTCTTCAGTCACTCATATTAGCTGAGATGTAAAACTACGGCTGAATGGTTCGCTATTTTCATGTTAATGGAGCTTCAATATTTTTCATCTGCCTCTTCTTACACACTGGCCGAGGTTAATACTATAGATCATTAACATTTCTAGAAACCTGAAATATCGGCATTATCCTCCTCCTCACAACTATGGCAACAGCATTCGTAGGCTACGTGCTCCCATGAGGCCACGTGCTCCCATGAGGCCACGTGCTCCCATGAGGCCAGACATTCTGATGCTACAGTAATTACAAATCTACTATCAGCCATTCCATATATTCAAACTGACCTTGTGCAATGAATATGAGGTGGATTCTCAGTTGACAAAGCCACACTTACACGATTCTTTGCTTTCCATTTCATCTTACCCTTCATCATTACAGCCCTAGCAGCTGTTCAACGTTTATTCTTACATGAAACAGGATCTCATAACCCTTCAGGGGTTTCGTCAGACCCTCACAAAATTACAAAATTATCTTCCACCCCTACCATACAACCAAAGATATTTTAGGTTTAATTTTTCTCCTCCTCCTTCTAATAACTCTAGTACTATTTTGGCCTGACCTCCTGGGTGACCCAGATAACAACACTTTGGCCAACCCCCTCAACACCCAACGCCACATTAAGCCAGAGTGGTACATTTTGTTTGCACAGGCAATCTTATGATCCATCCCTAACAAACTAGGAGGCATACTGCCCCTTGAATTCTCCATTCTCATTCTAACAGTTATTCCTGTATTTCACAGGTCTAAACAAAAAAGCATAATCCGACTGTTGGGTCAATGCCTATTCTGAATCTTAGTGGCCTAACTATTTACACTCACATGAATTGGAGGGCAGCCTTTTATTGGCATCGGCAGATGGCATCTTTTATGTACTTCTCTACCATTCTCACCCTTATACCACTCACCAGCCTAATTGAAAATAAGCTACTTAAATGCAGATGCCCTTGTAGTAGTATAATTTAATACTCTGGTCTTGTAAACCAGAAATGGAGAATCCCCTCCCCAGGACAACTCAAGGAAAAAGCATCCCACTTCACCATCAACACCCAAAGCTGAAATTCTAGTTAAACTATTCCCTGAATTCCTTCTCAGCACATACTTTGACTACCATGTCACTACTAATCAATTAGCACTATTACATTCGTGCATTTATGTACTTTGTGCATTACTGCTAGTCCCCATGAATAATATACAGGACTATAATTGCTAGATCATACATAGTACATTCATACATAACAATACATCATAAATCTAGCCCGCATACATATAAGCACGTATTAAGAATTTCTTAATCAACTGTCATAAATTGGGTATTATTGACTGTACAACCGAATCTAATCCACATGGATATTGACCCGTACTATAAACCCTTAATATTACCTAGTACATACATTTGTTCATCAGATATAGCACATTTTAGTCAAGATGTCCCTCGTCAACATGGATATCTCCTGTCAGTTTTTGGTCTCTTAATCTACTAAACTCCGAGAAGTCATCATTCCGCTAGGGAGTATTATCCTGCTCACTCCGGGCCCATGACACTTGGGGGTGACTGTACTGAAACGATACCTGGCATCTGGTTCTTACTTCAGGGCCATAAAACTAAGATTGCCCACATGTTCCCCTTAAAAAAGACATCTCGATGGACTAATGACTACCACCCTATTAACCAGTCACGGGAGCACTGTCATGCATTTGGTATTTCTAACTTTGGGGGATGCTATCACAGCATGGTGATGGCCTGGTCCCTGACGAACCTGCTGTGGACGAACTCAGATTTGATTCCTGCCAAATCAATTGTAGAAACTGAGCTTGTATTGAATACTTCAGGCTGGCGTAATAACCATAAAGGTGTTAATTAATTCATGCTTGAAAGACATAACAGTTAATCAATAGACGCTCACGCACGCATGCACGCTCAATTTCTAGAACTATTTCCAATTAATTATGCAAATTCCCCTTCCCCCAATCTGTGACTTTACCATCAACCTAGGTAAACGTACCTTTGCCAAACCCCAAAAATAAGAGACTAAAAAGTAACCCAGTCAGAGCTCAGAAATTATATTTTAACCATGAATACCCCAACAGCTCCCCCTCAATTGATGTAATTTTCTAACAAATTTTAAGACCCTCCTACCAAATAAATCCTCCATTAGGTGTGATAAATATAACTAAATATCTACCCTAATACTAATATAATACCTTGAGCATATTCCTTGAAAGCACTGCCCCAATATATCACACCCTAAATAAACCGTATTCTAATTATAAGAAATTCTCTCAGCCAAACCTCTGCCAATTCGACTTTAAAGACCCTGAATTCCCAGAACTGTTAACAACCATACTTATTTCTTTCTTTCTTATATTTTAATTTTCCATTTAAGAATTCTATGCAGTTCTTTGGGAGGCCAAGGCAGGTGGATCACGAGGTCAGGAGATCTAGACCATCCTGGCTAACACAGTGAAACCCCTTCTCTACTAAAAATACAAAAAAATTAGCCGGATGTGGTGACAGGCGCCTGTAGTCCCAGCTACTCGGGAGGCTGAGGCAGGAGAACGGCTGAACCCGGGAGGCGGAGCTTGCAGTGAGCCGAGATCAGGCCACTGCTGTACAGCCTGGGTGACAGAGTGAGACTCCAACAGAAAAAAAAAAAAAAAAAAAGAATTACATGCAGTTAAGGTAGCTTATTCATTCAAAGCAAGACATTGAAAATGTATAGATGGGTCTACCCAACCCTATAAACAAATAGGTTTGGTCCTGGCCTTTTTATTAATTACTTCTTAGTAGGATTACACATGCAAGCATCCCCACCCCAGTGAAAATGTCCTCTAGATCACCCAGATCAAAAGGAGCAGGTATCAAGC
Organism: Macaca mulatta; assembly: GCF_049350105.2. Lineage (NCBI taxonomy): Eukaryota > Metazoa > Chordata > Mammalia > Primates > Cercopithecidae > Macaca > Macaca mulatta. The sequence goes on from NC_133411.1 coordinate 9,790,520, forward strand.
ACGCACAAATGCAACTCAAAACACTTTGTTCAACCACACCCCCATGGCAAACAGCAGTGATAAATCTTTAGTAATAAACGAAAGTTTGACTAAGCCATACTAATATTTAGGATTGGTTAATTTCGTGCCAGCCACCGCAGCCATATGGTTAACACAAGCTAATAGAACTCAGGGTAAAGAGTGTTTAAGGTCTGCCCTCAATAAAGCTAAGTTCCATCTAAGTTGTAAAAAACTCCGGTTGAAATAAAATATACTACGAAAGTGGCTTTAATATCCTGAAGACACAATAGCTAAGACCCAAACTGGGATTAGATACCCCAGACTGAGATTCTTTGTGCAGATGCAATGAATTAAGTGAGATAAGCTGAAGTTTTAACTTTAAATTAAAATCTGAAGTTAGCTAAATTTTTCCAAGTTGACTTTTTAGTGTTGAACCATCACTAGCCCTATAATAATCAGAACGAGTTACTCACAAAGAATTGTCATAAATTACGTACAAGAAAAATAACTATAATTTTGATTAAAAACAGATATTTAAGCCTTTATAAACAAAGCATATATTTTGTGGTACAGAAGCATATATTCTGTGTTACAGAAAGTCATAATATCTATTCAATATCTTGCTAATAGCTGAACTTAAAAAGAATAATTTAAAAAAAATTTTTCCCTATGAAATTCCAACAGTGTCTCTGCAGATATAAAGTCTACTTTGGCTTCTTTTACATTATAAAAATATTACTTGGCATTTTCTATTTTTCCAGAATTCAGATATTTTGCAACAATTTTGACAAAATGCTTTCCCAGCTAAGAAGAAAAGAAAGCAGGCATAGAAAAAAAAAATTACGGAGATTTTTATCCTGATGGATAGAACTGAAGAAAAATATTGAGCTGTATGTTTTTCAGATTTTTCAAAGGTGATAAGGTGATAGTACCTCTGCAAGCACGGGCCATGAACATTTCACCGGCCGTTGTTCAAAAGGTGAATGTAATGTACAATCATACAGAAAACGATTTCTTTTACTCTTCATCTGAGATCCATAAGGGAGATTGTATTAAAATAATTGAATGTATCTCATATTGAAAAAGCGGCTGGTAAGAACCACTTCTGTAATGGCAAAGTAATGACCCTCCAATATCTACTCCTTCACATAAGCAATAAGAAAACTGGCAAAGATGATTACAATGGATATGTTCAAATTAATAAAATCAGGAATTAAAGAGGAAACATTACTACAGACTTTCAAATCTTTTTAAAGATTATAAGGCAATATTTTGAATAGTTGTATGCCAACAAACTTGATAATATAGATGAAATGAACAAATTCCTAGGAAGACACTATGTTACATAGATAACTGCACCCAAAGATATGTCCATGTTCTAGTATCACCTTATATGGTAAAGTTTATGCAGATGTAATTAAGAACTTTAAAATGAGGAGATCATCTGTAATTATCCCAATAAGTACTAAATGCCATGGAAAACATCTTTATGAAAGGTGGAAAGGGGTCGCACACACATAGATTACCAAAGCAGGAGATGTGAAGACAGAAGCAGTGACTGGAGTGATGTGGCCATAAGCCAATGGATACCAACAGCCACCAATAATTTGGCAAACACTCTGGTAACGCCACAGAAAGTTATACATACAGTTACAATATAACAGATCAATTTCACTCTCAGTTCTCCGTATGAGATAATTGAAAACAGCCCATACAAAATCTTGTACACAGATTTTCATAGCATCATTCACAATAGTCTAAAAATGGAAACAACCCAAATTATAAACTGATAAATGGATAAGCAAAATATGGTACATATATGCGATAAAACGCTATTCGCCCATAAAAAGCTGGGATTAGATACCCCAGACTGAGATTCTATATGTAGAATCTCCATATATGCTACTACATGGATAAACCTTTAAAACATTCTGCTAAATAAAAGAAATCAGACACAATAGGTCACAGTTTGTATGATTTCAGTTATATAGAATGTCTAGAAAGGGCAATTCTATAGAGAAAAAAGCACTTTAGTGTTGAGCAGTGGGGGGAGGAGGAGCAAAGGAAGTCTGCTAATGGGTAAGCGGTTTCCTTAAGTGGTAATGAAAATATTCTAAAATTAATGGTGATGGGTACAAAATCTTGTGAATATATAAACCAGTGATTTCTGGTTTTCACTTCAAAACATAAAGAGAAAATCTAAAAAGAAGACATCTGATTGGATGGTGATTTCACAGTTGCAAATAGAATCTGTCCTTTTTAGCTCTTAGAGAAGAATAAAATTATTCCACAAAAAACTCAAGGCAGGACTTCTTTCTCTTTCTGAGAATCTAGAGTTCAGGTAATTATTCAGAGTTCAAGTATTATTCAGAGAACTGTTGTGAAGTGGGTTTGTCCTGTTCCCAAAACTTATAGTTGCAGCGCAAACAGCAGACAAGCTGGGCTGCCCTGGACAGGCCTCTCGGGATAGAGATGATGCACCTGGCCGCCAACGCTTGTTAAAGTCCTACTGTAACAAGCAAAACAAACAAACAAAAGCACATAGTGTGCCTACTCACAAACTTTATTTTAAAAATTCCCAAAGGAACATAAAACTCGATTCTACTCTCCACATCATCTCCTGGAGTACGGAATTGCAGGAGCATGCGAGGAATGTGGGGGGAAGCATTATTTTACCTGGATTTGGGAGTCAGCCCCCAGTGGCCTGCGACACAGGGGAGGAAGGCCCTCTCCAAGTTCTTCTTCCTCGTATTTCTTCTGACTCCGCATGATCCGGAAGACAGAGCGAAACACCTGAGGCCGACAGCCCACCAATTGGTCGCCGCTGGGCCCAGGCAAGGAGAAGAGGGTTCGCATTCTTTCTCCCTCCACCTGTGCAAGACTCCAGATGGGGGAGGAGCCTTATCCAGCTTTACATCAGATACCAATCCTGGATAGTGCATAAGACGTTCCCTTGCCAAATGGAGCCACAGCCCGGGGCCTGCAGTCCAGGCGCGCGTCTCAGGCAGGGCCCTGTGTCCTGCGCGGACCTGTCCTGCGGCGGCTCCCCTGGGTTGAGCTAAGCGTCCTCCTCCCCAGGCACCTCTGCTGAGCCCTGGGACGGCAGCTCCGCTACACCCGCTGCGGCTCCCCGGAGAGGTCTCGGAGCCCCAGGGCCAGGGCCAGAGGAAGCCACCACCACCCCCAAATCCCGGCCCACGGAGCTCCCCCTGAAGCCAGAGGTGCGACGCGTGGAGGGCGGGGCAGGACCAGAGCCCAGGACACCCGGGTCCGTCCCTGAGGACAGCAAGGAGGGAGGCCAAGCGCGGTGCAACCTGGGACGCGGCCCTTGCCGCACCTGAGGGGCTGGGCCCGCCCCTTCCTGGAGGCCTGCACTCAACCTGGCCCTGGTCCTCTCCAAGGGCAGCCTGGACGCCGCCCTCCGTGACCTGAGCCCGGGCGCAGGAATCCGGGGTCCCCTGCGTGGCGACTCCCTGGAGGTTTTATTCCGGGGGCTCGGGGGTCCTGCAAGTGGTGGTGGAGGAAAGTGGAGATGTCGGGCCTGGTCTGTGGAAGCATTGTCAGATGTGGAGGGAGAGCCAGTAAGAAAGAGGGGCTTTGACAGATCCCAGCCCAGATCCTGTGGGTCTCCAGAAGGGGCACGGAGTCCTTGCGTGGCAATGGCCTTGTGCACAGCTGTGGGGCGCCGTTTCAAAGGCCCTGGGGAATGAGACACACAAGGAACCCAAGAGGCCATTAGAATGCAGTAATGAGGCCCTCCAAAACAAGGAGGAGGAGAAAGAGTTACTGTTCTCCCTATAAAGGGGAATTATGTATAGTTACATGACTTATATATAAATATACATATGCAGTTGTGTATATACACATACACACGTCATAGTGGGTCCTTCTTACCATTCAATTCGCCCCTCTAAACTGTCCATTCATGGTTGTCCACTGTAAAAAGACTAAGTCCTATTCTTTAGAGGAAGATGCAAGTAGATCCCAGATGACTAACACAGAATCTGCCTTTTGTTTGGTGAGTTGTTCACAGTAGGTAGGAAAACTTCTTAATGCATTTCTTCTGATTAGTAACAATACCTCTATCTCTAGAACATTCAATAACTCACAGAACTCCCTGGCATTTAATGTCTTTAGTTATTAAGGTGAGACAAGGCAAAGGTTTAATTACTAAGGTATCTAATACCAGTATCTCCTTCAGACATCATTATGTGGCTGCACAGCTCTCCAGGAAGATTTAGAACATAATCACATCATTTTTATTTAAAATATATTTCCGGTTAATCAATACCTAAATGTTTACCATAGATAATCCATTAGGTGACTCGGGTATTTTCTAGATATGTTTCTGTGACAGATAGCTATATTATTTTCTTTCTTTTTTTTTCCTAACTTTTATTTTAGGTACAGGGATACACGTGAAGATTTGTTACATAGGTAAACACATATCACTGGGGTTTGTTGTACAGCTTATTTCATTACCCAGTATTAATCCCAATACCCAGTAATTATATTTTCTGCTCCTCTCTCTTCTCCCAACCTCCCCCATCAAATAGGCTCCCGTGATTTTTATTCCCTTCCTCGTGTTCGTATGCTGTCATCATTTAGCTCTGACTTTTAAGTGAGAACATGTGGCTTTTAGTTTTCTCTTCCTGCACTAATTTTCTAAGGGTAATGGCCTCCAGCTTCATCCATCTTTCCACAAAAGATATGATCTTGTTCATTTTTGTGGCTGGATAGTATTGCATGGCGTATATGTACCACATTTTTTTAATCCAATCTGTCATTGAGGGGCATTTAAGTTGATTTTGCAAATCAAAACCACAATGAGATACAATCTTACACTAGTCATACTTTTAAAAAGTCAAAAAATAACAGATGCTGGTGAGGTTGCAGAGGAAAGGGAACACTTATACGCTGTTGGTGGGAGTGTAAATTAGTTCAACAACTGCGGAAAGCAGTACGGTGATTCCTCAAAGAGCTAATAGCAGAACTACCATTTGATCCAGCAATTCCATTACTGTGTATATACCCACAGGAATATAAATCATTCTGCCATAAAGACACATGCATGTGATTGTTTATTGTGGCACTATTTGCAATAGACAGCTATTTTCTTAGCTGTTTTTCTTCCAGAGGAAAATGATTGCTCAAACTTAATGTTTATTTCATGAATGTGTAAAGGAGAAAGGAACCCCAGTAATTAAATCCCAGATGACTCCTATGACTGGAGGCAGGAAATGTTTACTCCACAGCCTTATCAGTGTCCCAGGTAGTTGCAAATAGCTACATGTAACACTCCTCTATGACACAGCCTTTCTTATCTCACTGTGTCATATTTTATTTTTTATTTAGATTCAGGGAGTATATGTGCATGTTTGTTATATAGGCATATTGCATAATGGTGGGGATTATTGGGCTTCTAGAGCACTCATCACCCATATGTTGAACGTTGTACCCATGCCCAGTAAGTAATTTTTCAATCCTCATCCTCCCCCAACCTTTCCTTTTTTTTTTTTTTTTTTGGAGTTCCCAAAGTCTAGTATTTCCATCTTTACATCCATGTGTATCCACTGTTTAGCTCCCACTTATAAATGAGGACATGCCATATTTGATTTTCTGCTTCTGAATTAGTCCACTTAGGATCATGGCCTCCAGTTAAAAATATACGATTTCACTCTTTTTTATGGATGAATAGTATATATGGCACAGTGTATATATGCCACATTTTCTTTTTTTTTCTTTGGAGATGAAGTCTCGCTCTGTCGCCCAGGCTGGAGTGCAGTGGCGCAGCCTCTGCTCACTGCAAGCTCCGCCTCCCAGGTTCACACCATTCTCCTCCCTCAGCCTCCCGAGTAGCTGTGACTACGGGTGCCCACCACCACACCCGGCTAATTTTTTTGTATTTTTGGTAGAGATGGGGTTTTACCATATTAGCCAGGATGGTCTCGATCTCCTGACCTTGTGATCCACCCACCTCGGCCTCCCAAAGTGCTAGGATTATAGGCGTGAGCCACCGCACCTGGCCTCCACATTTTCTTTATTCAATTGACCATTAATGGACATATAGGTTGAGTCCATGACTTTGCTATTGTGAATAGTGCTGCAATAAACATAAAAATGCATATTCATATTCCTTTTTATATCATGATATTTTCCCTTGTTTAGATACCCAGTAGTGGAAATGTTGGATCCAATGGTAGTTCTATTTTTAATTATTTGAGATATCTCCATATTGCTTTCCATAGAGGTTGGACTAATTTACATTCGTACCAATAGGGTATAAGTGTTTTCTCTGCATTTATTGCCAACATCTGTTGTTTTTTGACTTTTTAGTAATAGCCACTCTGTCTGATGTAAGATAATATTTCAGTGTTGTTTTAGTTTGTATTTCTTTGATGATTATTGATATTGAGCATTTTTTCACATTTATTGACCACTTGTATTTCTTCTTTTGTGTTTCTGTTCATGTCCTTTGACCAGTTTTTAATGGTGTTTGTTTTCTTCTTGTTGAGTCATTCGAATTATTTGTAGATTCTGGATTTTAGTCCTTTGTCAGGGGCACAACTTGCAAATATTTTCTCCCACTCTGTAGGTTGCCTGTTTATTCTGTTTATTATTTATTTTGCTGTGCAGAAGATTTTATGTTTAATCAAATCTCACTTGTCTATTTTTGTTTTTGTAGCATTTGCTTTAGAAGTCTTTTATTATAAATTAGGTGTTTAGGCTGATGTTCAGAACAATTTTTCCTAGGTTTTGTTACAGGATTTTTATAGTTTCAGGTCTTATGTTACGGTTGTTAATTCATCTAGAGTTCATTTCTGTAGATTGTGAAAGATAGGAATTCAGTCCAGAGGCATCACATTGCCTGACTTCAAATTATACTATAAGGCGATGGTAACTAAAACAATATGGTACTTGTACAAAGATAGATACATCAATGGAACAGAATAGAGAACCCCCAAATAAAGCCACATAACCACAATCAACTGATTTTCTGGAAAACAAACAAAAATAGACAATGGGGAAAGGACACCCTGTTCAATGAAGGGTGCTGGGGATATTGGCTGGCTATATCCAGAAGGCTGACACTTCTTTAATTGAAGAAAACCTGTATTCTACATAGCCATGCCTCACAGTATAGAGTGAGCTGCCAGCTAGTACTGTGAAATTGTTGGAGTAAGAATTTCTTTTAACCTTATACATGTTCATAAGTAGCTCACATTTTATTTTTGGGATTTAACATTAAGCGTTACTTTTTAAATGTTTTCTTTGGCATTTGAAATTTAATTTCCAAAGACAGAAATAAGGAAATTCACCTATACACAATGTATAACCACGGACAAGGTTAGTGCAGTGTCTGAATGGGTGGTATCTGTGGAGATCTTTCTGGCTTAATCCAGCTCAGGCACTTCCCAGCTGTGTAACCTTCAAAGAAATCCTTTAACCTTTCAGGAATGGTTAATTATATGTGTTAACTTGACTAGGCCAGGTGGCACAGTTGTTTGGTCAAATACCATTCTAGATGTTACTCTGAAGTTATTTTCAGATGTGATGCCTAGACTTTGAGAAAGCAGATTACCCTCTGCAATATGGGTGGGCCTCATCCAATCAGTTGAAGGCCTTAAGAACAAAGGTTGCTAGAAGAAGAAGAAATTATACCTCAAGACTGCAACATAGAAACTCTGCCTAATTTTCCAGACTGTTGATCTGCAGATATTAGTCTCAAGACTGGAACATCAACTCTTTTCTGAATTTTCAGGCTGGGAGCGTGCCCTGTAAATTTCAGAGTTACCAGCCCCCATAAACATATAAGCCAATTACTTTAAGTCTCTCTCTCCCTCTGGAGTGTATGTGTGTGTGTGCATTATTACTTGGAATAATGCCTAGTATATAGTTAACACTAAAAATAAATTAGGATGTAAGCATATCTTTTGGGAGGCGACTATTCAATGCACTACACTCTGAAATTCAATTCGTTGTTTTTGTGTGTGTGCATATGAATGAGTCGAGTTCTCAGTAAAAATATTTTGATTTTTGTCAACTGAAGAGCATGTTTCTAACTTTAGTTTTTATCTACATGTATTTTTTGTTGTTATTCATATTGTCTTAATTTCCCAGATTTAAAAATAATCTGTCTTCTTGGGTAGAGTAAAAATACATGAATACCTATAGGTTTGATGCTCATTAATTTGTTAACACAAGGGCAACATTTTCTCATTTAGAAACCCATCCCCTTGACTCCTATTCTCTTCTTATAATAAATATATTTCTGACACTGGCAATTCTTCAATTCTCTTCCAAAGCTATTTGATTTTGTGGCTGAGTAAGGCATACAAAAGAGTTACAATAATTTGTTTATAAATTAGGGAATAAATTGGAAAGACAATATTATGAGTATCAACTGTTGTGTTCAAGGACACCAGGATGGGGCTCTATTTTTTCCTGTTAATGAGGATATCCTTTGGGGATCCCAGAAGATACCAATGTTAGCAAACCTTCTTCTAAATGAAGTGCAGGAGTGGTGTCTGGAAGTTCTTCTTCAGTGAAGACTGAAATCCTGAGTCAAAAGCCTCCATGCTGCAGTGAGCTTGGAGATTCCCAGGTATCCTCAAACCTTCCCCTGCTCCAACAGTTTCACTGCTAAATGCATCATGTATCCCTCGGGGACTCCAAGGCCACACAGAGCTGCCCTGCAGTGTGGCATCTGCTTCTCCTCTCTGTGGCCACCTGATTTGAGACGACATTCTGTAATGCTTGACAATAAATTCACATGTAATCTGGGAAGAGGGAATCTTACTCACCCACTTTGCTTGTTTTAGTGTGATACTCTCCTCAAGTTAAATACAAGCAGCCTGCATATACTTTTATAAAAACACATGATACAAAAACAATAGCAGAACAAGCTCCAATTGTTTAATTTTAATACATTGATGATGTATTAGTCCGTTTTTGCACTGCTATGAAGAAACACCAGAGACTGGTAATTTACAAAGGAAAGATGTTTTATTGACTCACAGTTCCTCATTGCAGGGGAGGCCTCAGGAAACTTACAATCATGGTGTAAGGCAAGGGAGAAGCAGGCACCTTTTTCACAGGGTGGTAGGATGGAGTGAGTGCAGAGTGAAGGGGGAAGCCCCTTATAAAGCCATCAGATTTTGAGCTGGGTGCTGTGGCTCACACCTGTAATCCCAGGACTTTGGGAGGTCAAAGTGGGTGGATCACTTGAGGTCAGGAGTTCGAGACCAGACTGACCAACATGGTGAAAACCCATCTCTAGTAAAAATACAAAATTAGCCAAGCATGATGGTGCGCGCCTGTAATCCCAGCTACTCGGGAGGCTGAGGCAAGAGAATCGCTTGAACCTGGGAAGCAGAGGTTGCAGTGAGCCAATATCGTGCCATTGCACTCCAACCTGGGCAACAAGAACGAAACTCTATCTCAAAACAAAAACAAAACAAAACACATAAAAAAACCATCAGAACTTGAAAGAACTCACTCACTGTCACAAGAACAACACGGGAAAAACTGCCCCATGATTCAGTTATCTCCACCTGTTCTCTCCCTTGACATGTGGAGATTATGGGGATTACAATTCAAGATGGCATTTTGGGTGAGGATACAACAAAACCATATCAGATGAATATAATATTTTGGCAAAAATAAAGAGTATCTTCTATAGCTGTGAAAATAATAGCAGTTATTATTGCAGAAATGGTGCACCATATGAACATTTTGAAAATTAAAGTGTATTCAAACAGTATCTTTCAAAAAGTGTGGACAATGCCATGCCAGCCAAGAACTTTATTAGAGCATGACATTTTTTGGGTAGATTCCTCATAGATATTAATAATATTCAGCAAAATGTTTCAAAAGTTTTCTATTAAATTCCATTGGCTGTTTTCAGCTAAGTGTGAGCACAAATATAAATTTTCTCACAGAACCTGTAAAGTACATGTATGTGCTTTGGTCAAAAAATAGGCTGAGGCGGATATCCAAGTCTTCAGGACTCGGCGAGTTTGGCGCACAGGTGCATGCCTCCACTTGTTATATAACCTGTTTTTGTAAGTTCATACTTGGCTCTGAGCCATTACTGTCTGCAAAAGGTATAATTGCCCTGCTAATACTGTATAGGGCCTCTTGGTGCTCAGCTTGACTCAACATGGCTGGACATGGCTCTTGTGCAGGTGCTCTTGCATCTAGAGAAAGAGAGAACACCAAATCTGTCCGTCTTTGCAGACAGACAGAGGGGAGCCAGGACACAGCTCAACTCGCTTGTGCCCGGTGAGAGTAAGAGTTAAGCTGCTGACCCTGAAGGTAAGGGAGAGCTAGCTGCGCAGCTGTGTGTGGGAGCTGGACTAAGCAGCTGAGACCCGGCAGTGTGATAAAGCTGTTGATGAGAGCTTTTGCTGAATAAAATCATCTTTCACCTGCCTACGGCCCCCCACTTGTTCTTTCTGCTCACCTACCCACTCCCTTTGGACCTCAACATGACATTTGGCATAGTTGTGAAACTGACAGAACCCAAAACACGTTTTTTAAAAAATCAAATATAACATTTTTTGTTGACGTTTTCAAAAGTTGAATGTAATCAATGAAACAAATTCAAAATCTCTGTTAACATGTTTAAAATTTGATTTTAAATAGTGATGAAACTGAAACGTGAAATTTCTGCTGTAGGATCAAAACAGTAAAGAATATTTTGGAATGTAGACTGCCTGTCTAAAATATTGGGCACTGAACATCTATTATTTGTAGAAGGATTCTGTTAAATATTATGTTAAATTATGAAGCATACAAATCTCAACTCTTACGGATAATTTGCATTCATGTGATCTCTTATGGATAGCTGATATGAATATAATTTGGCATAAATATATTTAAAGTGTATTTGAAATACACTGGCAATTTTCTGGATTTTCTATAGAAAGTTGAAAATTTATATACTCTATGATCCACCAATATATTCATAGAGGTGTAGCTCTATGGAGGAGTTAAGAATTCTAGGAGTTAAGAATATTTAAGTGTCTGTTCATAAGAGCAAACTTGAGACAATTCAGATATCAACAGGACAATGGATTCACACTGTAGAATATTAAATAGTCCCGAAAAGAAATTTGCTACAGCTGTAAGCAACAGTGTGAATTAAATGTTATACCAACACTGAGGAGAGAAAACACAAATATAGAAAGACTACATATAATAGTCCTGTAATAAAATTAATGATAATAAACTAAATGATATTCTTTGAGGCATATACCAGGTGACCAAACAATACACAGATTTAGTTTATTTTAATTTTAGATTGGGGGCGGTTGGCCTGTTGGTGTGTTCTCACACTGCTATAAAGAAATACCTGAGAATGGGTACCTTAAAAGGAAGATAGGTTTAATTGGCTTAGTGTTCTCCAGGCTGTACAGAAAGCATGGCAGCATCTGGTCAGCTACTGGAGAGGCCTCCAGTAACTTTCAACCATAGTTGAAGGCAAAGGGGAAGCAGGCACATCTTACACGATTGGAGCAGGAGGATGAAGGGGGGTGGGGGATACATGACACACGCTTTTAAACAACTAGATCTCATGAGAACGCACTCACTAAACAGTACCAAGGGGGGATGGTGCTAACCCATTCATGAGAACTCTGCCCCCATCATCCAATCACCTCCCACCAGGCCCCACTTCCAACACTGGGGATTACAATTCCACTTGCGACTTGGGCAGGGACACACATCCAAATAATAACTTAGGGGGTATGTTTGCAGTTTTATTACAGGAGTATATTGCACGATGCTGAGAGTTAGGCTTCTGTTGATCATATCACCCAGATGGTGAACATAGTACTCAATAAGAAGGTTTTCAGCCCTCCCCCACTTCCTTCCCCTTCTTCCTCCTTTTGGAGTCCCCAGTGTCTATTGTTTCTATCTTTGTGTCCCTGTATACCTAAGGTTTAGCTCCCACTAGAACATGCAATATTTTGTTTGCAGTTTCTGTGTTAATTCACTTAGGATAATGGCCTCCAGATGTATCCATGTTGCTGAAAAGGGTAAGGGCATGATTTCATTCTTTTCAATGGCTGTGCAGTATTTCACGGTGTATGTGTGCCACATTTTCTTTATCCAATCTACCATTGATGAGCACCTAGGTTGATTCCTTCTCTTTGCTATTGCAAATAGTGCTGCAATAAACGTATCCGTGCACTGGTCTTTCTGGTAGAACTAATTTTTTCTTTGAGCGTATCCCCTGTAATAAGATTGCTGAGTCAAATGGTACTTCTATTTTTCCTTCTTGAGAAAGCTCCAAACTGCTTTCCACATTGGCTGAACTAATTTACATTCCTACCAACTGTGTATAAGCATTCCCTTTTCTTCACAGCCTCGCCAACATCTGTTATTTTTTAACTTTTAAACAAAAGCCATTCTGACTAGGGTGAGATGGTATCTCATTGTGGTTCTGATTTGCATTTCTCTGATGATTAATGATATTGAACATTTTTTCATATGCTTTTTGGGAACTTACAGGTCTTCTCAGAAGTGTCCGTTCCTGTTCTTTGTCCACTCTTTAATAGGGTGTTTTATTCTTGTTAATTTGTTTTAGTTCCTTATCCATTCTGGAAATTAGACCTTTGTCAGATGCATAGTTTGCAAATATTATCTCCCATTCTGTAAGCTGTCTGTTTATTCTGATGATAATTTCTTTATAAACAGAGTGTTTGAAGTTTACTCCTGGAAGAAGTAAAATGCTTCTAGTGCCCAAATAATAGCCTTTTCTTCCCCGGTGCAACTTTGGTTTAAATCGCATATATGAACTCAGACTCTTGTCATTTAAGAGCCAATAATGGTAGACCTTCGGTATGGTTTTCGGCAGGTTCTCATGTAATCATGTCCCAGTGCCCTATAGCAGTGACTTTGATTATCTACCCATTAAGGCTCTCAGCTGTGGCAGATTAGCAGCTGTGGAAGAGAAAGTGTCCTTTTGTAAAGGAATAGCCATGTAAACGCGGTAAGGAGAAGATAACAGTCCTGCAAACAATAGCTACTGAAGAAACCTGCAAAATATCTAAAAGAAATGTTAGCAGGAAATGTTGAAAGATTTTTATTGAAAAAATATTAAGCTATATAAAAGCTGCCTGCACCCTGAATACCTGGGAGATATATGGTCTTCCCATTCAGGCAGATGCAAGAGCAAAAAGAGAACAATCCTTCCATAATTAAAATATAAAAACAAAATATTAGATTATAACTGTAATATAATTTTTTGCAAGCAGTTTAAAAGAAAAACTTTCATAGATCTTGCTAATTTAACTATACACTTATCTGAAGAAAATTCTCAAGAATAATTGAAGACATGTAAAACGCAGTGCAAAAAATTGTCTTACCAAGTAGCAAGGCATATTATAAACCCAGAATAATTAGAATACCATGGCATTGATATTCTAAATAGGCAAGCCAGTCATGAAACACAATAGATGTATTAATATAGATATATAATTTCATATATATGCAGTTTATCATAAAGATGGTATTTCAAGTCAATGATGAATAAAAGAGAAAAATAAATTATAGAAACATCAAAATGGTAAAGATAAAACAACACAAATCTTTAAACGTATTATAAGAAAATAAAAGAAATTCATTTAGAACTTTGAGTTAGAAAAGACCCTTGTAAACGAATTACAAATGAAAGTTTTTCTCTTTATGGTAAAAATCATAAAGGAAACAAAATTAATCTGATATCAAGAAAACATGCTTGAATAGGCCAAAGTCACTATAAAATTAAAATTTGTGTTAAAACTTTAAAAATATTTGATACTTGTATAAAATAAAGGATTAATATTTACAGTTTATTTTAAAACCTACAAATACTTATAACCACAAAAATCCAATAGACCCAGGGGCCAAGTGTGGAGATAGGGAATTCAGAGGACAGGAAATCCAAACACTTGCAACACAGAGTCCAGCCCACTCCCTGAGAGGTGGATGTTTGGAAACTACAACACAGGAATATCACTTTTTTGCCCACAACAGTTGCAAAATTGAAAAATAAAAAAATGCACCATCGAATTTTGTTCACCATATAGGGAAACGGGCACTGTCATTTCTCGCGTGACAGATTGGTTCAGTCTTCAAAGGACAACTTGGCAGTATTTGCTGACATGATCAATGCACTTCTCTTTTGGTCCATCATCTCCACTTCTCAAAGACAAATCTTAAGACACATTCACATGGAAAAAAACCAAGATAGTCACATACTTTCTGTTGTATCTTTGTACTTAGAATTACAATATGGGAGAAAAGTACCTTGACATTCATCTTCAAGGGAATGGTGACACTACCCGACACCCCCGTTGTGACGTACGGTGCTGCATACTCCCCAGTGACCAGCCCCTCTTAAATTCCAGACCGCTAAAAGGTAACCATGCTACAGTGTGGTGTATGTCTTTCCAGAATTTTAAGTACAGCATTTCCAGAGTTTTAGTTGGAAAGTATACATACATACGCATATATCTATGTTTACTTATATGAAATTTTGTATATATAATATGTACATATGTGTATACATATTTACATATGGAAATGTCTACATATAATACATAATTTTGCTTATATGTGTTTTTCTGAACATAAAATTTTACTAGATACATTGTTTTTTACTTTGTAGTTTTTCACGTTTAATAGGTTTTAGAGAGATCTGTATAATAACTCACAGAGCTTTCCCTAATTTTTATTAAGCTTGGTTTAAAAAACGTGAATTGATTATAAGGTATAGGAGAATGACCTATGCATGTGTATGCACATGTGTCTGTGCATGCATGCATGTGTGCCCATATGTATGTGAATCTATGTAACTGTGTACATGTCCACGTGCGTGTGTGTGCATGGGTGTAGGTGTGCTTATGTATATGTTGATTATTTTTAAATTATTAAACCAAACTTGAATTCCTCGGGTAAACTCAAATTGTCCATGTGCATTTTTACTTTTTGTTTGTCTGTTTTAACTTGCTGAGTTTGTTACTATTTGGTTTAAAATATTTTAATTCACATTCAAGAAAGAGATACTGGCCTGTGGCTTTCTTTTTAGCACTTTCCTTCCTGGTATTAGCAGTAATATTTCAAAAATCGTTTTTTAAAAGTATTTTCTACATGGTATAACAGAGGCTTTGCTATGTTTACTTACTATCTGATATGCTTATTTGATCATGCTGCTCATTTGAAAAATAACATTGGTATACTTTTTCATTACATTTTATTAATGATAACAATGGTCCTAGAACCTTTATTTTGTGGAGATGTTATTTATTCATCTTCAACCCTAAGCACAAATTCTTTATTCTTGTGAATTCATTCATTCTGTGTGGCTTTAATAATCTCTGTGTTAATGGGGTCTCATTGTTGAAACATGCACTGCTTTCAATGGTGAGGGGTAAAGGTGGAAAATAATTAGTAACTATTTTAGGTCTCAAGGTCTTTCAGTGACAGTAGGAAAAATGGGGAGCAAAACCAGAGTAATGAGGAGAGAACTTTGTCCAGAAGGGATGCTGACTTAATTAATTTACCCAAGCTCATCGGAAGAGTGGAAAATGGACTCAAGGGGCTTCTATCCCCACGCATGTATTTTAATTGCTAAGTATTGTATCGGACATTTTGCTTTTTCCCTGTTAAGAACTAATCTCATTATTTTTAATAAAGATGCTCTATAAACCTGAAGTAAAAAAAGAAACAGAATCATATAGTCAGCTTAATCCATCCATTCTTTTATTTAACTAAATGATAAACATTGGCAATAAAGGCATACTACATGACATAAAATGAGAAGAAAAACTCGTAAATAGACATTGTTCCAACAACCAAAATATCACTGTGTTTTCCAGGCTCATAGTGATTTCTAATTAAGCGCGTTTTTCATTATTAGTATTTTTGTAACTTTTTAAAGTAACAATATTTTCAATGTCATCATAGAGTATCATAACCAGAATATGGGCACTGATACAGCCAAATCCAGAAGAATTTCATAATCACGAGGGTCTTCCACGTTGCCGTTTTACTGACACACTCACTTCCTTCTTGCCACCAGCTCCTTCTTAACCCTGCCCACCATTAATCTGTTCTCCACTTCAATAATTTGGTTCCTTTAAGAATGTTATAGGCCGGGCGCGGTGGCTCAAGCCTGTAATCCCAGCACTTTGGGAGGCCGAGACGGGCGGATCACGAGGTCAGGAGATCGAGACCATCCTGGCTAACACGGTGAAACCCCATCTCTACTAAAAAATACAAAAAACTAGCCGGGCGAGGTGGCGGGCGCCTGTAGTCCCAGCTACTCGGGAGGCTGAGGCAGGAGAATGGCGGGAACCCGGGAGGCGGAGCTTGCAGTGAGCTGAGATCCGGCCACAGCACTCCAGCCTGGGCGACAGAGCGAGACTCCGTCTCAAAAAAAAAAAAAAAAAAAAAAAAGAATGTTATAGAACTGGAATCATACACTATGCAATCTTTTGGAAACAGCTTTTTTTTTTTTTTTTTTTTTTTGCGCATGGCATAATTCTTTAGAGATTCATCCAGGTAGTGGTCTGCATCAGTAGTAAATTACTTTTTATCACTGAGCAGTATCCTAGTCTAGGGTTGTGCGATATTTTGTTTAATATTTACCCATCAAAGGACAGCCGGGGAAGAGGAATAACTATGCCACTTCTATCTTTACAGATAGAAGTGTTTTCTTGCCCTTCCAAATGCCTTTTTTCTTACGAAAAAGTAACATTTTTCTGCTTTACCGTATTCCTAGTACTGCCTACTCTACTCTACCCATTTTATCAATTGCATGCCCTCCGTTCCATTGTTTCCCTTGTTTATTTGCCACGGAAAGGTAAGTGCTATCCAGGATGGTCTGCCAGAGCTATTTCTGCCTTGTTCTCCCCCATCCATCTTTGAAAAACTTAATTTTTGCTATTCTGTATCCCTGTAACAATGCATAAATATTTCTCTAATTTATCATCTGTAATTAGTTTCAACCATCATACACAGTGACTCTTAAATCTGTGATGGTTTTGGACAAGAATATTAGCACTCTTGCTTTCCCCGCTGCCTTTCCTCTCAAGCCACATTAAAAATTTGCTCACATCTGCCTTGATCAAGATTTCTAAGACTTAAATGTGGCTTGTAACCATAATCAAGTCTTCGCTTTTATTTCCTATAGATTAATTCTAGCATTTGAAAACAAAATTGCTTCTACATACTATTATGACGAAATAAGTAATGTTTACTGAATACCATTCTCTTCAGCTGTGATATCAAAAACCCCATTTTGACAGAATTTCCATGATTTGGTTTATATTCCTTGATGAAAATTAAGTGAAGTTTTGGTTTGTAAAATCTCAGGATGTTGGTCCTCTTGTACTCTGTGTGTGGTGGGGAAGGGTGTTTTCCTGCCCTTCCAAATGCCTTTTTTCTTATGAAAAAGTAACATTTTTCTTCTTTACTGTATCCCTAGTGCTGCCCACTCTACTGTACCCATTTTATCAATTGCATACACTCTGTTAAGTTTTTTCCCTTGGAGATTTCCTTCATGAACTCACTAATGTCTTGTTCTAATTTGGGTCAGTTGTTTTCTCATCCAATCCAGAGTTGTCAATTTGAAGTTTTCTTTCTGATTGGGCATCTAGATTCTTACATTCTTCTAGAAGATTAACAAAATAGCCTATTTTTAAGTGTTTTCAGTCAGAAGACAGAGATTCAGACCCCAAGACTGAAAGTTACTTGCCCTGAATGTATTCCATTGAAGACAATGCTTCAAGTACCTTATGAACATTAGTTAATTCCATCTTTCAGCCAAGTCTTTGGAGTATGCACCATTGTTATCACTGTTTTACAAATGAGGATTGTGAGGACCTGAGGTTTAAGTCTATGCCCCAGGCCATGTCATCATTAAATTTTAGAGCTGCATTTAAATGAGTTAGGCAGTTTAACTTCAAATATTACTCTCTTATTGACTATACTATAGCAAGTTCTAAATATTTTTGAGTCTCATTTCATTTGTAGAAAGCTATGATGATTATAATTATTGATATTAATGTAGGGTGAAAACCACATGTCAGGAGTGACCAGGGAGCAGATCCCGAACGTACAAGAAACAGCTGAAAGGTATGTGTTAAACCATATGCGAGGCCCAAGACAGCTGCATTGAAATTGCCAGGCACAGGCACGCTGGAATGGAAGCTTCTTGAAGGAAGGCAAGGAGGATCCTTTTCATGCTTGAGTCACCAGCACCGTGAGCACTTGGCTTGATGCTGTGCACACAGTAGGTGCTCAGTGTGCATTAGTCATAGGAGTGAGTGAACAGCAGAGTCTGTTCCATGCACTTCTGTAGCCCATCTTCCTTGCTCTATTCTGCTACTCTAAGCACAGCACTAGTCATATCATCGTGGTGTATTTAAGTAGGTATTTGATCTTTGTGGCAGGAAAATGATAGTTTCATTATAGCCTAACAGTAGAAGTTCCTATATTAGAATGTGTAACTAGAGTAGAAACAGTGAAAAAAACATTCCTGGTAAGGCACATGGATACGGTGGAACGAGTATAGACTTTGCTGTCAAAGAGTTGCTTGGTTAATACAATTACTCAAGTGCCTTCTATGTGCCAGGCTTTGCTCTAGATTCTAAAAACAAGACAGAAGATAGCAAGCAAGGCACATTCAGCCTTGCCTATCTTTTCTCTCTGATGATTGTTTGCTTGCTTTTAAAATTTTGGCTCTGTTAATAGCTGTGTACTTCCATATGAGGAATATTATTCTAAGCCTCAATTTTTGTGTAAAATAGAGATATAAAAATACTTATCTCAAAGGGTTTTTGTGAGCACTATAGAACTTATATATAGATCTATGGGAGAGAGAGAGCACTTGATGGGTAATAGATGTGATTTCTCTTCTTTCTCTTCTTTTTTTTTTTCCTTCACAGCTCATGGACAGCTCATGCTGATCTCTTTTGCCACCTGAGCCCTAGCTTTCTTTGAAGACCACTCTCTATTTAATAAATGGTGCTGGGATAACTGGTTAGCCATAGTCAGAAGAATAAAATTGGACCCCTACCTTTAACCATGTACACAAATAAGTTCAAGAAGGATTAATGACATAATGTAGGGCCTCGAATTACAAAAATCCCAGAGAATAACTCTTCTTGATATTTGCCCTGGCAAATAATTTTTGGCTAAATCCCCAAAAGCAACTGCAACAAGAACAAAAAATGGCCAGTGGGACCTAATTAAACTAAAAGTCTTCTGCACAGGAAAAGAAACTATAAATAAGCAGACAACTTACAGAATGGGAGAAAATATTTGCAAACTAGGCAGCTGACAAAGCTATTCAGAATCTATAAGGAACTGAAATCAGCAAGAATAAAACAACCCAATTTAAAAATGGGCAAAGGACACAAGCAAACACTTCATAAAAGAAGACATACTTGGCCGGGCGCTGTGGCTCACGCCTGGAATCCCAGCACTTTGGGAGGCCAAGGCAGGCAGATCACTTGAGGTCAGGAGTTCGAAAAGAAGTCATACAAGTGGCCCAAAAATATGAAAAAAAATGTTCATTATTAATCACAGAGAAACGCAAATCAAAACCGTAATGAAATACCGTCTCACACCAGTCAGAATGGATATTACTAAAAAGTCAAAAACCAAAGATGCTTGTGAGGCTGCAGAGAAAAAGGAATGCTTATACGCTGTTGGAGGGAATGTAAATTAGTTCAGCCAATGTGGAAAGCAGTTTGGAGATTTTTCAAAGAACTTAAAATAGAGCTACCATTTGACCCAGCAATCCCATTACTGGGTATCCACTCAAAGGAACATAAACCATTATAACAAATTGACACATGCACTCATCTGTTCACCGTGGCACTATTCACAATAGCAAAGACATGGAATCAATCTAGGTGCCCATCAACTTGGGACTGAATTAAGAAAATGTGGTACATCTACACCACAAAATACTATGCAGCCATAAAAGAGAATGAAACAATGTCCTCTGCAGCAACATAAATGGACCTGGAGGCCAAAATTCTAAAGGAACTAACGCAGAAACAGAAAACCAAATACTGCAGTGTTCTCACTTCTAAGCAAGGCATACATGGGCATAAAAATGGGTACAATAGACATCAGGGACTACTGGAGGAGGGAGGGGGGATACTATGATAGGGGGTGTTCTAGGCTCATTACTTAGGGGCAGTATATCCATGTAAAAAATCTGCACTTGTACCTCCATGCACTTGGATATCTAAAATCCAAGTTGAAATAAAAAAAATAAAGATCACTCAATGTACAGCATCAATTTTTGGACCACAATGTGGCCATCTGTGTTCCTAAAGACCTGTAAATGACTTCTAAGCTTTCTGATCATCTTCATTGCTAGTGATCTCCTAGCCCTGCAGGGGAGTACCTGGTGTCACATTCAAGGCTCAATGCCCACTGGGTTCACCCAAGAGTGATTTATGTGTTAGTTTCTCCCTACTTCCTTGTGCCATTCTGGATAGCTTCTTCAGATGGTAATTATTTTCCGCTCCAGCCAAGGCCCGATTAAAGACAGAACGCTGGAGATGAAAAGCTCCGGATCACACTGGCAGACTCTACTTCAGACATAAACTCTGGAACTTGACAGCTATGATGGGTCTCTTCATGTTGCTTCCACAGACTTAATGATGTCTTTAACATCTCCTACCTGAAGGCATCACCCATCATGCCACTGAGATGCACGGCCATATTTCAGTTAATTTAGCTAATTTGCTAGTTTGTAAAGAAACACAGTTCATACAATAAGTTGTGCATCTCTTGTTTTTTGGCAGGTCAGTTTTGAAATGATAACTGTTGTGATTGATGTGCTCTAAATAACAAGAGAAAAACAGTTCACCCATATGCTGAGGTGATAAGCATATGTTCCAATTTGGAGCCAAGAGAAAAGCAAAAAAACACAGTTTAAGCAAATCTTAGTTCTTGATAAACACTCACAGGGTATTTCAGTGAAGAAATATGCATATAGCTCAGGGAATTAAGAAATTGTCTAGCTCAGGGTGGAAATGACACCTTTATAATCAGAGTTTCTTGACTACAGTGAGTTCATTCCTTCTGTGATCAGGGTTGAGTCTTGGAATTTCCCATCAGTAGACTGATGCTGCTTATCCACGTAGGCGAGCACCACGAGGACAGAATGTGCTTCCTGACTACATCACACTAGAGCCACCATCTGGAGGTGGTCACATGGGAGAATTTGCTTCAGTAAGTGGAGTGTAATGGAACAGGGCTGTTGATTGCCATCTGTCCGTTTATAGGAAGTGTGGGCTCAAAAGTAGAAGAGGAGGTTGGCCGCCATGCTGCTTGACTTATTTTACATCCATCATTTGTTAACCGTGGCCACATTATGGGCAATTTATTTTGTTTATTAGCACATCTGTTATTATTATTATTTATTCCTAATCATAGGTACACAATACTTATTGTTTCATGAAGATAAGCTTGGCTTTGCCCTGCAATTAATAGCAATTACGTTTTTGTCAGGCTCATCCAATGACTGAGTCAGTCTCTGTGTCTTTAAGGTCTTCAGGCGATTCCTGTGCTCAGCAGAGTTGAGAATCATTGGAGAATGGGGAGGAGCCGCATGGTCACCGCCCCCAATGTCATCTGTTGCCCAGAAGATGAGACCTCCAGAGGCTGCCACTTTGCAGAGGGGCATGGGGACATCCTCTTTCTGTCATGCTCTGCTTCAGCCGCAGCTGGCCTCTGCTTCAGGTGTGGCCTTGGCACCTGCTGGTCATTCTGGAGTCACAGTTCATCCACATGCAGCCACCTTCCTGCCATACTGGCTTTCCTCCCCTCTGAGGCTGCCTCTGTCCTTCCCACTGTGAGGGCCAGGCACACTCTGCCTCTCTCTTCAAAGGCTTACACCCTCTGAGACCTCAGGGATTTTATGAACCCTCCTTGTCTTGTCTGCAGCTGCCAGGGGACCCGTGTCAGAGACTTGCCTTCCTGGACCTCTTGCAGGCTGCATTCTCTACTCCTAGTCCTGGATTTTAAATAACCACTTCCTGGTCCTGGATCTTAAGCCTCCAGAACGTCTTCCCTGGGGGCTTAGGCATAACAGACATAGCCCCCCAAGCAAGCATAGATCTAGCTGGCATCTTCCCAAACTTCTTTGTTTCCAACCCGTAATTCTGTTCAGGTTGGAGAAGTCTGATTCTGTTGTCTTGGGTCCCCTCTCAAGTCTCCCACACCCCTGAGTAGATGCTAACTGGAGCTGGTCCCCCACCTGAGCCTGCCTGCAGTGTATGTCGGTTCCCGCCTCTCACCTGCATTCAGGAGGTCACAGGGGAGAAGTAAGAGGCATGGGCATTATTCTCTCAAACGTGGCTTCCTCTATGCAAATGAGACCAGCTGCCTGCAGGGCCTGCCACACACGGGGCTCACTCTGCCAAGCGTGGTTTGTGAACTGTCGCTGAAATCAGTCTAGTACATCTTGGGTTTTTAAGTGGTCCTGGATGTGGGGATGTGTAGCAGGTGGGAGGAACGACAGAGACAAGACCAGAGGGCAGTGGCTTCTGCCAAAGACTGCATCTGTCTGGTTCTTTCCTGAGTGCATCACGCTTGGACCGCCTGCTTTGAAGACACTGCCATCATACCAACAGCATGGATGAAGCCAACCTCATTCACGTATCCACTGTGTCGCATCTTCATGAATAACTGTCTAAGCCGGGAAAGCAAAGGAGTTATTTTACAGAGAGACTGCCACCTAAAAGGTCTTTGATACTCCATTAAGTTTGCAGTCCTTCAAGTGAATAGTGGCCTATTAGCAGACTTTGCAGACAGGGTTCATTTCCGACATGGCACTGGACACCTGCTATCTCAGAGTCCAGGTATGAGTGTGCAGGTGTGTGAGTGCCTGTACCCCTGGGGGAGACTGTGTGTGCACTGGAACAGATGCTGGACACAGGGGATCCCCCTTATGGTTGGGACAAGCCTGGAAACCTTATTTTAAAGCAGCACAAACCATCTGGCCCTCCAGATCACCCCACCCCAGTTTAAAGGCCTGGACAAGCTTCCTAGAGAACTCTAACACAATTCTCCAGGTATACTCCCTGAAAAAAATGAGTGAAAAAAAAATACCTCTATGGAAATTGGTATTTAAAGAGAATTAGATGCACAGTTGTGTTTCTCATCCCATCCCCAGAAATAAAACTGACTCTGGTGATCTGTCACGTTTGTTTCGTGGGCAGGAGAACTGTTCCCATAGTGGCAAAGTCCTCAGAGGATCATGAGGGCATAAGTGCTTCCTGGTCTCTAAATGAGCTACTGCTGAAAAGAATCTGTGCATTTGAAAATAACAAGAGCTGATGGTTAACCAGCAGCCTTGGAGTTTTTATCATTATCCCAGTAAAACCAATCTTTGTGAAACCGAGCCTCAAAGATTGCTTTTCAACTATTAAAAAAGCTGTCACCTCTTAGACTGCGGCAAGAGCAAAGCTTGTAGAAAAACATTTTTGTTCGTAAAAAAGACTGGAAATTCTGCATGTAAAAAATGAATTTCAACTTCTCATGTTGTATTTCAAATACATATTTCCCACCTTGCTTCATGCTACCTAAAGTGTAAAAGAGACTTTGTATATGTATTTCTGTATTTCTTACATTTAATATAGGTGAGGGTTCTACAAAGGAAATTCTAATAAAGACAGTTTTGTGGAGTCTTTACATACCAATTTAGGACAGACAAATCTATATACCTAAACGGCTTTCCTTTAGGACTGTGTCTTAATTTCAGCTATTTCATAGGATGTTTTTAAGGCAGCAAAATATATTGATATTTTTATTTGATTGTAGGATTATTGTCTCCAAGTTACATTCGTAAATTACCTTGGTTTCAGAATGGTTCCCTTGTCATGTATTAAAATGGTAATATTAATAGTCTCAACAGAACAATAGTCCTAATAGAAACTGGTAATTGAGAAGTAGAAATGAACTGCAATGCAATTCATCTGGGGTTGAAGTTTGTATAGGTGATTATAATAGCAGGTCCATGGAGGAAGCTGGAAACCATCATTCTGAGCAAACTATACCAAGAACAGAAAACTAAACATCGCATGTTCTCACTCACAGGTGGGAACTGAACAATGAGAACACTTGGACACAGGGTGGGGAACATCACACACACCCCTATTGTGGGATGGGAGGATGGGGGAGGGATAGCATTAGCAGATATACCTAATGTAAATGACGAGTTAATGGGTGCAGCACACCAACATGGCACATGTATACATATGTAACAAACCTGCATGTTGTGCACACGTACCCTAGAACGTAAGTACAATTAAAAAAAAAGAAAGACAAAAAAATAATAGCAGGTCCTGTGAAAGAAGTAAAAGCATCAGGGAAAAATTATTACATCCCATTGGCAGTAATAAATCAATGAAATTAATTCATTTAATAAAATATATTTGGGTTTCAACTCTGCCTTAGATCCTGT